>NC_090436.1:115163919-115788919 GCF_031143425.1 Pleurodeles waltl | reverse complement strand
AGACCCAGCAGCCAGTACACCCCCCCAACTATAGATACCCAATCCCATTTGTACCATTCTCACCTTATCCAGGAGCAGGCTAGTATCAGCAGACTACCCGCCCAAATGAGTAAGAGTCATCCTCTCCCTATAACTCAAGATTTAGCCAGTTCTGCTAGAGAACCAAACATTCCAACTATTTTGCCGCCCAAGGCTTCGGTCCCTCCTCAGAAAGGATAGCTCACCCGTTTAACCAGTATCTAATACTGGTGTCTCCAACTCCACCTGTGAACACTGGTCCAACTGGAATAAGAGTATTGCAACTTCCACCGGAGTCATGCCCATATGTTCTGGTTATTTCCAATGTGCCTGAATTAAATCCAAATCCTCAGAATCTATTACTGAACTTAAAAACAAGGTAATACATTGGTTGCATGCGAACGCGGGGTTTGCATTTTCCATGACATCCTCAATACTGATGGTGAGAAGGGTAGGGTGGGTTGGTTCTTTAGAAAAGATTGGTACAGGGGATTGTATTGTTATCAATTTCAATTCCCCTGATCTTGTATGGCAGCTTGTGTTAAATGCAAACAGACCACATCCCTTAGTTGGCAAAGTCTCCCTGTGCAGATTACAAGCGTTCTATACGCCCTCACTGCCATTCCTGAATAGGCAACCACCATTGTTCCATAAAGTATCCTCTGACATTCAGATACGGCCTAGTCCCGACCCAGGTCCCAGATATCCTTCGGCGTTGCTTTCTGAGATAGACTGACTAAGCGACGGCCCGTGGGGAGTGGATTTTAGTGCTCTCGAGTCTGAGCTCACTAACCATCCTGTCCTTAGTGTTTCTACTTTAGCAATCCCATTGACCCTAACGGACCCTGATAACCGGGGAACTCCTGAGAATACCACACATCTAGCCAACGAGGAGGGGGTTCCACTTTTGACAACCGCTTTCAGTGACCCAGGGTTTTACTGTCTAGACATCCCACCTGATATGAATATGTCCGGTACAGTATTTTGTGAAGTGAACATCACACAGGGTAATATAGATACAGGCCACTGTATGCCAGTGGGGAATAGCACGGTCCTCAGATGTATCGCCCCTAGTATGAAATACTCCCCAAAAGAAGTTAGATACACCAAACCAAATGATCTCGCCAAGGTTCTCAGTTGGAACCTAGCAGGGCTGGAAAGTAAACTGCAGAGCCCGGAATGGGGTCAATTCATTGACTAACATCTAATATGTTTATTCCAAGAAACATGGGCGATAGGTCCCAAACATAGATTATGTTTTAGAAGCTACTGGGTCCCAGCACAGAAGTCGCCCTCTGGGAGACCATCAGGAGGGCTACTTATATGGTTAAGTAGTTCTCTCAGGTGCAAAGCTGTAGCAATAGACATGGGTTGCCCCGATTTACAGGCCTTATTAATAACGATCTCAGAGGAGAGATCTTTACTAATAATTAACGTCTATAATAGGAGCGAGGGCAGCCACGTAGATTATGATGCTCTGTCCTTATTGGACAGCTTTCTTAAAAATAATTTATCCCATTTTATTTTGATTGGAGGGGACTTTAATGTTACATTTGAGCCCAACCCCCTGGTCCAAGAGATATATCAAGAAGAGGATGCCCACTGGGGGATTCCACAGCTAGTCTCTAATAAAAGACCGAGACTGAATAAAATAGCGCGTTTAGTGGCTGATATTACATTAACGTATGGCCTGCGAGCTTGTAATGGTCGCTCCTGTTCTGACATAAATTTGCACACCACTTTCAAACGTGGAGGGTACAGGAGCCAGATTGATTACATATTTCTCGATATCCGATTGTGGGGCCATATGTCTGACATGAGGGTACAAGAGCATGAAGAGAGTGACCACGATCCATTGATTCTATTTACTAGAGGCCTATTCCCTTCACTTGAGGCACCTCACTCTAAGGCCTATGGCCAACAGCTCGCTTTATCAAACAATAGACGTAATATAAAATGGGAGTCTGTCACCACATCCCCTGAACATCTTTCACCAATATACAACCTGTTAGCCAATCAAATGGAGCGTATGCTTCAACATAAAGAGGACGGTGAGGGTGATAGGCTTCTAGTAGCTCATAGTAAATTATTTGACTCTTTAAAACATCTTTTTACAAAAGAGATTACTAGTAACTCTAAGAAAAAGGGCCGGGCACAGTGGTTCAACAATTTTTGTAGGGAAGCACAGCTCACTCTATTGAAAGCTTTAAGGCCAAGTTGAATCTATAAGAACAGCCAGAAAAGATTATAGGAATGAATGCACCAAGGCACGTAGAAGTTGGGAAGAGGCTAGATGGGCTTCTATCCTGGAGACCGCTAAATCAAATGATACTTCCAGTTTTTGGAGATTAATATTGGATGACTGTAGAGACTCTGCCTCTGTACCTGGTACATCAATCCTTCCTGTAGCTTGGGTTGAGCACTTCGGCCAATTATATGCGGGTCCACATGAGGTATCCCTTAGGACCCCTGATGTTCCAATAATCCAAGATGCTATCCCGATTATATTCAACTTAGCTGAAACAAGTGCCGAAATAGATTCATTGAATTGGGGAAAGGCTCCAGGCCCTGACAAGATTCCGGTCGATTTATATAAGACAAGACCTGATATATGGGCTCCTTATCTCAACCAAATCTGCAATGCAATCGCAGCAGGAGCCCCTATCCCTCCTTCATGGAAAGGGGCTGAGATAGTTCCCATCTTTAAAAAAGGTAGCCCCAATAATCCCGCTAACTACCGACTGATTAGTTTCCTGGACAATTTTCAAAAAATTTATGCTAAACATCTTTTGTGCCACCTCGATGAATGGATCTCAGAATCGGATGCTCTATCTAATCTACAAGCAGGGTTCAGACCTGCTGTGAGCACTATAGACCAAGCCTTGAGATTCTTGGCAATCAAATGGAAGAATGTGGACCTCGGGGGGGAATCTGTATGTGGTCTTTATAGACCTTAGAGCTGCATTTGATTTGATTCCCAGGAGTAAGCTATGGTCAACACTCTCCAATATGGGGGTTCCATCAGGTCTTTTCTTATCACCCGACTTCATGACAACACCAAGCTCAAATTAGATGCGGTAAGGAGGGCGAGCTGACAGATCCTGTAGCTATTAACAGAGGAGTCCGGCAGGGGTGCGTTCTGGCTCCAACTCTTTTCTTGCTTTACATAAATAACTGTATTCGTTATCTAGAGAACTGCATAAACAACTCGCCCAAATTGGCTGGAAAGAAAATCCTGTGTTTATTGTATGAGGATGATACAATTTTGTTAGCTAAATCATCCTTGGGAATTCAGAATCTGGTCAACCAATTTTGTGCCTTTTGTAGGGATTATGGGCTTGACGTTAATGCCAGGAAAACAAAACTTATGATATACAGTACTTTAAGGAAACGACCACGTGCCAGAATCGAAATGAATTCAGTCCCACTGGAGAAAGTGGAAGAGTTTGATTATTTGGGCATCAGATTATCGACCACAGGAAAATGGGAGGCAGCTATTGATAAAGGGGCACTTATTATAAGTCAAAGAGGTGGGGCCCTAGTACGCAGGTCCAGAAAGGCTCTGTGTTCCCCCTTGGTCATAAATGTGAAGATCTATAATGCCCAAATCCGTGTGGCGGCCCTGTACGGAGCAGAACTTTGGGGACTGCATAGAAAATTGGACATTTTACAAACAAAAGAAAACAATTTTCTTAGACAGGTCTCCCGGTTAGGGATGGGTACCCCAATGATCCCCCTCAGGCTCGATTTAGGATTAAATAGCATCAAAACCATAGCAGGCCCTGAGACCACTTTCCTATTGGATTCGCCTATGGAAAACTGCTGAACTTGAACCATTTAGGGTGGCGGTAAGAGAACTTATAGCTTCTCCCCAGGGCCCGACTAAAATCCATTGGTTGCAGGAGATGAAATCTGCCTGAGTTAAAATAGGACTCCCCCAATATTGGGAACACCCGGAGTTGATTCCCAACAACGCAAGGCAACTTGTCAAAAGAAGATAATGAGAGAAAGTGAATGAAGATATACTGCGCCAAAACGGGATGGGCAGGTTAACAATAGAATTCCTCCAATTCAAACATGAACCCTGGCCCGAGATTTTCATGAATCTTCCTATGCCACCATTTGCTTGTGCCCTATATCTTTAGCTTAGATACGGTTCCCTGCCTATTAACAATTATACGGCTCACTGGTCATCTAGCAACCTTTTAACTGACAGATGCATATCCTGCCATTATTGTAAAGAAACAATTGAGCATATTCTGTTTTTTTGTCCCTTATACAAGAGCCCTAGAGGAAAGTGGATTATCCCCCTTTGCAAAAACTTATTATTGCAGGACAGAGCCAATGCCACTTGAATATGTAAATATGATACATCTACAGTGGTAGCTTCATCAGTTACCAAATTCCTATTGGAGGCTTGGTGTATCCGTCGTAGGCACATTTCTGTTAAGGGCCCTTAAGTTGGTTAAGCTCTTGTTTATAGAGGGAGATTTCAATAAGATATATATTTCACTGTTCCCCCTTTTATTTTTTAGACGTGCTATGCACCCTGTTATTACTGTGAATCTTTTAACCTAAATGCGGCATTTTCTTGTATTTTAGTAAGAACTCGCGGCCTTTTATACGAGTAATAGAGATCGTACAAGTTTATAGAGATGTTCTTTCATGTGAAACCTGCCACGTCACCTGACTAATCACTTTTTTCTCTTGTAAGGAAACGAATTTCATTTGCTCTTAAATTGGCTAAAAAAACACACAAAAAATTAAAAAACTGAAGTATAGCTACATAGAAGCTAATAGCGGTTTATATTTGCATGGTAGCAACAAATTCTTTTTATAGTTTTTCATCTTATCTATGTTTTAATTACTGTATTTTAAGTCTGATCACAACCTCAGTTGTGAGGATTTTACTGTAACATTTTAAATGTTAGCCGGTTATTAGATTTTATTAGTACTTTGTATGATTGTGATTCTGAATTATGATGAGTTACTGTGATTTCAAATGATTTTAAACCATTATGTAAGACTGTTATTTTTTCATTTACAATTTTTAATGGTCTAAATTTTTAGACTGAATGAATTTAAATAAAAAACTCCATTCCCCATTGCATTGCGGTCTTTGTAGTCATTGCTTCCAATTTATATATTTCTTTGCATATTTACTGTTAGGAGGCTATCACTAACTGACACATTTATGTATCTCTCTCAGGGTAAAACACCTCTCAATTATGTAATGGTTACTTGTGAATTTTTATGATTTTTAAATTTAAACACATATACTGATTACTATATTGCATTTATAAATCTTGGATATTCGTGCCCAATTTCTTCATATGTAGAAATTGCCATTCCTATTTGACCTTAACACAAAGAATAACTCAAACATGCTATTTATAAACCTCAGGTGCTGGAATCCAATTTCATTGTATATAATCCAAATTCCCCATTTTGGCTAGAATGTAAAGGCTTAAGTGCCAATGAACTATCAATCTGATGTTGCGATATCGTCATTTTGTAATTCAGTATTCTGGTCTACCCACTTAGGCTACTCAATTCACAACACATTGAAATGTCCATTCATAACACTGTCTTGTACTTCCTTCTTTTCTCATACATTATGTCAATTTTGTTTTGTACCACTATTTCTGAATTTCAGGGTGTAGTATGCTTTAGTATATATCTTACCTCATTTATTAGTCATCATGTCCACCTACCTACCCAAGAAAACCTTTTCCACTACTATAAAGTCAGAAAGAAAAAAAAATGAAGAAATAATATAAGCACATAACACTAAAAAGTTCATAGGAAATCACAAAACCATAGGGCATATTAATACTTTTGCATCAAAATGTTGTGCACCAGCTTGCACCATTCTTGAGCTCCAGCCGAGCATCATATTCATGGAATGTTGCAAGCCGGCACAAAGGGTAGGCTAGCATTAAAAAAATGACGTTAGCCCAAAATGATGTTAGGCAGGTTAGAGTAAAACAAATTGCTCTAACCAGCCTAGCATCATTTTCTGATGCACACCATCCATACCGCATGACTCTGTTTTAGAAAAGACAGGAGACATGCCCTACCCATTGGCCAGCAGAGGGGACCAGGGTCCCCTGGGCATAGCCATTGCACCCAGTGCCATCTAGGAGGATACATTTCAGGGCCATCAATGGCACTTAAAAACAAATACTTACCTGTACTTACCTATACTTATTTGGGGTGGGGTCCCCCATCCTCTGCTTTCCCTCTGGTGTGGATGTAGGGGTCCATTGGGCCTGGGGAGGGCACCTGTGGGCTTCCATCATGGAAATAGGCCCAGAGGTCCCCTAACGCCTGCCCTAACCCAGGCATTAAATAACAGTGTAAAGCAAGCTTTGCACAAATATTTGACCCCTCCTCCCCCGTGCATGATTTTAGCATGGGGGATAAATATGTCGCTAAGACCATAGTCATTTTTTGCACAGAAACGCCTCCTTTGCATCTCATTGACACAAGGTAGGTTTCCACCTCCAAAAGATGACTTTAACTCCATAACTTTGGCACTAGACGGGTCTAGTGCCAAAGTATAAATATGGAGTTAGTTTGACACCAAATTTGCATTAAAGAAATGACACAAATTTGGAGCAAAACAAGCATAAATATGCCCTGGTGTCTTATACTTCAATGAAAGGAATTTCTTTCCAACAAATGTGATGCTGCATAAAAAAAGCCTCCTTCTTAGAGGAACGTTACCTCAATCATTTAAATTCATATTCAATCCACATTAAATCAGACACTTCCTCATAGTAAATGTACAAATAATATGTCATCCAAATTCAAATCAAGAGGGGCAAGAGGGGCAAGAGAACAAATCTCCATTAAATGTCTTGATTCTAGTTGGCAGAGCATTTTCTCTCTATCCCCACCGAGTTTGTTATTTCAATAACTGCCATTGACTGTTATGTGCCATCTCCATGTGCCTTGAAATCACATAACTCCTGTCCAAATTTCTGGTGGCACAAATGTGTTTTAAACTACGGTTTTTTGTTTTGCATACCGTGCTGCCCACATATTTTAAACCACAGGGGTATTCAGTAACATAAACGTGAATCGACGCTTGCATAATGTGTTGTGTGATTTGTTACACTCGTCCATTTCCAAAAGAATACTCTTTTTTATTTAGTCCAATCTTACAGGTCTTACCGGTTGCTGTAACCAGTTTTCTTTTACATAACTGAAATGACTTCTGGAACAATTTATCCCTTAGATTAGATGCACTTGAATGTGATTTGTGGTTGATCCCCTATGATGTCACTAATTACAGCATCCATCTTTAGTATGAACCAACATTTTTATATGTATGTATATGTATATATATATATATATATATATATATATATATATATATATATATATTAAATTATTACCCTCCTATTGCTATAAAATACAAAGCTATTCAACTCAGCTTTGTACTTAGAGTGGTCATCCCTAACTTTTTTCCTAACTCCCTCCACCTTTTAGATACTGTTTTTGCTGGTTTTAAGAATCTGCGCACTGTACCACTGCTAACCAGTGTTAAAGTGCATATGCTTTCTCCCTTCAAACATGGTAACATTGGATCATACCCAATTGGGTTAATTTACTTATAAGTCCCTATAAGTAGAGTGCACTGTATGTGCCCAGGGCCTGTAGATAAAATTCTACTAGTGGGCCTAAAGCACTGATTGTGCCACCCACTTAAGTAGCTCCTTAACCTTGTCTCAGGCCTGCCATTTCAAGGCCTGTGTGTGCAGTTTCACTGCCAATTCGACTTGACATTTAAAAGTACTTGCCAAGCCTAAAACTCCCCTTTTTCTACATATAATTCACCCCAAAGGTATGCCTAGGTAACCCAGAGGGCAGGATGCTGTGTAGGCAAAAGGCAGGACATGTACCTGTTTAGTTTACATGTAGTGGTAGTTTAAAACCCCTAAATTTGTTTTTACACTGCTATGCGGCCTGCTCCCTTCATAGGCTAACATTAGGGCTACCCTCGTATACTGTTTGAGTGGTAGCTGCTGATCTGAAAGGAGTAGGAATGTCATATTTAGTATGGCCAGAATGGTGATACAAAATCCTGCTGACTGGTGAAGTAGGATTTAATATTACTATTTTAGAAATGCCACTTTTAGAAAGTGAGCATTTCTTTGCACTTAAATCTTTCTGTGCCTCACAATCCACGTCTGCCTGGGTTCAGTTGACATCCCCCTTGTGCATTCACTCAGACTTACCCCAAACACAGCTACTCAGCCTCACTTGCATACATCTGCATTTTGAATGGGTCTTCCTGGGCTGGGAGGGTGGAGGGCCTGAATCTTACATTTCAAAGGACTGTAGCCTGCCCTCACACAAAGGACTGCCACACCCCCTACTGGGACACTGGCAGACAGGATTGAACTGAAAGGGGACCTTGTGCACTTCTAAGCCACTCTTTTAAGTCTCCCCTACTTCAAAGGCACATTTGGGTATATAAACAGGGCCTTTGACCGTACCAACTCAGACAATTCCTGAAGAAGAGAACCTGAACCATAACCAGCATCCTGCCAAGAAGACCTGCCTGGCTGCCCAAAGGACTCACCTGACTGCTTTCTGTGAAGGACTGCTGCCTTGCTGTTGCCCTGCTTCTTTGCTACTCTCTGGCTGTGGTGAGATGTGCTCTCCAAGGGCTTGGATAGAGCTTGCCTCCTGTTCCCTGAAGTCTCAGGACCAGAATGACTTCATCTCTGCAAGAAAGACTCCTTGTGCGGTGAAAATCGATGCACAGCCTGCCAGAAACGATGCACAGCCTGCATTGTGGTGAAAAATTCACTGCACGCCAAACTGGAATGACGCAGCCCGACTTCGCTACGAGAAGATCGACGCTGCACCAGCATAGCCCCCGGAAATTCAATGCACAGCCCACTGGATTGACGCAAAGCTGAGCCAGAATGACGCAGCCCGACTTCCAGAGAGGAATCGACACAGCACCTGCTGTGCAGTAGAAATTTCTACGCAACACCCACCGGATCGATGCATCCCCTGTGACTTTATGCTGTCAGTGCCGGAAATCCACACATCGTCCCCTGGGTGTCCAAAAAACCCCACAACCCGAAGAGGATCCAGGACCGAGTGCTGGAAATCGACACACAGCAGTCCCTGGGTGAAAACAACGCATCGCTGTGTGCGGCTCGAGAAATTGAGTGCCCACCTCCCTGTTTTCCACACATCTCCTCCTCTACCGTTCTTTGTTGAGATTTTGAACGAAAACCAGGTACTTTGTGTCTAAAAGAGACATTTATTGCTTCTAAAAGACTAAAGACACTTCATATCACTTTTGCAGTGATATCTCAACATATACTTATTGCATTTTAATTGTTTTTGACCTGCATTTTATCAGATAAATATTATATATTTTTCTAAACACTGTGTGGTGTATTTTTGTGGTGCTATACCGTGTTATTGCATGATTTATTGCACAAATACTTTATACATTGCCTTCTAAGTTAAGCCTAACTGCTCAGTGTCAGGCTACCAGAGGGTGGGCACAGGATAATTTGGATTGTGTGTGACTTACCCTAACTAGAGTGAGCGTCACTGCTTGGACAGGGGGTAACCTGACTGCCATCCAAAGACCCCATTTTTAACACTTATGTAGAGCAAACCAGAACCCAAGGGGTATCAGAGCACCTTACATAGGTCATCCCAAAAAGAAAAACTGTGAGTATTACAATGAATATGTAATGAGGAATGGAAAAAGGAGAATTAAAGTTATTAAACAATGGAGCAGAGAGTGGTCAAGCATTGTAGTTGCACACCTCTGTGTGCCCAGGTAAAGTAAATTTAAAAAAGAATTTGTAAGAACTCATAAGAATTAGCAGGAGGCCACCAAGGAACTTCTTAGAAACTACAAGGTTCCACAATTATAAAATGCCCCTGAGCACTCTCAAATTGTTATGGAAAGATCAACAATGTAGTCCAACAGTATTCCTGAGTTTTATTTCAATCTCTGGCACAAAGCCATAGGCTTCCTGCAGTCCACAGGCCCATAACTGCCAGCTCAAGGTCAGAAAGTATACTGGTCATAGATACAGGATCTGCCTCACATTCAGAGATCGATACGAGTGTAGTTGTATCATATATATCCTGAATTGTACGGCCATTGAATGTTGTCGCGAGCACGTTTGTTTTAGTCTTCAATGGATCAAAAAAACAAAACTTCAACTTCAATTGACACACAAACGTATACATATCAATCCTTAAATCAAATGCATTGCAATTTTCCACTGGACAAAAACTCATACCTCTTTTGAGTAACAAGTACATTTCTTTTGTCAAGACCTTATCAGATAAATTAACAACATCTACATCCCGACCGGAGTCCAAATGTGGCATCACTTTTTGTTCTTTTTTCCAAGACCTCATCCTCTCCTCTTATTTTGTTGTACCCTTTCCTCTTGTTCCCCTTCTTGTTTTTCCATATTGTTTTTTCTCGGTCTGGAATTCATACCTACTGTTTTCCACCCTAATTCATAGAAACTCTTTAAAAAAAGTATTTCTGGGTCTGGAATTCATATCTATTGTTTTCCACCCCGATTTGTATAAATTCCTTTAAATAAGTATTATCACTACTCAGGCTAGAGGTACCTAGCCAGTATAATCATCATTTTCACTACTAGAAATATTACTAGGTGGAGTGGTACTCCTGCTAAGGTGACTTATTTCTCTTAATCTGGTTATCCCTTTTAACCAAATGCTCAAAACCAAATGATCAAATCGTTTTGCAACCCTCCCACTCATATAGATAATTTCATCACTTTTCAATATCCAGTCAAGAGATGTGGGCTTATGAATTGCAAGAAGCATGTGGATTTGATCCAGAGACTGAAATAAAAACTTAGGGATATTATTGGACTGGATTGTTGATCTATCTGTAACAATTTGAAAGTGATTGGCACAATATGGAATTACTGTTATTGTCCGAGAAAACATAGTTATATTCACATATGTTTGTTTCGTTAGCAGTTCATAATGGGGTTACCTTTATTTTTCCAGTTCCTCCTAGATGCTTCTCCTCCTTGTGTGCCCTTTCATGGTCCCCTTGAAAACCTTGTGAACTGCTGCTGCAGAAGCAACACCATATGTTTTAGCAGCCAGTTTGCCCATCCAATGACTTTCGCTTAAAACCACTAAGCCTTAAAAAGTGCTCCTGCCTGATTTGCCCTGCCAACTTTCCACTACAATACTGGCCCTCTTCCTGATTGCAGTCTGGACTGTAACCCTCCACTCTTGTGCTCCCCTGCCCTTGTTTGCCCTGTCTGAAGGCCTCTCCCCCCTGTCTGGGCAGCAGCTGCTCCTGTACTGCAGCAAATTCCAGATTCTTTTTGTCCACTACCTTGAAACTGGAGCTGCTCAGCGCTGGTTTCCTGCCCCAAGTCCATCATCCAGACCATGCATGCCTCTTCACAAGTACTTTCCTCCAAAGACAACAATGACCCGTCCAGCTGCTTCCACCAGCCTGCCCATGTTGGTTATGCTCATACTGACTCTGCTACAGCCACTCCAGCACGCGCCTCGCTGCCTAGCTGCTCTTCCCCTCTGGAGCTTACCAGCTGCTAAGGGCTAAGTCCTGCATTTGTCATACATGGAAGCAAGATAGCAGACAAGATAACCCTTTTTACTTGTTGTAGTTTCTCTTGACAATCTTCCGCACCAGAAATGCTCATCTAAAGAGTCGCATGCATTTTCATGCTGCACTCCCCATTGCACACTCCTGACCATCTCCTCCAACTTGGTCGCCATTCTCGCCCTCCATGAAAACCAGGTGTCTGTCTGTTTTTAGGTCATTAATGGGATTTAGCGATTGATCCCTTTGAAAAGCTTGATTTGGAGTTGGGCACCCTTTTCTGTCATAGAGTAAAGCCCAAGGATTTTGCCTTTTCTACAAGCAAAGGGGTGGAGCCAAGAAGGTTTGAGCAGGTTATCTAGTTTTTTTTAAATACGATGGAGAGCAGTGCAGAATTCTGTTTTCTGGGGATGAGTTAGAGATGATGTAGTGGAATCCATGACTGGAGGTCCAACATAGGTTGGTAAGATCCAAAGAGATGAGACTTTTAAATAGAGTGGGGTGTCATCAGTGTATAGATTGAAATATAGTGTTGCATTTTCCAGGATGGAACAGAGGGGTTCCATATAACGGTGAAGAGTGTACATGATAGTATTGAGAGGTGGAGTACACCTTTATACAGTGGTAGGGTGCTGGCAAGAGAATTACATATCTATCTGTTGAGAGAGATTTGATAGGTAGGACTCAGACCATTTCAGTACAGTACTGTTTAGACCCATTTGATCTTCTAGGATTCTTAAAAAGGAGGTGTATAGACTGTGTCAAATGATGATGATAGGTATAAGAGACAGATGTAAACGAGTCTCCATTACGCATTATGTGTATGGCATTCTTAATTATGTTTATCATCATGGTCTCAGTGTGGCAGCCAAATCTGAAGACTGATTGGTGGCCTTCAAAGAGGTTGTGTTTTGCTTTATGTGTTTGCTAAGCTGGTTTGCCATTTAGCCTTCCAGTAGTTTGGCTAGGAATGAGAGGTTGGTAATGGAATGAAAGATACTGCTTTTGGATGGTCTGCATGAGGTTTCTTCAGCAGAGTGGTGACCTGACCATTATTAGGCAAGCTGGCACTACACTTTGGTTTAGGGAGGAATTTATTATTTGGGTGAGGTATGGGATGAGGAAAGGTGTCAAGGTTTTGATTATTTTAGCTATTGAAAAATAGTTAGTGAAATCAGCTTGATTGCTGCAATCATGTTTTTAGTGCTGATTCAGTTAGGAGTTTGAAGTTAGACCATACTTCCTTGGAATTTTCAGGACAGTGATTCCAGTGGAAATGTATGAGAGGCTTTAGGAAAGGATAGCCTGATTTTGCCAGTCTTTTGTAGGAAGAAGTTGGATAGGTTGCTGCAGGTTTCTTTGTTGTTTGAGAGATGGACTCCTTGACAACGTCAAAGAGGGGGTTTATTTTTGGCCATCATTTTGTCCTTTCTGAAAAATTCAGTTTTTAATTCGAAGATATGAAATCTGTATTCTTTGTGATTGTGACAAAGAGTTTCAAGGGAGTTTTGAATCTTCAAGGGGTTTGTCGCAATGGACAATCAATGGTTCTGAGCATCTTCCTTTTCTCTAGGAGTTATTTAGAGAACCATTGTGCTGAGGGAGTGTGGTGTAGAATTTTGAGTTTGGGCACAGCAATTTCATTAATGACTGCTGTCATGGTCGGATGGTAGTTCTCTATTAGGTTTGTCGTGCTAAGTTTAGGTGATATTTTTAAGCTTAGCAGGGATTTGTTGAAGTTAATACATTTCCATATTTGTGCCTTAGGTTTCATGGGTCGACTACAGGAGATTTTCATGCAAGGGAGGAAGAAGGGGATCAGGAAGTAGTCGGACTAATCTACTTGTGTTGGAGGAAGGCATTCAATTATATCACTGCTGCTGATGATGACGTTGAGGATGGTACCTTGCATATGTGTGGGAGACCAGCAGAATTGTTTGAGAAGAGTTAGTTGAGAAACTGTTGAGTTAGATGGGTCTCCATATAGTAAGCTGAAATCTCTGTGGAAAATGTTATTTGACTTGTTTGTTGTTCTTTCAGCAATGGTTTCGATCAGATGTTCGGCAAAGGGAAGTTTGCTCCCTGGGTGGTAGTAAATAGTGTGGAATATCATGGGCTACTTATATGATGTCTTCAGGTCAACAGAGAGGAATTCACTTCAGAGTTGCTGGGTTGACTTTAGGTGTTTACATTGTAAGGAAGTCCTATGAAAGAGCTCCATACCACCTCCTTGTTTACCACTTTGATCTTGCTGAATGGTTTTGAAGCCTGGGGGACCAGAAGGTCAAATAGGTGCTGGCAGGAGTTAGATAGTCAGGTTTCTGTCAAGAATAGCAGATCCTGGTTGGTTGTGGAAGTGATTCAAGCCATCCCTTTGAAAGCAGTGGTTGACAGCTGACCTGCAGTTGTGAAGCAGGCTTTAAAAGAGGACAGAAGTGAATTGTATGTGGATGAGAGGGTGACTAACACCTGAGCATGATTTAATGGTTTTAGTTGGGAATTTTATAGCTATCTGGTGTGGGATATGACCAGATGGATAGTGGGAACGGCAGAGAAAGCAGAACATTGTCCACTGAGGATATGAGTTTTGGTGCAATGGGTATTGTTGAGGGGAAACGGGTGGGGATTGTCATCTAGTGGAGAGGTGTGCTGGAGGTTGTGGTGTATTCCCATCTGTAGTAGTAGAGGGTTTCTTGAGAGCTTTGGGGCATTCAGGGTGCAAACTTGTCTGAGAAGTAGGATCATTCTTCGCAGTAGATGAGTTGCAGTTGTTCTTTTAGTTGAAGATTGCTTGTTTTGAGATCTGTTAGAGTAGTTAGGGGGGTTTATGGAGAGGAAGTAGGAGCTGACCATGCTACCCAGGAAATTCAAAGCCTTGATCAGAGAAAGATTAGAAGGTCATAAAGATCTGAGAGAGAAGAGTGTCCAATTTGTCCATGACAGTGATCAGTTCTATGCTAGAGGAGGGAGTGGAGGGCACCCCTTGGGTACTGAGCTGACAGTCTGTGGCATCTGCTGGCCATTCCAGCTAGGGGTAAGAAGTGGAGGGTTATCCTGATTGGGAGAAGGTGGGATTAGAGTTTATATGGGTCAGGTTTGTGATGAGTTGTCTGGAAGAGGTTTGTGTAGTGCAGAGGTGTGTGGGTTGGGTGGAGAGTACTAGTTGTAGGAACAGCTGGAAGGATGTGGTCCTTTTTCAGTTTTTACTTCCAGGAGGCTGCAGGGTATCCCCTCTATTTTGCTGTGAGGGACAACGGTCAATTAGCAGGGTCCTCTTTTTGTTTGTTAATAGTAAGGACTGGGATGACTTAGTCCTGTCACCGTTTTACTTCCTGTGGTCCTATTAGATATAGTACTCCTGTAGTAATGTGGGGGTGGAATATGGAAAGTGGTACTTTACTGTTTTGTATTGATATCTGGAGGCCATGATTCTATGTTAGTTGGTTAGTCCTTGGCTGGCTGGGAAGGATCTTGATATCTTCAGGCTGTAACAAATAAACCTGTTATCTTCAAATTAATGGACTCTGAATGCATTTGATTACTACACTTTTTGGTAACGAGTTATGCCAACCGACACTGCTAACAGTCTGAGCAGTGATCCTGTGAAACCAACCCATGATTCAATTTGAAGTATAAATCAAGGGAGGACTAGAGATGCATACCGTGCCATATCTCCATTCACAGTTATGAGTATTTTACTGCAATTTCAGTGAAAGTGTCCTTCAAAGACTACTGAAGAAGAACATAGGCTCATGGCAACAGAACGCACAATGTCTTTCGTGCTCCTTTTGAACTTCGGTTGCTCACATGCAACACCAAACTCACCTTTGTGTATGGCAATTCTGGACTGGTGCACATATGTTGTGCTTTATATGCATTAAACTTAATTGATTTTGACATACATTTGACATGCATTTTCAAAGCGCGATACCTTTCAATCTTCTGAGTGGGCCCCCTGTTCCGCTGGTTTTCCTATCATCTATTCATTAGAGGAATAACCCTTAGACAACAATGACATCGACTCCTCCTCTGATGGGAGCTCCCTTGCGGTGGCGGGCCCCTCTGTGCACCCTGCATCAACATGTACAGCCGCCCCCCCCCCTAGCTGCACCGCCCTCCCAGCAGCCCCTCAGTGTGTGTCCTGTGCCTGGTCACCCAGGAGGAGGTTATTGACCTCCTGAGATCCCTCACTGTTGGGCAGTCTACCATTCTGAATGCCATCCAGGGTGTTGAGAGGCATTTGCAACAAACAAATGCATACCTGGAGGGCATTCATTCTGGGCAGGCGGCCCAACAGAGAGCATTTCAGGCTCTGGCCTCAGCACTGATGGAAGCCATTGTCCCTGTGTCCAGCCTCCCCCCTCCAACTTCCTCCACCCAGACCCAATCCCCTGTACCTCAGCCTATCCCAAGCACACCATCAGACCAGCATGCAAACACCTCAACACACAAAAGTGGCTCAGGCAAACATAAGCACCACACATCCCACAGGTACTCACACAAGCATCAAAACCATGCACACATACCAACATCCACTGCCTCCACTGTGTCCCCCTCCTCCACGTTTCCCTCCTCCCTCCCTGTCTCGTCTCCACTCACACCTGCATGCACTACATCTTCAGCCACTACCTCCATCACCAGCACGCCCATCACCACACACCGCTCACGTGCACCCCACTACCATTCACACATCCCCTGTGTCCTCTCCCAGTGTGTCAGTGAACCCTCCTCCCAAAGTACAAAAACGCAGGCACTCACGCACCCAACAGCCATCCACCTCACAACAGCCTCCAGCCCATGCACCTTCACCCAAATTCAGCAGACGTACACCTCCTACAACCACTACCTCTTCCTCCACTCGCAACCCCCTCCATCTACCCGTCCCAGTGTGTCTAAAAAACTTTTCCTGGCTAATATTGACCTCTTCCCCACACCTCCACCCCCCCATCCCAACCCAGCACCTCAGCCACCACATCCCCAGGCACAGTGGTGCCAGCAACTGCGGGTTATAGGAATGTGCCAACCATCAGGGCTGCCATTGTGCCACGGAGCAAGGGCAAGGACATTCCGCCACCTGCCAAGCTAAAAAAGTTGCCCACATCCCAGAGGGAGAAGCAGAAAACACCTGCCACCAAGGGGTCAGGGAAAACAATAGGGGATAGTGGCAAGTCAGCTGCGCCATCATCAAAGGTTGGGAAGGGCCAGAAACTGAAGGGCAGGTCAGGAGAGGGCATGGTGGCACCGACTGAGGGACCAGTGTCACACCTTCTTTCCACGTCTACGCCAACCTGCACCGCCATCTGCACTGCTACCTGCACCGCCGCCAGCACCGCTGCCACAGAGCCCGCCGCCAGCACCGCTGCTACAGAGCCCGCAACCAGCACCGCTGCTACAGAGCCCGCAACCAGCACCGCCGCCCCAGAGCCCGCAACCAGCACCGCCGCCACAGAGCCAGCTGCCAGCACCGCCGCCACAGAGCCCGCCGCAAGCACCGCTGCCACAGAGCCCGCAACCAGCACCGCCGCCACAGAGCCCGCCGCAAGCACCGCTGCCACACAGCCTGCAACCAGCACCGCCGCCACAGAGCCCGCAAGGTTGGGAAGGGCCAGAAACTGAAGGGCAGGTCAGGAGAGGGCATGGTGGCACCGACTGAGGGACCAGTGTCGCACCTTCTTTCCACGTCTACGCCAACCTGCACCGCCACCTGCACTGCTACCTGCACCGCCGCCACAGAGCCCGCTGCCTGCACCGCCGCCACAGAGCCCGCAACCAGCACCGCCGCCACAGAGCCAGCCGCAAGCACCGCTGCCACAGAGCCCGCCGCCAGCACTGCTGCCACAGAGCGCACCGCCAGCATTGCCGCCACAGAGCCCGCAACCAGCACAGCTGCCACAGAGCCCACAACCAGCACCGCTGCCACAGAGCCCGCTGCACGCACCACTGTGACTGACACCGCCACAAGCACTGCCAGCGGCCCCGCGACATCCTGAGCCAGTGGCACCACCGCATCTCTTTCAGTGGTGAAACACATCCACTACCTCAGTCCTTGGCAGGATGAAGCACTCTGGGCACAAAGCCCCCTCCAGAACCAGTGGAGTATCACACCCACTACCTCAGTCCTTGGCAGGATGAAGCACTCTGGGCACAAAGCCCCCTCCAGAACCAGTGGAGAAAGGCATCCACTACCTCAGTCCTTGGCAGTATGAAGCACTCTGGGCACAAAGCCCCCTCCAGAACCAGTGGAGACTGTTATCCACTTGAGAGACTGTGGCTTTGCACTCCCCAGGCTAAAGCAGTGGGCAAACTGGACTTGTGTAGTTGGTGTACATAATTGTATATACTGGATTTGGAGTTTTGACTACTGGATTTTTATTGATTACAATCGTTTAAATCATTTCCTTTTGTCCTTGCGTTAGTCAAGGGGGGGTGGGAGTTTGTTAATGTAAGGTTGTAGCATGTATGTGTGTGTATGGTGTTGTGGGTGAAGGTGGGGGTGGGGTGTTGCGTGTTGCGTGTGTGTGTGTCACTCTCTTTTCCCTCCCCCCTCCCCTGTGTTGTAGGTGCAGTTTTCACCGTGGTCGTCGCCGCCGTCGTTGGAGCTCCTGATAGAGGAGCAGGAAGACCATCACCGGAAGGATCTACAGTTCTGGCTCCATGGCGTCCTGGTTCCTCGTGGGGTGTGGAGAGGTGAGTGATTTTCCCTTCTTTGTACTGAATCCGCTGTGTTTTTATTCGCGCTGGCTCCGCCCCAGAAAAGGTGGCGGATTGCCGGGTTGTGATAGGGTGGGCGGTACATTGTCTTCCACCTGTCTGTTGGTGGTTACTGCTGCGCTGTTTGTTTGTACTGCCATGGCGGTCGGAGTGTTAAAGTGGCCGTCTATGTTGGCGGTTTCCGCCGTGGTCGTGATTCCAATTTGTTTCTGCTGGCCTGTTGGCGGTATTACTGCCACTTTAACACCGACTGACAGGGTTTTAATGAGGGCCATAGTAATGTGTTTTATATCTCCTTACGTTGAAATATTGCTAAATTTGTTTTTCACTTTTGCAAGGCCTATCCCTCTCAAAGGTTAACATGGGGGCTACCTTTAAATATGATTAAAGTGTAGATTCCCTTTGGGAGCGGATGGATATGTAGGGTTTGGGGTCTCTGAGCTAACAATTTAAAAATATATCTTTTACTAAAGTTAATTTTAAGATTGTTAGTTTGAAAATGCCACTTTTAGAAAGTGAGCATTTTCTTGTTTATACCATTTCTGTGACTCTGCCTATTTGTGGATTCCCAGTCTGGGTCAGTTTGACAGTTGGGCTGGTTGCACCTCACACTAGACAGTGACACAAAGGGAGCTGGGGTGTAGCCTGCATATCCTGATGAGCCATCTGTGCTAGGAGGGAGGGGAAGAGCGGTCACTCACACCAGAAAGGGCTGTGCCTGCCCTCACACAATGCTGTCTCCAACCCCCTGGTGAGTGTCTGGGGCCTGGCCTGGGCAAGGCAGGATTTCACATTCAAAAGAGCCTTTACTTTGAAGTAGGCCTACTTCAAAGGAGAAAATGGGTATATGAAGGGCACCCAAAACCATAGACTTTTCAACACTTCTGGAAACCAAGAGGAACCTCTGCCTGGAGAAGAGTTGAAGAGCTGAGGAAGAAGAGCTGCCCTGCCTGTGACTGTGCTTTGTGGAGTAATCCTGCAGTTGCTGCTTCTGCCAGAGTAAACGGGCAAAGACTGGACACAGTGCGCCTTCCATCTTGTGAATATCTCCAAGGGCTTGATTTAGAGCTTGCCTCCTGTTGTTTGAAGTCTCAGGGACAGCAAAGACTTCTCTCTGCCAACACCTGGAGTCTCTGGAGAGACTCCTACTCTGCCAAGTGGTGCCCATCCAGTTACTGGGACCCTGAAAGGAGAAGCTGGCAGCCTAAGAGGAAGAAATCCACGCACAGAACTCCGTATGGGGAAAAGATTGACGCAACTCCGATCTGCGGCTGAAAAATCGACGCAGCGCTGGCTTTGCGGCTGAAAACCGACACGTGCCTGTAATGCGGCCTAAGAATCGATGCACAAAGCTGGGGAAACAATGCGCAGCACCGCTGACAGAGGCTGGGATATCGCAACCAACACTGCGTGGTTTTCGGATCATCGTGCGGCTGGATTTCCGACGCAAGCTCTACTTGGTGTGTAAAAGAAACGCAAGGCCTGCCCGGACCCGGGAGTACTGACCGGATCGATGCATCGCTCTCCTGCGGAGAGATGAAATGACGTGCCCCAATGCAAGGAAAAACGACACACGGTCTCGTTCGTGAGTGAAATCGATGCATCGCAAGCCCTTTTTGACACACACTCACCCGTGCAGGATTGTTTTTGATGCACCCAAGGTACATTTTCACGCTAACAGTGTTAGTGTGTGTTTAAAACTACATGAAGACTCTTTTTGCATTTTAATTGCTAACTCGACTTGTGTATGGTATATTTTTGTTTTTTTAGTGTTGTTTTGTTTAGATAAATAATCTCTATTTTTCTAAACCTGTGTTGTATCATTTTGTAGTGTTTTCATTAAGGTACTGTGTGTGTTGGTACAAATACTTTCCACCTGGCACTCTGAAGTTAAGCCTACTGCTCGTGCAAGCTATCAAGGGGGTAAGCAGGGGCTAGCTGAGGGTGATTCTCTTTTATCCTGACTAGAGTGAAGGTCCTTGCTTGGACAGGGGGTAACCTAACTGCCAACCAAAGACCCAATTTCTAACAGAAGGGATTAAAGAAAACTCACTGAATACTCCTGTACTATTTACATGCCAAGTTTATTAGTGCAAATTTTAATGGTGGTACGTTCCTCACACTATTCTGCACTCTACTATGCCATTCTATTTTTTCTGTTGTTACATTTTATCACACTATGCACCCTTCATCAATGGTTATTCCTCACCCAGTTTTGCTATGTCAGGGTACACTATCAATGCAGTGGCATGACTGGATAAATCTATTTGAGAATTATCTTATTGCCTTGGGTGGGCAAGGATTCAAAACAGAGAGGAGAACAACTTTATTGTTAAACTCTTTGAGCAAGAAGGGACATCACGTTTTTAAGTTTCTTCCACAAGAGCTTGATGATCAAGGTCAACCCACTGAGGATATGTACAAAGAGACAAAACTGCCTTGGAATGAAGAGTTGCTAAGGAGGAAAAAATAGTGCTTTTGAGATATACATTTTATAGAGAACTACAGAGAGGTAGAGAAACCATGGATGAATTTATTTCTGGTCTCACAGAACTAGCTGTCAAGTGTCACTTTGGACAGATGACGAAAGAAGTTATCAGAGATCAACATTTTGGCCATTGCAAGAGTAAAAAACCACAAGAGCATTTGTGGGCAGCTAAGAATCCTTCATTGAAAGACAGTATTGCAAAGTGGTGTAGGAATTGAAATGTTGCATGAGGGAATTAGAAAACAAATATGGCAAGTATTGGTGAAGAGACTGCATTAGTCAACAGAAGGGAGAATTATCAAGAGAATATAGGGGTGGTTAGTCAAAACAACAAGTTTGCTAATAAAAGTGTAAAAAATAGTAACAACCTTGTGAAGATAAGCAGGTCATGCAACAGGTATGGGAGCACACTCCATTAGGAGGCTCAAAAATTGTTTTGCTGTTAACAAAGAGTGCAGGAAGTGTGGGCATAGGGAACCTTATGTCTGCGTGTGTAGAGAACCAAACAAGTCAATGTGGCTGTCACAGAAGTACAGGGGAACAAACAAATAGATTTTGTGTTAGTCGTGGATCACATGTTTGAAGGTGGGAGGAGAGTCAGAACAAAGGCCACTTTTGAAATTGCAGGTTGTAAGGTGGACCTTATGGTGAACCCTGGATCTTTATTATACAAATGTTCAAAAGAATATTTATGAGAGCGAATGCCCCCTATATTCTTACTATTTAAAGATATCAATCCAAGATGGTATCAAGGAGAATGAATTAATGTACTGGGATGTTTCCGAACTGAAATCAAATTTTTTAATAGGCGAATTAAAGGGAAGGTGTATATTTCAGAGGATGGCCCATCAATTTAGGATGGATACATCAATATGATTTTTATATCGTCATTGATCCACACACTCCAAATCAGGTTATGATTGTAGGAGATGGTGGTGTGGATGAAGTGTTGAGTAAAATGGCTGTTGTGTTAAAGGATGGCTTGGGAGAATTAAAAGGTTATGTTCAGAAAAGCATTTTGAAGGAGGGAACAGTACTGGTTAAGAACAAGTTAAGGAGAGTCCCAATTATTGCAAGAAGCGGAGTGAAAAGTATGATTGATGACATGGTAAAAAAGGGTATAATTGAGCCGGTAGAAGCTACACGTTAGATTTCTCAGGATGTGATAGCCACAAAAAGTGATGGAGAATTAAGATTTTGCATAGACTTGAGGAGTCTCATCCAGAACATAGATGCAGATGTGTTCCATTTACCCAACATTAATGAGTTTTTTTTAATTACTCTATGGGGGAAAGACTTCTCAAAACTTGACATTTACAGTGCCTACCACCAGATTTGCCTGCATGAAGGCTCAAGGGATTTAACAGCATTTATCACAATGGAAGGCACATTTAGGCTTACTGGAATGCTATTCGGGCTATCGTTGGCTACAAACATCTTCCAAAGCATGATGTCTGAGTTTTCAAGGGTTTAAAAATGTCTTGTATTTTCAAGACCACATCTTGGTGTTTGGAAAGATTGTGCAAGAACACAATGAGGTTTTAAGATTGATATTGGGAAGGATGCGTGGAGCTGGCTTGACTCTTAGAAGAGAGAAGTGTCAGTTCTTGGTGGGGTCAATTGATTATCTTGGCCATACCATTTCAGGTGATGGTGTGAAACCTAAAGATGATCTGGTCAGGGCTATCAGGTCAGACAAAGACTAGCTGCAGTTATTTATGAGACTCATTGAGTACTACTCAAGGTTTGATAATAATTTTTCTGAGAAAATGGAAGAACGCAGACATTTATTGAGGAAGGGGTATGCATTTGTGTGGGACAAAGGACAACAAGAGCCCTTTGATAGAATACAAAAAGAGATATGAGAGGCTAGTATATTGAAGCCTTTTGGCACTCGCCTCAAGAAGATTTTGACTGTGGATGCCAGGACATATGGAGTAGGAAGGATTTTCTCTCAATTGCACGAAGGGATGGAGCACACTGCAGCATTTGCTTATCGTTCTTTGACTGAGAGGGAACTCAATTACTCAGTGATAGAGGGCAAAATGTTGGCTGTAGTGTGGAGTAATTATGGGAGTTTTTGTGGGGTTGGAATTTTGTATTCACACTGACCACAATACTTTGGTCAAGAATCTGACACCTGGAGGGGTGTGAAAAGGATCATCCAGGTTGGCACGATTAGCCTCTGGACTACAGGAATATAAGTACAGAGTTGACCATATTCCTGGATGGTGTAATGCTCAGGCTGTCTGTCAAGAATGTCTTTGAACTGGTCAGAGGTTAACAAAAAAAATGTGTAGGTGAATGGAGCTTTGGTGTGGTTGTTTGATGTAGAGGAATGTGTGGATGGCCCATTTACAGCAAAGGAGTGGAGTGAGTGCATGCAATCAGATCATGTGTTTAAAGTTTTTAAATGAATGGTGGTGGAAGGGGGGCACAGGGAAAGTACAGTTTACCCAGAAGTCAGGCCATTTGTGAAAAGTCTGGATGAAATAAGTGTCTGTGGAGATGTGGTGGTTATGAGGAATGACAAGCTTTTGCCAACAGAGGGTTTGAAGAGAAGAGTGGGCGCATGATGGACATCTTGAAGAAACTTTGACTACGAAGACAGGTAGAGAGAACTTTTGGTGGCCAGGATGGATGACCAAATCTCTTGATGGGTTGAGGTATGTAGTATGTAGTATGTGCAAAGAAAGCAAAACTAGACTTAAGACTGGAGTGCAAGCTGTATCAGGACATATTGTTGATCCTGGTAAACCAGGGAGAACAGTATGCTTGGACTTTATAGGACCCTTAAAGGAAGTGTGGAATGAGCTCAAGTATGCTTCGGTCATGGTGGATGTCCAGTCTAGATGGCTCTCCCTTAATTTAATTCATGAAAGAGGTAACTACCAACAACACCACTGATGTCTTGAGTGAAGTTTTATTGAGGAGGGTTTTCCCCAGTTGTTTGTTACAGACAACGGGACACAACTTGCCTCAGCAGAAATGAGGTAATTCTCGGAACGGTAAGGCATAAAACATAATTGTACTGCCCTTTACCACCCTCAGGCTAATGGTATGGTAGAGAGGGCCAATTGTATAGTTAAAGGAGCAGTTCTCATGGCTATTCATGCCAGATATGTTATGGATATTGTACCTTTATGCAATATTTTTGTTAGTTTTGTTGTGCATTACTATTCATTTTTCTTTAACTTTTTTTTGCTTCTCTTTAATTTCTCTTTCATTTCTTTTAGGGGTTGTCAATGTTGTTGGTAGAAAGTGAAAGGCAGAAATGGAGAGGATGTATAGTAACGTGGGGGTGGAATGTGGAATGTGGCACTTTACTATTTTGTATTGTTATCTGGGAGCCATGATTCTAGACTTGTCGGTTATTCCTTGGCTGGCTGGGAAGGATCTTGTTTTCTTCAGGCTGTAATGAATAATCCTGTTACCTTCAAGTTAATGGTTAATTAAGTACTACAGTGCCCTTTTCCTGTTTGCACACTTTTAAGCAGGTGTGCTGGAAAGAAGCAGGGAAAGTGCACCCTATTATGTTGAGTATGTTGAATACTCTGTACTAAGGGCAGCCATGAACTTGCACTGCTCCCAGGGCAGTGCATTCAAGAGAAATACAGATCATCTGTGTTAAAGCTGCTCTGTGGTTCTCTGTGAAAGCGGCACCCTCCTGCACTTTTAAGAGGGATTAGAGATCCCCTTGCAGACTGGTGCAGAGAGTGACTGCACCCACATGCAAGGGAATGTTACATGGTTAAATGTGCGCTGTGTCATCTAGAGGTAGTTTGTTAGAGAATACCTCTCAATATGTGGATTTTTATATGTCCCTTTCTGAAGGCTTTACCATCCTATCTCAGAGATACCGCTGACTACTTGAGATTGATGAATGATATTTGCATGGGATGAAAATTATCTATTGATGTATCTGGATGTGAACAATCTTTATACATGCATACGACATGATCTAGGATTGAAAGCAGTACAACATTTTCTTAGATCCAGGTTGATGTCATATTTGTTATACACAGAAATGCTATTAGATATGATCAATATTTGTTTGACCAATAATTTTTTCATTTTTGACAATGCGCTCTTTTATCAAACCCCAGGGACTGCGATGGGTACTTGCTTCGCCCTTAGCTATACTGGATTATATCTAGGCTGGTGGGAGGAACAAGTAGTATATAATATTCGTCACATAGAGGAGCACGCAGTCCTCTGGGTCCATTACATTGACAATAGTTTCTGCATTTCAAATGGTAACTACTAGTCAGCTAAGAAGTTTGTTAAGATCGTGAATGCTAATGATTAGATTTTGAAATTTTCCTGTCAAATCAATGCTGAGGTCATTGAATTGTTTGACTTGCAAATTGTGGTTAAGAATGGGAGACTGGGGAGCATGGTGTATAGAAAGGAAACTTCAAGAAATAGCTTACTCCATGCAAGTAGTTGTCACCAGAAAGTTTGACCAGTAGTATCCCATATGGAGAACTGATAAGGGCAAGACGGAACGGCAGTTCTGATAAGGCTTGAGAGGTGGAAGTTATGATTCGCAGATTTGTGGAAAGGGGATATCGAAGGTTAGATATTAATAAAGCACTTGAAAGAGTGAGGTTGTTGAATCAAAAGAATTTGTTGGTGTCTAAAATGCGGCCTTATGATGATAAGAATTATTTGAGGTATGTTACTATATTTAATAGTGAAGCAGGGGAAGTGAGCAAGCTTTTAAAGAAGTACTGGCCAGTACTTCAACCTGACTAAACGTTTACCCATAATCCATCCGATTACCTGAATACTTACAGAAGAAGGCCCTCGCTAAAGGACACACTAAGCCAAAGTCTGGACCCGAAACCAAATAATATAATTACAGTACAAAGATTCCTTGTATGTAGGAAATGTAAGGCTTGTAAGTATAGTAAGAATATTAGTAGGGTGAAATTCCCTACAGTCTCCAGAGCCTTTTAGATTACAAAGCACCTGTTATGTAATTTGGATGCCTTGAAATGTCCCTGCAATAAATATTAGGTAGGGAGGGCTATAGGAAAAAAAGAATTCTGGAGCATATGCAAGCTATAGTACATGAGGTCAGGGTGTACCCTATAGCAAGGGATTTTAAACCATTCCACAATAAGGAGGTGGAAAAGCTACAATTTGTGGTGTTAAACAGGATTCCCTTGAGTGAGAGGGGTGGACCTGTCCCTTTTTACAGGGTCATCCCCAAACTTTTTTGCCTTCTTCCTCCTATTTTTTCTGACCTCTTTTTGTTTCCTCCAGGACTCTTAACACTTTATCACTGCTGATCAGTGCTAAAGTGCATGTGCTCTGTCTTCTAAATTTGGTATGATTGGCTTACACCTAATTGACACATTTAATTTACCTATAAGTCCCTTGTACATTGGTATCCCTAAACCCAGGGCTTGTCAATTAAATGCTACTAGTGGGCCTGCAGTGCAGTTTGCGCCATCCACAAAAGTAGCCTTTCAAACCTGTCTCAGGCCTGCTACCGCAGTGCCTGTGTGTGACTAAAAGGCAGGACATGTGCCTGTTTGTGCAGCCTGTCTTGGTAGTGACAAATAGCCTATTTGGTTCCTCACTGCTGTGAGTGCTGCCTTTCTCATAAGACTGCATTGGAAATGCCCTACCTTATGTCTAGGTGGTCTTGTCTAATCTATGAGGGTAGCGTAAGAATTTTTGGTATTGTTATAATGGTAGTGAGAAATGCTGCTTACTGGTGTAGGTGGATTTTTGTATTACCTATTTAGAAATGCTACTTTTAGAAAGTGGCTATTTCTCTGTGCCTATGACTCTGGTGTTTTGCAGCTTGACTCCAATCCATGTCAGGAGCAGAGTGACAGCTGGGCTCCGTGCATACCTTTCAGAAAGCCTGTACACTGGGAGGGTGGAGGTGTCAAAAGGTACATCTGCATATTGAATGGTCTTCCGGGCCAGAGAGAGGAAGAGGTGTGGCAATTCTGCATTTGTAAAGGCTGTGCCCTGGCCTCACGCAAAGGGCTTGTTTACCCCTCACTGATATCTGGAGCCTGTGCTAGAAGAGAAAGGGAAAACTCCTGGAACCAGTCAGTACTGGCTGGAACCCCTTCTCCCCCTTTTGTGGAGAATGGGCAAAATGAGTATGAGTACAGGGGGCCTTTCCCCACATTTATAGACACCAATGGACTACTGAACAGGCCACAGGATGCTGCTAGAAGGACTTGCCAGGAACTGCCTATGGACCGCCTTTGGACTGCTGTTGTTCTGCTGATCTGTGACCTATTGGATCCCTAAGAGGAACTGTCACTGCCTGCAAACCTTTGTGCTGGCCTACTTGCTTGGGCCATGCAGCCCTGTGCACCATCTGTTGTCTCCAGTGGCTGTGTGGCATGCCCCCCTTTTCCCTGCATTTTCTTCCTTCCTCAAATCGCTGGAAGGGCGCTTTACCTTTAGTTTTCCTAGCGCAAGAGGAGTGCTTTATTTTATGAGGTAGTGCGGGAAGAGCACTGCCTTGGTCTCTCTCGGTGCAGGGAGAATCTATGTCCCCTGGTGTGTGGTCACCCCCTTCCCCTCTCCGACGTGGGAGAGGTTGCGAGGGCCAGGGAACCAGCACAGATGAGCAATTTTTGAATGGTGCCGGGGCGCAGGAGCACTTCAAGGAGTGCTCCCAGGGCACAGGAGTGCTTTGAGTAGTGGCCCGGGGCACAGGCAGGCACCTGCTTTGGGTGCATTCACTGCTGTGGTCCCAGGAGACGGAGTTGAAGCCGGGTGGCAATGTGGGCCGTCCCTGTCCATCTGGTAAAGAAAGGAACCCTGCCCAATGCTGGGCGTGACTAGTGCGGATGGCCGCGGCTAGTGGAGGGATAGAGGGGCTGGGCCTCCTCGGGGCCCCGTGAAGGTGAAAGGATTCCCTGTAGAGGGAATTGCATGGCCTCCTGAGGCCTGTGTTTCTCGCCGGACAGCAGGGAAGCCTCGACAAAGGCCCTGTCTGGCTGAAGGTGACTTTCACTTATCTGAGGTGGGACCTTCTTTTGGTGGCACATGTAGCAGGCTGGTGTGGTGACCCTCAACCGAGGTCCCCTGCCCTGCAAAGGTGCAAACACTGCATCGCCGACTGTGTAGTAATTGGGGCGCAGGAGCTCCTAGATTGGGACACGGACATCCCCAATTTGCCCTCATCATTCCTCATTGTGGCTTCTGATTTAGATGACAGGTGGTAGTCACCAGTTCTGGGAAGGGCATGTTAGGGTCTGTAAGTACAAGGACATTGCAGGGTGGGTTCATAATTTCCCGGTGGGAGTGTTTCACTGCTATATGCATTTTCCTTCTGCCTGACATGGGCCGGGGGGAAGGTTTCATTGGATGTGCCTTTATGATGATGTCTTGGCCCTTCTGATAATGTGTGAATGATGACATGTGCATTATTGGTAACAATGACAACCTGTCTACTGCTTGGGTTGCAGAATAACCAGTAAACCTTATGTTTATTTGACTACTGCTAGCTTTTGCAGAGTACTAGTAGCCTGTGTGATGTTCTGGCAACTGCTGGTGTATCAGGGTAGCATTAACATGTTGTGTTTCGTCTAATGAGGTTTTATGCAATACAGTTTATTTTTATATGACTGGGTGTTGTGTTTTCCTTTGTGGTGTATTTATTGTGTCATGTGTGTTGTGTGGGTTGTGCAATCACTTTACACATTGCCTCTGGGATAACCCAGACTGCTCGTGCCAAGCTACCAAGGGGGTGGGCATGGGTTATCTTGGGTATGTGAATACCTCTTCCTGACTACAGTGGTGGGCTCTGTCTGGCTTAGGTGCCAAAATGAGTGTCAAAATGAGTATATTCCAAACAGAAACCCCATTTCTAACAGGGTTTCACTTTGCTTTTTTCGATGGAGAAGGATGGCAAGCTGTTCCAGACCACCAGGCTGTCAACAGGCAGCAACCTGGCGGTGCCGGCTGTTGGGCTGTGGCACATCTGCCACGGTCATAATAGGGGGGTTGGACCACCCTGTCTGTGGCGGTATGACCACCATCGCCAGTGTGTGGGTCTTGAGACCTCCACACTCGTAATGAGTGCCTTGGTCTCCGAAACGCGTTGGGTGTGTGCTGCACTATTGAATAATAAACAAGAAGTTTTGCATTAGAGGAGAAATAGTCTCAAATGTTTTACTTCAAGGACACCGTGATATAGGTGAATGTGGAAGGAAAAGCGTTTTTGAAAGCTATAGATAGATAGATAGATAGCAAGAGTGTATTATAAATAATGATTTTTTTACTTGAAAACACATTTTTAAGAGGTTTTACTATGGAGTATTGATAGTAAATGTAACCTCTTTAGTATTCAATGCCTTTCCAAAAGTGGTTTATATTAGAGGGTGAACAGTAAATGTAACCCTTTAGTGTCCAACACAGTCCTTGAAATCATTTAGATTGGAGTGGGAATTGTAAATGTGTCCCCTTTAGTGCCTAACGCTTTCCCCAAAATGGTTTCAATTAGAGTGGGAATAGTTTGCAATTATTAATTCATTTTTTTGTAATAGTTATTGTTTAAGTTGAGATGTATTAGTGATGTAAATATTTATAATAATTTTGGTTCATGTTTTAATGTTAGTAGTTGTTGGAAATATATTTTTTATAATACTTTGATGTACTGAAGTGTATATATTGTGGGGGGATATTTATGTTCATTTTGGTAATGTAAAAATATTCAAGAACATTACAATGTTTATAAGTTTAAATGTTTATTTTTAATTTTTATTTAACCTAAAATGGAGTTATTTCATTAAAATCATTTTTATTTTGGCAATATTAATGTGATCAGTATTGTGTGTTCCAATTTTTTTTACTATTTATATGTTTATCAGGGTAAAGATATGTTTACTTCCAATATTCTACTGTACGTGAAAACTGATATTTTTAACAATGATATCTTGGTTATCAATATTTGTGTTTTATTTAGTTACATATAGGAAGGTGATATTTTTGTAAACCATATTTACTTTCCAATATTTTTGTGAATCAATACTGTTAGCATTCATATTATATCAGTTATCTGCAACAAATTACACAGTGACAAAGAGAAGGGCACAAGCCAAGCCACACAAGCAAAGAGAAAGGGGCATGGCAACTACAACAACTACCAAGGTATTTTTTAAATTGACAAGAATAGAACACAGAACAACAGTAAATAATATCAATTTATAAATGCCACGTTACTCACAAACATGACAAAGCAATGTCCTGGCAGGATGTTGGGCAATTTATTACTAACTAAGCACAATGTGCTTGTGCACTGCTGTGAGCAATTGAGGAGCGTTCTCTGAGGTAATTTTAATGGGAACCTGTACAAAAACCAGAAAACAAAGAACACAGGTGTTGGGAGAGTGAAATGGTGTGTTAATCAGTAGAACAACAAAAAACAAGGAAATGGTTTTCCTCGTAGATCTCCATGTTGTACTGACCAGATCCAAATCACACAATCCATGGATCGTGAAAAATTCACTTGAGCATGGACATACAGGATTTACACCTTTGTGTTGCATGCTGGACGGTATTGTAGTCACAGCTTTTCCCTACTTTCTTACGTAATGTCCTGATCAGACCTTTCGGTCTCTTATCTCTACTTTTGAGTTACCCCTGATGAAGAGTTTTCCCAAAATCCATTGGGTTTTGGACTGTTTAAATAAGAAGATGTTCGCGTTGTCAGTATGTTTTTGCAAATGTGGAGCAACATTTTGTCTGAACTTTGAGTACTGACCACATTGTCTTCAATAAAGCAATTGAAGTACTGAAGAGCATCAATTTTGTCCTAATGTACTGGCTAATCATTGTTGTTTTGGTCTATATTAGAAGCCCATGGGCCTTAAGATTATGCTCTTTGGGTCTGGTCTACCACCGGGGACCAGCTATTCGACAATATTTCACACGGGCATTGGGCAAAGCTTGCACCATTGGTGCCCACTAAAAATGTGTTGTCGTATCAACAATTGTTGATTGCATGATTATTATATGATTACATTTTGAGAGCATTATAAAACACATTTCAAAATAAACCTTTTGCCAAGCCCACACCTTTCTTTCTGATATATATAAGATATCCTTATGGTAGGCCCTGAACATCCAGGGGGCAGTTTTTAAACTGCCATGTCAACCTGGCAAAATGAACCTTTTTGCCGGGCCTAAAATTTCATTTTTACTACATGATAGTCACCCTATGGTAGGGTCTGGACAGCTCAGAGGGAAAGGTGCAGTTTACTTAAAAAATGCTTTTTAGTTTTGCATGTCCCAGTAGTGAAAAAAACGTTTTTTCTCAACTACAAGGCTTATCTCTCCCATAGGCTAACATTTGAGTTCTTTATTATATTTAATTAGTGATCATTTCTAAATGGAAGCTGGGGACCAATTCATGTTTGGTGGCTATGGAATTGTAATGAAACATTCTGTCTCATTGTGAAGGCAGATCCTAAATTTTGAAAATGCCACTTTTAGAAAGCTGATGTGTTCCTGCCTTAGCCATCCAGTGCTTGTAGCCTGTCTCTCGGTCACATAACTGGGTGCTATTGGGCTTTGTGTATTCCTCCTAAACAGCCTCACAAAAAGAGAACTTAGGTGTGCCTGGATAGGTCATCGCTGGCAGGACAGGAGGGCAGAGCTGGGTACAGTTGAACATGCTGTGCCCTACTTCCACATAAAGGGCTTCATACCCCCTTTAGTTATTTCTGAAGCCAGGACAGGGAAGGCAGATGCTGGGGAACTTGAAAGAGAAACTTCTAGGCATTTCGCCACTTCAAAGCGAGGTACAGGTATAAATATTCAACCTCAAACACCATCTCTTCAGTAGACTTCTGGACCTGTGGATATTCTGCAGAGAAGAAGGACTGATAACTGCTGAAAGGACTGCCACCCTGCTGGACTGTTGCTCTGAAGGACTGCTGCCCTGCTGTGCTGATCTGCTGCCTTCTTGCCAGGGTAAGAAGGCCTTGACCTGCATCTATTGGACCCAGGCCCCTGAGTGAACCCAAGGGCTAGTTAGCTGGCATCCTGACTTGAGGCTCAGGGGCAGAATGTTCCAACAACCTTGACCCCAGCACCTGGACTCTGCCAACTGTGAGTCTATCCTTCCAGGTGGTGCCAACTCAATCTTGGACTAAGGTGTTCCGCCAATCTTTGTGGTTCCTGTGGGTCCAACGCATTCTCTCTGCTGTGCGACACAGCCGCGATCTTCCTCATCACAAAGACTCACATCGCAGCCCACCACTTCATTGTAACCATCGCTGTGTGACACATCCTCAGCACAGGCCCTCAAATCCCTTGTTAGCGGCAGCCTCAACAATGACACCAGACTCCGCGTTGCATCCTGTACTTGTGACTTTGTAATAAGATATCCAAAGTTGGTACATTTTGGTTCAATCTTTAAACTTGCATATCTCTACTGATTGCATTTTTGTGGTTTTGGTCTTGCTTTATTTAATAAAAATGAATCTATTAGTGTAACGCCATGTGGGATCCTTTTTATGTGCTGTTTTCCTTTCATTGCTGTTTGCAGCGTTGCACAAATAATTTATATAGTGCCTCTAAGTTATGCCTGTCTGCTCTGTGCCAAGATACCAGAGGGTTGAACACGGGTTAATTTATGGTTGGATGTGCCTTACTCTGACAAGGATTGTGGTTACTGCTTGACTAGAGGTTCACACTGCAGCCAACCAACAACCTGATTTCTTACAGACATTGTCACCCATTAGGTGGTACTGACCTGATCCAACAAGGAGGAGGAAAAGAAGGAGAAAGGGGTCAAGAAAGAAAGTAATCTAGAGAAGTGGCTCAGCACAATCAGAATACTAGCCTGTATATTTTAGAGAATTGGGCAGTGCATAAAACACAACCAAAGGGGCTACACTAGCTTAATGACTTCTTATTTGCAGGAGGAAATGTGTATAATCACTGCAAGTTAAAGTTAGAAACATTCATGCAAGTGACCAGAGAATTGGGGGTGCTTGTGGCAACGGGTAAAACGGTAGGGCCAGTGTCAGTTATCACATTCCTGTGGATCAAAATGATTGGATGAATGGAGTGCACGAGCAACCAAAAGACAAACTGGATGACTTGAGAAGGGACACAGTGGTGAGCCTGGTGACAAGGGCTAAAGTAACACTAGGGGATGTGAGTCATTGATGGGAAGATTGAACTTTGCAGGAATAGTAATGTCACCAGGAAGTGCCTTCACAAAATGGCTAGTGTATTTGATGAGAGTAGCAAAATCAAAGAACTACCACATAAGAATGACTGTAGGGATCAGCTTTGACTTATAAATGTGGGGTGTATTCCTTGACAACTTTAATGGAAAACCGATATGGAGTTATCCCTGGATATATTCTAAACAGCTAGAGCTGTGCTTGGATGCAGAAGGCTGCATGGGCTTTGGCATCATAATGGGCAGAGTATGGTGTGTGATTCATTGGCCAACATGTTCAAGGGCACTAGGGCTCACAAGAATCACATCTCCATCTGTTGATGGACAAGTTGAAAAACAACTCCTGCAGCTCCTAAGAAATTAGTCAGCAAAATGCCCAAGTGCCCTGGGCTTCTTAAGAGAGGTATTGCAGTGCCAGCTTCAATGCAACATAGTGCTGAAGGCAAGGGACATCCCAGATGATTTTAACTCAACGGTGGACACTCTTAGTCGACTACAGTGGACATGAAGTCCAGATGTTGGTATTAAATGCAGATAGTGTGTTGATGTCCATCCTCAAAGAGCTATAAATATTGGTAGACCCAAACTTAATGTCCTCATTAACAACACTCTGGCACCAAAGACAGCAGTTAATTATCAGATGCACATGGCCAGTTTTGGAAGAGAGTGGGACAGATGCAGAGCAGATGCGAAGCAGAGATGTTTAGAGTGCTTAATTAAATGAGCATTCAATGAAGGTAGAAGAAGTACCTAGGTACAAGTGCAAATTGCAGCAGTCATCCACTTCATAAGATTAAAGGAAGCTGAAGATGTCACAAAAAGTAATTATATCAGACCAGCAGTGATGGGCTGGAGTAGAATTCAAGCAAATATGAAGGATGTCTGCAACATTGATTTAAAATAATTGTGCCACCTATTGGGGGTAGTAAAAATTCTGGGGCATATTTTCAAGGCATTGACATAGGACAGTGCTGTAAGTCTTTCTGCTGTGCTGCCCTATGCCAACTCGACAGGGCAGAAATACACCATATTTAAAAGCTACTGTGCATTTCTGTCCTATCCCCCTGTGTTGGCACAGAATTGGGTGCCTAGCGCCAATGTAAGCACCCTTATACCATGGTGCAAGGGCGTCTGTGTTGTTGGCAGGATTGTTTGTCCACACAAAGAATCCAGAGAGGCATTTTCCTCTTTCTATGTGTGAAGCATAATTCAGCAAACATAGAAAGAGGAAACAACAAGGAGCAATAAAAATATTTCTCCTCATTGCTCCTGCCCTGGGGAGGCATACAGTTTTGCCACATTCCAAAGTTCACAGATCCTTATAAATCTGGGAATGTGTTAAAGGAGTTGCGTGGAAACACCCACTGCAACTCTCATGGAACTCCTCTCAGACGCAGTATAAGGCAACGCAGAAGCTTGTGCTGCCCTGCCTTACACCATATCTATGAGGCCATGAAAAGCCATGCAAAGTGGGCTCAAAGATATTGGTCAGCACTTTGCACTGCTGGAGCATCACAAAAAATGATGCACCAGCAGTACAAGGGACTTGAACATAGGCCCCTTAGTGTCACTCTTGCAAAGATGCAATCATGTTCTGTGTGACATTATCTGTAGCTTCCTTCAACGCTTACAGAGTTGGCTATGTGGCCCCTCCCCTTCCAAAACCTAAGATGGTGACAACTCCCTCTTGAGAGAAGACGTATGGCTACACTACAGGCACATGGGACCGGCCAGCTGCTTTGACTGCATAGGGAACCCGCTGGCCTGCCCCATATGCCTGCAACAAAACTTTTAAAGCCCCTTGTCTAAGTTACTCAAAGGGGGTTATTTGAGTATATACCAGTTCAGAAAGATAATAATGAAAGGCACTCCGGGCTACAGGGCTCCCAGCAATAGAGGGCACTACTCATTCAATCAGGATCAGGGCAGCAACCACTGTGAGGGGAATGTAGATTTACTAACAAAGACTCCATGGCCTTTAGCCCATATCTTAGAGAAAAGAAGTAAATAAACCAAAAGAAACTGTCTATGTTTCTGCAGTACACAAAAGGCTGCGAACCAAGAAGAAGGTGGCATGGATCATGACAATCCTACATCTCACCAGCCCAACAACCAACCAGTAGGAACAAGAAATATGGAGTTTATGGCCGAGGTCACCTGAGTTAAAATTAACCAGGTCCACAAGGATGAGGAGGGCCCAGTGTCTCCTAGAAATTGAAAAACTCATCAGAGAGCAGCACCCTCTGACAGAAAGGCGGTTCACCTCAGGGGCAACAACCTGGTAATGATGGAGGAAAGGCCTCCTGGACTATGTAAATTTGGACCTTGAGAGCCTTGAGACCCTTAATTTAGACCTTGAGCTCCTAGAGACCCTACCGACATCGCCTTGAGATCCCATGGGTGATTTGCCATGCCTTAGAAATCACTGATTAATTGATTGATTGACCTCATTACAATCTCAGGGATGCTGTTGAAGACTGCAATTATTTGCTCAGAGACACTGCCCAAGCTTGAATGGAGGGGAGTAAGGAATCAGTACAGCAGAAGGATCAAAATGATCAAGCTGGAAACTCAACATAACTATGAACAAATTCTGATAGACCAGGGGTGTCAAGACAGTAAGCTATGGCCTGAGAAACCTGAGGATGCCTGGGGTGCATCTGGGGCATTGACATAGATATGTTTATTTTAAACATCACTGGGGTTCTGGAGATGTTGGGCTTCAGGTAATAGGGAAAAAGTCAGACAAAAAACTGGGGAGAACGCCAAAGGAATGTAAGCACATTCTGCCTGCAGCAAAACAATGGACAAGAGCTACAAGGGTAGTTGGATAGCACAGTCATTTCTCATCCACAATTCTTGGGAAGCTAAATGGCGGGGCAACCAGGGGGCCATTGCAAGGACAGTTTGATTGGCCGTAGTGCAAGCATAGCACTTGCAGGCCAGGTATGGCGGCGCAGACCATAAGACAGAATTGAAGGTAGCAAATGGTGCTTAGAATGGAATAAGCAGTCTCCACAATGGAGAGTCTAAAGGGTGAATGAAATGGATAGTTATGGTGATAATACGATGAGTAAACGATGATGATAAATCAAAGCTTCAATGTGATTCCCACCTTTAGACAAGGATTCAATAAAACTCCAGCAATAAACAATGTTGCTATAATTTACTGTCAAGCAAAAGGGATGAAGTGGCCATGCTCAGAAGCTAATTATTTTCCCACTAGGCTGCCACTTTTGCCGGCTGCCATTTTTGCCCATGCATATGCAGCCCCTCATTTGCACAGAGCAAAGTTCAGATGGAAATCAGATAGCATTCAATTAACATTGATTTATTTGATAATGTTGCTCTTATGCAGTTATATTAATTTTCCATCCTCTTTGTTTTTATAGAAAACTGTTCTGGAAGCACAGAAACATACAGAATTACCCACCTTGTTCCTTGTGCAATTTTGACACTCCGAGGTGTGGCCAGAAAGACCCCTGAAAGTAAAGAGAGTTCTATGCAGGGGCAGCTCCTTTGCTAAGGCGGAGGAGCATCGCCCCACAGGATTGGGCTGTATTGCACAGCCGGGTGGAGAGCATGCACAGGCTACCACTCCCAGTCTGAGCGGTGAAGCAAGCCGCTCAGACCAATCACGGCGCTGCTGTCATGCTGGTGAAAACAGCGTTGTGATTGACTGGGAGCCTGCATGCAGCCAGGAAGAGGACGAGGACAGAGGGGAGAGGAACGCGAAGGTAAGTGTTTATTTTAACTTTTTTATTATTTTTTTCACCCCCAATTCCTCCCTGCACCGTCCACCCCCAGTTGAGTGGCAGTCCCCACAGGCTCTATGTGGGAAACACTAAAATATCAAACATTAAGGGAAAATGAAAAACGGAGTCCCAGCAGGTTAGATAATGGTAACCCTATGGACCTGAAAACTGTGCTTGCCAGTGACCTACAACAGGTTTTTTATATCAGTGTTCAGCTATGAAAAGCAATATGTTGGGGAACATTACCCAATTTGTTTACAAAATACCTAACATAGCATCTTCAACACAGTCCTAAGATGCAAAGTAAAGCCTTTTTTTAACTTACGAAACTGCCAATTCTTTTTTGTTTAAGCGTGAATGAGATATTCTGCTGACAGAGGTGCCTGGCAGCTGTTTGCCTGCGGTGTGCACTTAACAATTCCCAATTCACTGGCTTACTTACTCATTCTTCTGACGAATGTACTTTCCCAAAGTATGCTGTGGAACAGTGTCATCACAAAAAAGAAAACGGCAACTGAATCATTTGTTCCCTGAAAGAAGACTGTAACAAAGACGATGCCAATATATGCATGCTCATTGTAAGATCCAGCGTCAGAAGGGCCAGCTGGATTTTGCTCTGTTCTATCAGTCACATCCAGCTCGTTGCATTAGTGCTTCCCTATAATGTATTCAATTGCTCTCTAGTTCCTGTCTAGCTGGCAGAAGCCAATTTTTGAAATAATTCATCTGACAATAGGCACAACTGTTGTATGGTGCAAAATGATAAAAGTACTTAGGAAAGATTGATGGCGCCGCTAGCATTTCCGCATCTGTGATTACTGCCATTAGCAGCTCGTCATCCTCGGTGAATGGGCAGTGCAAGAGACCAAGCGCCATGGTGCGCATTCTAACTCGCACGGCATGCGTCATGACGTAGGAACTATTCAGCTCTAATACTATTTGACAACTTCACCTACCGTTCCGAAGAATACCGCTTGCAATGTTCTGAAAATGCCCTTAGGTCAAATGAATGCACTGAATACAATATATTGATGAGCTATTTTGGTTTATGTTATAGCATTAATGAACATACTAGTGGGATTGTCCAATGGCACCATCTCGAGAAACAAGTCAGGATGCATAACGAAAGAGGAGGGAAAGTGGGGGGAATAAAGTCAATTAGCATGCGAAATAGATCATACACTAATGCTATTAGAACATACCAACTGGAAGTTTTAGAAAACTCCTTGTTTGCTGTTGTTCAAACCACCTAGGCCCTGATTTATACTTTTTGGTGCAAAACTGCACTAACGCAGTTTTGCACCAAAAAGTTTAGCACACTGGCTTGCACCTTTTCTGTGCACCAGCTGGGGACCACATTTATGGATTGGTATAAGCCGGTGCAAAGGGTAGGCTAGTGTAAAAAAAAAATATGTTAGTCGGATGGGGCAGGGGGATTTGCACCAAAAAATGACGTTGGGCAGGTTAGAGTAAAAAAAAAAGACTCTAACCTACCTAGAGTTATTTTCTGATGCAAAACCATCCATACCACAAGACTCAGGGACCCCAATAGCACTTAAGAACAAAAAGAATACTTACCTGTACTTACCTATACTTACCTGGGATTGCATCCCCCATCGTACGCTGTCCCTCTGGTGTGGGTGGGGGTGTCCCTGGGGCCAGAGGAAGGCACCTGTGGGCTTATTCCACAGTGTTCCACCATGAAAATAGGCCCACAGGTTCCCTCACGCCTGCCCTGACCGAGGCATTAAAAAATGGTGCAAGCTTTGCAATATTTTTTGATCCCTCCCGTGCGTGATTTTAGCACAGGGGGATAAATGTGGCGCAAAGGCCATAGAGTCATTTTTTGCACGGGAACGCCTACTTTGCATCTCATTGACACAAAGTAGGTTTCCACGTCCAAAAAATTACTTTAACTCCATAAATTTGGCACTAGATGGGTTTAGCGCCAAAGTATAACTATGGAGTTAGTTTTGCACTGAATTTGTGTAAAAAAATTGACGCAAATTCAGTGCAAAACAACTATAAATTTGCCCCCTAACTTATTCATTTCATGGATGATACTTATTGTGGTTCCTTATTATTTATGAATGCCTTAAAAAGAGGTTAGCAGAAAAAAACACATGCCAGAATGACTTTTTGGTTGGCTGTTTGAAAAATAATACCTGACAAACTTCAGTCTTGTGAAATGAAGGTCTTTCCCTTCATCTTCGGCTCTGGGCGTAAAATGGCGGGAGACCCAGCGATGCTAATACCCCTTTTGTACTGAGTCAGGTTGTGGTCTACTGATGAGCTTTTTTTATTATAGACTGGCAGTGGAGGAAGTTTTGAGTTTGAATAAAGCACACCTTTTCCCTTGGTTTATGTTTGTTAAATACCATCTCACTGACTTAGGGCCCACTTCAATCAAATCTGAGGCCAAGGGTAGGGTCAAAGCTGCCTTTTGAGAGAGAAATGCAGTTGAAGCACATCGTAAGGCTAAGCCTGGGATCTTGGTGGAGATTTTTCTTAACCATAAGCCCTCTCCAGCAAAATACCTAGGGTGGGAGTGTTGTTTTAATTGCTGTTTCACTTGATGATATTATGACTGAACTAATGTTTTAACTTCGTATTCTATATAAGGATTTCTTGTTTAGTGGACATTTTTGTGTGCTTTTGTAAATGTTTAATATATTTTTATGTTTTTACATATGAAATTTTAATTTATGTATTTATCTGATGTGTTTTATGGACTGTACCCGAAATTAATTTAAATTTTATTTGAAGGTCTTCAAGGCTGTTAGCTCACTCTTTCTAAGCAAACTGATTGGCCAGCACAACCTGAACATTTAAGCACAAAATGATACAGGATGTATAAACGTTCTAAAGAAAATTTACAAGAAAACAATTTTTCCACCACATTTCCCCAGATCGTTTGGTTTCTGTAGACCTGATATATTTGATGCTTTAAGGCTCTAAACAGTTCTGATGTACCACACAGCCCATTACTGCATTTAGCTTTCCTAAAGCAGGGTAACCGTTTTGGCTCCTTGAGTAGTATATTTAACAAGTTTATAATTCAAATATAACGGGCGTACAAAAGACACGGGCTTTATAAACATAAACATTAGAAACAAAGCCGATGATATGATCTGGGGTGCAGCCAGACACATTGCAGATTAGGAACTGAAGCAGAAAAGAGAGACGAAACCTTTTTTTGATATTGAATTGCAGGTATTAACATCATGAGGATTGTCTAGACCTCCATTTACGTTTATGGCTGATAAAAGTGCTTCTGCCAGTGAGGTCGAAACATTTTCATCACGAAAGCAAAGCCAGCTGGCTGCTAAGTCATGGCAGCCACCTCTGTATTATTTGCTTTTCTCAGACTCAGAAATCCAAATTGTGGGTTTGTTGATGAGACATAAAAACAAGCAGCAAGAGACTTAGAACCATGGATAATTTACTCTTCCCATGGGCGAATTGGGCTTGAGATATCTAGGTTGGTAACTTCTGATTAACTAAGGGGGTGGTTTTGTGGCTAATTGGCTTGTCATCAGTGGTAGACTTCCGGCAGCGAAGCCTTCATTTGTGGTTAATCAGCGAGCCCCCACCTCTAAATGGGGGGAGATACTATGGGTTTGGATTTTTTTGGTAGAACTCCCACTCACCCAAATTCTATTAGTAGGCTTTACAGTTCTGAATTATAAATGGTCATTCTCGTGGAATGTTGCTCATTAATACAAATTGGAACAACATTAACGAGAGATATTTTATTCAGACACCTACAAATAAATCCTACCTGTCTCTGATTTATGGATTGACAGGTCCGAGCCAAAATAAATATTGCCTTACTCAAAGTAATGCTTTCAGAGAGGCTGGCCCGGCTTACACTGACTTTAATCTTTGACAGCTGACAGGCAAAAGGAAGTCACAACACCGGGCTCCATTGTATAGCTGACATTGCACAGATTAGTAGAAGATCTTCTAGAGTGGGTGAAGGCAGACATCATGCTTAGAGGTTGTGTGTTTTTGATTGTTAAAGCCCAAGATTGTGTTTTGGAGGAAATAGGAGAGTAAAATAGATAAAAATAGACAAAGTGCAGTCATGTCATCTTGCAAAACGGAGTAACAATATTGTCGAATTACTTATACAGAATGTCTGCTGTGGGTACTTAGATCAAGAAAATGCTTCTGGAAAGTAAGGAAGATCTGATGTCAGAGAATCACTGTTGGCTTAATCTCATGCTGCTATCACTACTCTCAAGGCAGTATTCTGCATTGAATGAGAGGACATCAGAAAAAAACACCTACTGAAAGATTTCTGTCTCCTTGATGAATGAGTTAGGAGTGTCACTCTTGCTTACCCGTGAATATCTGAATCTGAACAATAACTTTTCAGGGATGTGTGGTGGAGCCAAGAAATGATAGGCCTGATTACGAGTTTGGCAGACCATGCATCACCATGGCAGTGGACGTGGTCTGACGACTATCAGCTTGGCGATTGGATCACTGTATTTTGATGTTGGCTGTCCCATAGAGCAAAGACCGCCGCAGTCCGGTTGGGACCGCCAAGCAGTGCAGACCACCGTGGTGATGGGGCAGGACAAACAGGCTGATGGAGCCAGTGTTCCACCGGACACATCATGATGTTGCACACAACCAATGTGACCGTGTTGGTCCAACCACCATGTTCCAGCAGGAGGAAATAGAGAGTATAAAGGGAGCAACTCACCCACAGGAAGCGTTACACTTCTTGTGCTGCCATGGAGCCCATCAAACACATCCTGACATTGCTGCTGCTCATTGAAGGTGCCCAAAATCCACGCTGCCGTGGTCACAATAACACACACCTACCTGTGTCATTAAGATCAACAAAAGATCATCACGCCGTCATCCATGTGATATGGGGGTCACTCTACAGGCATCAAGTACACATGTCATTGTGTCCAGAGTCATAGTCATCCACAAAGAATGACACATTCACAGCCATCAAACACCCCCTTTGGGCAGGTCACTGACACTACACCACCACACTCCACAAAAACACACATTTGCTCATCTAAGTCACAGAGGCCGTGAAGTGTACAGCACATTGTGTCACACAACAGCAACACCACACATAATTAAAATGACACCCAAACATTGATCACATGCCATGGACTGTTGTCAGATTGAAGACACTAATGTATGGATGTGTCATTTAACATACACACCCCTACCATGAAACAGCCCTGCAATGGACCCACTCATCACCCACATTGCAGCACAATGGAAGGCCAATGGGATGCACAATAGTTTGAGAGGCAAATATCCAAAGCTCAAATGGGGCACCAGGAGCACTCATGGAAATGTTCTGCCCTGAGAAACACTACACTGTGCAATTCCCCCTAAAACAACATCTGCAAAGGTATCTCAGGGACAAACAATACTAGAGCCAAGTGACATGCCTATCTGCATAATGTGTAAGTGCAAGTCAAGAAAGCATATACAACAGCAATAGCAGTGACCATACATCTAAATGAAGTGGCTGCAAGGTACGCACATCAAAATGAACACATGCAGTCAAACGCAACGGAAGCTATTGAACACCCTCCATGTGTGGACAAACAAAACTCAAGTGTCCACACATGAGATGGATGTACAATCCATATCAGGAGGGCGACTCAAACACCATACATGCTGACATTGGACAACACAAGATGAAATACTTACCATGCCAAACATAGCACAATGCAATGAAACCCCAATTGATTAGACCTGACAGCCTTAGGGTGGTCACCCCTAACTTTATGTCTGCCTCCCTCCACTTTTTAGATACTGTTTTTGCTGGTTTTAAGATTCTGCACACTTTACTACTGCTAACTAGTGCTAAAGTGCATATGCTCTCTCCCTTTAAACATGGTAACATTGGATCATACCCAATTGGAATATTTAATTTACTTCTAAGTCCCTAGTAGAGGGCCTGTAGATTAAATGCTACTAGTGGGACTGCAGCACTGATTGTGCCACCCACTTAAGTAGCCCCTTAACCTTGTCTCAGGCCTGCAATTGCAAGGCCTGGGTGTGCAGTTTCACTGCCAATTCGGCTTGGCATTTAAAAGTACTTGCCAAGCCTAAAACTCCCCTTTTTCTACATATAAGACACTCCTAAGGTATGCCCTAGGTAACCCAGAGGGCAGGGTGCTGTGTAGGCAAAAGGCAGGACATGTACCTGTGTAGTTTACATGTCCTGGTAGTGTAAAACTCCTAAATTCGTTTTTACACTGCTGTGAGGCCTGCTCCCTTCATAGGCTAACATTGGGGCAGCCCTCATGCATTGTTTGAGTGGTAGCTGCTGATCTGAAAGGAGCAGGAAGGTCATATTTAGTATGGCCAGAATGGTGATACAAAATCCTGCTGACTGGTGAAGTTGGATTTAATATTACTATTTTAGAAAGTGAGCATTTCTCTGCACTTAAATCTGTCTGTGCCTTACAATCCACGTCTGGGCTGGTTTAGTTGACAGCTCCTTGTGCATTCACTCAGACACACCCCAAACACAGGATACTCAGCCTCACTTGCATACATCGGCATTTTGAATGGGTCTTCTTGGGCTGGGAGGGTGGAGGGCCTGCCTTCACACAAAGGACTTCCACACCCCCTACTGGGACCCTGGCAGACAGGATGGAACTGAAAGGGGACCTGGTGCACTTGTAAGCCGCTCTTTGAAGTCTCCCCCACTTCAAAAGCACATTTGGGTATATAAACAGGGCCTCTGCCCCTACCAACTCAGACACTTCTTGGAGAAGAAACTAGAACCAGAACCTGCATACTGCCAAGAAGAACTGCTTGGCTGCCCAAAGGACTCACCTGTCTGCTTTCTGTGAAGGACTGCTGACGTGCTGTTGCCCTGCTGCCTTGCTGCTCTCTGGCTGTGGTGAAGAAGTGCTCTCCAAGGGCTTGGATTGAGCTTGCCTCCTGTTCCCTGACGTCTCAGGACCAAAAAGACTTCATCTCTAGAAGAGGGACTCCTTGTGCAGCGAAATTCAACGCACAGCCTGCCAGAAACTACGCACAGCCTGCACCGTGGTGCAAGCCGAACCGGAACGCTGCAGCCCGACTTCGCACTGAAAAGATCGACACAGCGCCAGAGTAGCGACCGGAAATTCAACGTACAGCCCACTGGATCGATGCACAGCTGAGCTGGAATGACGCAGCCCAACTTCCAAAGAGGAATCAACGCAGCGCCTGCCGTGCAGTAGAAAATTTGATGCAACGCCCACTGGACCGATGTAGCTCCTGTGACTTCGTCCTGCCAGCACAGGAAATCCACGCATCAACCCCCGGGGCATCTGAAAACCCCGCAACCCGAAGAGGATCCATGACCGAGCGCTGGAAATCGACGCACAGCTATCCCTGCATGAAAACTAAATGATGCATCGCCATGTGTGGCCCGAGAAATCGACGCACAACCAATTGTTTCCACGCATCTCCTCCTCTACGGTTCTTTGTGGAGATTTTTGATGCGAACCAGGTACTTTGTGCTTGAAAGAGACTTTGGGGGTGATTCTAACTTCGGCGGGCGGCGGAGGCCGCCCGCCAAAGTTCCCCCACCAAAATACCGCTCCGCGGTCGAAAGACCGCTGAGGGTATTTTGGGATTTGCCCTGGGCTGGCGGGCGGCCGCCAAAAGGCCGCCCGCCAGCCCAGGGCAAATCAACCTTCCCACGAGGACGCCGGCTCAGAATTGAGCCAGCGTAGTGGGAAGGTGCGACGGGTGCAGTGGCACCCGTCGCGTATTTCAGTGTCTGCATAGCAGACACTGAAATACTTTGTGGGGCCCTCTTACGGGGGCCCCTGCAGTGCCCATGCCATTGGCATGGGCACTGCAGGGGCCCCCAGGGGCCCCGCGGCACCCCCTACCGCCATCCTGTTCCTGGCGGGAGACCCGCCAGGAACAGGATGGCGGTAGGGGGTGTCAGAATCCCCATGGCGGCGGAGCGCGCTCCGCCGCCATGGAGGATTCTGCAGGGCAGCGGGAAACCGGCGGGAGACCGCCGGTTTCCCGCATCTGACCGCGGCCGAACCGCCGCGTCAGAATGCCCTGCGGGGCACCGCCGGTCTGTCGGCGGTACTCCCGCCGACCCTGGCCCCGGCGGTCAGAGACCGCCGGGGTCAGAATGACCCCCTTTATATCACTTGTCAGTGATATCTCAACATTTACTTATTGCATCTTTAATCGTTTTGACCTGCATTTATCCAGATAAATATATATTTTTCTAAACACTGTGTGGTGTATTTTTGTGGGTGCTATATGGTGTTAGTGTATGATTTATTTCACAAATATTTAACACATTACCTTCTAAGTTAAGCCTGACTGCTCAATGCCAAGCTACCAGAGGGTGGGCACAGGATATTTTGGATTGTGTGTGACTTACCCTGACTAGAGCAAGGGTCCTTGCTTGGACAGGGGTAAACTGACTGCCAACCAAAGACCCAATTTCTTACAATTACCACCCACATAGCGATATAGTCAACATCTTCCTTTGTCATGGGTGACACCAGAACTGCCCACACAGTCAGATATTGCAAACAACAGCAAATGGATCAGCAATCAGGGTGAAACACACACAACTGTAGGCATAAAGCACTAGTTACACAGGAAAAACATAAAGGTAGAAAAGTTATTGCAGGACAAATGTGTACCCAAAAGCACAACAACTTGGGATTAGTCTATCAAAACGATTTAGAACAAAGGTGATTGGCCAGTCCATATATGTCCATGCACATCACTGTGCCCACACTTGATTCCAATCAGTGCCAGGGAACCTCCACAGGAAGGAGCATTAAGTGGTCAGGCAGGCACCTCAGGGATCATCCATGGGTGGGATGGGGTCGTATTTGGGATGGTTGGGTTTGGGTTTGGGGAGGTCTTTTTCTTGGGAGGTGTCAATGTCTTCTTTGGGGGAGAGGTATGGCTGCTTGGGGGGGGGGCAGGTGTGACAGGGGAGGACTTGGATGTGGAAGGGATGGGTTGGGATATGGGTAGGGACCTCTTGGGCTTGGGAGGGGGTTCATAGGTGTTAGACTTTTCATCCTTGGAGTGGTCTCCCTTAACTTTTTGCCTCTGTTCCCCAGGTTGTTGATGTGTGCTGTACTCTGATTTTATTGTTTTTGTTACTCTGGGCACTTTACCACTGCTAACCAGTGCTAAAGTGCAAGTGCTCCTGTTTAAAATGTGTACGTAATTGGTTCTCCATGATTGGCATATTTGTTTTACTGTTAAGCCCCTAGTAAAGTGCACTAGAGGTGCCCAGGGCCTGTAAATCAAATGCTACTAGTGGGCCTGCAGCACTGGTTGTGCCACCCACATAAGTAGCTCTGTAATCATGTCTCAGACCTGCCACTGCAGTGTCTGTGTGTGTATTTTTACACTGTAAATTCGACTTGGCAAGTGTACCCACTTGCCAAGCCTAAACCTTCCCTTTTCTTACATGTAAAGCACCCCTAAGGTAGGCCCTAGGTAGCCCCAAGGGCAGGGTGCAGTGTATGGATAAGGTAGGACATATAGGCCCTCATTACGAGCCTGGCGGGCTATGACCGCCAGGCCCGCGGTCGGCGGGAGCACCGCCGACAGCCTGGCGGTGCCCCGCAGGGCATTCTGACCGCAGCGCTTTGGCCGCGGTCAGAAGAGGGAAATTGGCGGTTTCCCGCTGCCCCATTGAATCCTCCAAGGCGGCGCAGCTTGCTGCGCCGCCGAGGGGATTCTGACACCCCCTACCGCCATCCTGTTCCTGGCGGTTCGCCCGCCAGGAACAGGATGGCGGTAGGGGGTGTCGCGGGGCCCCCGTAAGAGGGCCCCGCTCAGTATTTCACTGTCTGCATTGCAGACAGTGAAATACGCGACGGGTGCTACTGCACCCGTCGCACCTTCCCACTCCGCCGGCTCGATTACGAGCCGGCTTCATCGTGGGAAGGTCGTTTTCCCCTGGGCTGGCGGGCAGCCTTTTGGCGGCCGCCCGCCAGCCCAGGGGAAAACTCAAAATACCCGCCGCGGTCTTGCGACCGCGGTACGGTATTTTGGCGGCTCCCGCCAGGCGCGCGGTCACCGCGTCCGGCGGGAGTCGTAATGACCCCCATAGTAATGTGGTTTATATGTCCTGACAGTGAAATACTGCTAAATTCGTTTTTCACTGTTGCAAGGACTGTCTCTCTCATAGGATAATATGGGGGCTACCTTTAAATATGATTAAAGCGTAGATTCCCCTAGAGAGTAGATGGACATGTGGAGTTTGGGGTCCCTGAACTCACAATTTAAAAATACATCTTTTAGTAAAGTTGATTTTAAGATTGTGCGTTTGAAAATGCCACTTTTAGAAAGTGAGCATTTTCTTGCTTAAACCATTCTGTGACTCTGCCTTGTTTGTGGATTCCCTGTCTGGGTCAGTTTGACAGTTGGGTTGTTTTTCACCTCACACCAGACAGTGACACAAAGGGAGCTGGGGTGTAACCTGCATTTCCTGATTAGCCATCTCTGCTAGGAGGGAGGGGTGGAGTGGTCACTCTCATCTGAAAGGACTGTGCCTGCCTCTAACAATGCCGGCTCCAACCCCCTGGTGTGTGTCTGAGGCCTTGCCTGGGCAAGGCAGGATTACACAAGTGGGTGTGAGTCCCCTTTGAAGAAAGGTGACTTCAAAGACTAAAATGGGTATAAGAAGGGCACCCAAATCTACAGACTTCAGAAACACTTCTGGAATCAAGAGGAACCTCTGCCTGGAGAAGAGCTGTTAGCTGAGGAGGAAGTGCTGCCCTGCCTGTGACTGTGCTTTGTGGAGCTTTCCTGCAGTGCTGCTTCTGCCAGAGTAAGAGGGCAAAGACTGGACTTTGTGTGCCTTCCATCTTGAGAAGAAATCTCCAAGGGCTTGATCTAGAGCTTGCCTCCTGTTGTTTGAAGTCTCAGGGACAGCAAAGACTTCTCTCTGCCAGCACCTGGAGCCTCTGGAGAGACTCCTACTCTGCCCTGTGGTGCCCATCCAGTTCCTGGGACCCTGAAAGGAGAAGCTGGCAGCCTAAAGACAAGAAAATCCACGCACAGAGCGCCATGCGGGGAAAAGATCGTCGCGAATCCGATCGGCGGCTGAAAAACGACGCGCCGCCAGCTCCGCGGCTGAGAAACGACGCTCGCAGGAAACGCGACCGAAGAATCGACGCACGGAGCAGGAGAAACGACGCACAGCATCGCTGACGGAGGCTGGGAGATCGCAACCTGCGCGGCTGGATCGTCAACTCATCGTGCGGCTGGATTTTTGACTCGAGTACCGCCGTGCGGAGTTATTTTCGACGCACGACCGCCCGTGCGGGGTTATTTTTGACGCACACCAGGTACATTTTCACTCTAGCAGCGCTAGTGTGTTTTTAAAACTACTTAAAGACTCTTTTTGATTTTTAATTAATAACTTGACTTGTGTATGGTGGATTTTTGTCGTTTTGGTCTTGTTTTGTTTAGATAAATATTTCCTATTTTTCTAAACCTGTGTTGTGTCATTTTGTAGTGTTTTCATTGAGTTACTGTGTGTGTTGGTACAAATACTTTACGCCTAGCACTCTGAGGTTAAGCCTACTGCTCTGCCAAGCTACCAAGGGGGTAAGCAGGGGTTGGCTGAGGGTGATTCTCTTTTACCCTGACTAGAGTGAGGGTCTTTGCTTGAACAGGGGGTAATCTGACTGTCAACCAAGGACCCCATTTCTAACAATAGGGAACATGGGAAAGCACAAGCTCTCCTTGGGAAAATAGGTAGGATCATCAGAAGGGGTTGGGGATTTCGAGGTTGAGGGAGTGGTCCTCCTGTGTGTGGGTGTAGATGCCTTGGGTGTGTGAGGTGTGCTTCTGTTAGGGTGGTGTCTGTTGTGTGTGTGGGTGTTTGCATGTCTTGTGGTTTTGGGAGGCAGAGGTGGTGGCTGATGTGGGAGTGGAGGATTTATGTGTAGCTGTTGGGGTGGTGTCTGTGGGTGTGCTGGATGTTGTGGATATGTCTGTGTGTTGGGATGGTGTCTGTGGGTAAGGTAGATGTGTCTGTTGGGGTGGTGCCTGCAGGTATGGCTGATGTGGTGGATGTGTCTCTGGGTGTTGTGCTGGTGTCTGCGGGCGTGGCTGAATTGGATATGCCTGTGAGTGTTGAGGTGGTATCTCGGGGAATGGTGGGGGAGGTGTGTAGATCTGTGAGGTGTAAGCTGTTGTCTGGGTGTATGGTGGATGTGGTGGAAGTGTCACTGGCTGTTGTGGTGGTGTTTGTGGGTATGCAGAATGTGGTGTGTGGGTCAGTGTGAGTGGTGGCGTTGTCTGCCTGTCAGTGTGCCTTGTGGGGTTGTTTTGATGTGTGTTGCTCATGTGTGTTGAGGTGGATGCATGTGGATGTGTCTGTGTGCTTGGGACAGGTAGGGAAATAGGGGATTTGGATTGGGAAGAGGGAAGTGAAGGGAGTAAACATGGAGGGTATGAGTGGCTGCTGTCAATGAGGAGGCCAGAGCTTGAAAATATATCTACAGGCCAGACGTGGCACTTTGAAGGCTTTCCTGGAAAACATTAGTGTATGAAAGTGGCCTTGGTGGCATGCCCCCTCCTCATGTTTTGCCAGATATTGATGTCAACTTGACTGAGAGTGTGCTGGGATCCTGCTAACCAGGCCCCAGCAAAAGTGTTCTTTCCCAAAAACTGTACCATTGTTCCCACAATAGGGACACCCCTGACACAGAGTTAAGGCCCTTGTAAAAGGCACCCATGGTACCAAGGTTCTTGTGGCCAGGGAAGGACTCCAAGGGCTGCAGCATCTACTATGCCACTGTGGGGGACCCCTCACCGAGCACATGCACACTGCCATTGTAGTTTGTGTGTGCTGGTTGGGAGAAAAAAACAAAGTTGACATGACACCCCTCCCAGGGTGCCATGCCCACAAACCACTGCCTGTAGCATAGTGAAGTCACCTCTCTAGCAGATCTTACAGCCCTAAGGCAGGGTGCACTATACCACAGGTGAGGGCATAGCTGAATGAGCAATATGCCCCTACATTGTCTATGTACATTCTTAGACATTGTAAGTGCAGTGTGGCTATATTGAGTGAATGGGCTAGGAGTATGTCATTACAAACTCCACAGCTCCATAATTGCTTCACTGAATACTGGGAAGTTTGGTATCAAACTTCTCAGCACAATAAACCCACACTGCCAGTGTTGGATTTATTGGAAAATGCACCCAGAGGGCATCTTAGGGATACCGCTTGTATGTTAGGAAAACTGATAGTGCAGGACTGGCCAGTCTGTGCCAGCCTGCCACTTCTAGACAAGTTTCTTACAACATGGGGTGAGAGCCTTATACGCTCTCTGTGGCCAGAAACAAAGCCTGCACTAGGTGGAGGTGCTTCACAACTCCCCCTGCAGGAACTGTAACACCTGGCTAGGAGCCTCAAACACTCAGGCCTATTGTTACAGTGCTCCTAGGGCACTCCAGCTAGTGGAAATGCCTGCCCCCCCAGGCAAAGCCCCACTTTTGGCGGCAAGTTCAGTGGGAAAATTAGGAAAAACAAGGAATAACCACCTCAGCTGGGACCAGCCCTTAGATGTCCAGAGCTGAGGTGACCCCCTCCTTGCAAACTCCTCCACTTAGTTTGGAGGACAGTGACCAATAGGGTTAGGCCCGTGTCCCCCTCCCCAAAGGGTAGCCATCCTCATGGACAGTAGCCATTGGCTAGTACCCTCTGACCCATGTAACACCCCTAATGCCAAGATTTAAGGTCTCCCTAAACCTAGCTCATCAGATTCCTGGTGATCTCACAAGAAGAAAGAAGAAAGAAGAAGGACTACTAAGATGACCCCCAGCAGAGAAGACTGAAGACACAAACTGACTTGGCCCCTTGGGGAATCCGACTTTCAGTGTAGCAATGTCCATCAGGCAGCTCTTCTCCTTGTCTAGCCTTTGGTTTTCCGGAACCAAACCTCTGGACTTCACCTGCACCATCTTTGTTACCCCCGGGAGTCCCCCAACATGACAGCATTGGGAGCCTGATGCTGTGTTTTCAATCTGAACCAGGCCGCTCCTGTGCCGTGAAGGGTGTGTGTTTGGTGCTCCTCTAAACCCTCAGGTCTGCCCTCCGAAGACACAGGTACTTACCTGCAAACAGGCCTGATTCCGAGTACCCCCAGTCTCCATAGGAGCCCATGTTAAACTGATCTCAACTTTGACCTATGCACCCAGCCGGCCTCATGTTGCTGGTGGTGGGAGTTTGAGATTAACTTGAACCCCAACCTGTGGACATCTTAACCCCCAGAGACTGGAACTGTAAGTCTTGTACTTACCTCAAACCCGTACTAATATTTCTTCCCCCAGAACTGTTTTTGAAAATTGCAGTCAACTTTTAAAACAGATTATTGCTATTTATTCAAAAACCGTATAACTTTCCAAATTGAAACAAAGTGGTGTCGATACAAATGTTTGATACATATTTGTGAATGTACTTTCCTGCAACTTGAATCTTGTGGTTATCGAAATAAACCAACAAAACTTATTTTTGATATATGAAAACCATTAGACTGGAGTTTGTCATTGAGTGTGTGCTTTACTTTATTGCCTGTGTGTGTACTACCCTCTGATAAGCCAGACTGCTCCACCACACTTCCACAAAAGACAGCATTAGTATTATCTACTTTACCCTCTGTTAAGCCTCTGGGGAACCCATGGACTCTGTGCACACTATGGGGGTCATTACGACCTTGGCGGGCGACAAGATCTGACCGCTGTGCGGCCGCCAATGCGGCCGCACCCCCGCCACGGCCATTTGGAGATCCCTGCCGGCCCAGCGGGGATCACGGCCGCAACATAGGAGCCGGCTCCAAATGGAGCCGGCGGTGTTGCGGCCATGCGACGGGTGCAGTTGCACCCGTCGCGCTTTTCACTGTCTGCATAGCAGACAGTGAAAAGCTGCATGGGGCCCCCAGGAGCCCCACGACTCCCCGTTCCGCCAGCCTTTTCCTGGCGGTGCAAACCGCCAGAAAAAGGCTGGCGGTCGGGGACTCGTAATCCCCTGGGCAGCGCTGCTTGCTGCAAGCAGCGCTGCCCTGGCGGATTATCACCGCCGGGGCAAAAGTGGCGGAATACCTCCGGCCCCGGCGGTGCGTAATCCGCCTGGAAGCACCGCCAGCCTGTTGGCGGTGCTTCCGTCATTTTAGCCCTGGCGGTCTCGGACCGCCAGGGTCAAAATGACCCCCTATATCTAATTTTGATATAGTATATACAGATCCAGCTTCCTACAATTGGTCTGCTGAAGAGGGTTGGCCAACCCCTAGATGACATTCACACCAGCAGACTACCCCACAGTGATACTCCTCAGGAGGTCAATAGCTTCTTCACTCAGGGCAGCAGGGGCAGCATGGGTAGCAGGGGCTGGGGCTGAGGTGCCTGTGCCAAAATAGACTCCCACCTTCTTGGGTGAGCGGACATGGCCAACTCGGTGGAGAGCAACAGGAGGGATAGAACTGGGGATGGTGAACAAAGATGGGACAAGTACATGTCCTGATTGGTCCTCCACCACAAGGAAGTAGCCACTGGAGGTAGAATCTGATGATGGTGACGTTGATCATATCTCCTCCGTGGCACTCCACTCACCCTCTGGGTCATTGGGTCCCTCCATGTCAGTGGTGTCCTGACTGGTGACTGGAGATAACAGGGCCAGATGCTTCCGTACTTGGTTGTGCCCTGTCTCCACACTTGCCTGGGCTGATGCTGCAAAGAGGAAAAGGGTCACCACATGTTCCTGATCACACTTGAACAACAGCTGTGATTAGCAAAAATTACCATGATGTCAAGTATGCCCCATCAACAAACTACCTCAAATGCCTCCTACATGTACCATACCATATGCATGCATGCCATCTGAACTGTAAACAGTTGCCTACTGGGAAATCAGGATTTCTGACAACTACAATTGATTGGCTGAAGTTGTGCAATCACAGTAACAATTGAACAAGTAGACCATAACACCTTTAAGGCTTTGCCTCCTGGATCATACCTCAGCTACCTGACTCATGGCACTTCAGGGTGGGCGTCTGTGGTATGTACCTGTACCACAGAACACTCCTTTGAACATATGTTTCTAAACTGCAGAGATGGCATCCAACATACAAAGGTATGCATTGTACAATTTCTGCTATGTAATCAGGCTACTGAGTCACATGCCATGGCCTCCCATGAATCTACACACCACTGTCTGTACTGTGGGTCTGTCATTTACGCAATAGGCCTGTACAGAACAAATATGACTTCTGTGAAACTGACAACAGAGCAGTGGGAGTAAGGTACCTGTCATGAGTCTAAGATACCCATTGACAATGATGCAAACTGCACATATGGATTACTTCTGGAATTTAGCTCAGTACTCACTCCAAATCTAGTCATTGGACTGAGGCTTTTAGGGCAAGTTTTGCCACTAGAGCCTCATATTGGCCACATGACAGGACCTGCAGATTTACAGTGAGTGGGCACAGTGCCACAGCTGCATAGCCAAAGTGTCTCTTACTGCCTGGACTATGTCCCATACTGGAAGATACATTTGACAGGCCCAGGTCTCTGCAGGCTGAGCATACAGAACCTACATGATACATTTCCATCACTTCAATGCATGACAGTACATCATGTGGCCATCAGCAATGTGGCTTGCGGCTTGTGTGGCAACCTGAAGGGCACAGTGAGTCATGATATGCCTTACAGACAACAGTTGGCAAGGCCAGATGTGGGTTGAAAGACCTGTGACACAATATACATTGCTTACAAGATCATCAAATAACTTAAACAAGATGCATACAGAGCTCATAATGTCATGTACATACATGTTGTCTAACATGTACAGCCATCAAAAACTAAGAAATGTAATTGAGTGGCAGTAAAGTCTACTTCGCTAGTTATGTGCATCCAACACAAAGAGGATCTAGGACCCCAATAACACATCACACAACACAATGTGAATGGACACAATATGTAGTCCAGGTCACTGGTACCTGCACCATGTGCATCCCTTTGATACCGCACAGACTGCAACAACTGGCAGACAAGAAGTCTAACTGGCACAAAGGGGCACAATTGTAGTCTGTGAAGAGGGATAGGATGATGTTGAGTCAATTGTGCATATGAGGTACTTACCTGCCCCTCTGGTGAGCCATAGAGCTGTCCATACAGGGGAAGGAACTCACTCATAAGCCTCTTCAGCTCCTCTGGAGAGAAGGATGGGGTCCTTTCACCTGCTGGACATGGCATGATTGTTCCCAAAGGTAGCACACAGCAGCTGAAGTGGTGGAGGTTTTGCTGGCGGCAGTGTCAGGAGTCAAGTGAATAATTTTGTGCAATGTGGCGTACAATTATGCAAACTACGAGGTCATCACCACCGATGGACACAGCCACTGGCCTGTGACCCCCGCAGGCAAAAACATTAGCCAATGGCTGTGTCCACCATGGTTGGAACCACCTACCATGCGGCCGACTTCTGCCGGCAGATGCAGGCGGTTCTTGATGTCCAGTGGAGTAGGTCAGGCGTCTGCCATTTTGGTGGTTTGAAATGTTTCTATGGCCCTGTAAAATGCATCACAACAACAATATAAGAGTCATATCATCAGAAATGTCTAAAATCTGTTTTGTTGTATGGGTCTGACTACGCAACCAACAGTGTAGTGTGTGGCAGGGCACAGTTGGCATATGACGGCAGTGCACAGGCCACCGCCGCTGACAGTATTTTTGGCAGTTAAAAAATATAGTCACATTTTGAGGGGCAATTATGTAACAGATAGTTGGATGTCGCCTGAATCCATGTAGTGGACACATGTTGACAGCCATGGGGCTCATATTTGACCCTTGTGTAGTTGTTAGCTGGGATGTGTACTGTGTGTCATGTCTCTACATTCCGGATATTTTGCATAATATTGGTGAGTTGCATGATGTATGTTTCGGTGGACACACTGACTAATGTTATAAATCATATCTTGTCGCACATAGGCAGCCTGGGAGAGGGAGGATGCAACAGCCTCCTGTCTACCATCCACTGCCAGACCTCCAGACCATGGAGAAATGTCACATCATCCAGTTAAACCATCTGAATAGTCAAACAATAGTATTTTGCCATCAGTTGGAGCCAGATCTGATGCCAGCTAACAGTAATTTGACGTGCATAAAACACATTGTAGAGGTCATATCAATATTGCACCTCCTGACCACAGGGTCCTTCCAATATACAGTGGCCTTATCTACTGGCATTTTCCAACCTATGTTCATTCTAGTGTTGAAGGATTTCCTCTCAGCAATGGTGAATCACAGTAACAGCTTTATCAGGTTCGCTTGAGGTGATGATTTAGCCAATGTGAATCCTGACTTATATGGTTTTGCCCACCTCCCACATGTGGTGGGGGGCATTAATGGCATACATGTTGACTTGGTGCCACTGCAGGCCAATGAACAAGTCTATCACAACAGAAAGAGCTTCCATTCCATAAATGCGCAAGTCATCTGTTTGGTGGATCTCTATATCTTAAATGGGTATGCCTGTTTCCTGGATCAGTGCATGGTCCCTTCATGAAGCAGAACAGCACCATACCCCAGCTGATGTCACAAATGCAACCAGAGATGGCGTGGCTGGTCGGTAAGTCATGTCTGTCCGGATTGTGTTTGAGCAATGTCAGGTGCTACAATCATGAAGTGAGTGATTGATTGTTGGACTTATGTCCCATTCCTTAACAGGAGACTCACCATATCCAAACTGTCCTTGGTTGTTGACACCGCTGAGGAATCCAACTAGGCCAGGGGAAGTCTGCTTCAATGATGCCCATGGAAGAACACAGCTGGCAGTGGGGCAGGCTTTTAGGCTCCTGAAGGCCAGATTTCAGTGTCTGGACAGGACTGGTGGAGCCCTCCTCTACTCACTCGAGAAGGTGTGTCAGATCGCTGTGGCATGCTGCATGCTCCACAACATCGCCCTGTGGAGGAATATCCCAGATGAGGGTGAATCTGCAGTGCTACTGGATGAAAATCCTGAAATGCCAACTGAAGATGACAGTGGTAAAGAGAAAGGAGATGACTTGTGAGAAGATCTCATCCACAGCTACTTCGCATGAGTGTAAGTATGTCATGCAATGTCATGACTGTGACTGCACAATGAACTGTAGTTGTGAGAATGTGTGGAACTGAGGCCCATATTTATACTTTTTTAGCACCACGTTTGCGCCGCTTTTTGATGCAAAAACGGTGCAAACTTACAAAATACAATTGTATTTTGTAAGTTAGCGCCGCTTTTGCGTCAAAAAATTACGCAAATGCGGCGCTAAAAAAGTATAAATATGGCCCTGAGTGTTTTGGAAACAGCTAGGCAGCAGATACTCTGCAATAATCAGTCTAAGGCTGCTTGATAAGATAGCTTTTGACAAATCCCCATCTTGATGATGTTGCATTTCTGTCAGTTTCCTTGCAATCGAATTACATTTCCAGCTGCTTACTATGTGATTTGTGTAATAGGTATGATTTCAAATGTATTCTCCTTGTTTTGCCTTTGTACAGGTACCTTCACTATGACATCCTCATGCGGACTTTCAGAGTTGTGACATTAGCAGGTGTCTGATGCTGTTCTGACAAACAAAGTGGGCTTAGATTGTTCCAGGCAAAGTAGGTCACAGATTTAGGACGTGTTGGAAATGGCCTCTCTTCAGGGTCACCCCCAAACTTTTTGCCTTCCTCCTCTTCTTTTTCTGACCTCATTTTTGCTGGTTTTAGGACTCTGGACACGTTAACACTGCTAACCAGTGCTAAAGTGCACGTGCCCTATCCCTAAAAACATGGTAACAGTGTCTCATATCCAATTGGCATATTTGATTTACTTGTAAGTCCCTAGTAAAGTGCACTACATGTACCCAGGGCCTGTAAATTGAATACTACTAGTGAGCACGAGGCACTGGTTGTGCCACCCACATAAGTAGCACCTTATCCATGCCTCAGGCCTGCCATTGCAAGATCCGTGTGTGCAGTTTCACTGCCACTTTGACTTGTCATTTAAAAGTACTTGCCAAGCTGTAAACTCTCCTTTTTCTACACACAAGTCACCCCTAATGTAGGCCCTAGGTAACCCATAGGGCAGGGTGCTATGTAGGTAAAAGGCAGGACATGTACATATGTGTTTTATATGTCCTAGTAGTGGAAAACTCCTAAATTCGTTTTCCAAAACTATGAGACCTGCTCCTTTCATAGGATAGCATTAGGGCTACCCTCACATACTGTTTGAGTGGTAGAGTCTGATCAGAAAGGGGTAAATAGGTCATGTTTAGTATGGCCAGAATGGTAATAGAAAACCCTGCTTTTTGGTGAGGTTGGATTTTATATTACTATTTTAGAAATGTCACTTTTAAAAAGTGAGCTTTTCTCTGCTCTTTAAATCCATCTGTGCTTTACAGCCTGTCTCCTGGGTTGGTTGACAGCTTCCTTGTGCATTTCACCCAGACAACCACAAACACAGAATACTCAGTCACACCTGCACTCATCTGCATACTGAATGGGTCTTCCTGGGCTGGAAGTGTGGAAAGCCTGACATTTCAAAGGCTAGTGGCCTGCCCTTACACAATGGACTGGGACCCTGGCAGACAGACCTGTACTGAAAGGGGACCTTGTGCACTTCAGAACCACTCTTTGAAGTCCCCCCCACTTCAAAGGCATTTTTGGGTATATTAACTGGGTCCCTGCCCCACCAACTCAGACACTTCTGGACCTGAACCTGCAACCTGTCAAGAGGAACTGCCTGGCTGCCCAAAGGACTCAACTAGACTGCTTTGTTGAGAAGGACTGCTGCCCTTCTGTTGCCGTGCTGCCCTCTGACTTTGCTAAAAAGTGCTCCCCAAGAGCTTGGATTGAGCTTGCTTCTGTTTTCTAAAATCTCAGGGCCAAAAGACTTCATTTCTTCAGGAAACTCCTTGTGCACCAAAAATCGATGCACAGCCTGCCGGAAACAATGCATAGCCTGCCTTGCAACGAGAAAATCGCTGCACAGCCGAACCGGAATGACGCAGCCCAACCTCTCAAGTGAAGATTTGATGCAGTGCCTGCCTTGCGACCAGAAATTTTACGTACAGCCCTAACAGATCGACGCACAGCTAAACCAGAATGACACAGTCCGACTTCCCGCGTGAAGAATCTAAGCTGCTCCTGCGGTGCTAGAAAACACTGACATATGTTTGTGTCTGATGCATGAGCAATGGATTATGATGGCCCTGTGATCAGGTACTGTTGTACTACCATTTGTCTGTATCTTGGATTTTGTGATGTTGAATTACTTTGGTGCGGTATGTGATAAGGTGCAAGCTGATGGCATCAACCACATCAATGTTTGCCTATTCTACAGGACAAAGTCTGACAAATCCCTTCCTTCCATGGTCTGGAGGTCTGTACTTGTCAATATGTTCATTTGCTCAGTATGAGTCAATAATTTATGATTTCCAGTAGTTCAGACATATTGAAAGCCTATGTGCTGAACACTGTATTAAAATTTTTTAGTTGGAGCAGACACTTGTATGTATGTGTTTGTGGCAGAGGGTTGTAATCCTGAGCTGGACTCTGTACATGCAACATTTCCCATCGTGAACAAGTACCTTGTATCATCAATGTATGGTTCACATGGTCTGACATATCTACATGGCTAAATATGAAATCAAAATCAAGCAGACAACGAGTCAGTGAAGGGTGATTTTATTGTGCAGCTACGATTAACGGAAAATATACATGACATTGCTCAACAAAAATTCAAATGTGAATGGGTCAGTCATGGTGAATGAAATCATTGGAGTAGACATGACACCACTGGGAGTCCAAAGTCCAGAGTACTCCTCACCATTAGAAATGGTAGGTGGTTCAGGATCAGTCTGGAGTGAATGTGTAACATACAAGGGGGGTTCTTAAGGAAGAGGGTTATTGAGGGCAGTGGTGTGTGGCTTGCTATCTGCACCTCCTGGATTCTTTGTTGGACGTCCCTGCTTGAGGGGATCAGCTGCTACAGAGGCAGGGCTGTCTGGGGCTTGTTGTTCCTCTGGCAGGGCCTCCTTTCCTGTGGCTGGTACTGATGTTGATGGGTCTGCTGTTGATGAGCCAAGGGAAGGGGTAGACTGGGCTTCAAAAACTCTGCTCAGGGTGGTGTGTATGTCCCTTAACACCCCTGTTAGCGAGTCCATGATGGAATTGTGGGCCTCTATCTGTTCACACATGTCCCACTGTAGCTGCTTGATTTCCCGGAGTTCAGTCATCACCTGTCCCATCACACCTTGGGACTCCTGATAGACCTCCAAGACATGGCTGATGGTGTCCTGAACAAGAGCAGCCCCTTTGGTGTCACCCCACTGGTCCACATCATCCCTCCCATGCACCCTACCCCGATGGGCCTGCTCGCTTGCAACAAGGTGCCCTCTCCACCTTGTTCCTGGATACTCATTGTCTGAAGCATTTCCCTGCAACTCAGGATCCAGGACTGGGGAGCACAAGATGTTGGACACTGTGTTAGGGACACAGGTTGGGGGACGAATAGTTGCCTGTTGTGAGAAAACAGGGCTGATTGCAGAGGCCCCCTAACTTTTTGCCCCCATTTTCCACTTTTTGCTGGTGTTTTCCTGACTCTGATGGTGCCCTGGGTACTGCTAACCAGTCCCAGGGCCTGTGCTCTGTGTAAAATCAATATGCAAATTAGGCTAATTATAATTGGCTAAGTCAACCTACCTATGAGTCGCTGGTATATTGTAGGGCATGTAGGTTTAGGGACCACAGCATAGGTAGTGCACCCATAGGTGCACTGCTGAGGTGCCCAGTGTCATTTTAAAGGCAGGCCTGCCCTGCTGGCTGCTTTAAAATTAAAGTTATATGCAAATTCGACTTTGGAATTAAAAGTAGTTCCAACGTCTTAAACTACCTTATTTTGACACATAAGTCACCCCTAAGGTGTGCCCTATGTGCCCGTAGGGCTGGGTGCCATGTAAATATAAGCAGGGACCTTATAAAAGTAGTTTTATAAGCCTTGGTGAGGAAAAAACAGCCAACTTCGTTTTTCCCTCATTGTAGTGAATGGCCTTCATAGGCTAGAATGAGGAGACTTTATTTTAATTTTTAAAGTCCCCTTAAGTAATGGATACCAAGAGTTTGGTATCAAATTATTGGATTTAATGTAACTTGTTCAGCTAAAGAGTTTTAAACTTTACCTGAAAAGTTGCCAATTTCAGCCCTGCATTGTTTTTGCCGCTGTGCCCTGATTGGCCAGCCTCTGGCAGCCTGGCCAGGCAGCCTTGATGAGGTGTGAAGTGGCCTGGCTTCACACAAAGAGATGTGCCTGTGGGAGGGAATTTACCCTCAGCAGATGGTGAGACAGGAAGGGGTAGGGCTGCCAAACTGGTCTTCAAAGGCAGAGAAGGACATTTGGAGCACCCCAGTAACACCCCCACATCCTGAAACCCCAGACAACTAGGTGCCCCCTTGATAAGATTAGGAGAGGGCAGGAGAGGGGTCTGTTTATGATTTTTAGCCACACCAGTGGGTGGGCTCAGCCAGATGTAACCTCCAAAAATCAGATTTAGCCATGATGGATTTTTGAACAATGTTGCCTCCTGGGATTGATTTTTGCCACACTTCCCAGGAAGTGGTCATCACAGGGGGAAGGACCCTGCACCTGATTGGAGAATCAGGACCCAGGTGAGTACACTTCAATTGAGAGCTGACAAACAGGGTTTTTTTGACAAGTGACCACTCGGCTTGTGGTTGGAGTTACTGAAACAGGGCCTGCTGTGAGTTGCAGCCAGGTCACTCTCTCTACTCCCCAATATTTGACCAATGTTATCCCCCCAGGTGAGTAGATTTCATTTGTGAGAAGACAAACAGTTTTTTTTTTGTGAACACTGGCCTGGTGGTTGGAGGTACTGAAACATGGCCTGCTGGGAGATGCAGTCAGGCCACTCCCTCTACTTCCCAATACTGTTGTATATTAGATATCTGTATGAGGGATGCATTTAGGTTTGAGAATTCATTTTTATTTTGGGACATACCATGGATCTTATAATGGGTTTTTGTTATTTTGAGATTTCCGGGCCCTATTTGGGCATATGGTATGTGATAGGCCTTGCTAACTGTGATGTTGGGTCCAATGATACACATTGACAGTGTAATAGCTCAGATACACTGGGCACTGAATGTTGGTGAAGAACATGAACACGACAGTGGCAAAGGTTGAGCTGTTAGAATGCATGGCATTGCATTTTTGTGGCATTTCTTGTGTTTTAACTTACCAGACTCCACTCCCCCGGTTATTTCTGTCAAGCCCTCAGGATGCAGAATGGCCAAGACCTTTTCCGCCAGGGAAAGAGTTATAATGGGGCACTTGGAGGGCCACCGGCAATCTTCTTGGCCTGCAGTTGGTGCCTGGAAATCAGGGAACGGACCTTGCCCTAAGGTCATTCTACCTCTTCCTAAGGTCCTCCTTTGGGCACAGGGTGGTGCCTATAGCATTCACCCTGTTGACAATCCTGTCCTCATTTCCATTTTCTGACTGAGAGATGTATGCTGGACTTGTGCTCCAAACAATTATGGCTCTACTCTTATGATTTCATCCACCATGACTCTTAACTCACCTTCAGATAAATGTGGGATTTTTACACGTGATATGGTGGAAAGAAAAAGAGGGTGACAGGGACTTATTTAACAGGGGAAGTGCAGTAGGGTGTGAATGGACAAAAGTATGTGCAGGGTGTTCCATGGGATGGTGAATAAAAGGCGTGCCTCATCTATGTACTCTACAAAAAAAGGTGGAAATGCAAAAGAATGTGGTCTGTGAAGGGGTGTGTTTTATAGTGTGCTCTGCAGGTGTGCCCACTTGGACAATGTGTGTCAGGTGTGTTGTTTTTTAATGTATCCAATGTGCAGTTGTTTGCTACTTTGCTGACCGCAAACCATGGTGGTTGACTGCCATTGGCTAACCACGACAAGGGGGCCATCATGATGACTGTGTGATTGTAATATGCTCAGTGGTTGGCCACGGAAGTCAGACTGCCTATATGCAAGCCACCACCCTCCTGGTGGTCTGCATTTTTTGCTTAGTAGTTGGCGATCCTGTCTGTATAATTTGTGATACAGCAGTCTGGGGGACCTCTGGTGTGGTGGTCTTTTTAGGACCGCCACCATGGCAGTCTGATGGTCCAACCAATCACGCCCTATGTCACATTTACTGTGAGAAAAACCAGGAAGACCAATGGAAAGTGGACCTCAGTCTGTGGCCTTGATTCAAATTTGGTAAAAGCTTTTTACCCATTTGACTGCTTGGTTGGTATGCAACGAGCATTCCTTTGGTGGTTTTGTTTCTAAAACACTGTATGGGGTTACTGCCTGGTTAAAGAATCAAAGATGAATGCACTACTGTCCCCACCAGATGTTTTAGAGAATCCCATCTATGCTAGTTGTGGGTTTCAGTTTTCTCTCAAAAAGTACTTTGAATGCAAAATGAACACACATTCTTTGTTTTGTTTTAATATCGCCTGATTTATTTGTCATGTGATATTATTTTTGTGCCATTTTAAACAGTAACATGGTTATTCACAAAGATAAGTTACACCTGTGAGTAATTTACACTTTTAGGTTTACTTTTACTTTATAGTAGCTTTGGTACTAATGGCCACTCGCAAAAACTACAAAAAAATGTAGACTTTCATGTCCCCTTCCCCCCAAAAAGTGTGTGGAGCCAAAATAGGTTTGTAGGTTTTTACTGATAAAAAGAAACAGTAGAAGTACAGTATCACCCATTAGCAACCACACATACTGCAATATCGTCCACTAGATAATAATGTAAATATGGACTTAAAATAACATTTCAAAAGAAATATTTTTATATTGAAGAAATGGATTTAAAATATTACACAGACTATGATTAATAAAATATATAAAACATAGTATTTAATAATAACATATTTAGACCCTTTTTTAATGTAAATATTATTGTAGCATTACATTTAATAAAATAAAATTAAACGACATTTAATAAGGTCTGTGCATGACATTAATTATCAAGGCATAATAAAAACATGTTTTAACCTTTAGATGGGAATTTATTTTTGAACTCATAATTCAGAAAAATCATTTTAATGTAATTTTAATATATTAAATAATATATTAAAACTAATGGATGGTTTTATTCAGAATTAATAGTGCCATAGCATTAATTATTTTGTTCTACATTTAAAATGAATACATATACAATCAATTTCCAATAATTTGTATCATAAAGATGTTTTTCATCAACTGTTCACACTTTTTTACATTTCAGTATACTTTAGCATATGGAGGTGTAAACGATTGGGTAATTAGCTGAGGGGGTAACTACCCACCTTAAGTAACAAACACAATTCTTTTCAGGGTGAACCATTAAAATCATGAAATGAAGCAAAGCGCAAACCCCGAGTTCCACCCCCTACTAGCCAGGGCATAGCTGCTTTGGTTACCTGTAAATTAATTATGCAGTAGTAAAACAGTAATTAAGTCAACATTTCAAACAATAAAAACCTTAAACTAAATGAGAAAAATGTAAAATTCAGTAAACAAAATGAAACAAAAAATTACACAACTTCTAAGGAGGGAACCAGAGATAAAAACTTTGAAACGTTTTAAGTGAAAATAGCACAAGAAGCACAAAGTGGTAAAGATAATTAATAGACAGTGTAGAAAAGGATCTAGGTGCAAATTGATGCTGACAGGGATGGAGCAGGGGTGGTCATGTACTCTAAATAGGTTAATCCTGGTTAAAGATTTCACCTTCTGACTTTAGTCATTTAATTCACAATGAACCACAGGAGTATGCTTCTTCAGCCCGCTCGGATCTCAGGGGAGGCACTTAGAGTTTCACATGATGGCAGGCAAAGGCCAAAAGTGGGGTCCAGTCCAGGTACCACTGTCAGTTGGGCATTTGCAAGAAAAGGTCCATTGAAGCCTGTTTTGCTAGGAGTCCACGTTTTTTTCCTGTGTACAAGAATGAGAGAGAGCTGGGCTCCACTCAGGTTTCAGACAGCAGGTTCAGGCCACTTCTGATCTTACTCAGCTCCTGGAGTGTGGAGTATATGAAGTGAGTACCTGAAAGTGCCACATTTATGCTGGGGATGTGCCAGAGGATGGGAATGACACCTGAGGAAACCCAAACCAATGACGCAAAGGTTTTCGGGGTTAACCCTGCCCTCTCTGTGAATTTTAAAGATGGGCAAAGTCTTCAGCTACACTAAATATGGTGTCTGAATGCTGAGGATGGGTGTGATTAATGTACTATGGTAATCCTAGTGTCCTCCCAAATCTAACACTAAAATTGAGTACTAAGCAGTCCTTATACCCCCAACAACCTCAGAAAAAGAAGTCTAGTAGAACAAAGCTGAGCTATCAGCAACCAGACAGTTGATACACACAAAGGCCCTCATTACAACATTGGTGGTAAGTGCTGCTTACCGCCATGCTGACGGCCGCCAACATACCATGGCCGCGGCGGTATACCGTAACCCGTATTATGACCCACACATAGAAATCAGCCACTATACAGACACACACACAAGTCCGCCAGCCCAAAGGTCAGTGATAAAATGGCATACCAAATCCCACACCATTATGCCAACAGTGATATGCCCAAAGCATCATGACCCACGAATCACCGCGGCAGACATTCAATGGCGGGAAACCATTGGCGGTATAGTCCACCGTGCTCAAAATACACACACTAACAAAACAACACCACATTGGACAATTCAAACTACACACACCTGACACACATACACACACCATACCCACAAACCCACACCAATGTAAAACACACACACACTACCCACAATCCTTTCCGACCCAAAGATTTTGGTAAGTGAGAGAAAGACAATCCAGGAGTACCCACTGAATCTGAGCCATAAAACACCATCACCCATACACCATCCACACACCTCACAGCACACCCCCCAACACATCACCCCACACACCCTTTCACATACCACTCACACTACACCCATGGCACCACAAAGACACCCCAGGTTCTCAGAGGAGGAGCTAAGGGCCACAGATATTTGGATCACAGGTGCAGCAGACATCTATTGCAAGGAAGATGGAGCTATGGCGGAGTGTCGTGGACAAGGTTGAACCAGTGGGACAGCACCCAAGAACAAGGGATGACATCAGGAAGAGGTGGAACGACCTACGGGTGAAGGTACCTTCCGTGGTTGCAAGACACCAGATAGCACCCCCACCGCCTCCACCACACCTAACAACATGTGAGGAGCAACTCTTGGCGATCATGCATCCTGAGGGCAGGAGTAACAGGAGGACTGGACTTTGGTAAGTCAAATCTTTACTACTTTATCCCCCACTCTACCTGCATGACATCACAGACAACAACCCCTACCCTCACCCCCATCACCCCACCACCTCACATATACCCCACTATCACAACCCACCCATCCCAATACCAAGCCCTGAATGCAACACCAATGCATGGACCCCCATCACAGACCTGCATGGACACCCATCACCACAGTGTGCACACTAAAGACAATCACTTAGCCAAACCAAGCACAACTCACACAAGCCAAAGCTGCCTTGCTAATAACAACCATAGAGGGAAACATATCCATGCACAAGGTGGCACACGCAGATACAATAACACTGCATTTACATCCCCACAGGACCCCTACTCAACATCACCAGAGAGGAGGTGCCAGCCACATCCAGTCCCCCCATGAAGAGGACCACAGTGATGGCAGCAGCTCTGCACGCCTGGACCAGGATGACCAACCTGGCCCATCAGGGACCTCTGGACAGTCGGTGACCGAGCCACAGTCCCAAACCACCACAGAGCCTCCCCCCTCAGGAAACACAAGCACAGCACCCACCCAGCAGCCCATCCTTCTGTCCCCAGAACACGTCAATCAGCAGTATGTCCACCACTACAGGGGGCCCCAGGCAACCCCACAAATACAGGATGATCAGGGATCTGGGGTCAGTGGCAGTGGGCACACATTTCAGTGGACAGAGGCACAGGACAACAGGGAAGCTGGGAGGATTGCTGTGCAATAGAGGAGGACATGCCCAGGGAACCGACTCTCCACGAGGCAGTCACCAACATCCTGGGAGCATACCACCATTTCCATGAGACCATGGGCCAGATACTGGCCAAGCTGCAGGAGACCCAGCAGCTGCAGGAGGGACAGTACCTGTGGATCAGGGAGGACCTGAAGGACATCCACACCACCATGGTCACCATTGCAGAGGTGCTGGCAGACATGGCCAACACCATGAGGGAGGCAGTGGCACACCAACAGGCCCCTGACACTAGCAAAGCCGAAGAACAGCCCTCCACCTCCGCTGACACTAGTGGACAGGAGGCCCCGCCACAGGAACAACAGGCCACCAGCACCCCACCCCCTGCAGAAGGAGAACCACCCCACAAACCGTCCCTGCGATCCAGGCAGAAGCCAGAGAACATTGCCAAGACCCCGCCAGGAAATAAGACTCTCCTGATTGTCACCCTTCTGTCCCACTCTGTCACCCTGTCCACCTTGAACTGCCATTGCTCCCCTTCCTATGCCCCCTTGGACAATGCACCTGTGATACAAAGAGAATGGACTCTACCCTGGACTTTCCTCCATCAGCAACCCAGCCCATTGCAGTACCCCCTACACTTATTATCACAGAAATAAACACCCTTAGAACAAAATCAAATATGGAGCCTGTCAATTGTTTGACAAATGTATTAGTTTCACAAACTGTAAACATTGCAATTCAAATGTACTGTACTATTGACATAGGTATGACCTGTAGTGGGCTGCAGGACACACACCAGGAGCCAGAGTGGCGCACAGAGATCTGAAAATAGAGATGCCAAAGGGAACAGTAAGTGGCCATAGAAATAGGGAAATCAGGCTGCCATGTTCAATGTCAAACACAAAACTGCAATGGAAGGTGAAGTTACAGTGTCTTACCTGTGTGTCACTGGAAGTACTGTTGAATCGGAGTAGTTCTGTTGTCCACATCTTCTTCCTCTGCCTCCTCTTCATCACTGTCCACAGGCTCCACTGCTGCCACATGACCATCCCCAGGCTCATCCTCCTGCAGAAAAGGCACCTGGCGTCTCAAGGCCAGGTTGTGCAACATGCAAAATGTAACGATGGTCTGGCACACCTTCTTGGGTGAGTAGTACAGGGATCCACCTGTCAGATGAAAGCACTGGAATCTGGCCTTCAGGAGGCCAAAGGTTCTTTCAGTGATCCTCCTTGATCGCCCATGTGCCTCATTGTAATGTTCTTATGCCCTTGTCCTGCCATTCCTTACTGGGGTCAGTAGCCATGAGAGGTTGGGTAACGAGAGTCTCCTGCAAATATTCGAGGGATACCTGTTAGCCAGACACTCACCCTTAGGGCCAAACCCACACCCATATACCTACATCAACTGGGTGGGGACCATGGGCTCAGCTATTAGCCACACCCAGTGCCTCTGGAGTTGAGACATCACACATGTGATGCTGCTAATCCTCAAGATAAAGGCATCATGCACAGAGCCAGGATACTTGGCATTGACATGGGAGATGTACTGGTCCGCCAAACACACCATCTGCACATTCAGAGAGTGTAAGCTTTTCCTATTTCTGAACACTTGTTAATTTTTCCTGGGGGGGACAAATGCAATATGTGTACCATCAATGGCACCAATGATGTTGGAGATGTGTCCCAGTGCATAGAAGTCAGCCTTCACTGTGGCCAAATCCTCCACCTGGGGGAATACGATGTAGCTGCACATGTGTTTCAGCAGGGCAGACAACACTCTGGTCAGCACGTTTGAGAACATAGGCTGTGACATCCCTGATGCCATGGCCACTGTCGCTTGGAAGGAACCACTTGCCTGGAAATGGAGCACTGACAGGACCTGCACTAGATGGGGGAGACCTGTGGGGTGGTGGATAGATGAAATCAGGTCTGGCTCCAATTGGGCACACAGTTCTTGGATTGTGGCCCTATCAAGTTTGTAGGTCAGGATAATGTGCCTGTCCTCCATTGTCGCCAGGTCCACCAGGTGTCTGTACACGGGGGGATGTCTCCATCTCCTATTCATCCTCAGCGGTTGAACTCTAGGGAGAAAATGGTGAGCAGAAGGTCATATTCACACATATGTCGAAATTAATATGCAATTTTTCCTTTACAGAAACAGTATGTGAACTCGTAAGTCAGTTGATGTGCCAATGTCTGCTATGACGCAGTTAGGTGCCATGGCTTATGCCCTCCTGAAATGGTGGCTGCCTGACCTGTGAGGAGAGACAAGTGGATATGAGGTAATTCCGCTGGCATTGTGCGCCGTTGCGGTCAATGGTCAACAACCGCCACGCAACATCGCATTGGTTATCATTTGGCCCTATGGGTTCCAGGAGCCAATGGCGGTGTACACCGGCGGTGACGGTATGCACCGCCGCGGACGTGACTGCCATTTTCTATCTGTGCACACACTTGCTACCTTCAAAAGGAGAGGACCTACACTGCAAGTGCTGCTGTGACCTGTGACCTGTGTCTGGAAGCGACAATGGCTCGAGTATCTGGGGAACGGGCCTCTGCCTTCACTTCGGAGGAGTTGGAGAGACTGGTGGATGGGGTCCTACCCCAGTACACTTTACTCTATGGTCCTCCAGACAAACAGGTGAGTACACTGTGAGCATGATGCGTGGGCCATGAATGCATGGATTGCTGTGTGAGTAAGCCCCGGGGCGTTCTGAGGGGTCCTGGTCAGAGTGCTGCATATAAGGTGGGCAATGTATGTGCGTAAGGGGATGGGGAGATATGGTGGGCCATGAGTATAACAGTCCGGACGGTATGACTTATACCTTTTATGCTGTTTTTTCCTGCAGGTCAGCACCCATCAGAAAAAGGGTATTTGGCATGCCATTGCCAAGGAGGTGCGGACCCTTGGGGTCTTTGACAGGCGGAGCACCCACTGCCGCAAATGGTGGGAGCACCTGCTTCACTGGGCAAGGAAGACGGCGGAGGGCTGGGGCTGGCCTCTCCACGCGGAAGTGGTGCCCGTCGCACCCCGACCCCCCTGATGTTCTGCATCCTGGCTTTGGCCTATCCGGAGTTGGAGGGGCCCATAAAGGCATCACAGCAGCCACAAGGGGGTGTGTACAGATTCAGAATCATGACTTTGCCCGCATTAAGGTATTACCTGGGTGGGGGATGTGGGCTGTGGGTGCCCCAAAGCGAAGGAGAACATGGCAGGGTATGTTTAATGATGGGCAAGCTCAGATGCACTTCAACCCCAATATTGTTAGTGGGCATCTACTACTGTGCAGGGTCCTGTGGGTTTCAGGTGTTCAGCTAATGGCTTTAGGCATTGTACCCCATGGGCTGGTGACTAGCAGTGTAACTATTAGTGCATCGCTTAGTGCATAGGGCTTTTCCCTGTGAGCTGTGTACGCCAACGGTAGTGTTGTTGCTGGCATTGACCAAGTGTATCCTCGGTCTCTCCCCCCATTTTTATTTTGTCACCCTGTTCTTGTGTGCATTATCATCGTCTGGCGGAGGAGCAGAGGCACCAGTGACAGAGGGAGCTGCTTCCCACATGGGCATGGAGGCCGAATCCACCAATGGTGAGGGCACCAGTGGGACAGAGGGCGAGGGGAGCACCATGACGGAGACAGGAGGGACACTACCGACAGTGACTCCTCCTCTGATGGAAGCTCCCTGGCAGTGGCGGTCACCTCTGTGCCCACCCCAACTACAGGTACAGCCACCACCCCCGTACCAGCACCGCCTTCCCAGCAGCCCCTCAGCACGTTTCCCATGCCCACTCACCCAGGAGGGTGGGCATCTCCCTCGCCCCAGGCACCTCAGGCCCTGCCCCAGTCAGCCCTCAGTGAGGAGGCTATTAACCTCCTGCGATCCCTCTCTGTTGGGCAGTCAACCATACTGAATGCCATCCAGGGTGTAGCAGGGCATTTACAACAAACAAATGCATACCTGAGGGCATTCACTCTGGCGTGGCGGCCCAACAGAGAGCATTCCAGGCTCTGGCCAACGCACTGATGGCAGCCAATGTCCCTGTCTCCAGTCTCCCCCATCAGACTTTCTCTTCCCAGTCCCAATCCCCCCAACCCCAGCCTATCCCAAGCACACCTTCAGACCAGCAATCACCCAAATCAACACACAGAAGGGGCTCAGACAAACACGAGCACCACACTTTATCTCACAGGCACTCATACAAGCACCATCCACATGCTGACACACCAACATCAACTGCCTCCACTGTGTCCCCCTCCTCCTCCTCGTCCACCTCCCTCCCAATAGCGTCTTCACTCACACCTGCATGCACTACATCCTCATCCACCACCTCCATCACCAGCAAGCTTATCAGTACACGCCCCTCACTGGCAGTCACCACCCCCACATCCATGCACATATCCCCTGTGTCCTCTCCCACTGTGCCTGTGACCCCTCCTTTCAAAGTACACAAACGCAAGCACACAGAAACCCAACAGCCATCCACATCACAACAGCATCCAGCCCATGCACCTGCACCCAAACAGAGCACACTGATACCTCCTACAACCACTCCCTCTCCCTCCACTCCCAAACTTTCACCCTCTTCCCACCCCAGTGTCCCCAAGAAGCTTTTCCTCATCAACATTGACCTATTCCCTACCCCTCCCCCCGTCCTTCACCTCGTGCTAGGGTGGCCAGAACCCAGCCCAGGACCTCAGCCACCAGGTCCACGGCCACTGTGGTTTCTGCAGCTACTGCAGGTGTGAGAGGCTCAAAGGAGGCACCCGTCAGCCCAGCCAGTGAGCCAGCACCACCTACCAAGGCCAAGAAGGGTCCGGCACCTAGCAAGGGCAAGAAGGGGACACCAGCCAGCAAGGGTAAGGAGGCACAACCAGCCAGCAAGAGCAAGAAAAAGACACCAGCTGGCAGAAGCAAGGAGGCACCACCATCTGCCAAGGGCAGGAAGGGGCACACAACACCAGCCATGGTACTTCGGCCGTCTGATGCTGCAGGTGAAGGCCTGGAGGCTACCACCACCACTACCACTGGCAGCACTGCCACCTGCACCGCGGCCAGCACCGCCACATGCCCCGCCGCCAGCAGCACCACTGCCAGCAGCAGCCCCAGTGGGCAGCCGTCCAAGGCTGCAGGTGAAGGCCTGGAAGCTACCACCACTGCCAGCACCACCACCTGCACCACGGCCAGCACCTCCACATGCCCCACCACCACCAGCACCACTGCCAGCAGCAGCAGCCCGAGTGGGCAGCCCTCCGAGGCTGCAGGTGAAGGCCTGGAGGCTACCACCACCACTGCCAGCATGCCACCTGCACCGCGGCCAGCACCACCACATGCACCGCAGCCAGCAGCACCACTGCCAGCAGCACCAGCCCCAGTGGGCAGCGGTCCAAGGCTGGAGGTGAAGGCCTGGAGGCTACCACCACCACTGCCAGCACCGCCACCTGCAGCGCAACTGGCATCCACTGAGCAGCCGTCACTGCCGGCGTGCAGTGTGTAGTGGTGACTACATGGACTGCAGTGCATCCTGGCTCCTGCAACACCTGTCAGTGTGACACACAGGTGAGAGAAGGTGACCTTTCCCCATCCAGGATGAAGCACACTGGGCACAATGCCCCCTCCAGAACCAGTGGAAGACGCCATCCACTCACCGCATCCTTGCCAGGATGAAGCACACTGAGCACAAGGCCCCCTCCAGAACCAGTGGAAGAAGCCATCCACTCACTGCATCCTTGCCAGGGTGAAGCACACTGGGCACAAGGCCCCCTCCAGAACCAGTGGAAGAAGCCATCCACTCACTGCATCCTTGCTGAGGTGAAGCACACTGGGCACAAGGGCCCCTCCAGAACTAGTGGAAGAAGCCTTTCACTCACTGCATCCTTGCAAGGGTGAAGCACACTGGGCCCAAGGCCCACTCCAGAACCAGTGGAAGAAAACACCCACTTGAGAGACTGTGGCCTTGCACTCCCCAGGACCAAGCAGTGGGCAAACTACCCACTTGAGAGACTGTGGCTTTGCACTCCCCAGGACCAAGCAGTGGGCAGTCCACCCACTAGAGAGACTGTGGCTTTGCACTCCCCAGGAACAAGCAGTGGGCAAACCACTCACTTGAGAGACTGTGGCCTTGCACTCCCCAGGACCAAGCAGTGGGCAACCCACCCACTTGAGAGACTGTAGCCTTGCATTCCCCAGGTCCAAGCAGTGGGCAAACCATCCACTTGAGTGACTGTGGCTTTGCACTCCCCAGGACCAAGCAGTGGGCATGGAGCCCCCTCCAGGCCAGTGGTGTGATGCCAACTATAGGACCCCTGTGATGGAGACTGGACTGGCCAATAGGACAAAAGAAGGGTGCAGGTCTGGGTGTTAGCTACATGTGGTTGTGACCGGGTAGATCGCTTTGAACATACTAAACTTATTGTGCCTAGCCCACTGGCCGTCCTACCAAGGGCAAAACAACTCCTCCGCACACTTAAGCCCTTTTGTCCCTGTCTTGGGGGCATGTTCATATCTCAGTTACACCTATTGAAATGCTAACCACTAGTTGGCAGAAGTGGGGGGTCAAAATGCAGTTTTAGCTTCCAGGGACTACAGGCAGGTCAAAGTCAACTTTCTAAAGGTCATCTTTAAAAAAAAAAGAATCACAAATCTGACTTCACTAGTGAATTTGGCCTGTAATACAAATGTCAAAAAGTCAAAAAAATATGTTTGTAGCTGTTTCTGAGGGGGAGGTAATATTTATTAAACTTAATATTGTATCCTAATATTTTCCTATAAACAGCCAACCCTGCTTCAGTGAAAATAGCTTTTAGGGCTTTTTTACTCTAAGGACAAGCTTAACATTAAACTTTTACATGTCTTCCTATTACCATGAACTCTTCCTTATGGACAATATGGCCTACTTTAGAATGACATATAAATATTTAAAGGGGAAGGTTTATTTCTGTCAAAAGGAGTTATTTTGACAGGTCGCATTTTCAATTAAAATAAAGGCAGGCTACTGCTGGCAGGCCTGCAGTCATGTTTACACTGCTACAGTAGTGGATGGAACAATGGGTGTTGTACTACACTTGTGGCATTTGTTACAGGCTCTAGCTATCACGTACTAGGGAATTATAGGTAATTTACATATGACAATCAGAGGTATGCCAATTTCATAGTGTTGTTCACTGTCACTGTGGCCGATGGCACAATGGGGGTTGTAGTCTCCATGTGGCATTTAAGTTACAGGCCCTGGCTATCAGGTACAAGAGAATTATAGGTAAGTTATGTGTGACAATCAGGGATAGTCCAATTTCACCATGATTAAAGGAGAAACACTAGCATCTTACCACAAGTTATCAGAGGTAAAGTGCAAAGAGGTCTATAGTTAGCAAAGATAACAAAAGTCAAACAAATCTGGGGTGATCCTGCAGAAAGGGCACATTTCCAACAGGAGGCAATTTGCCCTAACTCCTGGGTTTATTTTACCTTCATTATTTTCAGTTGGGTGTTGCAGTACCAAAGTTTGGCCATGTGTGTTCTTGGTTACTCCAGCTCTCAGCTGAAGGAATTTACTACTGTTTTGTGTCTCATTTTGGCTGCAGTAACTTTAGAAACGCAGTTTGTGAAAAGCAATAGGCATTAGTGCACACCCCTTCCAGACTCACTCCCTAACCTTTCATAAACTTCTTATTCATTCCTAGCCTCTTCTCCTTTAGTTGTGAGTATTCCCTAATTTCCAGCCTTTACCCCCATCCTTCGTGCATTTACCAATAAATATAAACTTAAGTATGCAGAGGCCCTGCAGTTGAGGCAGAGATATCCACACAGGAAGACAGGAGATTGAGGTGTAACCTCCCCAGGTTAGTTTGTGAATAGATTTTTGTATTACTTTCGCAGTGCTGTTCAATGTACCACAAAGTAGAGTTTGTGATGGGGCCCCTAAATTGATATATTTTCAAATAAATTGTGATTTGCATCGTATTTATTTCATATTTGTTATTTTGGGTTGTTGCTGTTCAGGTATCTCATGCACTTTTCCTCCTCGGGGGTCATTGATGATTCTGGCAAGTTATCATAGTAAGCACAGTATTGTTTCCAGAAAGTTGTTTTACTTCTGGACATAAGAATATTATGACTCTCTCTTTAAGTCTGATTAACTGAATTCCTGAAAAATGAAATTCATACAACATGTGCATATGTAAATGAATGTGATTTCTACTGCAGAAGTGCATACATTTTGAAGAACAGGTATAGGTTACAAATGAGGCTTCTTAGGTAAACATGTAAATAGTTTTGAGTAATTGCCTGTTGATAAGTATATAAACACAAAGTTGCATGGTTTTATAAAATATAACTGGCTGTTCCTGAAGTCAACCAGTGAAAGATTTGGCACTGTGGCCTACTTTTGTCCCTATCACAACAATCCATGTGTAAATAGTACTCCATTCTTCTTACCAGTAAACAAGTGCAAAAATGTCAATAGTAGGGCACGATTCACAAATGTATATATTGATGTGTGTTTGTTTATTCGTATATATATTTACTCTTACACATAGGTTTAAGTTGCCACTATTTTGCTATTCACTGTTTCCTAGTGGAGATTCACATTTAAGTGTAGACGTACATTTCTTCACCCCTTCCAGTGAGGGAGGTGGAGCCTATTACGATTATATATTTACAGTCATGAAATTAAGGTATTATACCTTCCATCTAACTGGCAGGTCTTTCACAGAGGCAAAGACCTCTCCCCTAAATGGAGCTCTTCCTATGGAATAAATAGTTAATAATAATTATGAAAAAAATGAAAAATATTTGTAATGTATAATGTAAATGTAAATGAATTGCTAAGGGTTTCTTTGAATTTGGAAGTTGCTTTAGGTTTTTAAAGTATGCTCTTAGTCCGAGGCTCTTTTTTTAACATATAACAGTTTTCCAATCTGTTGTCATCCTTTTTGTTCTGTCTCTACCTCTTTGAACACTGATTTTTAGTATTCTATGTATGTTTTAAGTGTTTGGAATGAAGATTGGCTCTTGTATTCCTCAGTCGGGGCAAAGTGGCGAGGCAGGGGGGATGCTGTGTGGAAGGGGGGTTAACAAAACATCAACACACAAAAACACAAGAAAAACACACACAAAAAAACACCTGAATGCCTGCTGCATCGCCGTTCTTCTGGCTCCACTGCAGGCACCAGCTCCCAGACTGTGCCAATCCTAGCGCTGATCTCATGCTGCTGCCAGGATTAGACTGGGAGCCTCTGCCTGCTGTCTCTAACCCAGCAACACAGCTCAGGTTGGAGACAGCTCAGGAGGCATGTCAGTTTGGCCGTCCTGAGACAGCCAGCCAAAACAATCTATGCACTGACAACACTGCACATCACTCCCCTTGTGCTTGTCATCCCCCATGGCTCTGTTTTCTAGTTTTGCATCTTCTGCTGCTGGCGTGGGGGGAAGAGGCGACGCTCCTCCACCAGAGTGGAGGAGCCGCCACTGGCATTCCATGTGGCAATCTGTTCTCATATCTTTATTTCTTTATTTTACAACACATGTAGTCCTAGTACCCTTACATTGCAAAAGCATTCACTATTCATTATTTTCCTAACTCAAAGATGCGTGTGTCTTGCTTGGGTGTTAGGACAAGACTCATTCACTTCTATGTATTTCTAGAGTGAGTACTTATTGGAGTAGGATTCAGAGAAGATGAAATCCCTGAATGGCTAAATGCTTATCTTGTGTAAACCTGTAGTGGAAACAAATATACCCATAATTACTAAAGGTTATTTGAGCGCCCACGCAATACAGAACAATTTAGTGATGTACATGTAGGCCTTTTAAATGTTTAGTAAAAAAGACTGCATTTGCACTGGATTGGGTTGCGCACTCTGAACATCCACATAAAAACTTATTAAATAGGAGACTGGGCATTTTGGAATGTTACTCATCCACTACATGAGATACATCATACAGAAACACCATACAGCTTGAGACTGACATTTCTTTCTGCTATTTTTAGTTTCTGTTTTTTCTTCCTGGCTCTGACTGGAATATATGTGTAAGTTTTACTTCTTGAGCTTTTCCTCACTGTATCCACATTGCCTGCCTTTTTACATAATTCACTAGTTGTTCCTATTGCGTTTGACAGAATGTCTATGTCCAAAAAATACTCAGGGCCTTATTCTGAGTTTTGTAAAGTGGAGGAGCTCCACTCCTACCAAACTCCTGGATCCCCGGCCTCGTTTAGTGTTGGAAGGAGCCAGGAGGTTTATGAAGGCAGGAGCTCAGATGGCTTTGTCACCAAAAAGTGGCAGTAGCCCAACGCACTTCAGCATCCACATGGCCCTACTAGCAGCCATAGTCAGAGGTCATGGAATGAACATCGTGTCATATGCCGATGACACACAACTCATCATATCCCTCACTGAAGACCTGGACAAAGCTAAAAGGAACTTCCACACAGGAATTGAAACCTTCACCACCTGAGTGAGAGAGAGCTGCCTCAAGCTCAACTCAGACAAGACTGAGCTCATCATCTTCAGAAACTCCACTTCAGCCTGGGACAACTCCTGGTGGCCCACATCGCTCAGAGTCCCGCCTTCTCCGACTGACCATGCCACAACCTTGGTATCATCTATGACTCTTCCCTATCAATGACCCAACAGGTAAACGCCGTCACCTCTTCCTGCTGGCACACCCCGCCAACTCCGCAAAATTTTTGAATGGATCCTGGTCGACTGCCACAAGATAGTCACCCACGCCTTAGTCACAAGCAAGTTTGACTACAGCAACGCACTCTACACGGGCACCGCAACAAAAAAACAACAGGAAACTGCAACTCATCCAAAAAGCTGCCGCCAGACTCGTCCTGAACCTCCCCCGCCAGGAACACATCTCCCAACACCTGAGGACCCTCCATTGGCTCAGAGTGGAAAAGCAAATGATCTTCAAACTACTTACCCATTCCTGCAAGGCCATTTACAACATTGGACCAGCCTACCTAAACCATCGCAACTCCTTCCATAATCCCACCAGACCCCTCCACTCAGCCCAGCTGGCACTGGCCACCATCCCACGCACATGGAAAACCACCACCGGAGGAAGATCTTTCACCTACCTCTCAGTTAAAAACTGGAACAATCTGCCCAGGCACCTCAGACTAACCATCATGCACCATCTTCAGGAAGAACCTAAAGACTTGGTTCTTCAGATGAGGCCCAGACCCTCCCTCAGCGCCTTGAGACCCTCATGGGTGAGTAGTTGCGCTTTACAAAAACTGATTGATTGATTTATTGAACATATTTAGGACAGAATAACCAAGAGGGATTTTCCCAGCACAGATTTATCATGCAAGGCTCAGCAGACACAGGCAGGGAAGACAAACAATGACCGTATTTGCAGTTCAATATCTTCTTTTATCATACTCAAAAGTTTCCACACTTCCAGAGGATGCTCCTTGAATGATAGACTGTGGGATAAAAACAGCTGCTTCTCCCCTCCCACACAGGACCCTAGTCAAATGTCAAGTTGCCAATGGCCTTGCTTTATTCTTTAAGGCAGGTGGTACTCTCTGTGTTGCTTTTACTTCCAGAAAAGAAGTTGTGCAGTATGTAGGTCTTCTTCGGAAGAGATCCTGGGCCTGCTTAGTCTTGTGGAAAACAAAATGCCAGCTTCCCTGACATTGAAACTAGATTGTCTTAGCAATAATTAGAGATCCAACTTGAAGCAGGGATCATGCCTCCCAGTCTAGGGCAGCAGTCTGACTTGAGAGAGGTGTAAATCACTTTACATAGCAATTATTCAAAAACTAATTTCAGAGTTCTGTAACTGAATAATGGTAAAATGTATGCACATTCTTCTATGTTGCATCAATATTATCCAGAGTCTGTTCCCTTGGGCCAATATATAACCAAATAAGATCCCACAACACCTTGTTCCCTGATTTGGAAGAATGCAGAAAGGAATATTGTATTTTCTGTCTCTGCCATAGCCCCTTCCAAAGCCAAACACCAAAGCACTATCTAAAAACTACACTCCTTGTAAGTTTCTCTGACTACTCTAACAATGCAGTACACTACTCTACCCTTGCAGTACAAAATCCTACAGTGAAGTGCATGACACAACAGTTGCAGTACATGACTCCACAGTTGCAGTACATGACTCTACCATTGTAGTCTCAGAGAATCATGGGCTTCAAAGATGTCCAGGTTTGTGTCTTCTGTTGTGCCTACAGTTGCCAAAACATAAGTACAGGGACAGGCAGGCTGCTGTTTGGAGGAGTTTGTGCTTTGTGGGTATGAAATGTCACCTATCAGAGGGATGTCAGGACCGAAGGCAATAACAAGCTGGCATCCATGCTTCTGAACAGAACTGTGATTAAAATCACGCTGTCTTTGGAGGTGGCTGCCAAGTTTAAGGGTGATGAAAATCAAAAAGATGTTTGCCATGGGACCGACTCAAATTGATGCGAGGGAGTGGTTAACTCTCGGGGAGAAAAAGAGTAGGACTATCCTTACCATTGACCTGGTAATTTTGATGGGGCCCGTCATAGCAGTTATTTTAAACCTATTGGAATCATGAGTTCCACAGGAACACTGAAGATCCAGTTTGTTTCATCCACTGATTCTGACTGATGAAAGCAGCCAAAATGTGCGGAGGAATCTCAGGGGAGGAAGGAAAATGTACAAAGATTGCAGTCCGCCAATCTCAGATCTCAGTTCTGTAAAATATCCTATGTCTTGTTTTTGTGAGCTTCACCATACCAATGTCAAGCTGGAATCATGGATTAGTGCTTTATATGTTAATTAATATGATCTTCAGTTCACCTGATCAGATCTCAGCACAATCTGCACACATTTTTATTCTTCTAAAGTTATTGATAATATACTAATCCTGAATCCCATAATTGATCAATGGAGGAGAGGAAAGATTAACTTATTTGCTTAGCGAATCTGGTGCCCAAATGGATTGTCTATAGCTTTCAGCACCCACCACACCAAACTTCAGTTCTTAATTTGTGCCTGAGTTTGCATGTAACCCCTCATTTTTGGGGACTGGGAGTTATCTTTTATCATTAAACTTTCACCAGTGCAACAGAGATAAATACAGAAAAAATTAACAATAATTTGTAATGCAACAGGTCTCACATTTGCTTGAGTTAGAGCTATTGGTATTGTAAATACATAACTGGGCATTTCTTGCAACTTGAATTGGTCAACCCTGCCTCATAATTTCATCTTTTCTTGTCATATAATTCCAGTGGCCCTGAATATAACTAAAACACTTCCATTTACCTTGTTCCTCCATCTGCAGCAAAAAAATGAATTTAAATTTAAATCTAGCATGCTAATTCCAATAGAATACCACTTTCACCAACCCACCATCAGAGTTGCTGGCTGGCTAACACAATTCCCTCAAAAAATACACAAGACAGACATAGAGGGTGAAATAAACTGGAAGGGTCACCTAAACATATCAAGAGTGTTCAAACAGTCATTGTGTAATTAGGATGTTACGTTGGCCTGAATTATCGTATTACTTGTGATAAGGAGAGATTATTAAAACCTATACAGTTATCATAAAGACCCTTTATCAGAAATAAACTTTTGGCATTAACAGCCCCTAGAAGGCACCATAACAAAAAATATCATTTATAAGAAACAGGGTCATGTAACTATATTGTTAGCCCCTCGAGGGGATAACCCCATGAAAAGAAAAACAGGAACAGGAGAAAGTAATGCAATGTAATCGTATACAGAGCCCCTAGAGGGTGTTTTTAGAGCTAGCAGGCCTACTGCAATGATATTACAAAGAAGGCCTTTGAAACCAAACTTTTCCCAGCTGTAAAACAAAATTTGTAGCCATGAGAAAGCTTCAAAGTCATTGAATGATGGGATGGGTTGCAACTTTGGGGTCCCCACAAAGCTAGTGTGGAGACCCAGAGATGATGTAGACAGAAAGAGGGTTTTGAAGGAGGTCCCATTGTCCTAGGAGTTCTGAGCAAAAATGTTTAGTAAAAGTAATGCCCTGCAAAGAATTATGGGGCACGTTTTCGTGCCATGAATATTATAGTAAATTGGCTGCAATACTCAGACAACCTCTAGAGGACACAACAATAAAAATAGCAGTTGGATAAAACATGACTTGTGAGCAAAAATGTTTTGCAAAAGTAATGCTCTGCAAAGCATTATGGGTCGAGTTTTTCCAGGGTCAGTGGATATTGTATTATTGGCTCTCCCGCTGTGCCGGGAGTGCCGCTTGCACTTTGAGGATTTCCATTTTACATAAAGCATTCACCAATTTCAAGTGTTTTAAGGGGAGAGCCACAAGAAATTACTCATTAGGTAAATGTGAACAATATGATTATCACCGCCGGGGCTAAAATGGCGGGAAACCGCCGGCCCCGGCGGTGCGACCGCGGCGCTACCGCAGCGGTCGTAATAAGGGCCTCCGTACCGCCAGCCTGTTGGCGGTACGGACGCTACATTACCCCTGGCGGTCTCTGACCGCCAGGGTCGTAATGACCACCATAGTGTGAAATCACTGCAAATCCTTCACCTTTGAGTCTACATTTGTAGACAAGACTCCCATTAGATGTCAATAAACTGCTATTATCCTACCTGGTCCCTACATTTTAGCCACAAGTCATAAGTACTGGTGCAAATAAAAATAATGTCATCTCTCTTTCCAACTCAAGCACTAATCTAGAATTCAGAAGATGAGCTGTGTGCAAATTGTAAACGTTATAGAAAATGGAACCCAACTGCATCTGACTGAACATGCCCAAGCAGGCCAAAACCAGTCTTGGGTTGCTTGCCTGTGTTCTGGTTCAGAGAGCACCTGGCTTGGCCATTTGGGCTGTGCAGTTCCTATTGCAGCAATACCAAGACTAATTTTCAAAGGGTAAGGTCTAACCTGAGGGGGCATGGCGGGCAAATAAACAATGGTGTAGAATACTACCGCAAGCATTTGATAGCAAATAAAGAGCAAGCATTTTTCGAAAAACAGGTTTGACACTATTTCTTGCTTTTTGTTCTTAATGTCATTGCTTGGAATACAAGTACTAAAGAGGGTCATAAATAAATATTTTACTATGAAAAAATATGTCTGGTAGAGAGATATTGACCTCTTTGCTGTAGATTTATTTTGTGCTTCATTCCATCTCCAAAGAAACTTAGGCCCATATTTATGGTTTTTGCTGCAAAACTGCACTAACGCAGTTTTGCGGCACAAATATTAATGCCGGCTAAGGCCATTCCTTAGGGCCATCTTAACGCCATATTTATACAATGATGAAAGATGGCGCTAAGGAATGGCTAGCGTCTGGGAAAAAGACGTTATCCAGGCATGGATGGAGTTAGGAAGTATGGCACTAGTCGGTCCGAAATGATGTTAAGCTGGTTAGCGGCAAAATATATGCCACTAACCAGCCTAGTGTAATTTTCGGATGCACAAGCAGCCACAAACATGGCTCCTCTCTAAATGTAGACAGGAGTCATGCCCACCACCCCAATGGCAGCACAGGGGACCAGTGTCCCCTGGGCAAGGCCATTAGACCCAGTGCCAGGCAGGGGCCCCATGCCAGGGGCCCCCAATGGCACATGTAAAAATTATTATAATACTTACCTCTTCTTACCTGGGATGGGGTTCCCCATCCTGTGATGTCCCTCTGGGGTGGGTGGGGGTGTTCCTAGCACTTTTGGTGAGCATCTGTGGTCCCATTCCATGGTGTTTGACCATGGAAATGGGTCCACAGCCACCCTAACGCCTGATCTGACCTGCCTACTCCTTGCGCATGGTTTCTGCATCGGAGTATAGATATGGCTTTAGGGGGTTAGAGTCATACTGTGGATGGGAACACCTACCTTGCATCTAAGTAGCACAAGGTAGTTTGCCGCATCCACAATATGGCGCTAAGCCCAATAATTTGACTCTAGACATATGTAGTGTCAAAGTATAAATATGGTGTTATGTTTGCGCTGTTTTAGCATCAAAATAAATGACGCTAAAATGGCGCAAGCAGAGTATAAATATGCCCCTTAGAACCTGAATCACGTGCAATTCACCGCCAGATTGATGCACAAATACAGACAACTAGATGCAGAAAGATATAGCTGTAGACATACATTTCAGAATGTCCACTTGCATACATTGTTTAAGCTTTTTTAGGTGTTTATTCACAACTCAGACCTAAAGTTCCATTTACCAAATTATAACTTAATGTAGTGCAAAAACTAAAATTGCTGTGATGCATCTTAGTAGGGGGAGAGAGCAGCACAGAGCTCTATCGACTGAGATATGGAGCTTCTGCTCTCTTCTCCAGCATTGATGCACAAACAGGCTAACTAGCCCTGCACACACATTTTGAACCATGGTCAGAATTGTAAAAAATAAAAATAAACAGTTTTTGGACAGTTACATAGAACAGATTGAGCATCTGTGCTAAAAAGATATGTACTGGAAGCTGCATGAGGCTATTGGAGCTATCAGAGGAGCACAAGCTTCAGTCCAAGGCTCTCTGACAGCAAATACTTATCAGTGCAGAAATTATGCAAGGGGACTGTTGCGGTGGCTATGCACATACTGTGTCCAGCTAGATTTAAAAAAAATAACTATCATAACTATCATATTTTAGCAAATTATTCAGTCAGGATGGGATGTATTCAGACACAAATCATGCCTTTTTGTCACATATTTTACCATTCTCCTCTTCACATGTAAAAACAGCTATTTCAAGTGCACTGAAATTACAACCAAAGTCTACTCTAAAAATCTCTTGTTCAATGTCACACAAATGATCTTTTCTCTCAACCAGTCTCACATGGGTAAGTGCCCAGCAATGCCTATCTCATTTGTGTAGCCCTTATGGTATACCATGTAGAGGGGCACACTGTGAAGCAAGATTTACTGACCTGGTGGGGGTTATAAACTCTATCTGGGTACAACCCACCCATTCATGAATCTTGTCCATCCCATACCAATGTGCCAATCTGCCATTTTGTTGAAAAGATGGTTTACCTGTGTTTGTGTTAATGAAAAATTATATATCAAGTTACAGTTCAAGACTTTCAGCTTTTGGGATAAATCTATAGAATACTGGGCTCTAGGCCCAGAAGGTACACTAGCCTTCTCGCCCCAAATGCTTGTGCTGCACATAGTACAGGTCAGAGGTATGTGGCTCAGTGCAACCAACTTCCTCTCGTGACCCTTTAAAAATGGTCTTCGTGCCAAGTGTGTTTGAAAGATATGTTTAAGTTGGACAAGCGTTTCAGAGTCTTTGGACACTCAATACAGCCTTGACAGGATGGGCGCTAATGTGTATGGTAGGAATATACACTCTCGGGCCACTCATTATGAGTGGCCCAGTAAACTGGATGAATTTACCCACTTCCCAGATTTACTGATATCAGGGGTATGAGTAAATCTTGGGATGGGGAAAATTAACCCCCTTACAAGTTGAACCCTTTTGGTCCTGTTAAAGATGGGGAATTACTCGGGGAATTGGCTTCCCTCGTAATCCTTTATTTTCTCTATACTTTCACATGGAAATGTTGCCTCTTTTCAGTAGCCCAACTCTTGTGTGAAATGTAGTTGTGCTCTGTTCCAGTCGATCTCATAATTCCATTGCGCCAGTGACTGCTGCCAGCCCATCTGAATTAAGAGGCCATGAGTAGAGAATGAAAGTCTAAAAGAATTTAACAGCAAGTTTGAAATGGTGTACGATAAATGGCTCCATTGTACGCAAATAAGACAGGAGTGTCATAACGTGTATTTGTAAAGCGCACACTCACCCAGAAGGGTATCTTTCTGAACCACAGATGCATATTGTTACCCAACAGTTCTCCATTTATCAACTTCAGAAGGATGAAAGGCTGAATGGACCCATCAGGATTTAAACATGTGACCATGAAGTCAAACACAGGCCCCAGGCAGTGGGCAAAATAGTTCACTAAGCCACCAGAACTGGCCACGGACCGTCAATGTAGAAGTAGGAGCTTTGTTTAATGGTGTACATTTTGTTAAGCTAATAAACAAATTGAAATCTCTGTTTGGTGCTTTGTTGTTTGCTCTTTCCCCTACCTCTCCATTCAAAAGCCACCCCATCCAAAACATTCAGTCAAAAATCAGTGATCTTCTGCAGCTCCGGGCTACGTGACGCAGTACATTTGAGCTTTCCTACTAATTCTTGCCTTTGTGACAACTATAACAAGACTACACATGTCCTACAGTTTTGCACTCAGACCGAAAAAGTTCTGCTCTGAAAAGTTAAGTTTAAGGGCATGTTCAGTAGGCTAAATGTATTAAACTACATAAAGTTGCTATTAAGTCTGGTAAAGGCGAAAAAAGAATTAGCTGCTTCGTTAACCATAACTGTGACTATTTGAAATCTGAAAAATGTAGAGGACCTTTGCTGTACTTAAATAAAGGTTAAACACTGAAAGGGCACAGAGCACATAATTTGAACAGCCTGTACAGCTGCGTAAGAACATGTGTGGTATGAACAAGTGTGACCTCACCGAACTGATATTGTAATAACGTGATCGATATGTTGACATTTCACTTCCGTTACCTTCAGTCTTTAGCTATTTAAATAACTTAGTTGCACTTTGGAGAGGAATGGCTAGAATAAAAATAACTTCCACCAAAACTATACTAAGAAATGAGGGTTGAATGAGTCACTAGTTATCCCAATGAGGTTTTATCAGATTAAGATGCATTTTGGTGATCTTTAAAAAAATGAAAAATAAAACAGTTGACATAAGCGAGACGATTCAAGCGCCACAGCCACCATGAGCGTGAGGGTGAAGGAGACACACAAAAGGATAAATGAAAAGTAAAATAGTTGACATATGCGAGCCGATTCAAAGCGCCACGGCCGCCTTGAGTGTGAGCGTGAAGGAGACACACAAAAGGATAAATAAAAAGTAAAACAGTTGACATAAGTGAGCCGATTCAAAGCACCACAGTCGCCATGAGCATGAAGGAGACACACAAAAGGAAAAAGAAGTTCGCTCGCAGCCAAACATATCGGCAAACGTGCAATTATCCATGTAAAAGGGTCGGTCCAGAAGGCTGTAACAAAACCACCCTAAGGAGGGACAAATGTAAAGCATTTACCAATGATAACAAAGGATTCTTGAAAGGCAAGCCCACGAATGAGTGAAGGTGATGGCCGTGCGGTGGGTGTGGTTGTAAGCCCACATAGATACCAAGACGTCGGAAAAGCAACGCTGCTATGCACAACCTAAAAAGGAAGGAAGAGAAAGACGGGCAAACTTTGAGAAATGGTGAAAGCAAGAGTGAGTCAAAAAGACAGGAAGTCAAGGGTGGCAGAAGAATTGGGTGACCACCTGTCTTTAAATTTCATGGATCATTCGTAATTTGGGCATCACGTCCATTGTCCATGAGGATCCCTATTACGGACGCCCTTTGTCCGTAATTTTGGGGATTGCAGCAAGCTGTGCTACTCCCCTACAGACACCTCAGAGTTCTGCAGAACTCTCTATTGGGGCAGCTCAAACTCCTTCTCTACTCACAACAGCACCCCTCCCGACCACGCACTGATGATCAACCTGCCCATTGTCCTTCCGTCTGCGGCTGATTGTCACATACAGAATGACAATGGACCAGTCTCAGGATGTGTTGAGGCTCCTCCTACACCGGCCCAGGGCAGGTCATTCTGTTTTTATCCAGATGTTCTAGCACCGCACCAGGGTAGAGTGAGCAGGCATCCCAGATTTTCCAGGACAGTCCTTGTTTTTCACCTGTGGTCCTGGCAGATTTCAGTAAATTTGACTTGTGTTCCCGTTTTCAAAGAAGAATGAATTTAAACAGTGAGAGACAGCTTTTATGTGTTCTAACACAAAACTCGTTAGAAACTGTAATCAGAAAGCAATTTAATGACTCAATAAGATGCTGGGTTAACAAAAAATGCATTTTATTTCCTTAGTACCTTGCTGTGTGTGTTATTATGTGAATGAGTGCTGTCATTCTGTGGCCGTGGGATGACACAGCATTGTGGTCGTTCTTCTATTTTTGTGAAATGTCCCATTTTTCTTTTTTTTTTTTTTTATCAGGTCACCCTACACCAGGGATCAAGCTCTGGGGAAGGGGTGGTTAGGGGGAGGGTTTTACATTTTGAAATATCTTCCATAGACTTGAGAGTCTATGTAGCATAGCGCAGTGCCTAAATAGTACAGTGGGATAATGTACCTCCTGCAAAGAATAAGGTGTGACATGCAAGTGAAACAAATGTTTTTTTTTGTTGTTTTTTTTTTTAATATAGATAGCTCAGTGGGTTACTGCTGTTGTCACATAGATCCTTTTGTTACTAGCAGTTGTTTTTCCCCCACCTTTCGTTATTCAAAGAATGCTAAATGGGGTTTTTTAGTATGCTAATGAATACTTATTAGTAAAAACAACACCAGCCACTGGGTTATATTTTAAATCCTGAGTTTGTATTTCTTCAGACCAAGCACTCAACATATAAAGTCTACCATTATGATGACCTGTGACTCCTATAACTTGTACCCATCATTATCTTAAGTAACATTTCCTACACATTGACTTACACACTCATGAGTCATTGTCTATGTATATGTGTGCAATGTAATGCTTATCACCACCCTGCCCTATATATCTGCAATGAGTAGAGTTTTAAAATAAATTAAACACCCATGAGAGGGTCTATGTAGACATAAGGAACACCATTGGAGGTGGTGGTAAGGGAATCTGTGGAAGTTGGTCTTTTGGGGGTGGCGCCATCATAGATTGTAATGCCGGCCGCCACCAGCAGTAAAGGTGGCCCTGTCAGGGATGAAGCTAGAGGTGGGTGAGCAGATGGGGGTAGAATTGGGAAAACTAAAACTTTCGTCGGCTGTCAGATTCAGCTTGGTGTTTAAATATTTGCTAGTTTTTTCATCTTTCAATGCTTCTACTTATGTGTGAATGTTTGCTAAATAGTCCATTGTGAAATCTAAACTAATGAACATAAACTTATTTTAGCTTATTCTTCTTCCAGCTGGTTATTTTATAATTGCGCGACGTTCTCTGATATGTTTGTAAAAATGTTTTCCTGATTTTTTGTCCTGAATTTTGGCCCTCTGACCTAAAATGTTACTGTCACTGTCCAGAATTGGCCTTCTTGCCAGGTGGTCGCCATACGAAAGAAAGAGTCATTACGTAGAGTTAAAACCAGCCATCCATTGTATTCATCAAACCCAGCATTCTGCAGCACAGGGGGGCGGGCGTCTAACAAAACCTTGGGTTTCATTCATTCATTCACATTAATCCATTTGTTCATTCATCCATTCATCTATTTATTGCAGATGCCTGATAGAATCGACAACAGGCAGCTCTGCCAGAATACAAAGGGGGGGCAATGCTGAGTCGGTATGGGGTTATGCTTTTACAGGCTGTCTGTGATAAAAATACCATATGGTGTTTAATTGTGCAGATTTATTTGAAGAGAGTAGATCTGATACGCAGCAGCTCTGCTCGTTGTTCTGCTAAAGCACTTTCACTTTTAGGCGATAGGTACCACTCTAATAAATAAAGTAAAACAATCCGCTCCTCATGAGCGCCCATAATGAAAATCATTTTCCAGCGCAAACACAATTTTGACATTATCAGAGACACGCTGACTATTCGAAGCTGGGCAAAAATCAATGGTTATTGCCGTGAACTGTTTCATCAATGTCTGTCACGGCTTCACTCAGCCAGAGCCCCGGACTCCGGCAGACACTTTATAGATTTATAATGAAACATAAAGCAAGGGGGGAGGGGCGCCTCGCGGATGCGCCTTGGGCTCTCAGCTTCACATTAAAACCAGTGCTCCCCGACTATCCATCAGCGCAGACTCCTAAGTGACACTTTTATACCTTCTCCCAGCGAGCGAGATTTGTTTTAGGAATGCTTAATTTCGCTGGCTGCGAAGAAGGCCGATATTATACATTTTATAATATCACCAACATTGGGAGAGAGAAAAGCACGTCTTTGCAAAGGTGCACGATACTCTTGCACAAGTCCTGGATAAGTGTCAGAGGCACGAATGTGTGTATCTCATTGCACGCTCAAAGTCGTACCAAGCTCTGGTTTACTCAACCAATAGTTTCACTGCTTAAAATAGTGAATATGGATGCGTAGAAATGAACAACCTGGAATGAATGGAAGGAGACTGACAGCCTCGCGAATGCCGGTCATTTCTGATTCATCCAGTAAATGTGTTACCAGACGCACTTGGGCCTATATTTATACTTTTTTTGCGCCGCATTTGCGTTAAAAAATGACGCAAATGCGGCGCTAAAAAGTAAAAAATATGGACCTTGGAGTTAAACGTTGCGTGGAAACGACACTTAACCATCATGCTTCATCCCGGAAATGTCAGGTGCCGGAAGTAGTGGAATCTCCTGGGGAAAGTGTGGGGAAGAATAATACAATAGGAGGCATCACTAAGGAGTTTTGAGGGGCGGGATTAAGAGGCACAGATTATCATTTTACATCCTGTGAAGTTGACTTCTAGACTTTGTAAATGCAAACGGTCCAGAGTAATATTCCATCTAAATGTATCATCCTCAGGCACACACCCTGTAGCGGCCACTTTACAAACTCAAATGCCCCCCTACCCTCCATTTCTGTTGTCTCTCCCATTCTCACCCGTGAGGCTCTGCTTCCTTCTGCCTGCTTCCATTTTCAAGGACAGAAATATGCACATTTCTAAACTGTGCAATTCCAGATATTTGTAGCCTGCACACTTCTTATTTTTATTTGTATTCCAATACTTACGGTACTGTATTTCATGTAGATAAAACAGATCTACAAGTGCAAGCATTCAAAGTCGATTTCATGACTGAATGATGTGCTATCCAAACTCCATTTCTCCAACACACCAACCCCGATTTGAATCATGCACTGCTTTTTAAAAGAATGAGTCATCTAGAGGTCTTCTGAAGCACTTCATTCACAGTGCACATATGCACTTATTTCAAGTGCCCACTGGTTTTACCGGACTGAGTCATTCACAACTTTCTTAAAATGATTACTGTATCAGCACAAATATATTGACACCAAAACATCAAAAGAGCTCTCATATAGCACCTCTGTTCTGAACTGTGCTCTGCCTTTCAATGCATGTTGGAAATCAATTCGAACAGAAAGAGCTGGATCATAAAAGCGTTTTGTCCTTGTGGTAAGAAAGACGGCGCTTGGTGTAAACACCTTTCAACACCATATTATCAAAGCAGTTTTGTAACGGCTCTGACATATGAAAATCATATTTAAGTATATAAAGGCAGGCAGACTGCGCTTGAGGTACAACAACACTACAACACAACACCATATTACAACAGCACACCACAATAACAACTTACCACTACAACTGTGCAAAAGTAATACAGCAAATATGCAACACAATAATACAAAATACCTATAAAATGTAACAAAATGAAATGATAACATAAAACACAACACTTTAATGAAACACAAGACACCAACACAAATGCGTAGACAACGATGCACCAATACAAGGGAACACAACGGAACACATTTGCAGTTTTGCTATGTTGCTTGTGCAGTGTGTTTGACTTCTAGTGTTTTGCAATGCTATTATGTTTGTGTTATAGTTGTGCTTTGTTGTAATTGTATTGATGTGTTACTTTGCAGTATATTGTTGTGCGGTTGTAAAAGTGTTTTACTGTGATATCATGTTGTATTTTTTGTGTTGCTGTCTTCTGTTTTGTTGTTATCCTTTTGTTTAAGTGTTTCACTCTGGAACATTCAGTCGTACCTTTTTGCTGTTGTGTGCTTCATGGTATTTTTGAGCTGTGTTGTGTTTTTGATTTGTTGTCGTGGTGTACTGTTGCTTTGTGTTTCTTTGTTGCATTTCCTTGTGGCACTGATTTGACTTGTTTGTGCTGCCGTGTTTTTGCGTTTCATTATTGCATTATATTATGCCTTATGTTATGGTGTACCGCTGTGGTTGTTGAATTGCATTCTATTTAGATTTTTTGCTGTGTTTTGTTACGAACCTTATAGTTCGTATCATGTTACTATAACTTTGAGGACACCAAGAATTGCTTTTACATTTAAAAACTAACGAAGGAGTAACATAATGCTGCTGCAGCTCCTCTTCCTCTTTTTCCATTTAAAGCACTAACCAGCCTAAAACTGTGGTAGACCCGTTCTTAGTTTTACAGGTTCAGTGCTCACATTATGTTATCCAGCCCAGTTACTTACCAACATCTTTAAAACTACCATATGGGAACATGCATACCTGTAGAGTATTGGAATAGACCCCAGTTTCTTAGACGATAGTGAAGTAATTTACATATCATTTGCACATATTTCTTTAATGTGCATGTTCACTTTAAAATCACGCAGTGCTATTTTACATTTTTATGTTTCACGGCTCAATAAAATTACAACAGTTGAGTTTAGATAGTAACTGATAGAACCTATACTTTAAGTGTGGGTGAAGAAATGATGCCCATTTCATCTGTGTACACAAAGTGATTTATATAAGGAGATAAATAGTGGGAACTAGGTTGGGGCCCTTTGAAGAACTCCCCTGGTATATTCTTACCACCCTTCTTCTGATGGGGACCCTGCCCACCATTGGTGTGGTCTCCCCCATACCTCTTTTGGACCGTGGTGCTCTCCCAACGGACCACTTCCTGCGCAAGCTTTCTGAGGTCAGTCAGCTTGCTGTCAATTAGGTGCTAGCTCAGCTCAGGAAAACAAAGAGTGTAGAAGTGCTCCCAAGCAATTAAGTTGTAAAGCCCATCAAAAGTTGTTACCTTACTGCCCTTCACCCAACCAGCCAGTGACCTGCAGAAAGAGTCAACACATTCTAACCATGTTTGGGATTCCTTCTTCTTGTAGGACCTAATCCTTTCCTTATACTGCTCTGGGATGAGACCATACCCTGTGAGTAGAGCAGCCTTCATGATGGTGTAGGTGAGTCCCTGAGGGCCCCCTAAGGATGTCAAGGTATCCTTCCTATCCACCTCAAAGTGCTTCCACAGACCCACCCTCAATGTGCTTCAGGGATCATGTTCTTGTGGAGAGCAGACTCATACCCTTTAAACCACAAGTATATGCCATCCTCCCTCTTGTAATCCTTAACTAGGTATTTGGAAATGTGCATCCTCCTATCAGGCTGCACTGAGGTACTGCTGCCACCATCTCTACTAGACTGGCTCCTCTGATCTAGTTCCCATAAACTAAGCTCATGAGGCAGCTCCATCTTGAGCTTCTCCAACTCAAATTGGTGCTCCCTCTCTGCCTGTCCTGCAACTCTTCAGGAGGCGGACCCTTAGAGGACACATGCTACCTGCCATGGAAACCCTCCCTCCAGGCAATACAGGTACCTCTACTACGCCCCATGGCTAATGTGCACCTCCTCACCATCAATCTCCTCTGTGTGCCCCACAACCTCCTTGGCTGTCACCCAGGCCCTCACTGCCTTTTGCAGCTCTGTCAACACCAGGACAGTGCGCTCTCTAGGAGCATCTAGAATGCAAAAACCCAACACTCGCAAGATAATGTAATTTATACATTGTGATGATATGTTATTGTTTAACCTTTTGCATTGCAGAATTCCATCCAAAAGATTAATTTTTAAGGTGCTTATAAATACTGTACATTTGCAATGTATTGCTGCAGACATTCAGAGTGTGTTAGGGTGTGGTCCCTTTCCAGGGCCTTCTAGAGACTTTCCCTGCAACATGCCTGGGCGTGGTTCTAGGCTGGGCCAAGACTCTATAAAAGAGAGTCAGCCCAACTTCCAGTGCTCACTATTCAGAGGTCCCGGTGCAGAGCAGCAGCTTCTTCCTGAGCTCCTGTCCCGGCGGCCTATTTGGATTTTCCAGTCTTCTGCACTCATCTCTCATTGGTGATTACTGTTTCCAGGCGGTAAGACGGTGTTTGGACATTTCCCAACACTGTAATTGAGAATTTTCATATTCTTGATTTTAATTCTTAAATGAATAACAGATTACTTGTGCGCTGCCATTTTTTGACATTTGTATGGTGGTTTGCAAATAGGGAGGAGGCGGAATTTATTCCATAAAGATTTGACTTCGTTATTACATGGTTGTTCATTGCGCGCTGATATTTCTTGACATTTACATGATGTTTTATGAGTTGGCAAGACGTGCAACTCGTTTCATGAGCATTTAACTTTGTTGTTCATTGCGCGCTACCTTTTCTTGACATTTACATGGTGGCATTCGAATCTGCGAAACGCGCGATTCACTTCTCGTGTGTAATTCATGCTGTTCATTGTGCGCTACCATTTTCTGGCATCTACATGGTGGCATTCGAATCGGCAACACGCGCAATTCTTTCCTTGAGTGTTTGTTCATGTTATTCATTGTGCGCTACCATTTCTTGGCATTTGCATGGTGGCATTTGAATCGACAAGACGCGCGATTCTTTCCCTGAGTGCTTTTCATGTTGTTCATTGCGCGCTACCATTTCTTGACATTTGTATGGTGGCATTTGAATCGGCAAGACGCGCAATTCTTTCCTCGTGTATAAATAATGTAAATTACTGTGCGCTACTACTCTAAGACATTTTCTTGGTAGCATTTCAAGTTGACATGTTGCGTGATTTATTCCTTGAATCTACGTTGTGTGATTTCATGGTGCACAATCCTTTATGGTGTTTAATACTCATATAAAAATCTGCAATGTGCGCAATTCACTTCCCAATGTTTTTTCTGAGATGAACACAACAATACCAGAATTCTAGATGTAATGCTGTGTGTTCCTGATATGTATTCTTAAAAGGAGATTCATATGGTTGTTTAGAAATTGCTCAGAGTGTTTCCTGATTCTCATGTTAAAGAAAGTACTCGAATCTGAAAGTCCTATTTAACTTTTCCTGTTTCCTCCTCAGGTATTCGGTCATCTAAAGCCTAGTCAGTTTTAGGACTATTCTAGGGTTGTTCATGTTTTTTGGAAAAGACGAAGCTTAGAGTTGTAGCATGGTACTGAATTCATGAGATGTAATTTTTATGTTGTGTTTTAACCTTTTGCTTCCTACAGGTCTCCTTCCCAGCTGTTCCAGTCCTAATCCCCTTTTCCCCACTTGGACTCTCTTAGACTCTGTGATAAATCTAATCAGACTATTGGAGCTGTCTTGTGGTGGAAGTGTTGGGAACGTGCACAGACCCCGAGGATCTGGTGACTCTGACAAGCTCCTCCTTCCTGGCAGAGCTCCTAATGGTACAGGCAAGATCCTTACTGAACTGTTTCAGTTCGGCAACTGTATAACTCTCCAGCTTCTCCAACTCAAAAACAGCTCCAGCTGGTGCATGTCCAGATTGAGACATTATGGAAAGTCTAAAGTGCAAAGTTCCAAGGCAGAACAAAGAGTTACCAATGAAAAGTTTAAAAGGTCAAAAAAATGGAAAAAAGCAAAATCACAAAAACAAGTGGTATGTGGTCACGTAATGGTCTGCACTGAAAATAGTAGCATTCTCTTAAACACTGTATGTCAAGTACAAATACAAGTTCAATCCCAATGCTGCCACCAATATTAGAAATGGGGTCTCTGGTTGGCAGTCAGTTTGCACTGTGTCCAAGCAGGGACCCTCTATCTAGTCAGGGTAAGTGAGTTACACTCCTAAGACAACCCCTGCTCACCCCCTTGGTAGCTTGGCACAAGTAGTCTGGCTTATCTCAAAGGCAATGTGTAAAGCATTTGTACCAACACACACAGTAACACAGTAAAAACACTACAAAAGACTCAACACCAGGTTAGAAAAATATCCAATATTAATCTGAGTAAAACAAGACCATAACGACAAAAACCCACCATACACAAGCAAAGTTACAAATTTCTAAAGATTATACATCAATATAGCGCTAAGAAGCACAAATGCTTCAAATTGGTGATATCACGGCGTTGTGACTGAGTCATTCCCAACAATCCATTGCTAATGGCACTGGTCACATAGTCCCATGGACCCCTAGGTAGAGTACCTTGTGAAAATGGGGAAACAAGAGTGCACGGAGTCGGGGATCGCAGCGTCGATGGATCTGGTGCGGCATTGGTTCTGGTGCTGCGGAGCAAAGGAGTGGAGGCATCGGTGTGAGGCATCGTATCCTTGCTACAGAGTGGTGGAGGTGAGGCGTCATCGGTGCGAAGCGTTGGATCCACGCACTTCCGGCAGGGTTGACATCTGGCAGTCATAGTGTGGTGCGGCAAAGTCTGGTCTCATGGACGTCAGTGACACAGCACTTCAGGACTCCACGGAGTTGTGGACTTCAGCGAGGCTGCAGTGGCATCTGGTCTGCGGGGTCACCGCACTCCAGCGAGGATCACAGCTTCAGTTGCAGGTGGCGTCGCGGGATCCGGCAGCGGGGTCAGTCCGGAGTCGTCCAAAGTCGGTGCACTTGCTTTTTCTTGGTTTTCCACCAGCTTCTCCTTTCAATGGCCCAGGGACTGGATTAGGCACCACTTGGCAGAACAGAAGTCTCAGCAGAGAGTCTAGGTGCTGATAGAGGAAGTCTTTGATGGCCCTGAGACATCAGAACAAGGGGCAAACTCAATACAAGCCCTTGCAGACACTTCACAAGCAGGAATATAGTCCAGTCTTTGTCCCCTTTCTCAGGCAGAAGTAGCAATTGCAGGATAGCCCAACAAAGCACAGTCACAGGCAGGGGCAGCACTTCTCCTTCAGGTCTTCAGCTCCTCAGCTCTTCTCCTTGGCAGAAGATCCTCTTGAATCCAGAAGTAATCTGAAAATCTGGGGTTTTGGGTCCACTACTTATACCTCTTTCTGCCTTTAAAGTTGGCAAACTTCAAAGGAAAGTCTCTGTTGTTCACAAGATCGTGCCTTGCCCAGGCCTGGCTCCAGACACAGACCAGGAGGTTCGAGACTGCATTGTGTGAGGGCAGGCACAGCTCTTTCAGGTATAAGCGACCACTCCTCCCTCTACTCTAACCTGGATGGCCCATCAGGATATACAGGCTACACCCCAGCTCACTTTGTGTCACTGTCTAGTAGAGATTCACAAACAGCTCAACTGTCAGTCTGACCCAGACAGGAAATACACAAGCAGGCAAAGTCACAGAATGGTTTAAGCAAGAAAATTCCCACTTTCTAAAAGTGGATTTTCAAACTGACAATCTAAAAACCAACTTTACAAGATGTAATTTTAAATTGTGAGTTTAGAGACCCCAAATTTTAAATATCGATCTGCTCCCAAAGGGAAACTGCACTTAAAAGATACTTAAAGGCAGCCCCCATGTTAACCTATGATAGAGACAGACCTTGCAACAGTGAAAAACTTAATTTGGCAGTATTTCACTGTTAGGACATGTAAAACACTCCAGTACATGTCCCACCTTTAACATGCACTGCACCCTGCCCATGGGGCTACCTAGGGCTGAACGTAGGGGTGTCTTACATGTATAAAAATGGAAGGTTTAGGCCTTGCAAGTAGGTACACTTTACAGGTGGAATTGGCAGTCGAAATGGTCTGAGCCATGTTGACAGGGCTACTCATATTGATGGCACAACCAGTGCTGCAGGCCCACTAGTAGCAATGGATTTACAGGCCCTGGCACCTCTAGATTTTAATAGACTTTGTCAATTTTAATATAATGTAACATTTTGTTTATTAAAATATTATTACATTTGTTTTAAATAATTCTATACATCACTTTGAATACTTTTTAAATACATACTAAAGAGATCATTATCGATGGTTAGCCTGTGTGATGATAGACTTACTACTGCTCCTTTTTGGTAGTTTGGTTGTAGTAACCCTACACTTGTAGATTTGACTCTACCCCTCCACCCCATTTCAGGGGCCGGAGACATGCAAGTTTAAATGTTTGACTAACTTTACACTCAGAGGGCATTATTCACAAACTGAATTTTGTAGTATGTAACACATTAGTACAGCAGTGCTACTTACTTCAAAATGTAATATACTAACCTAGGAATGTAAATATCCACCTCTCTTATTTTTTTATGGGGAGACCCTCACACATATGTTTGCTGCTTAGATGTAAATGCGGGAGGGACTGGGGGAGTGGCTGGAAAAGGGGTATACGTACTTCTAAATTGGAGGTGTTTAGGCAGGAGTAAGGAGGGGTTTAGTAAGGGTTAAGAAAAGAGTAATTTCAATGGTGTTCACAAACTGCACTTGTAAAGTTACTTCAGCCAAAAAGGCTCAACAACAGCAGTAAATGTACTGCAGCGAAGTTCCAGGAAGTGCAGCACCACAAAAAGCTAACTACTGTTACTTGAATATGCTTCTATGGACAATAACGACGATAGGGGATTAATAAAGTGCCAGAGGAAATAAAGTTTAATTGTTTAAACTAATAAAAATTGTAACTGTATTTAATTTAATATTGAAAAGTATCTAAAAATCAATCTTTTTTATTTTAAAATAGTTCAATCTTTTATTTTACAATTAGTGGAACATTAGTTTATTAAAATATAAAAATAATACTTTAAAATAATTCTATCACTTTCAGTCATTTTAATACATTATATAACATGTCTTTTTTGTCTGAGGTGAAAACTTCATTTAATTAAACACCAGACAATAGTTTTTAACTTAATTTAATACATTCAAAAAAATGAAATGAATAGCGTTTAATATTGTGTTCGACATTCAAAATATATAAATAGCATGAATTTACATAAATTAATACAAATATTTTAGGATAGGGAGCTGTCCTCTATCAGTGTGCAGATCTCACTGTGGTAAAATTTTGGGAAAGTAAAAAAAGTTTATTACATTTGGAAAAAAATATACATATTTGTATGTTAAATATTAATACAAATGAATGTTTTGTATTTAGTTTAACTGTAGAACCAAATAAAACTGTGCCTCAGTACCGTTAAGGTAATTCAAATAAATATTTGATTAGCTGAACTATGCAAAATTAAATCAAAACTAGATTTTAAGATTGAATAAAAATAATATATAACCTAAATTTTATATTTGTTGTATATTAAAAAATTACATAATATGTACATAATTCATTTAAAACATTGTAAATGTATTTTTAAAAAGCATTAATATTTTACATACATTTTTCAACATTAAGTTAATTGTAGATATATATTTAAGAAGTTGAAATACATTAGTTAACTTCTACTTTAAGCCCCTGTCTCCATTATTTTTCATGGGAGGGTTTTGCAGTATCAGTGGTTTGCCACTAGGTGGTCCGCCCGCCCGATTTAGATGTTGGCGGGGCCATAGGCGAAAGAGTGCCTGTGTCCTACTGACTCTGCCAAGAATCTCGATGATGGCATTGGGAATAGGGACTGGTGGTGGGATTCTAGTCATCTTTACCCCCAAGCAGATTTGAATGTGCCTTACTGCCAAGCCAACTGTGGCAGGCTGACTTACACACCTGAGTTGGCAGATTGGAGGGGGAAAGGGCACAAAACCTACCTCTTTACACATTTCCACTTCCGTTTTGGACTGGACTTGACTGGACATCACCTGCCGTCACTACTGCAACTGGGCCACAGAGAACATACAACCCCACCATCATTGAGCCCTGCCCATGAGCTTAGAAATACATGCCACAGGTATTTAATTTAAAATACCTCTGACATGCTTGTGTCGGTAAAACATTTGTGTCAGTGACTGATGGGGTCACACTGGTACAAGCCACATATCACACACATATATAGTTTTTATTGTGTTGTCAGTGTTTATTGCCAAATGAATGCTGACTTCACAATAATGATGGCATCACACTTGTCACAATGTGTATGTGTGTACATTGCAAGTTAATCTGTGCCTGTGATTTTGTGAGTCCAGTTGTGTGTGTGAGACAGGATGGGCCTCATTACAAGTTTGATGTTCTTTTGGCAAGACCGCCACGGTGGCAGCCGCCAAAAGACCACCATGTTGGCGGTAATCTGACCGCTGTATTACGACTCACAAAGCGAAGTCCACCAAAATCCAGCCAATATTCCGAACCCGCCAGGACACTGGAGGACGGGAAAGAGGCAGTCCCACAACCAGCAATGCCAGCCTGCTGAAAAACATCTGATCCTATTATGACCCACAAATCACAATAGCGGTTCTTCCATGACGGAATACCAATGGCTGTGTGAACCGTGGCGGTCGGCGGTCACATCAGTAAAACACCACACCACAATGGATATTTTGAAAACCCCACACCTGACAAACATACACACACCTACACACTGCACTATAAAACACCATGGCTTCCATGGTAGCCAGGAATCAACTGGCGGTCCTCAAGACTGGCAGTGAGCCCCCTTCTCCTCCCCCTACTTTTCCATCATGGGAGGGGAGGAGTAGGTCTTGGACATCCTGCATCCTGGGGTCTTGACAGGAATACCTGGGGGAGTGGAGTTAGGTAAGTCACAATCCAACAACTGTTACCAAACTGCAATGACCTGCATGCTCAATGATCACCTTTAGCCACCCTAACAGCCAACCCACTCACCACTCCTGTGTCCAAATGTCCAAATACACCTCTCTGGCCTACCTCATGTCAAATAAACTCACCTGGGGGTACACTGTCTGTGTATGGCATGGGTAGTACAGGGACTGACAGCACTACAACTCCCAGCATGCAGTGTTCTACCATTAAGGAAGCCAGAACATAGTATTACAAGTAGACTAGCCTTCCATGTGAAACTAACAATCAATTCAACCCACGTGACTTCACCACTATTGTACAGTCCATGGCAATGACATGAATGCTATGCCCATGTGCCAGTACAATTACAAGCAACATACAGCTACAGCTGTGTTCCCTACTAAACTGGCCTTTAAATCAGCATCCAAACAATGCCATGTACTCACATGGGGGACACCAATATAGAAAGCTGGATGTTCTTGGAGTACCCCCATACAGAAGCCCAGGTATAATGGTCACACCTATACTGATGGCTAGCACTGTTACCATAGTACATTGTGTAGCTATTAGTTGGCTCAATTATGCTCTACACCTAACTTGGAGATCACATTAAAATGTCAAAGCATCAGTCAGACAACATATGAGTTAATAAACAGTCATCTAACCACCAAGATACTCCAACATCTTGTGGCAAGTGAATGCAACTGGAAATCTCTGTGGTCCATATAGCCATAACCCAGATTTTTGCGCAGGTGTCATTGTGCTATCAGGGGATCAAGTAAAGGCTTTGTGAGCATGTCACATAGCATGTCTTATGTTCTAAGTTTGATATCACCTGTTGCATTGCTTTCAGCAACTGTGTGTTTCACTTCTCCTACAGATAACCTAGCCAATGTCACCCTGGAGAGTACACCAGAGACTGCCACTAATCCTCTGGATGAAGCCCTCAGTGAGGAATACACCCCTGGATGTGTGGACATTGAGGATGAAGCTGGCCCATTAGGGGAACCTGGTCAGTCAACAACTGTTAGCCTCACCCTGACCACATTGACTCCTCCCAGCCCTGTTGCCTCAACATTACTGGCAACCATTCACCCACATACCTGTGTTCCAAGGACAGTGTCTACCATCTTGTCTTCCCAGTACAGGTATCTGAGTCTCCTGTCGTAAACCCAGGCAATGATGGACCTGGCACCAGTGGGAGTGGGCAAACTGTGCCAGGAACACACGTACATGGGGGTAGGGTTTGTGGGAGGGATAGTGTGGGCCAGAGGATTGAGGCTCCTATGGATACAACTGGCCAGGACACAATCTCCCACGTATTGGGAGCTTACAAACAATCACAAGGTGTGATGGGCCAGATACATACCTTGATGGGGGAGATCATACAGCTGCAGATAGACAACCACTAGAAAGTCATGCAGCAGTGGCAGGCCTAAAATGTCCACTTGGCTTCCATTGGAGGGGTGCTGAGAGACATGAATTCCACACTGAGTGGGTTTTGTACACACCAGCTGGCCCTGTCCACTAGGAATGGGACACCAGCCTCTTCTACATCTGTGGCTGCTAGTGGAATGGAGGCCCTGCCAGAGAAAGGACATGCCTCAGTCACCACGGCCTCTGTAGCTGAAGAATCCCCCACAAACATGGACGCCCCCCAAAACATCCAGGAGTAGCAGATGCCAAGACCAAAACCACTGCCAGGAAGTGAACCTCTACTGATTGGTTCCCCTTGTGTGCCAATGATACACACTGTTGACTTTCCTGAAACCTATCTCCATTTTCCTATCGTACAAGGATACTGGACTTGTGTCTCCAAATGTTGTAACAGCCACCCTGATGATTTAATCCACCATCAAAGAATCCTTTGTTGTTTCCTTGTGTTATAATTGATCCAAATCACAATGTTTTGCTGTGCAGTCGTCAATAAATACCACTTAACCACAGATGATGTATGAGAGTCATTTATCAACCATATTGAACTGTCATCTATAACATCTCTTGCACAAATATAAGAAATATGTAATGTACCATCTCACCTGTACTGCTTAAGCAAGGTAGAATTAGCATTTGATAATAATGATAGACATAACTAAAATCACTGTCATTGAACTTTCAAAAATATAGGTTGGGATAATTCCAATAGACCAACCTATTGTTTAAATGTATCATCAGCTAAAGCCTTATCACATACCCATACCATAGCTCCCAAATGACCATACCCCATGATGCAAACAGAGGTCAGTACAAATACCCCAGTCAGGAGACCTTCCACTTACCATGGTCAGGTAACAGTGGGCATGCCACTCACCTATGTCAGTCTTGATACACATGCACAGTGGCCTGCAGTGAAGAAATACAGTGACAGCAACATACAAGTTACTTATTAGCAATGCAAACTATTGTGATGGGTGAGGGTATGTGTTTTTTCCTTATGCAGGGTCATCCCCAGTCCTTTTGCCTCTTTCTTCCTGGTTTTTTTGACCTCTCGCTGTTGGCTCTAGGACTCTGAGCACTTTCTCACTGCTGACCAGTGCTAAAGTGAAGATGCTCTCCCATCTAAAGTTGGTATGATTGGCTTATACCTAATTGGCATATGTAATTTACCTATAAGTCCCTTGTACAATGGTATCCCTATACCCAGGGCCTGTAAATTAAATACTACTAGTGGGCTGCAGCGCTGCTTGCGCCCCCCACTGAAGTAGACTTTCAACCTGTCTCAGGCCTGCTAGCGCAGGGCCTGTGTGCACAGATTTCTGCCACAGGGACCTGGCATCTAAATTTACTTGCCAGGCCCAGAACTCCCCTTTTACTACATATAAGTCACCCCTAAGGTACGCCCTATCTAGCCCTATGGGCAGGGTGCAATTTGTGTAGAAGGCAGAATATGTGCCAGGTTGCGTGGCCTATCCTGGTAGTGACAAACATGCTAACTTGGTGCCTCACTCCTGTGAGTGCTCCCTTCTCATAGGATTGCATTAGAAATGCCCTGCCTTATGTGTAAGGGGTATTGTCTGATTTATGAGGGGTAGCTGGGCGTGTTTGGCATGGTTGTGATGGTGATAATGAATGCTGCTTACTGATGTGGGTGTATTTTTTATTACTATCACAGAAATGCCACTTCTAGAAAGTGCACATTTACCTTGCTGGTGTTTTGCAGCTTCACTCCAATCCACGTCTGGGCAGAGTGACAGTTGGGGCTTTGTGCATACTTTTCAGACAGCCTGTACACAGGGAGGGTGGAGGTGTCACAGAGGTGCATCTGCATACTGAATAGTCTTCCTGGGCTGAGAGAAGGGAGAGGCGGAGCACACCTACATTTGTAAAGGCTGTGCCCTGGCCTCACACAATAGGGTCGTTAACCCCCCACTGATGTTTGGACACTGTGCTGAAAAGAGAGAGGGGGCACTCCCAGAACCAGTTGTAACTGGCTGGAACCTCCTCTCCCTACCATTGCAAAACATTGTAAGGACTGAGTATAAGTATAGGGGAATTTTCCCCACAATTTGGAGACTCCTTGAACCTACCTGGAACTGGACACGGACTGCTGGATGAACTCACGAGGAACTGCCATGGACGACTGCTGCTGTGCTGACCTGTGACCTGCTTGCTCACTAAAGAGGAGTTGCCACTTGCTACATACTCCTTGTGCTGGCCTGTTGTTGGGCCCTCCACCTGTGGGCCTTTTCTTGCCAGCTTTTGCTCCCCAGGGCCAGTGTGCTGTGGCCCCTGACCCTGCATATACCCTGAAGCATGAGGGGTGCTTCACCTTGCCCAGGAGCTGAGCGATTGGGAAAGCGCTCCTTTAGGGGGTTTTCTTAGCGCTTGGAATCACTCCCCCTTGCTGGTATCTAGCGCTGTTGGAAGCGCTATTTATTTGGCCGAGAGAAATCACCACCGCGACCCGGGCTGTGTGGTTGCCAGCGCCGGAGTCGCACTGCCTTTCCGTGCCCCCAGGGCAACAGAAGAATCCTTTTTTGGTGTACTTGGACCTCGAGCGCTCCTGTCGTGCCCCCTGGGTGAAGCGCGCTCAATGGAGCGCCCCCGGGGCACTGGCAGGCACTGGTGGTAGACAGGGAAGGAAGCCTCATCGGAGGCTCCCTCGCCCTACCAGGACCCTTGCTGGAGGACGTCTGCCGGGCAGGGGGAAGGGAAGCCTCACCGGAGGCTCCCCCTGTGTCCCCGACGCCCCGGACTGCCTCGTGTGGCCCTGTGCAGGCCAGGATTGTTTTTTGCAGTCTAGAGGCCCTGGAGGGGCCCGTTGCAAAGTCGGAGGGGGTGCGTCGCGCCCCCCTCCTTCCCCATTATCTCTCGGACGTTGGCTCCCCCTCGTGAGGGCTGGTTGAGGCCCGGGGGGCCCCTAGTGATCATGGGTCCCCAAAGGGGCCCGTCCACGAGAGAGAGGAGGTGCATACCGCCCTCCTCTGGCCAAGGGATAAGAGAGGCCCCCGTCTGGCGCAGAGGAGCGCCGGGGGCCCCATTTTTCTTCACTTTCTTCATTTGTTGGGCACTGGAGGTGCCTTTATCATCTACCATGTACTCCTAAGTGACAATATATATATCAAATGTTCTTATTAGGGACTTTATTGCATTATATGTTGCCTACCTGTTTTATGATGGTTTTATACATGTGTGCAAATGTTCCTTTTATGGACATGCTTGCTAATATGTTTTTCTAACTTGCCATATGTTTTCTAATGTTCCTACTATGCGCATTTTATGATATTCCTATGACAAGTGCTTTGGTGTAATAACGTGTTTTCCCGACTACTGCTTATGTTGCAGAATACTGAGTAACCTGTGTGTTAGGTGTGACTACTGCTAGTTTGCAGAGTAACTAATGTGTAATGTTCTGACAACTGCTAAGGTAGCAGGATAGTACTGATATGTGATGTTTGGTCTGATAATCGTGTTGTGTACAATACAGTATATTTTCATATAATCTGGTGTTGTGTTTCCATTGTGGTGGGGATATTTCGTCACGTGTGTTGTGTGTGTTGTGCAAACGCTTTACACATTGCCTCTGGGATAGGCCTGACTGCTCGTGCCAAGCTACCAAGGGGGTGAGCAGAGGTTTTCTTGGACGTGTAACTCCCTTGCTCTGACTAGAGTGGGTAAGTTCTACCTGGCTGAGGTGCATACCTTAGCCAACCAGAAACCCCATTTCTAACATTGGTCGTCAGCGGTGAGGATAGGACTTGCGCTTGCACAATACCATTGTGACTCATTATTTCACTACAAGGATTGCGTTTAGACCATCACATGTTTGGCGTCTCTTAACCGTCTCTCTTTAGTCATTTTTCCTGTTTTCAGTTCTCACGCTTGGGTATTGTGGTTGTCACATTTGAGTTATTTGTACCTTTTCAAGAGGGGGCTTACCTTTGATTTAGAGGACCTGCAGTTTTACACGCAGGCAGAACTAGAGGGGTTCTGTAGAGAGAGAGGGCTGCCTGTAGAAGGGGACCACAGGAGATCTCTGAATTCCTTTGAAAGGTTTGTGACATATACCCAGGGAGGGAGTGTGCTTAGGGGGTACCTAGAGGATCCTGAGTGTAGCGAGGGTTCCCAATGGGAGGGCTCCCAGACCTCATCCCTAGAAAGTGGTAGAGAGACTGATCAGGAGGGTGAGAATGACCGGGTGGGGATGCCAGTTGACAGGGAAGGCCCCTTTGATAGGGAGTCCCTTGCTGGGTCCAATGTAAGAAGCAGGGCTACCTCTCATTACTTGGTGCCTGATGAGCTAAGAGATAGGCGGGAAGAGAGGGACCTGAAGTTGCAGTTAGCGCACCTAGCTGTTGAGGAGAGAAGGGCTGAGGTAGAGAAGGCCTTAGTACAGTAGAGGATGGCAGAGGGGGCCTTTGCCAGAGAAAGACTCGCTCTAGAGTGAAGTCTGAAGCTTCTGGACTCACCAGCGCTGCAGGTGGAGTCCAGTGGTGGCAGCAATGTAGAGTGTTGTAGCAAAGATGTTCCTCACATACCCATAGATCTGGTACCTCGGTTCCAAGAGGGGGGTGACATACGTCAGTGGTTAAAGGAATATGAGAGGGCTCTGGTAGAGTGCAGGATCCCTGAGAAGAATTGGGGAACTGGCCTACGGAGCTTTATTCCTGAGGAGGGGAGGGATGCCCTACTGACTATAGAAGAGAGTGACAGGGAGGGGTACTCCACTGTGAAGAACACACTGATTGTGAAGTATGGTTTTTCCCCTGAGGAATACAGAAAAAGGTTTAGGGGCGGTAAGAAACTGTCCCACCAGTCTTGGGAGGAGTTTGTGGAGGATTGCTGCATTGCACTAGATGGATGGGTGAAGGGTAGCACAGTAAACAATTTTGAAGGGCTGTTTAATCTGATTGTCAGAGAGCACCTGCTTCGTTGTTGTTCTTCAGAGTTACGCCAACACTTGTCAGCGTGTGAGCTCTCTGACCCGAGGGAGCTTTCAAAGGAGGCAGACTTCTGGTTGCGTACCAGAGGGTCTGGTGTGGCATTAGGGCGTGTTCCTAATGAGAGTGGTCTAGGTGTTTCCCAACCAGGTGTGGTGGGAAAGGCTTGTGTCCCAGGTAGGTCCCAGTGTAATGAGAGGGGTTTGGGATCCCATGTCTTGTCTCAGAGGAGAGGGAGTAGGGGTGGGCTGTGTCCCAGGATGTCCGAGACCCGGTCTCATGACTTGGTTGGTTCCATGAGTGGAAGCCAGGATGGGAGTCTAGCCTGCACCGTAGGGCCAACTGCTCAGAGGGTAAGCTCTGATCTGGTAGATGGGTAGGTGTGCTCACAAGGAAGTCCTGGTTCGCTGGGCAATGGTCCAATCTAAGGGTGTCGTCCCTGGGCAAGATAGCAGGTTCAGGGGGTAAACTCTGACCTGGTTGGGGGGGCGGTTAGTGTGCTCACCCCATGTGAAACTTCTGATGGCTTCTCCCGAGGTGGGGAGATGCAGGACTCTGGATTTGGGGTTCACAGAGGGGGCAGCTCGCCTAGGACCCCGGTGCAACCCAAGGGTGTCGTCCCTAGGTTGGATGGTCAGTCGCCAGGTAGTGATCCTGGGCTGGCGAGAGAATTGTGCAGGACTGCTGTACCCAGCACCCTGGCAGTTGTGGATTCTGGTGATACCCCTCCTAGGAGAGGAGGGTGGGATCCTAGAAGGAGGGGTAGAGGGAGGAGAGCCTCGCCTCTAGCCCCTGTAGAACCTATGGGTGCAGACCCTAAGTTGGTGGATCAGTTGCAGGGTAGAGCCCCTGAACTGATTAGAAGTGGAGTGGAGACAGGTTACTTTGCACCTGGGGCTACCGCCCCCCACTCATTATGGTTTAAGAGACCAGAGGCTCCTAGATGGCCTGGGGCCTGGTTCTGGCCATTGGCAGCAAGGGAGCCCCAGTGGGTTGGTCTAGGTTGCCTGGGAAGCATTGACAGAGAGATCCAAGTGGAGTCAGGAAGGCGTAGAACTGAAACATGCCCCTGCTGTTGTGGGCCTGGATTGGTTGGATACCTCACTGGTGTCAACAACCAGGGATGGTTTGTGTAACCTGAGTTTCCTGTAAAGAACTGTTTAGAAAGGCAAACATATTTAACAGACATTCACACATTTGTTAGCAGATAAAAGTGTCAGACACACACATGACATATGTGACTTACCAACCGCCAGGCCCTCTCAGCGTATTGTTGTGTCATCAGCAGATATTGCTGTTCCGCATGATAAAAGAATCATGGACTGACCCCGGGTACCTTGGACAAACTTGTGAAATGTAGAGATCAGCCAAAGAGACCACTTTAACATTAATTGAGTGGTAGGTTTTCCTCTTCCTATACACCTGTTAATTGTTATTTGGGGGAACCAAGACTACATGGGTGCCATCTATGGCTCCAACCATATGTAGAATGTGTCCCAAAGCATAAAAATCAGCCTTTACATGGGCCAACTCTTCTTGTTGTGGAAATCTCATGTAGCTGTCCAGGTGTTACAAAAATGCAGACAGTACGTCTTACAAGACCAGACTGAACATAGATTGAGACATCCTTGAAGGCATCAGATCTGGCTCCAACTGATGACAGATCCATGATTGTAAGCCTATGCAGGTGGTAGATCTGAATCACATGTCGCTCTTCCATGGTCTGCAGGTCTGCTAGTGGACGGTACAATGGAGGTTCTCTCACTCTTCTCATGCCAGGGTAACTATGTGGGAGAAAGAGTGCATCACTCATTATATATGATCATACCTACGTCACAAAAAATGCTTCTAAAATGCCACTTTAAACTGTTGAAACGGTGTACACTGAACATACCTAGGCAAAGAATGGCTTATTACTGCATTCACATCCCCTTTCCTCAATCATGTTTTAGAAATGGAAAAGCATGTCACTGATAGTCTATGTGACATTGACATTCTTAACATGTTGCGCACATACAGGACACATATACCATATGTCAGATTGTCATTGCTCTGCTGACTATGCTACTACATTTACATTACTTACAACACATAAATTTTAGATCCTATACATAAATCAAGCACATTACTACCTGTTTTGTCAAAGCCAGCAGTGAACATAATGTTGTAGACATATTTCACAGCTTGTGACACAACTTTTTTATGAATTTTCCATTCATATAAGAGCCTTAAAATGACAGTTGTCTGACCTACTGTACTGGACATTAGGAAGTGACCTAAGTGTGTGGTGGAAGTCATCATGACAGTAGGTGGAGACAACCGCGGTGGATATTACCATTGGAACACCTTGCTGCCTTTGGCGGTCTTGGGCCGATGGCGATGTCCGCTGGGGGTGATGGTCTTTTACGTTGTGGAGGTGACCGCCATCTCATACTTCATCTCTCATTTGACTTTTGACACTGATGCCAGCAAGAACTCCATGACCTGAGCTGCTGTGTACTGCCTCTGAGAGCAAACAGGGCATGTCCTAAAAATGATAGGGCCCCTGCCTTCTCCCCCAAGGAGCTTGGAAAGCTTGTGGAGGAGGTACTACCGCTGTATGAGCAGCTTTATGATGCCCCAGAGAAGCAGGTAATTGCACTGCAATTGCAATGTTTTAAGGCTTACGTGTATGATGATATCTAGGAAATGTGGTAGAATGAAGGAGTGTTGTAACATGTGTGGGTTGATGGGCATGTGCATATGTGTACAGATAGATTTTGAGTGCTGAGACATAGTAGAGAGTGTGTGATGTATGTACCCTGACCCAAATGCAGACTGAAATACATGATCATTGAAGGTGGTGTGAAAAATCTTTGGTAAGATATACCATGTTTAGAGATATGCTTGTGCTCTGGTCCCATGTTTCAAGCTGACACCTGGTGCTGGATATGCATGTTGTATGCCTGTATCAACAGCACACGTGGCCTCACTGCAGATGGCCATCCCTCAATGAAGCGGATGTTGTAGGCAGTGTGTACATGGCTAGTTGCACTAACTTGTAACCTTTACCCTGCTTGTTTTGTGGACAAGACAAACTTTTCTTGTCTGTTTCATACATGCAGGTCAACACCGATCAGATAAAGGGGATTTGGTGTGTCATCACCAAGAAAGTGCGGACCCTGAGGGTCCAGAGCCGGTGGAGCATCCACTGTAGGAAGCAGTGGGTAGAACTAAGACACTAGGAAGACCGCAGACACCCAGTTGGGGATGTCCTCTTAAGGAGGACGGGGTGCCCGTCAGACCTTAACCCCCGTAATGCCCTGCATATTGGCAGTGGCCTACCTGGAGTTGGATGTGAGTTTGAGGGCAGCACAGCAGCCACAAGGGGGTAAGTACAAACTTGACACATTTTGATCCTTTTACCAGGATAGTGTATGATGTGAAAGTTTCTAAGCTTTGACAATGTGGTAAGTTCAAAGGGTCAAAGGTCTCCAAGGAGCACATTGATTTTCAGTCCCCAACATTATTACACAGGTGTGCACGATTAAATTTTTATAGGGACATTTTGCTCTCCTATGTTTTCCACTCTGTAAGGAAGCATACAATGACGAGCATGCGACTGTCATATGTGTACCACTATACAGCTTTTCCTACCCTGGTGGCTGTTCCTTCCCACCTACATGTCAATACTCCCAATATCATGATGGTAAGTTGCCCAGGTTTTTTCATTCTGTCCCTTGGTCCATGTCTATGTGCAACATAGAGTCAGAGATTGCGAAGTCATTCCTACTTTTCAAAAGATTTCTGATGAGTGAGAGCATCATGTGAGGCTGTGATGACCATCTGTCATTTCACATGCCATACTAGGAAAAATTATTCAGACATTTTATGAGGTGTACCCAGCTGGTAAGTGGAGGATGTAAACAGGCCTCTGTAATGTGTCATCTGGGAGAACACCCTACATGTTGATAACTGTTAGAAATGGGGTCTTTGGTTAGCAGTCAGGTTACCCCCTGTCCACGCAAGGACCCTCACTCTAGTCAAGGTAAAAGAGAATCACCCTCAGCTAATCCCTGCTTACCCCCTTGGTAGCTTGGCATGAGCAGTAGGCTTAACTTCAGAGTTCTAGGTGTAACACACACAGTAACTTAATGAAAACACTACAAAATGACACAACACAGGTTTAGAACAATTGAAAATATTTATCTAAACAAAACAAAACCAGAATGACAAAAATCCACACTACACAAGTCAAGTTATCAATTAAAAAGCAAAAAGAGTCTTCATGTAGTTTTAAACATACACTAACACTGTTAGCGTGAAAATGTACCTTGGGTGCATCAAAAATAACCCTGTGCGGGTGAGTGTGCGTCAAAAAGGGCTTGCGATGCGTTAATTTCACTCACCAGCGAGACCTTGCATAGTTTCTCCTTTCGTTGGGTCAGGCGCGTCGTTTCTTCTCTCCGCAGGAGAGCGATGCGTTGATCCGGCCAGCACTCTCTGGTCCGGGCAGGCCTTGTGTTGTTTTTACACACCCAGCGGTACTTGCGTCGGAAATCCGGCCACACAGTGATCCGAAAACCACGCAGCACGGGTTGTGCTCTCACCAGCCTCCGTCACCGATGTTGCGCTTCGGAAATCCAGCTGCGTGCATCGATCTTCGGGTCACGTTGCAGGCGAGTGTCAATTTTCAGCTGCGAAGCCGGCGGTGCGTCGATTTTTCAGCCGCAGATCGGAGTTGCATTGATCTTTTTCCCGCATGGCGTTCTGTGCATGGATTTCTTCCTCTTAGGCTGCCAATTTCTCCTTTCAGGGTCCCAGGAACTGGATGGGCACCACTTGGCAGAGTAGGAGTCTCTCCAGAGACTCCAGGTGCTGGCAGAGAGAAGTCTTTGCTGTCCCTGAAACAACAGTAGGCAAGCTCTAAATCAAGCCCTTGGAGATCTTCACAAGATGGAAGGCACACAAAGTCCAGTCCTTGCCCTCTTACCCTGGCAGAAGCAGCAACTGCAGGATAGCTCTACAAAGCACAGTCACAGGCAGGGCATCTCTTCTTCCTCTGCTCTTCTCCAGGCAGAAGTTCCTTTTGGTTTCCAGAAGTGTTCTAAAGTCTGTGGGTTTGGGTGCCCTTCTTATATCCAATTTCTCCTTTAAAGTAGGCCTACTTCAAAGCAAAGTCTCTCTTGAATATAAAATCCTGCCTTACCCAGGCCAGGCCCGAGACACTCCCCAGGGGGTTGGAGACTGCATTGTGTGAGAGCAGGCACAGCCCTTTCAGGTGTGAGTGACCACTTCTCCCCTCCCTCCTAGCACAGATGGCTCATCAGGATATGCAGGCTACACCCCAGCTCCCTTTGTGTCACTGTCTAGTGTGAGGTGCAACCAGCCCAACTGTCAAACTGACCCAGACAGGGATTCTACAAAAAGGCAGAGTCACAGAAATGGTACAAGCAAGAAAATGCCTACTTTCTAAAAGTGGCATTTTCAAACACACAAACTCAAAATCAACTCTACTAAAAGATGTATTTTAACATTGTGAGCTCGGAGACCCCAAACTCCACCTGTCTATCCGCTCCCAAAGGGAATCTACACTTTAATCATATTTAAAGGTAGCCCCCATGTTAACCTATGAGAGGGACAGGCCTTGCAACAGTGAAAAACAAATTTAGCAGTATTTCACTTTCAGGACATATAAAACACATTACTATGGCCCTCATTATGAACGTCGGCCCGTTCTGCTCCGCCGGCGTTGGTGGTAAAAACCGCCATTCAGAGGAGCGGTCCAGACCGCCAAATAATGAACCAAACGAAAGACAGGCATCCCGATAACCACCCACCGCCAGCAGAGGAGTGCCGACCACGACGGCAGAGTCCGCCCACAGGCCGACGGAAAGGCCCAATCCACCCATCAAATACTGAACCACCAATCCACTGCCAGTTCCGGGGCAGGAACCACCGCCACGCAAAGCCAGGCAGAAACAAACCCAATATAAGGAAAGACTCACTGGAGGCACTCACAACACGCAGAGGCAGATATGGATAGAGAGCTGCAGATCATGCCAGCCCTGATCCTTGCCATATACCTCCACGACAGAGACCGCCGACGAAGACGACGACGGTAAGCACCGCAATCTATGAAACAAGGGAGGAAAGGGCACAGTCACACACCCACCCACTCCACCCACCCTGCTACGCCCCCCCAACGCTTCACAGCAGCATAAGTCATACACCCCACAGCAAGAGGTACTTACCAGACACAAGGCTAATCCAACTTGACCATAGTACATACAAACAACCATAAACAATTAAACAAAAGACCAGGGTTCAACAGTGTGCTGCCAAATACAGGCCACACAGAAATCTTTAATGACAAGCTCACAGAGCCAAACAGTCCAAACAGGGCCAATGGCCAGTCCATATGGCTACAATTGCCATGGGCCACAACAGACCCAACCTGACTCCCACAAGTGCATGGTATTCCACCTAATGGGGCAACATATGGGCATCCAGGCACCTCACGGAACGGGGGCCAGGGGTGGTGGGGGTGGGGATTTGCGACAGGGGTGGGCCTTGGACTTTCATTTGGAAGGTGGAGGGGGGTGGGCCTCTTCTTTGAAGGGGGTGGGGGGTCTTTAGAGCGGATGGAGCCAGAAGGACTCAGCTCAGTCAGGGCCTTTTTCTTTCTCTGGGGAAGGGGCACGAGAATGTGAGGGGTGGACAGGGGTGGGCTGTGAAGTGGAAGGAGTGGAAAGGGCAAGGAGGTGAGCATGCTTGGGGACAAGACGGGGTGGGCCAGTGTGTTGGAAGTGGTCAGCACAGGAGAGGAAAAGTTTCTTCGGAGTAATTGGGGTGGTCCTGGATGAGGGCGTGGGAGTGGAGGCAGAGGCAGTGGATGTATTTGGTGTAGGGGTGGGTGTAGTGGGTGCAGGTGATTGGACAGTATGCTGTGGTGCAGTGGATGTCTGATGGGTGGGTGTCTTGGTGCGTTTGTGTGTTTTTGGAGGAGGGGTGGACACAGTGGGAGAAGACAGACAGCTAGGGTGGGTGTGTGGGTGTCTGCAAGTCTGGTGAGTGTGCTGCATGTGTCAACTACAGTAGTTGTGTTGAGTGCAGGTGTGGTGCATGGGGTATATGTATGGATGTCTGCTATTGTGGTGAGTGCAGTAAGAGGAGCAGCAACAGTGACTGAAGATGCAGTGCATGAGGGTGTGGATGTAGAGGGGACAGGCAGGGAGGCGGAAGAGGTGAGCACACTGGGGGAAGTGGATGTTGTGTGTGCAAATGTCTGTTGGCTGTGTGAATGCTTGTGATGGGAGGTGTGGTGCTTGTGTTTAGAAGTGTGCTTCTTGTGTGTTGATGTGCTTGAGAGCGTGTCTGAATATGTGCCTTGGACGGGTGAAGGGAGTGGGGTGCTGGAAGGGGTAGAGGAGGTTGGAGGGGGGACAGAATGGCCAGGGAAACTGGCTGCCGTCCAAGAGGAGGCCAGAGCCTGAAAAGATCTCTGTAGGGCAGACACGGCACCGTGAATGCCATCCAGATAGGCATTTGTCTGCTGCACCTTGACGATGGTTGTCTGCCCTACAGAGATGGTTCTTAGGAGGTCAAAAGCCTCCTCTGTGAGGGCAGCAGGGCTGATTGGGGCAGGGGAGGAGGTGCCTGGGGCGAAGAAGACATCAACCTTTCTGGGTGAGTAGGCACGGGCAACTCGGTGGGAGCAGAAGGGAGGGCAGTGATGGAGTGGGGGGTGGCGGAAGATGTCACTGTAGTGGCATGGCCACTAACGTCTGCCACCGCTGGGGAGCCCCCATCGGAGGAGGTCTTGGAGTCACTACCTCCTGTGGTAGTTGCCTCCCCCATGGAACTCCCCTCGCCCTCCCACCCACTGTTCCCCTGGGCGTTGGTTGTCTCTGCCTCCGAGGATCTGTGGGCCACTGCTTCCCCACTTGCCGGTGCCTCAGCTCCCTCACCAGATGTTGATGCTGTACCAAACCAACACAAGAGAACAGGGATGGAGAGACAAAACAGGAGAGACAATTGTAAATAGCTGAATGGAGGTACATAATGGCCAGACATACACCCACCCAGAAGACACACCCAACAGGCATCGCCGTTCACTATGCCCATGGCCATGCCCCTGACTACTGACCAGAGTACTGCCCTACACCCATCCCCTGGACTACCTAAGGAGGCGACGTGTGGGAGACCTGACAAAGACACCTCTCCACCCTTTGGGGACCATAAAGTAGATGGCCACCAGTCGGAGTCCCTGCCTCTAAGTAGCATGAACCCTAATGCACACACAGACATCCTTCCAGACTGAAGTTTGTGAAATGAGTACTTACCCCCTTGTGACTGCTGTGCAGCCTTCAAGCGCCCATCCAGGTCTGGGTACGCCACCGCCAGGATCCGTCACATGAGGGGGGTCAGTGCCTGACGGACACCGCTTCCACACTGGGAGGACTTCCCCAGCTGGGCTTCACTGATCTTACACGCCCAACACCACAGGTCCTCCCACCTCTTTCTGCAGTGGGTGCTCCGCCGGTTGTAGACCCCGAGGGTCCACACCTCCTTGGCGATGGCATGCCAAAGTGCCCTCTTCTGGTGGGCGCTGACCTGAAAGGGTGACACAGAAATGGAACACAGAGGTCAGGCAGTTGCAAGATAGGTACAGCTGGCTAATTGTCCACTATGGGATGGACAGTACTCTCAGACTTACAGGCCATACGCACCGAGCATGCCATGCACCACGGCCCATGCAGGCTCAGAGGAGCACACATATGTCCAATCAACAACATCCATTACACCCAAACAGTGCCCCCCAAGCCCAGACTCACCTGTACCTCTGGCCGTCTGTACAGTTTTGCATACAGGGGCAGGACCCCGTCCACTAGCCTCTCCAGTTCCTCCTGGGTGAAGGCCGGGGCCCTTTCCCCTGCAACACGAGGCACATCCATTGCCAGAGGCAGGCCACAGCAGTACACACAGTGGAGTACCTGTCCGCACGAGATCAGGGAGTCAAGTGAATAATCGATGACAAACTCACGTACGTTATGTAGCGGTGGGCACCGTCACCGCCGGCGACGATCATGATACACCAGGATTCCCCATTGGCATCCATGTTAACCAAAGACGGTGCGAACGGCGGTAAACACCGCCTTATGCTGTGATGTGAACCGCTAGCGGTATGAGGTCACTTCCACAACGAAAGGCCTGGATTACAGTGGGCAGACATTTTGGCATGAACTACGCATCTATAAAGTTCACAATGCAGGCCGTACTAGCCACATGAAGCACCTAAGCATCTGTCCATTCCGTAATCTCCCACACATGAAATACTCTGTTCCCTCATTGTGATGTACATGTAGATCTGTCAGGAAGCAGTTCATGTAGAGTCACTACAATGAACTATACAGTGCACAAATGATGAAAAGTGTGCCTATGTATGTGTCTTCATCACACCTTTTTGAAACCCCTCGTAGGTACCGACCCTTGTGGTGAGGAAGGGCACCATCAGTGTACAGACCACTTGTGGATGTGTGGACCATGGTGGAGCGTCAGATCATAATCAATTACCGACTCACACGTGCAACAATTCAGGAACTTTGGGCCAGATGTAGCAAAGAAACATTTTGCGACTTGCAAATAGCGAGTCATAGCGACTCGCTATTTGCAACTCGCAAAATGTTATGCAGTACGGTGTCTCAGACACCGTCTGCGAGTCGGTATGGGGTCACAATGACCCACCTCATTAATATTAATGAGGTGGGTCGCAAATTGCGGCCCCATACCGACTATGGGCACTCGCAAACATGGAGGCCTGCTGTAGTCAGCAGACCTCCATGTTCGTGACTGCTTTTAAATAAAGCAGTTTTTTTTTTTTTAAGTGTAGCCCGTTTTCCTTAAGGGAAAACGAGCTGCACTTAAAAAAAATCCGAAACCTTTAGTTTCGGTATTTTTTCAGGGTGGGTAGTGGTCCCTTGGACCACTACCTGCCCTGAAAAAATAATTTGGGGTCCATTCACAAAGAGGAAGGGGTCCCATGGGGACCCCTTCCAATTTGCGAGTGGGTTACCATCCACTTCAAGTGGATGGTAACTGCGACACCAATGGTATTGCATACCACTAGGAATCGCAAATAGGAAGGGAACACCCCTTCCTATTTGCGATTCTGAAATGCATTTTGCGAGTCGGTCCCGACTCGCAGAATGCCTTTCTGCATTGGAAACACGCATTTGCAAGTCGCAAACAGCAGATTTTGCCGTTTGCGAGTCACAAAGTGTTTCCTGCATCTGGCCCTTTGTGCTTTACTGGATCCTGCACTAACTCCGGGAAATTGTAATCAACATGCCATCCCTACTGAAGTGCAGATGCTCTCTGCACTCCATTTCCTGGCCACGGGCTCATTTCAAGTGACAGTGGGCATGGGTGCTGGATTTTCACAGCCAATGTCCAGCATGGTCATGACAAGTTTTCTGAATGCATTTGTACGACACCTGCAGTCCTATGTGAGGTTCCCCCAAAGTGCTGATCTCCCTGCCATCAAGTCGGAATTCTATGCCTTTGCCAACATACCCCATGTCATAGGTGCCATTGATGACACCCACATAGCTATCATCCCCCCAAAAGTGAGTGAACAGGTATACAGTAACAGAAAGAACTTTCACTCCATGAACATCCAATTAGTGTGTACTGCAGACCAGTACATCTCACATGTGAATGCCATGTTCCCAGGTTCAGTCCATGATTCCTTTGTGTTGAGGAACAGTAATGTGCCACAGAAGATGGAACAACTCCAAGAGGACAGAGGGTGGATCGTAGGTAAGTGTGCCTGTCACTAACTGACACATAGCAGACAGCCAGGCTGTCTGACTAAGGGGCATAACAATGATGACTCTGTATTACACATCTTTCTAGGTGATTCTGGCTATCCCAACTTGCGTTGGCTCCTGACACCAGTTAGGAATCCTAGGACGGATGCAGAGAGGAATTACAATGAGGCCCATGGATGTACTAGGAGGGTGATATAGCGAACTATAGGTCACCTGAAGGCTAGATTTTGTTGTCTACATATCTATAGGGGTTCCCTGGCCTATGGGCCTGATAAGGTGTGTAGAATAGTGGTGGCCTGCTGCATGCTGCACAATGTGGCAGTGAGACATTCTATCCCCCTCTTGGAGGTGGAGGGTGCTGTATGTCCTGACCTGCTACCTCAGAGAGTTGAGGAGAGTGATGGTGATGATGAGGAAGGGGAAGATGTCAATTCCAGGAACCAACTGATACAACTCTACTTCCAGTAACTGTGTGGGACTTGGGCTTGACATTGGGGTTTGAGACAAATACTGTCAGTGTGCTCAGTCATATTGGGGGGGAGGGGGTTGGTAATGATAGGTGAAACATGTTCCACTTCTGCATGGTACAGATTGAAATTTTCGGCATTTACTTATTGCCAACATTTAGGCACACAGGACTCCCTTCATGCACACATTTGACAATAAAGTACTTATCAGCCAGTTGCATCCATACTTCACTTTTTTCTAAATTTAACATAGGGGACAGTGTTACTGGTGTGATATGTGTTTTATTGGTTGAAGTGAGTGAATGGTGCTATATACAGTGATGGCTAGTTGTAAGGGGTGGGTGTCCTCCAGACCAACATGGTGGCAGCCTTGTTGGTACTAATGATGGGTCCATCTTTTATTACAGTAGTTCAGATTGCCTCTTAGCAATGTGTGGTTGGTGATTGAGTGTGATGGTTGCTGTGCAGATTGTTGCAGTCACTTCTTGAAGGGGGCATTGCTCTTTGCTGGGGTTCCTGTGCCATATCTTGGCCTGAGGGTCCGTTTGGGCGCCTTCTGTTGATCTTCAGGGGATGACATGGTAGGCCCTTGGGTTTCCTGTGAGGGTAATTCCTGGGATGTTTCTGCTGATGGTGTAATCTCATGGTGGTTGACCTGTGCTGTTGTGGGGGCCTCTTGTCCTGTGTGGGTGTCAGACTGGTTTTGGACCAGCTGCAGCAGGGCTCTTGCTATGGTGGCCATTGTGGCATTGTGCTGTTTCCACTACTCCATGGCCTGTTGGTGGTATTCCTGCTGCATCCTCTGACTGTGCTCCAGGGTGGACACAATCTGTGCCAACCTGTCATGGGTATTCTGGTAGGCCCCAATACCTCTGATATAACATCCTGGGCTGCTGCATCCATCCTGTGGCCTCCCCCCTGGCCCACTGCCACCCTTGCACTTGCACTAGCCCCCTGTGCCTGTGTCCCCTGCACAGGTCTGGCAGTACCACTTGTACTGGGGCCCTCGCCTTCCTGCATGTTGGGGTTGAGAGTGGGAGACTGTGGCCTCTGTACCTGTGTTCCACCAGCCTGTGGCCTGGACTCACTAGTGTGGGGACGCTTGCCCTGGGCTGCTGGTCTTGACTGGGGGGTAGGGGTGACAGTGGTTTCCTGGGTGGGGCTGCTGCATGGTGAAAGTCCAGGACTGTGTGAGGGGCCTGCCTGCTCATCAGTGTCCAGGTATCCTTCAACAGTGTCCTGTGAGGTGTCTCTGTCTCCCTGGGGGGCAGTGGCACTCCTTGTCCCGTCCGTTAGGGTTGCATGGGTAGTGGTACCTGTTGGGGGACATAGACATGTCTATTACAGCTGCATGAATGTTTGAGGTGAACAGGGCTGGGCTACTTTGTGCTGGTGTTACTTTCTGTGGCCTTACAAGGTGCCTTTGTGAGGTTCACACTGCATTTAGCGTCGAGTGTGGGGTTGCATTGTGGTGGGGGGTGTTGTTTCATTGTGGGTACTTGCAAGGGTAAGTGACTGTGCATAGGGGGAGGGATGTGGACCTGTTAGTAAGTTTGTGGTCATGCAGGGGGGGGTGGATTTAGTGGCTGATGCCTGGGTGGGGTGTTGGTCTTGGTGGGAGTGGTGGTGCATGCATTACAGGTATGGTGTATATGGGGTATGTGTTGATGACTTATCTGAGTCCATTCCTCCAGTGAGTCCAGCGAGTCCCTCAGGGTGCAGGATGGCCAGTACCTTTTCCTCCCAGTCTGTGTATTCTGGTGGTGTTGGTGGCAGTCCTCGCCCAGTCTTCTGCACTGCGATGTGGTGCCTTGATGCCATGCCCCTGACCTTCCCCCGCAGGTCGTTCCATCTCTTCCGGATGTCGTCCCGGGAGCGTGGATGGTGTCCCACTGCATTGACCCTGTTCACAATGGTCTGCCATACCTCCATCTTCCTTGCGATGGGTGTGTGCTGCACCTCGGCCCGAATATTTGTGGTTCCACCTTCAAGATCTCATCCACCATGGTCCTTAGCTCCCTTTCGGTGAAGCGTGGATGTTTGGGGGGTGACATGGTGAGTGTGGTGAACGGTGTCGGGGCTGGGAATGATGTGAGGATGCTCTTCTGTGGGTCGGTGTGTGTCTCCTGTATGCTGGCATTTGATTTCTGGCTCTGGTGCTCTCCGTCTTCTTGACCTGGTTGGCTAAGGATTGTGGGGTATGTTTGGGGGTGTTTTATGGGGTTATGGATGTGTGCAGGTGTGTGGGTTACACGCTTATCCAATGTGTGCACTTCTTGCTGTTAAGTCCACCTGCCGCCCGTGGCAGTCGGAGACGCCAGTGGTCATCCGGCCTCCACTGTCCACCAAGGTAATTTGTGCATCATTATTTGGAGGGCGGTATGTGGGTCTGCTTGGCAGTGGTGGGATGTGGAGGTCCGGGATTCCCGCCGACAGGGTCATGGCGGGGAGTGGTGATCTGTTGATTTTTGGCGAGGTTGGAATTTTCGATCATTATATGGCGGGTTTCCATTCACTGCTAACGGTGGCATTCTGTTCACCGCCTCCACGGTGTTCGGTAGTGTTTTCCGCTGTCTTCATAATGACGGCCTATATGTCCTACCTTAACCATACACTGCACCCTGCCCTTGGGGCTACCTAGGGCATACCTTAGGGGTGCCGTACATGTAAGAAATGGGAAGGTTTAAGTCTGGCAAGTGGGTACACTTGCCAAGTCAAATTTACAGTTAAAACTGCACACACAGACACTGCAGTGGCAGGTTTGAGACATGATTACAGAGCTACTTATGTGCGGAGGCACAACCAGTGCTGCAGGCCCACTGGTAGCATTTGATTTAGAGGCCCTGGGCACCTCTAGTGCACTGAACTAGGGACTTACTAATAAATCAAATATGTCAATCACGGACCAATTACATACACATTTTGTAAAGGAACACATGCACTTTAGCACTGGTTAGCAGTGGTAAAGTGCCCAGAGTAATAAAAACAGCAAAATCAGAGTCCAGCATACATCAAACAGAGGCAAAAAGTGAAGGGAGACCACTCCAAGGATGAGAAGTCTAACAATAACCATGGAGTTATTGATAGACTGCTATTAGAACACATACATTGGTGTCAGAGGTATGAATGTTAGTACCAAGTTCATGTTCTATAGGTGGGAAGTGGTTACACAGCTATTTCCTTAGCCATAGTATTGTAGGCATGATAAATATGCCAAGCCATATTATTCACAGTTACATTCTAAACTCTTTAAAGCTAACATCATCTGTGCATTGAAAGGATGTGTATTAAAAGCACATTCAAATGAGTTAAGAACATACTTCCTGTTGCATTTTTGGATATGTTTTGAGTCCTTGTCATATGTAAACCTATTGTTTGCATGGACACCAATGTGGTGCAGGTGTGGTAGTCCACATACACATGTGAGTGTATGGCATGTTTATTCAGGCACTTGTCTTGCATCATGGTGGGTGTACTGTCTTGGTAGCCTCAGATGTGGTTTGTCTCTCTGAATTGTTTCCAAAACAGATGTAAGGCTAGTCATGTCTGATGTGTGGATAGTGATATTGCCACTCAGTCATTGGGCTATTGATGGAATAATTTAATGATTCGTTAAACTATATGTCACCTTCATGCTCATTACAGGTGTCCATTGACTTGAAATGGTAGATATACTACCTGCAGTTTTGTGTGTGTACATACTCAGAACTCATTAGACCCTTAAATGAGTGCCATACCTTGTTTTCAGGAGGACAATGACTTAGATAACTTGGTCTACAAAGCATGTATAATCCTTTCCTATATCGCTATTGGTACATGTGTAGGTGGCATGTGTTCTGACTCTTTCATCTTCTAACAATTGGTTATGCCAAATAGAGTTGTTGCATGGTTGAAAATTGCCATTTTGAATGTTGTAAACTCAGTAAGATGAAGTGGGTATGGCTTGTGTGCAACATACTGGGTTGCATTTACTTTGCTATATGTTCCCTTGCCTGGTACATAACATCAGGCCAACTAGTTAATATGTGTTTAGTTTGTGTATGTGATTTGTGGAAATCCATGTTACATCTATTTCCCAGAGCTTGGTTGTTGCTTGACCATGTTGCTGTGGATAGAGACCCAGTATCATGTGGCCAAGTAACCTTGTCATAGAATGGTTAATGTAATGGCTCTACTGATATCATGGTATTGTAGGTGTGAGCTAGGTAGCTTAGCTGGTATATGACATGATGTTGGCCCTAAACTGTTACTACCTGGGGGTGTTGTTCAACTAGAAGTGATATTACTAATGTGTACAATGTGATGTAAGTGGTATGTAAAGGATGTGACAACCCTACCTCACTTCGGTTTCCCAGCATCAGCATAGGCAGGCAAAGGAGATGGGGCGCAGTGAAAGGGGAAACGTCTGGCCATGGGAACTGAAGTCAAGAAAACACTAACACCGAGCAACCCAGTGGCTTGGAGGGCAAGGGGAGTGCCACCTGGGAGACTGGATCCAGTTCATCATTGTTAGAAATTGGGTTTTTGGGTGGCAGTCAGGTTACCCCCTGTCCAAGCAAGGCACATACAATCCAAATTATCCTGTGCCCACCCTCTGGTAGCTTGGCACTGAGCAGTCAGGTTTATCTTAGAAGGCAATGTGTAAACTACAGGGAGTGCAGAATTATTAGGCAAGTTGTATTTTTGAGGATTAATTTTATTATTGAACAACAACCATGTTCTCAATGAACCCAAAAGACTCATTAATATCAAAACTGAATATTTTTGGAAGTAGTTTTTAGTTTGTTTTTAGTTTTAGCTATGTTAGGGGGATATCTGTGTGTGCAGGTGACTATTACTGTGCATAATTATTAGGCAACTTAACAAAAAACAAATATATACCCATTTCAATTATTTATTATTACCAGTTAAACCAATATAACATCTCAACATGTCTGACATTCAAAAACAAAACAAAAACAAATCAGTGACCAATATAGCCACCTTTCTTTGCAAGGACACTCAAAAGCCTGCCATCCATGGATTCTGTCAGTGTTTTGATCTGTTCACCATCAACATTGCGTGCAGCAGCAACCACAGCCTCCCAGACACTGTTCAGAGAGGTGTACTGTTTTCCCTCCTTGTAAATCTCACATTTGATGATGGACCACAGGTTATCAATGGGGTTCAGATCAGGTGAACAAGGAGGCCATGTCATTAGATTTCCTTCTTTTATACCCTTTCTTGCCAGCCACGCTGTGGAGTACTTGGACGCGTGTGATGGAGCATTGTCCTGCATGAAAATCATGTTTTTCTTGAAGGATGCAGACTTCTTCCTGTACCACTGCTTGAAGAAGGTGTCTACCAGGAACTGGCAGTAGGACTGGGAGTTGAGCTTGACTCCATCCTCAACCCGAAAAGGCCCCACAAGCTCATCTTTGATGATACCAGCCCAAACCAGTACTCCACCTCCACCTTGCTGGCGTCTGAGTCGGACTGGAGCTCTCTGCCCTTTACCAATCCAGCCACGGGTCCATCCATCTGGCCCATCAAGACTCACTCTCATTTCATCAGTCCATAACACCTTAGAAAATCAGTCTTGAGATATTTCTTGGCCCAGTCTTGACGTTTCAGCTTGTGTGTCTTGTTCAGTGGTGGTCGTCTTTCAGCCTTTCTTACCTTGGCCATGTCTCTGAGTATTGCACACCTTGTGCTTTTGGGCACTCCAGTGATGTTGCAGCTCTGAAATATGGCCAAACTGGTGGCAAGTGGCATCGTGGCAGCTGCACGCTTGACTTTTCTCAGTTCATGGGCAGTTATTTTGCGCCTTGGTTTTTCCACACGCTTCTTGCGACCCTGTTGACTATTTTGAATGAAACGCTTGATTGTTCGATGATCACGCTTCAGAAGCTTTGCAATTTTAAGAGTGCTGCATCCCTCTGCAAGATATCTCACTATTTTTTACTTTTCTGAGCCTGTCAAGTCCTTCTTTTGACCCATTTTGCCAAAGGAAAGGAAGTTGCCTAATAATTATGCACACCTGATATTGGGTGGTGATGTCATTAGACCACACCCCTTCTCATTACAGAGATGCACATCACCTAATATGCTTAATTGGTAGTAGGCTTTCGAGCCTATACAGCTTGGAGTAAGACAACATGCATAAAGAGGATGATGTGGTCAAAATACTCATTTGCCTAATAATTCTGCACTCCCTGTATTTGTGCAATAAACCATGCAATAACACAGTATAACACCACAAAAATACACCACACAGTGTTTAGAAAAATAGAGAATATTTATCTGGTCAAATGCAGGTCAAGTACACATTGAAACATCACTTTAGAGAATGATAAAAAGAGTCTTAAGTTCTTACAAAGCAATAAGTGTCTCCTGCAAGCACAAAGTACCTGCTTTGTGTCTAAATTATCTGCAAGGGGCCGCAGAGGAGGAGATGCGTGGAAACCGGGGAGGTGTGCGTTGGTTTCTCCAGGCGCACACAGACGATGTGTTGAAATTTTTCCACGCAGTCAGGTCCTTGCATCGATTTCTGGCGCAATGACTTGGATCCTCCTCGGGTGCGGAGTATTTGGACGCCCCGGGGACGATGCGGACAAATCCTGGGCGTGCGTGACAGAGTCACAGAAGCTGTGTTGATCTGGTTGGCGATGCAGGAAAATTTTTGTCGCATGGAAGGCACTGCGTCGATTCTTCTTGCAGTAAGTCAGGCTGCGTCATTCCGGCTCGGCTATACATCGATCCAGTGTGCTGTGCGGCGAAGTTCTGGTCGCACTGCTGGTGCTGCATTGATCTCCTCTCGGGGAGCCGGGCTGCGTCGTTCTGGTTCAGTATGTGGTGATTTTCTCACTGCGATGCAGGCTGTGCATCATTTCTGGCCGGCTGTGCATTGAATGTTCGCTGCAGAAGGAGTTGTTTGCAGGATGAAGTCTTTCTGGCCTTGAGACTTCAAGCTCTATCCAAGCTCTTGGAGAGCACTTCTTAGCAGAGCCAGAGGACAGCAATGCAGCAGGGCAACAGCAGGGCAGCAGTCCTTTGCAGAAAAACAGTCAGGTGTCTCCTTTGGGCAGCCAGGCAGTTCCTCTTGGCAGGTTGCAGGTTCGGGTTTTGAGTTTCTTCACCAGTGGTATCTTGTCCAGAAGTGTCTGAGTTGGTAGGGTCAGAGGCTTTGTTTAAATACCCAAATGTGCCTTTGAAGTGGGGGAGACTTCAAAGAGTGGCTTAGAAATGCACTGTTCCATCCTGCCTGCCAAGGTCCCAGTAGGGGGTTTGGCAGTCCATTGTGTGAGGGCAGACCACTGTCCTTTCAAATGTAAGTGTCAGACCCTCCACCCTCCCAGGAAGACCCATTCAGTTTGTAGATGTGTGCAGGTGTGACTGAGCATCCTGTGTTTGGGGTTGTCTGAATGAAATGCACAAAGGAGCTGTCAACTAGTCAGATGTGGATTGTAGGGCAAAGAAGGATTTAAGAGCAGAGAAATGCTCACTTTCTAAAAGTGGCATTTCTAAAATAGTAATATTAAGTCCAACTTCACCAGTCAACGGAATGAAGTATTACCATTCTGTCCATACTAAATATGACCTTGTTACTCCTTTTAGATCAAGATCTACCACTCAAATCGTATATGAGGGTAGTCTAATGTTAGCCCATGAAAGGAGCAGGCCTCACAGCAGTGTAAAATGAACTTAAGAGTTCTACACTACAGGACATATAAACTACACAGGGATATGTCCTACCTTTTATCTACATAGCACCCTGCCTTATAGCTTACCTAGAGACTACATTAGGGGTGACTTATATGTAGAAAAAGGGGAGTTTAAGGCTTAGCAATTAATTTTAAAGTAACAGGCCTGAGGCATGGTTATGGGGGTACTTATGTGTGTGGCACTATCAGTGCTGCAACCCACTACTAGCATTTAATTTACAGGCACTGGGCACATGTACTGCACTTGACTAAGGACTTACAAGTAAATTAGATAAGCCAATTGGGTATGAGCCAATGTCACCATGATTTATGGAGAGAGCATATGCACTTTAGCACTGATTAGCAGTGGTAAAGTGTGCAGACTCCTAAAGCCAGCAAAAGGTTAGAAAAAGAGAAAGATGAAGGAAAAAGGTTTGGGATGACCCTTTAGAAAGGGCATTTCCAACAATCATCTTTGGAATCCTCCTCCAGTGGACACTCCCTGGTGGTGGTGGACCCATCTGGGACCACCCCTGCACCATCTCTGTCTATCAACCGCTTTCTATCACTGCCCTCCCTGTAGCTCCCCATCCAGTTGGCCGTACCCACTCACCCAAGAGCATCTCCTACGCAGCAGGCACCTCTGCCACAGCCCCTGTTAGCCGTGCTGCCCTCAGTGAGAAGGCTATTGACCTTCTGAAGTCTATCTCTGTCTGCGAGTCGACCATCATGAATGCCATCCAGTGACTGGCAACTCAGATCCAACAGAGTAATGCATTCCTGGAGGGCATTCACTGTGCACTGGCTGGCCTACAGAGATCATTTCAGGCTCTGGCCTCCACACTGACGGCAGACAGTTACCCTTTGTCTACCGTCCCCTTTCCACCTTCCTCTTCCCAATCACAATCCCCCTTCCCTGACCCAGCCAAAGCACACAGGCAGGCATGCATCCACGTCAACATCCAAGGGTATAGCAGACAAACCAAAGCACCAAAAGGAACAACACCGGCATTCACACAAGCAACATACAGCTGCACACACAGCAACAGTCACAACCTGCTCTGACATCCCCACCACCCCAGCATCAATGACACAACACAGGACATACCTGCAGATACCACACCAACATTTATTGATCCAGCCACTGCACCTATCCTACCCGCGGACATCACCCCAGCGTACCACAGACAGCCAGTTCAGCGCCACTTTTCTTGCACCCCTTAACGCCCCCCTAACGCCACCATGTGTGCGCTTTTTTAAAATATGGCACTCCATTGCAGTAGTTAGGGGACTAGCATCAGAATTTTGATGCTAGTCTGGCGCTTTGTAGGAGTAGCATAAAACATGCTGACGCTAATCCTACAAAGTACCCAGAGGCCCATTGTAACCAATGGAAGCCTCCTTTTAATGCCAGCTCTGAGCAGGCATTAAAATTGCTGAAAAAATGATGTAAAGAAATCTCTTAGATTTCTTTGCACCATTTTTTTGGTCCCCCTAATGGAGCAACGCCTCCTTTGCATACATTATGCCTGGCGGAGGCATAATATAGCACAAAGGGTTACAAAGTGCTTACATGGCGCCACTTTGTAAATAATGCACTGTGATTTAGCAAAAAACAAATGACATTATTGGGGTGTTAGAATGGTGCTAGGGGCTCTTAAATATGCCCTTTAGTTTGGTAGCTCCTCTGGGCCACTTTGAAGGCTTCCAGGACTCCAGGGACAGCACTTAGGGGCTGGAGCTCAGGGTCCCGTCCAGGTCAAGTTGTTACTATTTAACATGTCACTTAAGACAAAAGGCCTCTTCTCAGTCCTAGGAATAGATCAAGTGGGAGCAGGTCCAACCCATCAGGTCTCCACCCAGGTCACATACATCAGGTCTAGTCCTCTTCAGTTCCCCTGCAGGTCCAGATGTCTTCTAATGAACTGTGGATGAAGTGCTACTTTTGTAGGAGTCCCCAGCCAATGTGTGGAGGTGACTCCTTGAACTGTGGATGAAGTGCTACTTTTGTAGGAGTCCAATGCCAATGTGTGGAGGTGACTCCTGCATACTCTTCAAAGAATGAAGAAAAAGAGTTTCCCATGACAACCCTTCCCACATTTGTAGCTCATCCTGTTTGCCTGTTGCAAACTACCCCACATTGCACGATGCACGGTGACAGATGGCCCAGTGAACAAGGACTACTCTTCCCTAGGCTTCCTAAGCATTTACCATTGAGTGGGCAAGCCCTTCCTGAGCTGAAAATAGTCACATACCTCACACCCAATTCTTCCTATCAAGTGGTCTAAGCCATTGTGTCTGCACTGGCAGCAGTTTTTACATTACATTAAGGGGAAGCACTGACATGGATTTAACTTTTTCAAGGCTACTCTCCGAAAGATTTATTAAAAATTAAACATTTACAAGTGAATAAACATTTAAAATAGTGGCTGAATCATTTAAGTATCTTGTTCAAACCAAAGACAGCAGAATTTTTTTTTTATCCAAATGTTAGTTTTTATAGTATGAACAACTATGCACTAAATTATTGCATAAGACAGTTTTAAATATTAGACATCCCACCTTGTGAACTAGAAGGTCTACTTAGCAAAAAGGGAATTTTCATCTGAAGGTTTGAAAGCTGCAATAGTTAGCCTAAACAGGTTGGCCTGAAGCCATGTTTTCGTTGTCAGCCTAGTAGATAGCCCAACTTGTGCTGACATCTACATTGTTAGGATCAGTGTATCAAAGGAAAAGCATTCTTTGGATTGCTAATAACTTTTCACTATTTGCTGAATCCTCACAAAACTTTTTCAAAAAGGTCTCATCTGCCTCGGCTCCTTCCTGGAAAGTTTTGGGGAGATCTGTCAAGTGAAGACTGAAAAAAGGGAAGGGCCCAAAACCCATTTTCCCCATGCAATTTTCCATTGGAATGGCTGAATGGAATTACACCAAATTTGACAGAAAGCTGGATCTTGGTCCAGAAAGCGTACTTTTTTGTGTGATTTGGTGCAAACTCATTTAGCATTGTTCATGAAATTAAGGTTTAAAATGTATGCATATATGATGCTGTGGAGACGACAGATCCAAAGATGAGAAAAAAGATGTGGTGACAGCCATTTCAGGAATTGATAACTCAATCACCTGCCCTGAAAAAAATATATATATATATATAATGAGCAGGGGAGGGATACTCTGACACACCAGGCCTGGTGGGTGAGGAAACCAGAGTCCCCTCCTCGTGCCAAAAACATATTTCACTACCAATTCTCAGAGGGCCTGCAGATCTCTTGCAGGATTTTTTTTGTAATTAAGCACCCCAGGGTGGTGCAAGGCTTGAGAGTCCCTGATGTTTTCTATTTAGGGGAGGGAGGGCATGAGGCCTCCTCTCCCTAAACCTCATAGAGGTCTTTGGGAAATCATCCACCTGAGTTTTCAATTTGATGGAAGGGGTGTGGGTTCCCCCATCCTGAATCTCATAGAGGCCATGGAAACTCCATTACCCAGAGCCAAGTTTTACGTTTTGAGGAGGGGCTCCTGGGGTCACCGCTTTGTTCCATATACGACCCCTGGGGCTCGATGACTGCAGTGTCCCTGGGACACTGCAGTGTTCTCTGCCCAGGAGACTGCAGGCAGGGAATGGAACTTTTTTCCCTGCCTGCACTCTCACTGGCAATGAACAGAACTTTGCTCCTGTTCAGACGGGGGCAGAGAAAAAAGCTGTTCCCATCCAGGTGGGAGTAAAGGAATGACGCTGGCTCCCAATGACATCCATCAAGGGTGAAGGCTAGAGAGCTGCTAGGGACTGTGGGCCCTTGGAGTCTTCCCTCACAACCCCAACTTTGGCTACATTGTGGGTGTCCCAGATGGATACAGAGACACTAAGGTGGTCATTACAACCCTGGCGGTCGGTGTTAAAGAGGCGGTAAAACCGGCAACAGGCCGGCGGTAAAAAAAATGGAATCACGACCGTGGCAGAAACCGCCAACATAGACAGCCACTTTAACACTCTAACCGTCACGGCGGTACAAACACTGTGGCGGTAACCGCCATCAGACAGACGGAAGACGATGTACCGCCCACAGTATTACAACAGTCCAATCTGCCACCTTTTCCGGTGCGGATTCAGCACGAACAAAAACACGTCGGAAACAGGACTTGGAAGGGAAAATGCTCACCTCTACACACCCCACAAGGAACCAGGACGCCATGGAACCGGAACTCCAGATACTCCCTGCCTTTGTCTTCCAGCTCCTCTACCAGGAGCACGAACGCCGGCGGCGAAGACCACGGTGAGTACTGTACCTACGACACAGGGGAGGGGGAGGGAAAAGAGAGTGACACACACACGCAACACGCAACACCCCCACCCTCACCCACCACAACATTCACACAAATACATCATGATACATTACAGTTACAACCCCCGACCCCCCCGGAAGAATGCAAAGACAAAAGGAAATGATTTGAACGTTTGTAATCTATTAAAATCCAGTACTCAAAAATATATATATACACTATAAACAAATATGTACACCAAGAATACAAGTCCAAGGTATTCCACCATTAAAGTCCGTGGACCACTGGGCCCAAAATGCATGGGCGAGGCCCACACAAGATACCCGATCAAAACGGAGAGAACACTGCTGGGACATCGGTTTGAAATACAACAGGCACCTCAGGGGGAAGGGAAGGGAAGGGGGGCACCTCAGCCGGATGAGTGCACAACGCCAGATCCACGAGGGTACTCCATGCCCATTGATGTATCCTAGGGAGTGCAAAGCCACAGTCTCTCAAGTCTCTCAAGTGGGTGGTTTGCCCACTGTTTTATCCTGGGGACTGCAAAGCCACAGTCTCACAAGTCTCTCAAGTGGGTGGTTTGCCCACTGCTTTATCCTGGGGAGTGCAAAGCCACAGTCTCTCAAGTCTCTCAAGTGTGTGGTTTGCCCACTGCTTTATCCTGGGGAGTGCAAAGCCACAGTCTCTCAAGTCTCTCAAGTGGGTGGTTTGCCCACTGCTTTATCCTAGGGAGTGCAAAGCCACAGTCTCACAAGTGGATAACAGTCTCCACTGGTTCTGGAGGGAGCTTGGTGCCCAGTGTTCTTCATCCTGCCAAGGACTGAGGTAGTTGATGGGACACTCCACTGGTTCTGGAGTTGGCTTGGTGCCCAGAGTGCTTCATCCTGCCAAGGACTGAGGTAGTGGATGCCTTTCTCCACTGGTTCTGGAGGGGGCTTGGTGCCCAGAGTGCTTCATCCTGACAAGGACTGAGGTAGTGGATGGGATACTCCACTGGTTCTGGAGGGGGCTTGGTGCCCAGAGTGCTTCATCCTGACAAAGACTGAGGTAGTGGATGCCTTTCTCCACTGGCTCTGGAGGGGGCTTGGTATCCAGAGTGCTTCATCCTGCCAAGGACTGAGGTAGTTGATGCCTTTCTCCACTGGTTCTGGAGGGGGCTTGGTGCCCAGAGTGCTTCGTCCAGACAAGGACTTAGGTAGTGGATGGGATACTCCACTGGTTCTGGAGGGGGCTTGGTGCCGAGAGTGCTTCATCCAGACAAGGACTGAGGTAGTGGATGGGATACTCCACTGGTTCTGGAGGGGGCTTGGTGCCCAGAGTCCTTCATCCTGGCAAGGACTGAGGTAGTGGATGGGATACTCCACTGGTTCTGGAGGGGGCTTGGTGCCCAGAGTGCTTCATCCTGACAAAGACTGAGGTAGTGGATGCCTTTCTCCACTGGCTCTGGAGGGGGCTTGGTACCCAGAGTGCTTCATCCTGCCAAGGACTGAGGTAGTGGATGCCTTTCTCCACTGGTTCTGGAGGGGGCTTGGTGCCCAGAGTGCTTCGTCCAGACAAGGACTTAGGTAGTGGATGGGATACTCCACTGGTTCTGGAGGGGGCTTGGTGCCCAGAGTGCTTCATCCTGACAAGGACTGAGGTAGTGGATGGGATACTCCACTGGCTCTGGAGGGGGCTTGGTGCCCAGAGTGCTTCATCCTGCCAAGGACTGAGGTAGTGGATGCCTTTCTACACTGGTTCTTGAGGGGGCTTGGTGTCCAGAGCGCTTCATCCTGCCAAGGACTGAGGTAGTGGATGCCTTTCTCCACGGGTTCTGGAGGGGGCTTGGTGCCCAGAGTGCTTCATTGTGCTTGTGGCAGCCCCAGTAGTGTTGGAGCTTTTGGCGCTCATTGGCCTGCGGTGCTGGTGGCGGCGGTGTCCTTGGCAGCGGTGCTGGTGGCACTGGTGTCCTTGGCAGTGGTACTGGTGGCAGGCGGCGATGTCCTGTGAAGTGGTGCTGGTGGCGGAGGTGTCCTTGGCAGCGGTGCTGGTGGCAGCGGTGTCCTTGGCAGCGCTGCTGGTGGCGGCGGTGTCCTTGGAAGTGGTGCTGGTGGCAGCAGTGCCCTGTGAAGTGGTGCTGGTGGTAGCGGTGTCCTTGGCAGCGCTGCTTGTGACAGCGGTGTCCTTGGCAGCGGTGCTGGTGGCTGCATTGTCCTTGGCAGGGGTGCTGGTGGCTGCGGTGTCTTTGTCAACGCTGCTTGTGGCATGGTGGTGGTGTCCTTGGCAGCGGTGCTTGTGGCGGCGGTGTCCTTGCCAGCGGTGCTGGTGGCATTGGTGTCCTTGCCAGCGGTGCTGGTGGCGTCGGTGTCCTTGCCAGCGGTGCTGGTGGCGGTCTTGTCCGCCGTGCAGGTTTTCGGCGAATTGCCTGTCTTTCTGTGCCCCTTCCCCACCCTAGATGGTGGTGCACCTGTCTTCCCACTCCCAATTGTACTCCTGGGAGAGGCTTTGGTGGTAGATGTTTTGCCTTTCTCCCGCCGGGCACTGGCCAACTTTTTATGCTTTTGAGGTGGGGGACTGTCCGTGGTCTGGCTCCTTGGCATACTGGCTGCCTTGCTGCTTGGCGCACACCAGAAGCCGGTTACTGCTGGCACCACTGTTCCCGCTAATGTTGTGGCTGAGGTGCTGGGTTGGGACCTGGAAAGGCGGGCCCTAGGGGACTGAAGGGGTGGGGGAGGTGAGGGGAAGAGATCAAGGTTGGACAGGAAAAGTTTTTGGGACACACTGGGACGGGTAGATGGAGGGGGTTTGGGAGTGGAGGAAGAGGTGGTGGTTGTAGGAGGTGTACGTTTGCTAATTTTGGGTGAAGGTGCATGGGCTGGAGGCTGTCATGAGGTGGATGGCTGTTGAGTGGGTGTGTGGCTGCGTTTGTGTACCTTGGGAGGTGGGCTCACAGAAACACTGGGAGAGGACACAGGGGATGTGTGAATGATAGTGGGGGTGGTGAGTGCAAGTGAGCGGGGTGTGGTGATGGGCGTGCTGGTGATGGACGTAGTGGATGAAGATGTAGTGCATGCAGGTGTGAGTGGAGAGGAGACAGGGAGGGAGGAGGGAGACGTGGAGGAGGGGGACACAGTGGAGGCAGTGGATGTTGGTATGTGTGCATGGGTATGATGGTTGTGTGAGTGCCTGTGGGATGTGTGGTGCTTATGTTTGCCAGAGCTTCCCTTGTGTGTTGAGGCGTGTGCATGCTGGTCTGATGGTGTGCTTGGGATAGGCTGAGGTACAGGGGTTTGGGTCTGGGTAGAGGAAGTTGGAAGGGGGAGGCTGGACACAGGGACAATGGCTGCCATCAGTGCTGAGGCCAGAGTCTGAAAAGCTCGCTGTTGGGCTGCCTGACCAGAATGGATGCCCTCCAGGTATGCATTGGTCTGTTGCAACTGCCTCTCTACACCCTGGATGGCATTCAAAATGGTAGACTGCCCAACAGTGAGGGACCTGAGGAGGTCAATGGCCTCCTCACTGAGGGCAACAGGGCTGACTGGGGCAGGGGCTGAGGTGACTAGGGTGAAGGAGATGCCCACCCTCCTGGGTGAGCGGCCATGGGGCACACGATGAGGGGCTGCTGGGAGGGCGGTGCTGGTAGGGGGTGGCAGCTGCACCTGTAGATGTGGAGGGCACAGAAGGACCCGCCACTGCAAGGGAGCTCCCATCAGAGGAGGAGTCCGTGTCGCTGGTCTCAGCTCCTGTCCCCGCCGTGGAGCTCCCCTCGCCCTCCATCCCACTGGTGGCTTCAGACTCTGTTGTCTCGCCCTCCAGGGCCATGTGGGATGCAGCTCCCTCCTGCTCCGGTGCTAATGCACACAAGAACAGAGGAAGACCACAAAAAGGGGGGGGGGAGACAGAAGAAAGACTTGTTGAGTGCATGCAATACCGCTACTGTTGGCTGACACTACAGACACCGAAGCCCCCTGCACTACGCCGTGCACTTTGAGTTCCCTAATTAATCACAGGGACATGGGTTGCAAGGCCTATGCCCGATTGCTGCACACATGGAAGTCACAGGAGCCTGACTAAGTGAAGTTGGCTCTGAACACAGGTGGGGACGGGACCTTGCCTACTAAACTCGCCCTGCCCTAGGGGAACTCACAGCCCACCTCCCCCACCCAGACACCTCCACTGCACGCAGAATCAGCTGAATGAGAGTGTACTCACCCCCTTGTGGCTGCTGTGATGCCCTCTAGCGCCCATCCAATTTCGGATATGCCACCGCCAGGATCTGGAACATCTGGGGGGTCATGGTGCGACGGGCACCCCTCCCACATTAGGAGGCCATCCGCCGGTGGGCCTCCGCTGTCTTCTTGCTCCAGCGGCGAATGTCCTCCCATCTTTTACGGCAGTGGGTGCTCCATCTGTGGTGGACCCCCAGGGCCCCGACTTCCTTGGTGATGGCACGCCAAATGTCCTTCTTCAGGTGGGTGCTGACCTACAGGGATAGTACAGGGGAAAAGGAGAAGATATACCCGTCCGCACTGTCACAGTCATTGGCCCGCATCCCTACCCTTGCCATGACGCACTTGCACTCACCGTCGTTTCATGCACACCTCATTCTCCCCTCCCCTATCTTCCATCCATACCACTCCACACAGGCATTGCCCATTCGGCATGCTCACAGTGTACTTACCTGTTTGTCGGGAGGACCGTAGAGTAGCGTGTACTGGGGGAGGACCCCATCCACTAGTTTCTCCAACTCCTCCATGCTGAAGGCATGGGCCCTTTTCCATTCTCCATGGATTTCCTCACTACCACTCCCCTGCAGTTCCCCATATCTTTGCATAGCCCTCTCTCACATAATAAGAATGTATTTCTACCCAAAGTAACCTTTTTTTAGCAACATTAGTATATTGAAAGACAGGGCTGTACTCTATACCAAGCAGTTTTCAGGGCAGCTGTTTGATGACAGTTCATAGGTCACTGTGCTATATTAGGATTGCAATTTATGAACTGCAAGTAACAAAATAATCTCCGTGATAAAAGCAGTAACCCAATCAGCTATCTAATGAAAATATCAATTTCTTTTGTGGTATGCATGGTACACGTTCTTTGCTGCCGGAACAATATCTCTCTGTAGTAGTTTATGATGAGTCAAAACTGCCACTAGGCAAAACTATCTCTATCCAGCAAGAAACTAATTGCTCTGAGGCATTTTAAGGCATGGACAAAGTAGGAAATTGCCTAGGGCTCCCACCCCTCAAAGAGGCCCTTGGGAAGGGTGACACTGTCTACGCTACTCATGTCTATTTCTTTATCTCAACCTCTTTCCCTTTCATTGCCTGTCTCTACTTCTGACTCTGTCCCACTCTCTAATCAGTCTCAAAGTAGATATTCCCGGGGTCCCACGCAAATCATATTTGGCTATTTTTAGGTCAGCCCATGTTGTAAAACCACTAGATTTAGTACGGGATGTAATATGGTCACATTTTCTCCATGCTTATGTTTACAGTCACTTATAGTTGCTCAAGTGTCCTTGTAACATTCCTAATGTGCACCTCTAATTAAAATATAACATCCATTACAGGCCAGAGCCCTGCAGAGGACAGGTCAGATTTCTTTCCAGAACTGTGACTTTAATTGGAATGAAAGCGTCAATCACTGAAAGAAACGCACAGGTCTGGGGAGGGAGTCATATGACCGGCCTCAGCTGAAGTTTAAACTAGGGTGAAGTCAAGCCACAAATATAGGGCCAGATGTAGGAAGCCTTTTGTGCCTCGCAAACGGCAAAAAACGCAGTTTGCGAGGCGCAAAAGGCTGAACTCGATGCAGAATCACATTTTGCGAGTCGGTACCGACTCGCAAAATGTGATTCCGAAGCGGTGTTCCCTTCCTATTTGCGACCGCATCGCGATGTAGAGTTGCTTTGTGACCGCGAAAGCGGTCGCAAACCAACTCGCAGTTACCATCTTTTACACTTGAAGTGGATGGTAACTCATTTACAAAAGGGAAGGGGTCCCCATGGGACCACTTCCCCCTTGTGAATGCCCACAAAAATATTTTTTCAGAGCAGGCAGTGGTCCTATGGACCACTGCCTACTCTGAAAAAAACGAAACCAAATGGTTTCGGAATTTTTTCTTTTTGCAGCTCGTTTTCCTTTAAGGAAAACGGGCTGCAAAGAGAAAAAAAAACTGCTTTATTAAAAAAGCAGTCACGGACATGGTGGTCTGCTGTCTCCAGAAGGCCACCATCCCTGTGAGTGCCTAGACTCGCTATGGGGTCGCAAATTGCGACCCAGCATCATGAATATTCATGAGGTGGGTCTTTGCGACCCCATAGCGAGTCGCAGAAGGTGTCTGAGACACCTTTCTGCATCTCGGATTGCGAGTTGCAATTTGCGAGTCGCTACGACTCGCAAATTGCAAGTCGCAATCGGATACCTACCTACATCTGCTGGCCCGTTCCTTGAACATACGCATAACGCCGACTTTACGGCCTCAACTTGAAACCTTATACTTAAATGAGCAATGATAAAAGTATAAACATCACAAATTGCTGTAACACTGTTCTCTGGAGTGTCAAATATTATGACCCATGGATATTAACACTTGTTATTGCTGAGCAGAGAGGTCAGACGAAATTTCCAGCGTTATGCTGCAAATAGCTGAAATATGAGGCCTGTCATAAAAGACAGGACAGTTCAACATAATTCAGCACATTTTTCCAAGAGAGCCTATTTGTATCAGAAGAGTATTGTAAATTCACACAAAAAGACAAATTGAAGAAAGAATGGCTGCCTGCATTTTGCTCTGCAGAAATGCACAGCACACAGTCAGGAAAACTAGAGATGCATGTGGGGCAGATATTCTGACAGTAAATTTTGCAAAACTGATGATCAATGAAAAGTCTAGCACCAAGAATAGCATTACATAGCCAAACAATGAACATCCTTACTGTTAATAAGGAGTCACAACCCTTTCTATAACCTCCTTTATTGAAATCATCTAAATAAAGTTCTGGGGTCCCAAGGCCGTCAAAGGGAATTTGTTTTAATGTACACAAAACTAAATATTATGCACAAAATATATGCACTATTTCTGTTGGAAAGTGGATTATTGGTAAGGGCAGGTAAGCACCTGCACTTAGCAATAGGCCACTAACCCCCACTAGGTCCAGTCAGGTAATCCCTGCTCAACCCTTGGTAGCTTGGCAACAAGCGACAAGACTTAACTGAGAAGACAGGTGTGTAGAGCACTTAAAAATCACAAAACAGTAACTAAGTAAAACAAAAAACACAATAACAATCCAACACCAATTTATAAAAATAGAGTATATTTGTACCTTTAAATTGACATCTAAAAGATGAAAATTGGATAAGGGGAACAGGAGGTATGAATTTTTAAAGAATTAGTGTTTTTTAGTGTGTAGAAGCTAAAAGCACCAATCTGGTCATACATTCGCACTTGACCGGGGCAAAGTCAAAGTTTGAGGATGACTCAGATGGAGCCCTGCTCGGCTACAGCAAGTGGGAGGCCTCGGTTAAAAGTTTATCTTTGGACATTGGCCCTCATTATGAGTGTGGCATCCTAAGATCGCCACACTCTCAGTGGAGGTCTTGCCGCTGCGGACCCAGCGGTAAAGACCGCTGAATTATGAGTCTGGCAGTTTGGCTGAAGTCAAACCGTCACAACACCGCTAGTACCCCCAGGGTGAGCACGTCGGGCCTGGTGGCAGCTGTAAGACCGCCAGTGCTATTACGACTCGGCAAACCACCAGGCTTTCTGCGGCGGTCACCCAGTCACGAAAACCCTGGCAGTAATGCACCTGGCGACAGGAATTCCCATTCCTGTCTCTGGCACACGCAACCCCACACATCCACACACCTGCAATCACCCCCTCATCCAGACACTTGCAGACACCCCCAACCCATCCACACACCTGCCCCCACACTTGCAGACACGCACCCCCAACTGCACACATACATCCAGACACCCCCACTCACTTGCACACAAATAGACATGCATCCTAACTCATCAACACACTCCCTGACATACACCCCCACTCTCACGCATGCACTCATACAAACACCTCTACTCACATGCATCCCTATTCACACACCTACTCACTTCGCACCCAAAATCCCCCTCCCCTTTGCTTCCATTCAGACACACACACCCCCCACGCACACATAGAAACACACATGCACACACCACATACATGCACACAACACCCCCACTTTCGGACGGTCTGTCTACCTGTCTTGGCGAGGTGGTCATCCGGGAGGGTATGGGTCTCAGTGTTTTCCACCACCAGCACCCTACCGCCGTTCAGGAAACTGCCACCGTGTTAACTATTGGCTTGAATCAAGGGCAAAGGCAAAAATATTCTGGAAGAGACATACAGATAGGGTGACACCATGCTTGGAAAGATAAGAGTCACCCTCAGTTTCACAAATCACTTTCACAGGGATTAGACAGTAGATCTTTCAGGCATACATACAGGGACAGCGGCAAACCACCACCAATTGCCAAAAACTGTTCTTTAAAACTCAAGATGCTACCACTTTATTGCAGTTTCCGTAATTTGGACGACCCTTAGGAATGCACAGGAGGGTAACTACCATTTGCGAAGCAGGTGCAATGGCACCAGGGCCCAAGGAGCTCAGGGACTCTCTGCACACTAATGAATGTTTTATTTCACTATCCAACTAATTACGTATGGGGAAGGCATGTTTTAGTTTTCATGGGGACCCCCGGCCTCCTTGCTACGCCACTAGGAACGTAATATAAGGTTTTTATTCAGCATGACTTGATGTTTACACATCGAGGTCGAAAGGTAGTTGGGTGATAACTAAAAATGTAGAGCTCTGAAGTAACTGCAGGGCTACAAGCAGCGCTTTACAAAACTAGCTAATTAATGCAGTGAAACTGCCAATTTGTGAAATGCTTGGTAAATGCGCAAAATGCGGTAAATTCTTAAGGTGCAGAATCAGAGATTGGAATATCATTTGTCATAGGGCTCCTATGGAGGAGAACGATTTGCTTGTGGATTATTTACTGATGTCGAATTCCCCTGTGGGGGACACAAAGCCAGCCTGGCCTTTGGTTGCAGCGGGCATTTCCCCAGTGGGCTGAAGCCACTGGAGGCCGATTAACTGCTGCAGGCACAGGTGGCTTCAAGAGAGAGAGAGAAAGGAGAGGAGAGAGAGGGGTGAAGAAGAGAGCGGAGAGTGAACGGAAGGAAAGATAGAAATAGACCGAGGAGAGCATCACCTTAACAAACACATGGATTTACGATTGCCACTCACTTATACGTAAGACACACCATCAACTGATCGAGTTAACAAGAATCCCGCGCAGAACAGTAATTTTATTTTTTTAAACGGAACAATAACTAAAGTCTATTTTGCTTGTGGTAAGGAAACAGTCACTAACACAAACCAATTGACTGATGTCTAAAATGCACACACGGCAATCAATGCCAAGGAGACCTCCCAGGTTGACATTTTGTTTGACCCAGAGGCCTCACTTTAAAACAACACTATGAACACTTAAGAAACCTTCCTCTTTCCACATCTTATCACTGAGAAATGCATACCTCATCAATCACGACTGAATTTTCATTCCAGAGGTGTCTGACTCTCCCTTCCATTTTATCATGCTCTCTTCTACCAACGAGCCATACAGGAATGACTTTGAGGAGGCATGGCGGTGCAGGAGAGAAGGAATATCAGAAATGAAACTGGTGGGATATGTGACAAATGTCGCTAGATATGCGTGCACATGCGACGGTGTAAACGCTGATTGACTAATTAATATAATGTTTACCCTATATCTACATATAGGTATATCACGTTTGGCTGCTTTTATTGCACAAAATTCAGTGGGACAAAAACCCATATTTCACGATGGAACAAAAAATTGGAAACATTTGACAGTTCCATCGAAATATTGCTTTTATCACCATAGTAGCAGTCCACAAACTACTACGTATTTCTTTATCATTGTGTGGGCTACTAGGAATACATACCATGAAGGACTAGATCTTTTGGCATGGTTATCGAAATTATGTGGCAAAAATGCAAATTATGCAACACATTCTATGGCAGTATTGGCTAAATGTTCCATCAACACAATCAAACAAATCTGCTGACCCTCACCTTATCTATTGTTTTATCAACAATTTACTCATTAAAAGTAAGTCAACCTAAAGGTTGTAGTTTCACTGTTAGCAGCACCTGCAAGAAAATAGCTTTTAATTTTAATTTTTAAACTCAGCACCGCTGTAGCTGACCATGACTTCGACCGCCCCCAGCCCTTCGGGATCCCTGATCCAAGTGGAGGCGGCGGTCTCCTGTCAGTCCGACTGCCAGGGTTATAATCTGGTGGTGAGACTGCCAGGAGTGCGGCGGCCTGACCTCCACCACGAATTTGACAGTCTAAAGACTGCCAAACTCGTAATTAGGCTCTATATCATGAAAGGTATGCTGTGTCACCCTGAAGTTTGTCACAGGCTTACAAGACTTGTGTTGCCAATGCTGTAAGTGAAAGTTGTGTCTCTGTCGAAGCTAGAAGCCCTAATCAGCTATAGGCTACAACGCCTAGAAAGACATTGGTGGAAAGGATAGAGTCTGACGGAGCAACAGTCACATCAGAACACCTGTCTGCTACTCTCATATTAACTTCTAGAACATGTTCCATAACCTCAATGAGTAGATCGTGAGAAAAAATAATTTTCTCTCTAACATGGCTCATCAAATCCCACCATATTTCAGCCTGTAATGGTGTGTCAATGGGGACCATGTTCTAGGACCCTGTAATGGCTCTCACAACATGTTGTCCCTTTTGTGACCAGGCAATCAAGGGAGTTCTATGATGCATTCAGTGGAGCCCATGTCCCAGAGTCCTTTAATCCCTGAGTCATAACATGTTGTCCATGTTCTGCCCAAAAGGACCCTCACACACCCCTGGGTTCAGTGTGTGCTCACCATGTCCCTTTATATTTTTCTCAATTCACTTTCAGGATACAGAGCTCATGTCCCTGTGTTCTGCAAAGGCTGACGTAACATACTGTTCATTTTGTGGGGAGCCATTCAGGATTGCCTAGTTCTCTTTAAAATGACCAAGCATAATTCCACATACTGTATGCTGAATTATTTCTCCCTTACATGCCCAACCCAAGCCACTGCTAATTCCTCAAGAGAAAGCTGAACTGATTTGCAAAGATTAACAAAAACACACTTTCTGAGTAAAGTTCTAACTTTTTGCCAAATTTGGTGTAATTTTGTGTAACCATTTTTTAAGTATAGCAGATCAATGTTTCCAATGGGAAATAACATGAATTACACATTTGAGACCTCTCTTTTTCTTGGACTGCACTTGATGTATAAGTGCAAAACTTTGAATGATGGAACAATGATGGATGCTTTTTTGGATAGTTTCTTGCAGCTTCGTCAAACAACTTCAAAGTAATTAGTGAAACAAAAAATGCTTTTCCGATGGAATGCACTTCTTATGAAAATCTGATCTACTCAGGTCACAGTTCCACAAAAAGAACCCTTTTTGTTTTTCTAAGAACTTTATGCTGTTTGTCAAATCTTCACAAAACGTTCAATCAAAAGTTTCTTTATCAGAGATTCATCCTGGAAAGTTTTGGGGTGATGCATCTTCTAGAGGTAAAAAAAATGGGTGATTTCAAAACATGGTTTCCCTAAATAATTCCCATTGGAAATTTGGAATGTGATGCAGAAAAAATGAAAGGACAGAGTTACTTCAAATCCAGCAGAAAGCTAGGTCTTTACTTAGAAAGCATGCGTTTTGTACGCTGGTGTAAATTCATCAACCATTTTTGAGAAATTATTATTTAAAGTATAGTGATATCTGGATGTTGATTTGCTGGAGTGATGCATGAGTACCACAGCACTCGCTTGGTACGGAAAACTTAAAAAGTAGGGAATTCTGACAGGTCAAGAGGGCTTTTTTCCTGTCAGCCTCTGCTTGGCCGGCTGCAACATGAGGATAAATGTTGCAACCGGCAGTTCAGGACTCTATCTACAAAATTAAAATATAATAGGGGCCCCTGCTGGGGCCAAAATAAAAATAAAAAAAAAGTTTTTGTGCTGCAAGCACAGGAGTACTTCCATGCAGCCCAGAGCAGCTCCTCATGTTGTGCCCCGGGTCTCCTTTGGAAGCATGGTACTGCAGGACCACGCAAGCATCAATAAGTGAAACTTGCACAGTCTTGCAGTATCACTGTTGGTTCTTTAGCTGTAGTACTGGACTACCACAATACCATGAAAGACAGCAACAAAAAATAAACAGGAAAATGTTGGTTGGAGTTCCATGGGCAGTTGGCATCTTGCGGGGGTTGGCTACGTGCAGGGTATCTAGCACAGGCCCTCCAGCGAACCCCACTCCATGCATTGGCAAATACCATGCAAAGGCCATGCGCATTAGGGCTTCGCCGCTCACAAGGATAGGCTGCTGGCTCTGCAGCCACCCCATGCTGTGCATGGCCTAAAGCTATGCTGAATGAGGGAATATGGTAAATATAAACACAGACCACCAGGAATTTACTGAAAAAAGCAAAGGTTAAAGTGATGTCATATTTAGGTAGAGTAATAACATCTTCATGTTTAAAAAGCCCTAGAAGGTCACTGACAAAAAACAAAAAGGTTAAAGCTATGAATGGATAACATGTTATTTTATTTTTAAAAACTTCAGAAATTCACTGAAAAATCCAAAGGTTAAAGTGATGTTACAGTTAGGTAAGGTAGTAAGATTTTCCCTAATGCGTAAAAACTTGAGAAATGCAGTGAAAAAAACAATGATGTAATTTGAGATGTCATCAGTGATGTCATCAATGATGTAATTCAACCTGTCATGAGTGATGTAATATATGAAGTCATAAGCGATGCATGATAGGGGTGCAAGTTGTAGTTAGGTCAGTAAAGTATAACTAGTGAATTACAGAGTTTATTTGGTTTTTAAGTGTTAGATTCTATATAATTACAAGACCAAATTATAACATCTTTTTAACCTTTAATGACATCTGTGATGCAGTTTTCGGGAGTACTGCAGTACCTCACGGAAGGGCCATGCTGGATCCCTTTGGTGAATTGCAATACTAGTGGCCCAAATTTGTTTTATATAATTCTGGCTACTCTGGGCCCTCTCCACAGGGGCTCAGGGTATCCCTACTCTATACCTTACTGTTTTTTTTTTCCAGGAGCCCGGACAGAGTCCCTGAGTCCTGTAATGGCTGTTGCACATTTTCTTCCAAGTTGCAGCTGGTCAATAAAATTGCGCTGTACTGTAGGACTGGTACCAGTCTACAGTACCATTAAGGATTGCAGTAGAAAACCTTCCCTTGGTCAGTCCAAGGGCTCTATTTTTTGATTTTCAGACATGCACAACTACATTTGGCATTTTGCTGACTATTGTTTTAACATTGATTGTAGTGTTTACTTTTAGAGGATTTTGTAAAGTGAACTATCTGACAATCCTGATGAGATAAAATGAATGTGAAAGGATGTGTGACATTAAGTTTTGTTTACACATAACAACATTTAAATACCTGTAATAACTGTACAAATATTTCAGAATATATCAGCAGATAGTAAAGCACAAATGACACACACTTTTGTAATTTTGAAGTGTGATGCAAACACAAATGTTATTAGAATCAAAACAAGTCAAGGCACTTAACATGGTGGTGTGCAAATGATAACTATTTGCAGAAACCAGATTTTCACACATTATCGTTTGTGCACTATACATAGGTTTATCCATAAACAAGAATGACAGTGTTAATTTTGTGTCCCTTTCAATGGAAACCGTGCTGTCTGTAAATTACAGTGTGCTACCACTTCATGTTTTTGGAATATATTTGTAGTAGTTTACGTACCACTGGCTACATACCTTAGCCCTACCACTCTCCTTATAAATAGGCATGGATAATTTGCTATACTTGTTTTTTCTGCTAATCTTGGAATATTCACAATCCCTATGCATTCAGTGATGTAACTTTGAGGGCAGCACCACCACTCTAAAAATTGTTCCAGCTCCACTGCCCTTGGGACTCCGGCACAACAAAAGGTCCAGATATACCTACTTTTCTAATATCTAACCACCTCTTTGAACACAATTTTCACAAAAAACAGCTGCACAGATTTACACCAACTAGTGATTTACACAAGGTAAAATAAGCAAATGTTTTTTTTAGTAAAGTACTAACTTCCTGAAAAATCTGGTGTAATTACGTTTAACCATTTTTTCAATAGCTGCAACAGAGCTTTCCTATGGCAATTAAAATAGAAAATTCATGCCTCCCACTTCACAGACAAACCTAAAACGTTTCAAAAAGGAGCTAAGGTGGATGAACATTTCTGTTTTTGTAAAGTTTTGTGAAGATTCATCAAATGATGCCTAACCTATTAGAAAGTTGTTATATATATATTTATACAGATTGACCATGCACTATGGTCCAATATTACCATCTACGGGTTTTGGTGATATTATAAAACCAGTTTGGAAATGTCCCCAGAACCCAAGGCAGGAAATAGGGGCTGTTATTAAATGTTATCTGTCAGGTTTATTATATCTTGCATGTTTATTTTGTCCTGGGTAGTGCAGCGGCCCCCCTGCCAGCACCCTCAGAATGTGCACTGTCTGCCATAACAGTGGAAGGTTACACAAGGAGAACTAGAAGGCTTGCCCATTTTTCACACAGAGAAAAAAAGATTGGGTCACGAAGCAAATGCAAAGACAATGGAATGCTGCTACCACAGCTGTATGTGATCTACCGAGGCTTTGGACAGCAGCCCAATGCCGATCTTGACTGCACACTTGGTGAACCCCTCAGGGCCAGAAAATAGGATTTGGACTTCACAGTAATAGGTACAGTCCTAGGCTTCTGTGTAAATGCTAGTCAGTCTGCGATAGTGCTATCAGCACCCACTTCTCATCTATTGGTGAATTATCCAGGCATATGTATGAGTTCAGTAAGAGTCAAGCTTGTGTTTTTTTTTAATCTAATTAAGATGATGACCCAGCTTGCCTTACAAACCTCCTTTTGCCAATCTCTAAATCTGCAGGGGAGCAAAAACTGTTAATCTTTAAACATTTTGGACCCAGTTCTCTTGTTTAATTCACTGGGTCTTCTATTCAAGTTCTTGTATTTGCTGACATGATAGAATAGAGAGCACAGCAACTAGGTTATTTATTAAAGTATATTATGATTTAGGACGTATGACCTAGGCCCGAGCATTGGGGGTCATAAGTGTCCTAAGTGTAAAAGGGGTTGTTGGCTCCCACCTTGCTGAGCCAGAAAAGGAGGTATGTGGCATTCTTCCTGCGGAAAATATCCAATAGTTTCTCTTTTGTTTTTTTGTTTGCATCATGTTCAGTCTTGCATGAAAATGTCACTTAATTTTGTTGTCACCTGATTTTAGAAGTGCAGTTAGAGAAAAAAGATAATACCAATAACTAATGATAAAGAAACTATTTTTTTTATGCCTCCTCAGAAGTGATTCATACTCTCATGCCAGACTGGCACAATTATTATTATTCCTATGTATGACTTCAATAGGCAGCCTCAATCATGAACAACCATATCTGCATACAGTTATTCACTACAGTGACATCACAGCAGTAACTCTCCCGATGTGTTCACAGATTCAAGGGATGCGGGAGAACTTAGATGGTGCTGTGCTTGTGCTGCCAGCCCTCTCCTGTGACAGTGTTTGCATCTGCGTTGATTGGACAAAATAACTTGCACTAGCAAGTGGCTCTCACAGACCCACTGTCAGCGTGGTGCTTGCTGTCCCCATTCAGCATGAGAGTGAAGAGCACAACTTTGGCCATGTGTTGGCAGGATGGAATAGAGAGAGTTGAGGGTGGGTAGTAGGAGTTCAGGCCTTTAAATGTGGTTGGTACGGAGAGGATATATGTCAGGAAGCCAGTTTTTCAACATTTGGAGGACATGCCATGTATTTATGGATACTCAGTTACTTCTGTGTCCCTGCATATGTATTGCAAACAGGGGCAAATGATGTGGGGCACATGTACAACACAAAATTGTAGATGGTGAAAAAATAAATAATTGGGATGTTTTACTCCCCGCGGTTCTGTGAGGCATCATGGACAACTCCAGCTTCACTCTTGATGTCTCTCTTTTAAAACTCAGAACTGCTTAGTGAAAAACATCTCAGTTATTCACAATTAAAAATTAAGTTACAGCTGGCCAAATTTGTCCATGTGGCAATGCAGTTATTTTGTGTCCGAGTTGTTTCTCTCTTGAGCTGATTTGATTCGGGTAGTGTCAGTTCTAAGGCCATGCTCAGCATTTAGTAGCTTCACTAAAGCCCTACTAGATTTTCAGTGTCAAAGTCCTATCAAGAAATCGCACAATGATCTCATGAACCACTCTGTCTCTACATACCAGTCAGTATCATCCAAACAATCTCTGTAGATAGATATAATTGTAAAATGTAAGAAATAAATGTATTAGAGCTGAACTTTTGATATGTTAACAGTATTCATCCTTAATTTCTGTATTAGTAGTGCTGTCTCTACCTTAAAAGAATTAGGGCCAGATTTAGGAAAAGTGGTGCTGCACCCAGTGGTGGTAGTAAGAGAACTAACATCAATTTTTTTTACGCTAGTTTGGAGCATTGCGGGATTAGTGTTGTTAGACCTGTTATCCTTATCGTGGTCTCCCCTGTCTTTTTTGCCTCTGCTTCCCATGTTCTGAGTGTGCTGGACTTTGTTTTTGCTGGTTTTGGTACTTTGGGCACTTTACCACTGCTGACCAGTGCTAAAGTGCAAGTGCTCCCTGTGTACATTTTATGTGTAATTGGCTTTTCCATGATTGGCATATTTGATTTACTAGTAAGTCACTAGCAAAGTGCACTGGAGGTGCTACTAGTGAGCCTGCAGCACTGATTGTGCCACCCACATGAGTAAACATGGCTCAGAAGCGCCACTACAGTGTCTGTGTGTGCATGTTTTAATTACCAATTCGACCTGGCAGGTGTACCCACTTGCAAAGCCCAAACCTTCCCTTACTATACATGTAAGGCTTCCCTAAGTTAGACCTAGTTAGCCCTATGAGCAAGTGAAGTGTTTGTTAAAGGTAGGACATGTACTGATGTGTTTTACATGTCCTGACAGTGAAATACTGCCAAATTTGGTTTTCACTGTTGCAAGGGCTTTCTCTCTCATAGGTTAACATTGGGGCTGGCTTTAAGTATCTTTTAAGTGCAGATTCCCTTTGGGAACAGATAGAGATGTGGAGTTTTATCTTTTGGTAAAGTTGGTTTTTAAATTGTCAGTTTGAAAATGCCACTTTTAGAAAGTGGGCATTTTCTTGCTTAAACCATTCTGTGACTCTGCCGTTTTGAGTATTCCCTGTCTGGGTCAGACTGAGAGTTGGGCTGTTTTTAATGTCCACTAGACAGTGACACAAAGGGAGCTGGGGTGTAGTCTGAATATCCTGATTGGCCATCATGGCTAGAGGGGAGGGAGGAACTGACACTTACACCTGAATGGACTGTGCCTGTCCCCACACAAAGACGTCTTTTAACCCCTGGTGTGTGTCTGGAGCCAGGCTTGGGCAAGCAGTAACTTGAGAACAACAGAGACTTTCCTTTGAAGTTTGCCTAATTCAAGGTAGAAAGGGGCATTAGTGAACCCAAAACCCCAGATTTTTAGATTACTTCTGTACTCAAGAGGAACCTCTGCCAAGGAGAATAGCTGAAGAGCTGGAAGAAGAGTACTGCCCCTTTTCTTGCGACTGTGCTTTGCTGGGTTGGCCTGCAGTTGATGCTTCTGCCTGAAAGAGGACAAAGACTCTACTTTGTTGTATATTCCTGCTTTTGAAGTGTTTCCAAGGGCTTGGACTGAGCTTGCCTCCTGTTTTGACGCCTCAGGGCCATCAAAGACTTCCTCTTCTAGCACCTGGACTCTCTGCTGAGACTCCTACCCTGCCAAGTGGTGTCCACTCCAGTCCCTGGGCCCTTGAAAGGTGAAGCTGGTGGAACCAAGGAACAGGAGCCGTGCGGGGAAAAATTTGATGCACCACTTGCAACGTGGCTGTAAAAATGACACAATACCTGCATCGTAGCTGAGAAATTGATGCACCACCTGCATCACGGCTGGTAAATCAAGGCATCACCTGCATCGCAGCTGGATAAACAATGCAACATCCACTTGCGGCTGCTGAAATCAATGCAAGCCCCACCCAGCATGGTTCCTCATCACTGTGCGACCTACTTGCCATTAAGGAAACAAGACATCACTGACTTTTACAACACACACTCGCCCATGTGGCTTTATTGTTGATGCAAACCAGGTACTTTGTGTAACACCAACGCATCCATTGTTTTCTACTGAGTAAGACTCTTTTTTTAGTTAAAAATTCATAACTTTACTTGTGTATGTTGGATTTTTGTCGTTTTGGTCTTGTTTGATTTAGAAAAATTTCGTTAATCCTGCAAAGCCCATTGAGGTCCATTGTGAACATTGGCGTGCCTCTGTGTAACGCCGCCTCTGAGCAGGCATTAAAAGTGCCAAAAAAAATCACACAAAGTAATCTCTTAGATTTCTTTGCACCTTTTAACCTGCCTCCCTAATGGGAGAACTCCCCCTTTCCATTCATTATGCCTGGCCCAGTCATAATGTAGTGCAAAGGGTTGCAAAGTGGCGCAATGCATGCACGGCTCCACTTTGTAAATTTGGTGCTGCAATTTTGCCCTCATTGGGGCACTTTAGTGTTAAAAAAATGATGCTAATGTGGTGCACAGAGGTGGTAGGGGCTCTTAAATCGACCCCTGTAGTATTAAGCCATGTACAAAGGGCAACCTGTTATGATGGGATTCTGCTTACTTGGTGATCTGATGAAAGCCAATATTTATATACCATGTACTGATTTCATTTTGTTAATCGATAATTAAATATAATGCATATTTTTCATTTTTGTTCCCAAAAGTGTTTCAGGAAGAACGTAATCTGAAAATAGAAACACGATCTTTTGCTTTCAATCATGCTCCAAAGAAAAAAAGCTACATCCCAGTGCCACGCTATAGGTGGGTCATAGTTAATTACATATTTTCTTTTACGATGAGCCCAGTGAACAATCAAGAAGCAAATGTATAGTAGTGTAATGAAGAAGAAGAATTACTCTTTTTTGGTTAAAAGTAGTGCACATGTATAGGACAGGCACAGTCATCTTTGAGTCCTCCTGTGATAAACTGCAGTTTTAGATTTTACAAATTTCAGATGTCACCCTTGTTTAAATGTGTGGATAAACATGCATGAATACGTTGGAGCTATTTGCATTTTTAAAATGTGGACCTCATATTATGGAAGGTTGACTAATAGCAAAATATATATGTAAAGCTTGGGTAAAGATATTGTAATAATATTATGTGGGCAGAATTGCAAAATGCTGGAATGGTGGGTAGTTTTTCAGAGCTCTATTCAATATAATACTGTACATTTGAGGGCGAGTTTTTTTTAAACTAATTTGACATCCCCATTAGTTGGTGTACTCCTACTATACTGGCTTATCCCTCCCTAAGGAAGCTCACTATACATTAGCTGAAGGTCTCACAAAAACTTCAAGGATGTTCTAATTTCTCTCAATCCTCAGCAAGGACGAAACGCTTGAAAATAACAAAATAGTGTATGCTGAAACTTGATAGTGGACCAAGCTGAAGACTAAACTTCGGATGTCATATTATTTAAGAGCCCTTCTTAGTCAGTTAGATTTAGGGGATATAAGTTAATACATTTCCGACAACCAGTATGGTGAACTCAACTAAAACAAGATGATAAAATATTTGGGTGGGATCAGACATCAAAATGGCCTCACTTCTAGCTCACAGACTGCTATCTCAATAAATTAGCTCTGGAGAATGAGGGTAATCTACAGTGACCTAAATATAATCTGCAGATCACAGGTTCCGATGGTGGTAAGGGAAGCTGATGGGTTAATGCACCTGCATTGCACATGAAATCCATTACCTAGCTGGAGCTCATGGAATTTCACTCCGTGGAATTCCACCGAGTTAGAAAACAATGGAAAAATAATAGCGGCTGTAGCGTGTTCCGCACTGAAAAATAAAAGCGAGTGGCACCACGTGGAGTGCTAGCACACATCCATTTTTTGCACTGCTTCTGCTGAGCGTTACCCAACTCTCTTTTCCAACTCAGTCCTACCTAATCCACCCCCATCTGGTCACCCCCTTCCCCAGTTCCACCTTTTGTATACTTATTTTTCTTACTGTGTGTCTTTTCCTGAGTATATTTACCTTTCTGGGTGTGTTTTTGTGACTTTTTGTACTTTGATTTTTGTTTTACTTTCCTCTCCTATCCTCCTCCTGTTTCCTTTTTCCTTCCCAAAATTCCAATCCAAGTCCATTATGACAGAAGCAAGCAGTGCAATTGCCATCCACATCCCCTGTGGACAAAGCAGATGAGCAAGGGGTGCATCCCCTTCCCATTTTACGCGAAGAACGTCAGCTGGTCTGAGGCTAGCACAGCAGTGTGCGTAAGTATGTATAAATATATTATATTTTTACTATAACATGAATTTGTGAATTTATTATAAAATGTAAATCACATGTGTGTGTGTGTGGATATATATATATATATAGAGAGAGATGTCTGTGTACAAATATATATATGTATATATACATATATAGCTATAGATGTAGAATAGATACATAGATATATCTTTGCAACAATTATTGTGGGAACATGTGCCCTCTGGTGCAAAAATAACATTTTATTTATGAGAGTGGTACCATGCTCAGGCAAGTGTTTTTTTAAATGTTATTGTGTTTCACTCACATAAATAGATGCAAAATTAGCAAGCTGTCACTTCCAATGTCTTTCTTGCAACGGAAGTGGGCATGTGATGAATATGCTAGAGTTTATGTGCACACTTGCTGAGTGCATCGGGGCCCAAACTTATAAATAAGAATTCTTGTTGCGCTGTATCAAAGACAGATGGCAGGAATGCAACATTTTTATTAATGTATCAAGATATGTCATATTACTGCTCTCTCCCTGCTTTGGTGTACCAAATACTGCCTATGGCCAGTGCAGGCACCCTTGTGCCAGTGCAAGGGTGCCATATTACATTGCACCTTGGATCATTTTCATTCAGGAAGGGGACACCTCCCAGCACAAAAAACAATCCTTAGAGACAAAGAAGAGCACAAACCCTTGATAAACCAGGGCCCTGAGAGTAGTGGTGCATGGTTCAAGCCTGACAGAGTATTTTGCACTGTAACAGTAAAGTGAATACTGATGCCAGGATTCTGTTCCAGCATGAGTTAGACAGGTGCTAGCTTGGACTAAATTAAGTATGGATGCTGACTCTGGGGTGATAGTGTTCCTCTACGTGCCTTTAGGTAGATCATAAAGTCACAGTCGCCCTGATGTGCAGCATACAAAGTACGTCTGACTTGACCCATCAAAAGTGGGTGGAGAAGCAAAGATCATTTGTTGCAAGTCATGAGTAGTTCAACTTGTAATTTTAGGTTAGGAAACTAGGAATATGCTTTTCTGCCTAAGTGACTTATCCTTCCATCAAGTCGTCAACCAATGTGATTCAGCAAAAGAATGGCACATGATCAATGGCACTCAACCATTCCAAAGCTAATCCTCTACCTTGCCTAATCCCTCTAACCTACTGTAGAGTAAATTTTCCTACTGCAGAGTGAAAATAGGTTTTTGGTGGAGTCGAGGGTGTAATGTGGGATTAAGTTCCTGACTTAGAGTTTAGCAGGTGGGATACACTGCGGAAAATGTGCCAAATAAAATACATCCCATTCGCTGTACTATAGTGCATCATTTATAATCTGTGCACTGTCTACTTACTGCAGATGGGATATCCGTCATATGTCATGTGTGTGACAGAGTATCACATCTACCCTTATGTTTGGAGTCATGGTAGAATTGAAGAGGTAGTTGGAGAAGAGCAGAGCCATCAGACTTAATTCTAATAACTTATTAAATTATCAGTCCATTACAGATGCCCCCAAAAACATGCTGCAGAGAAGCAACCCCACCAGCATGTCTCCATTAATGTGGCACATATGTTATAGGCAAATATACTATTAATTGTGCAGCATATAACCTTTACTCATTAATGAGAGTTCATTCATAATACACAAAGGGGCATATTTATACTCTGTCTGCGCCAAATGTGCGTAATTCGGCGCAAACCTTGCCCCATATGTAAACTTTGACGCCCAAGCCCGCGGACTTCAAAATCCCGCCGTGTGCATCATTTTCTGGATGCGGGAAACCGCCTTGCGTTAATCATATGCAAGGTAGGCGCTGCCGTCCAAAAAATGACTTAAACACCAGTGCGTCGTATTTATGCTACCAGGCAAAAATCCTGCACGGCCGGGAGTCGGAAAATGACACACAGCCCGATTTGCGTCAAAAATTAATGCCTGGGTCAGGACAGGCATTAAAATGGGGCAAACACACCTGTATTTAATCAGAACTCACAGAAGCAACAGCAGAGCAGCAAAAGGGAGACCTGGAGGTGCTTCTCATCCAGTGTGCACGCAGATGCAGAGCACAGCAACAACAACAGCAGCTACCACAACACCAGCAGGGACTCCAAAGGCAACGTAGAAGACAGGAGAGGATATTCCGCACCAGGACAACCCTTCATGGCCTCAGAGAACATGACATCATCCAGTGGTACAGGTTGAACTGGCAAGCCATTCAGCAGCTGCTGCGCAACATTGAGCCACAGTTGGCACCCAGCTTGCTGACACCCCGCACCATCCCAACAGAAACCAAGCTGCTAGCTGTACTACACATGTTGGCAAGTGGCTCCTTTCAAACTAATGGCGCCCTGGTTGCTGGGATATCACAGCCATCATTCTCCGCCTTCCTGCCCAAAGTACTGGATGCCATCATCGGACTCACACCCCGCCACATCTGCTTCCCAAACACACAGCAGAAGCAGCAGGAGACAAAACAGGGGTTTTACCTCATTAATGGATTCCCACAAGTCCTTGGTGCTATTGACTGCACACATGTACGCCTTTTGCCACCTGCTGCAACTGAACACCTATACCGCAACAGGAAGCATACACACTCCATCAATGTGCAGGCCATTGTGGATCACCAAGGATTGATCACCAATATCGTGGCAAAGTATCCTGGGAGTGTACATGACTCATTCATCTTCCGTCACTGTACCATCAATCAACACTTCCAGGATGGACGATATGGCAATGGACTACATGTTGGTAAGTACAGAAACCTACTTATATACACACTGCACAGCAACCCTCTAGGACATACAACGTATGGAGAAGTTTGGCTAATTGTCACCTTGCAAAATGTAAGTGTCTCACGGATGTTTAAATTAATCCATTGCATATGTCTACAGGTATGGGATGTCCAGGGTACATAGATGCTAACGTGTTACCACCACAGTCAAATTGAATCTGTGTATGGAACTATCATCTCACCCCCAGTGAGGACACAGGAACGCCTGTATCACAAGTCACAATGCTAGGGAGTGCACACTGTACTGCAAATCCCATAACATACTGCTGACAACCGGTCAGCAGGCAAACATTCGTTCAGCCAAGGAAACAACCCAATGCAGACGGTACATCCTAGAAGCCACGGAATCAACACAATAACACAAAAGAGTCACAGACAACACAAGACAACTACTGCCATGCAAGGTGATTTTAATGGGGCAAGCTACATCACCATGATCCCAATCATTTTCTCTTTCAGCTGATCAGGGGTATGGGATCCAGCCATGGATTATGACACCATTTGGCAACCCAAGCACTGCAGCAGAGCGTGCCTACAATGAGGCACATAGGAGGACACGCACCATAGTCGAGAGGACTATTGGCATCCTCAAGTCGAGATTCAGGTGCCTTGACATCACTGGTGGCAGCCTCCTATATTCACCAGAAATGGTCTGCAAGATCATTTTAACATCTGCCATCCTGCACAACATTTGTGTACGAAGGAACATTCCCCTATTAGAACCAGAGCCACAAATGCCTGAAGAGGATGAAGAGGAGGCTGCTGGCCTGCAACATGAGGGGGAACAACAAAACACAGCTGCTGGATTGCGCAGGCGCCAACATTTTGTGAACAATTTCTTTTGAAACAACTCACCATCACCACTGTATCAACATATGTAAATAAACACCGATAATAATCACCATATCATGGTCTGGGTAATCATTTTTGCTCACCTTTATCTTTAACTATCAGAATAAGAGTGTAGCCTCACGGAGCATTGCTGACATACCAATCAGGACATAGAAATTTCCAAAGCAATTGTGATGCGTATTATACAACAGTCACATTCACACACACTTTAAATGACATATATCCTGTACATTTCACCTTTGAAGGGCATTAGCAGAGGACCACACCTATTTCACACATACATGTTGGCAACATGGTTCATCGCAGCATATGGCACACAACTAAGACACCATCAGTCAATAAGGGAAAAAAAGCCTCATACATGAGGCAGTGGATGTGTTATTGCATTGGTAACAGGAATGTATGACCAGACCCTTGACAGCAGTAAGTCGTACAGCACTTATCTTTGCAAGGATTATCTGTGACTAGAGTTCCTTATAAGCAGAACATAGACAGCACAAGTGCCACGCCTATGCCAAGCATTGCGCACATGACATTCCATGTACATGTCAGCCCATGTCCTAACTCCTGACACACCCATGCTCCTGGTCTCACCCCACCTGTCTTAAAAGGTCTCTGGAATGGTAATATGTGTACCCAGATATTCCCTCCTCTATACACACACAGACTAACAATAGTAATCCAGTGTACTTCACCCTTTCGTATGGTATGCCATAGTCATAGTACATCTGTCTGCATGGACGTCAGGTTAAATAATGCACTGACTTGTAGTCTCTAAGCCCTGTTATCACCTGTAGATTGCTTCCCATGTGAAAGGTACTGTTGGCCATTTGGACTCAAATCTCACCTACAGGACTTGCGAGAAACTGATGCAGCACACAACTGTGAGCACCTCCATGCAGACCACCCATTTGAACATGCACTGCTCTTGCAGATGCTTGGAACAGCATAGAAGCTGGCATTTATTTTTTCGATTACACTGTTACGCATTGCTAGAAAAATAAGCTGTGTAACACAGCTCTTGGGTTTATGTGTCACCTTCCAAAACAAAGGACAAACACAGTTTTACATGTCAACTGTCTTGTTCTTCCTCCGACCAGACTTAGGGCCTGATTCTAACTTTGGAGGACGGTGTTAAACCGTCCCAAAAGTGGCGGATATACCACCTACCGTATTACGAGTCCATTATATCCTATGGAACTCGTAATACGGTAGGTGGTATATCCGCCACTTTTGGGACGGTTTAACACCGTCCTCCAAAGTTAGAATCAGGCCCTTAGTCAGACCACTGAGTATGTACCTTGTGAAATTGCTGGATCCTGATTGACCCTGCATCCTGTCAGACTGACTGGCACCTTTCTGTGCGTTACCCTAAAGGTTCCTTGTGGCTACATATGTAGCATACTTGCTTTCGAAACCCTCACATTCCTCCGGGGGTATTTTGTCAGGTGCTTCCCCAATGCATACTCCAATACATTGTATAACATAATCTGCTTTTTTATTGTACCATAATTGGGAACTTGTCTCCAAATACCCAAATCATGGCCCATCCCTTGTCTGGGTCTCATGTATTCATGAGCGACAAAGTGTGACAGTGTACCAGGGCCGTATGCAGGGATTGGGTATGGTGCCTCCAGCAGAACCAGCAACCTCTGATAATGTGCATGAAAAGTCCACACATGTTAGGACCTTGACAGTTCACACGCTGAATCACATTGCTCACAACATATTGATGGCCTGTGCGTGCTGAGTAGCTGCAAGATTAATCAACACAGAGGCTATGATGTTCCCAGATGCAGTGGGAACTTTACAGGCCAACCTGTGTGCAAATGTTGTAATGACACCTACTGGAACATGACTCCTGAGATATGATCTCCCTCAGCACACCAAGGTTGCCCTGTTGACAGTCTCATAACACGTCTGCAGTGACAGGGTGGGACCATCGCCATGTAGGTTCTTATGTCCTCATTGGCTTTACTTCCATTGATCTCTGAAGGATACTCAGTAGATACAGGAATAGCCGCCACTGACTCATGATGAGACCTGGACATAACTGTGACAACATAGACCCCTAAAAATATACAGGATCAACATTGGACCACACACATGAACCAGACACCTCTGTGCAATTGATCACTGGAAATATGTGGCCACGTGCTGCTTCGTCTGCTGGTCCACCACTGCCACAGGAGAGTTGTGGCTCAGTCATATGACCACAACTGTGACATGATATTACATTTGTGGTTCACCTTTGGCTTTCCGTGTCAATAACATGGTACCCACTTAGGCCCTCATTCTGACCTTGGCGGTCTTTTCGCAAGACCGCTGAGTTACCGCCGCGGTGAAGACCGCCGACCGCGGCGGTGTGCCGCTGTGCGCATTCTGACCGCTGGGAGCGTTCCGCCGGAAAACCGCCAGCAGCCACACTGGCGGTCGGCGGGAAAGTGGAGACTGGTCAACCTCCACCGCCACGCCAGCAGAACACCGCCCACAGAATTACGACCCACATTTCTGTGTGGCGGTCTTCTGTTGGCGGTCTTCTGTTGGCGGTCACGTCCCTATGGCTCCCGTCGCCTCCCGGAGGACCAACGCACAAGGTAAGTTGATCGTCCGTGAGGGGAGGGGGTGGGGGGGTGTTGTGTGATGTGGGCGTGCATGGGGGTGTGCGTGTGAGTGTGTAGAGTGGGTGTGTGAGTGCGTGTATGCGGGCGGGGGGTGCTGCTGTGTCTATGGGTAATGTGTGCTGTTCGGCAGGTGCGCATGTCGGCATGTATGTGTGCGGGTATGTGTCCCCGTTGTGTATGTGTGTGTAGGGGGCGTGTATATGTGCATGTTGGGGGTGTGTGCATGTCGGGGTACATGTATGTGCATGTCGGGGTGGGGGTGGGGAGGGGGTTCGTACCACCTCTGGGGGGTGGCAGGGGGGTGGAGGGTGTGGGGGGAGGACTCGGGTGGGTAGTGGGGGGTGGGGGAGACCCCTATCAGTGCCAGGGAAGGAATTCCCTGGCCCCGATAGTGCTTACCGCCATGGTTCGCACGGCGGTTCCCGCCCGCAAGAAACCGCGGCGGTAGGCAGGGTCATAATACCCTTGGCGGTCTTGGGACGACCGCCGGGCTGGAGTGCGCAAACTCCAGCCCCGCGGTCATGACCGCCGTGGCGGTCGGAGTGGAGAAGTAGCGGTCGGTCGCGGCGGGGACCGCCGCGGTCAGAATGCCATTTTTAATACCGCCGGTCTGTTCGCGGTCCGACCGCCGTCTCTCCGCCGACCGCCAGGGTCAGAATGAGGGCCTTAGTCTGTACATGTGCCTGACTCACAGTGGGTTCACCAACAAGTGCCTAGGAAGCAGTATCCAAAATTCCAGGACATGTGATGGACAAGTTTGGGACCATTGACATGAACAATCGTCTGCCATCTATCTGCTGCATGCTTTGTCATTTGTGGTGTTTACGTTACCCAAAAACTAGGAAGTGCACACAACAGATGTAGCTACATGTATGACTAACACATGTCCTCTCTCATTTCCACACTGACTTGCATCTGAGGGTTGGCCACTTTGACTTCACATTCATACAAGCATATTTGCAATAATGCATCTTGTGATGCACACACCCTGGGTCAACAACTACGTTAGTAGCCAATGCACACACATTGAGCCATAGGCATTGAGGCATTGTACTTATGCGCGTCAAATTGCTATCCTCTCCTAACGCCAACGATGCCCAATTTGTGCAATACATATATGTAGGCCATACATATGGCCATCTAGTGCGTCAGTCAAGAGTGAAAATCCTGTAAATGAAGTAGCAGATTATGGTCCGCAGTAGTATGATGTCTCACATGTTCCCATACACCGTCATGACCAAAGTGGGTGCAATCAGTCTATCTCAGTTGTGTCACAAATGTAACATAACATTAAAATGGTAAAATGACCCAAACCCAGTTAATAACCTGAAATTTTGACGCATATGCATCAAAAAATGACTCACAAGCTTCCAAAAATTATGCTTATGCCCGAAAAACTATGCATAATTCTCTGAAAACACCATTGACTCTTCCACACTGTACCTCAGAAAATTGGTTAAGCGTTAAACTATTTCCAAACATATGGATGCGGGCCCATTTCTACTCTTGTGCGTCAAAAAAAATTACGCCCAGACTGTATGCGTCAATTTTTTTTTACCATAACAATAAAAACGGCAGCCATTTTAGGCAGGAAGTGATGTAATAGGATATCCTGTTTACAGATCATGTACAGTGGGTTGACTTTCACCTTGCAGTCTGTGATTCTTCCTGACTGTGTGGCTGTGTTGAGAGTTTTGTCTGGTCAAATTGTGCTTTTGTCTCCTGTGTGGTCCATTTCTTGTCATTTTGTGAATAAAAAATTGTTGTTGTATCCTGTCTGAGTGTTTTTGTGTACAATTGTGTTGCATAGTATTTTCATTGTTTTGTTGGGAGTCTGTTGTGGGTAGTGTTAGTTTGGCTCTTGTTGGGCTGTTTTAGTTGTTTAGTTTAAGTTTTTCATATTCTACTTTCCCCCTATTCTCCTTTGTTCCCCTTTTTCCCCTATTTATCTTTTGCTGCTAAGATGTTGGGTAGGCCTCGTCTTGGCACGATGGGTGAGGAGGAGCTGGGGTTTTTTATATGGCTGGTGTGCCATTTCCTCTCCCTTATGATTGAGGCAGGTGGGCGGGTGATACAGGGGTATCACACTGAGGTACGGAGGCTCCGGTGGGCAAAGGTCTTGCATCACCTGCAACGCATTTATCGGACACCAAGGAATAACCACCAGCTGAACCACCGCTGGGCTGACCTCATCTCCAGGGAGCAAGATCTGCTGGACCACCTGGGGATTGTGATTGGTGGCCCTGTTGGTGAGTACAGATCATGTAAATGTGCACGATTAAATGCTCTGTAGTGACATCAGATGATTTGTACAATATCTGCCGGCAATGCTGTTGAGTGTGTGGAGTGCTTTGGAAACATACAGGGTCATTTATGTACTATGTTAAGGACCACAATTGCTAGCTGTTAGGAAGCAAGAGCTCTGCAAACTTACTGAATACTTTTGCTTTATGTAAGTTTGTGCCGCCTTTGTGTCAAACAGCAACACAAATCAGGAGCCAATTATGTATAGATATAGGTCACATTTGCCTGTGAGCGATATACATTTCCAATTCATTACCAACATTTATTGACGCAACAGCTAGACTGACTTTTGAAACACTACATGAGGCTGAAAATGAGTGCCGGCTTCACGTCAATTGATGATAGCAATGTGGCCCAAACATATGTCTCATGTGTGTCTGGTGAGTGTGTAAGGAAAGCGATCACTGAAATTCCAAAAATCTTAGGGATTATTGTGGACCGTCTTCATTTCGGATACATGTCAGTTCTGGATTTGGAGACATAGGGAACAAGTTCTAGCTGCCCTCAGCTAACATCTTAGACTGGTATTTGGTGTTTGTTGTTCCACCTTTCGTTTAGGGATGGCAGGCCAAGGTATGCACATGGGTTCATATCTCTATGGTTGGTGCAACTCATCATAGCTGGGCCATATCAAATGAAGAAACTGTAACAACATGAGGGCTAACAACTGTCCCTGTCCCTCTGTACATTGTACTTGTGTGTCATAAATGTGTCATGGGCACAATGGCTGGTTGACTGGTAGTGCACTCCTCAAGGAAAGTGTCTTTGGATGTCTCTCTTAGATACACATGATGAGACGAATACACTCCATTATTATGTCTGCTCACTAATGAAGGAGCATGTTTGTCACCACATGATAGTTAGGGCCACTGCATGTGTGCAGATATGTGTGTAACACTCACTGGAGACCCATGGTATGTACATGTTAGCCGTGCTATATCGGATGCAGTATCATCATGTCTGAGTGGCTTTACTTACTTATGTAATCTTATACATAGGATTTGTCTTTGGAATTGTTGGGCAGTGCACAGAAATTGAGCAAATGTTTCCCTTCCATTACCAGCACCCTACACTGTTGGCTAGATTCAAGGACCCAGACAACTCCAGTAAGTGTTGATATGTCTGTTATGTGGTGTGTTTGCTGGTGATGTGTGATGGACTCCTGTGTGTTGAATAAATAGCAAGGTGTGATGCGCTGGCCAATCATTTGTTTTGTTCCATGAGTGGAATTTCATTTTATCACCATCTTTGAGTTGGCCAATCCTTATCCTATTGTCTTATTTAGGGATTCTAGGTCAGTCCTGTAGGCACCGCAATGTGAATGGGGATGAGTCATGTGGATAACACTTGTATCAGAAAGAGTCACACTGGACCTACACTGTCAGACCCACATTCTCCCAGAATGGGGCTGCTAAATGCTTACCCACAGACTTCTGCTTCCCAATTCACTAATGTGCTTATTAAACTGTAGGTTGAATTTCCTAACACCATGTAGCTCCACATGTAGTGCTACGAGTATGTGGCACTTGAGTGCAATGGCATAGGTGTGCATGCAACTCATGGCCAGGGGTGTTCTTGCATCTCTGTGTTTGTTGTAAGTCATGGCTTACTGGAAGTAAATGATGTGCACAAATTTCTGCATTTCCAGACATGTGTGGCACTGGGATTGGTCAAGGGTTTGCTGTCTCCTATTTGTAGATACTCCTTACCTCTGGTGTGTGTGTTGAGCCAAACACATGTCCAGCTTTCCTAAACTTACTGGGTGTCCATGTTGTTTGAAATTGTTAGTTGTTAGTCCACCCCCTCACCCTCAAACACATGCATGGGTTTGTGAATAGTGTACCTAGGACTGATGATACAAGTTTGGTACACAGACATGTGAATCAGTGAATCTTTTGTCTGAACCTAGTATACACACTAATTTTTCCCACATGAGTACTATACTACCAAGTCCACTTACAACTTGCAGATCATGTGGCCTTAGATTTCCATCCCGTACAATGACATTTGTATCCCTGGCATTGGCGGAGGATGTGCTGCATGATTGTTAGCTGACAACTGGCAGAACTATGATGCCAAAATCATGCCAGTTGTTACCCATCTTGTAGGGTTTGGATGTGCTATGTGTGATAGAACCTTTGTAGGCTGGCTTGGCATGTACTTCCTCAGGGACAATCAATGATCTGTATGATGATATGAGCTGTTACAAGTACAATAGATGTATTGTCTGATTTACTTCTTGCGCCATTTCACACAATGCAGTTCCTAATGTTAGTTTTTCTATTTGTCTTCACAGCTGCAAATATGACACCCATCCAGGTCAGGGAGTTTCAACGGCGGGCAATGAGGTTTCAGCACATACTTCAGGTAGAGTCTGGGTACCAAAGAATGGCCCGCAGATACCGGCACAAACGGGCCTCTGGAGCCTGGAGGGCATTCCCACAAGGTGGCCCTTCTCACCACAGCCACCACCAGCACCACCACCACTACCACCCAGGTGGCACCACCAGCAGCTGGGACCGTTGCGGCAACCACCTCAGCAAGTGCTCCAGGCTCCTGCAGGGCAGCCCACAGCCATGGACACTACACGGCCCCACACTTCCTCAGCTGGCACCCAGACCACCCCAGCTGCAGCTATTGACCCTGCTGCTTTTGTACAGATGCAGCGTAAATTGGACTGTGTCCTGCATAAAATGAGTCGACTGCGGCAGGAGGTGCAACATGTAAACCGGTGGGTGCGGTCAATCAAGAGGACCCTCCGGAGGGCCAACCTGTAGCAGTGTTGACGGACATGATTCCCTCCCCTCCCTCCACTTTCCTGATTCTTATACTTTGTGGGTTTAGGGGGCTTAGTGCTAGGTTAGTATAGGATGTTAGTTTATTTAGTGTTAGTGGGTGGGGGGTCCTGAATATTTCTACTGTTTCTTTTTGAGTGTGTGTTGGCAATGTTGGGGTTCTTGTGTGTTTAAAAAAATAATAATAATAATAATATATATATATATATATATATTTGTTTAGTATAGGATGGTATGTGTTTAGGTTAGTATCTGTTGTTCTCCATGTGTCCCGTCTCATAGGGTGGGTGGGGGTTGATTTTTAGAATGTTTCATTAAATGTGATAAGTAAGTTTAGCTTAGGTTAGTTAGGGACAGTTGTGGGTAATGAGTAGTTAGAGTAGATTAGGGTAGGTAAGGCTTTTCCCCGAGTTTTCACTTCTGCTTCTACAGTTTATTAAATATGTAGTAAACCCTTTACAGTATGTGTGACATGCTTGTAGATCAGGGCCTTGGCATGAGTGTACAGTATTTCTTTTGTATTACATTTTGTGTCCTATGCTGCAAACAAATCCCAAATGAGCTGTAACATTGGCAGCTACCTTGCAAAGATTAGACCATTCATTGCAACCACCAATGACAGTTACTATGGATCCCAACGTGTCTTTTTCATTAAGTATGTTTTCAATGTCACATTCAGTGCTTCCAGATTTATGATTGGGGACACTGTGTCATGTCTGACTGCAGTCTGATGTCCAAGGAAACCCTCATAAGGTGAGTGGTAGTAAGCTCTCTTGTAGTATAGTGTACATGACTCACATAGATCATTTGTTACACTGGTTACTTATTTGGAAGTAAACTCATACACCTCCATTCATGCAGTTTGGTGACTGTTTGCTTAGATTTGTGGGCAATGTTGCATGTGTTAGTTTTGCATGGAGGCAACATTTTGAAGGCACTATTTTATGGTTTAAATATCCCTTGAGGAAACATTATTCTGTCCAACACAGCATTATGGTGTATAGTTTCTCTTTTCCTCAGATATTACCCTCAGGGAGGGCAGAGTATGGTAGAATCCAGGCCACTGTGCATAGTTATCAGCCTACATTATTTCAGGACAGTTGTATTGACAAGCTATGCAATTTGACAGGAGGCAAAATTCAGTGGTCTACTGCACGGTTGATGTGTCACATTACACAGTGACAAAGTTGTTGTGTAAGTGCTATTTATTGAAAAGTGCTGTAGTACTATATGTACTTTGTCCGTGATTGTGATTCCATTATAGTGACATCTTCAATTGTGGTCCTACAGAAGTGCTAAAGCACAATTCATTGGACATGCTGGGGTGATGTGCCAGACAGTGCAAAGGGGCAGGATTTGTCAATGAGTTAGGGAGAGACAATCACAAGGCAGGCTGACAAGATAGACAGTGGTTTGCAGAACAGTGCTTGAGTACAGTTGTTGCAAGATTAGTATGTTACGAAGTGCAGGACCTTGGTAATAGGTGGCCATGTGGCAGGGACTAGTGCTTCTGGGTACTTTTACGCATGAAGGTGATCTGTTCCGTGTCTTCATCTTCTGATGTGTGTGATGCCTCCTCTGTCCTTGGTGGTGGTGGTTGTGAAGGGGCAACACACACCTCAGTGTGTGTAGACGTGGAGTCAGACATCCCGGTAGCTGCTACCTGTGGGGGTTTTAGGGGCAGTACTGCTGCAAGGAGGATCTGCTGGTTCTTAAGAATAGCAGCCACATCACGATGGTAGGCAGCCAGGTTGGCCCTGAGGGGGTCATAATTGCATTTGTGCATGCAGTGGAAGGTTTGGGGTGCGAGGTGTTGTGGCAACTCCCACTGCAGTGGTGAATTCCTTTACAGTTTGTTGTAGTCCTTGCAGGATGGATGATAGCACTTGCATGGCTGCTGCCTGATCTGCAGATGACATTATGCACAAACGCATCCCCTCAAGGCTGGCTGCCATATTTTGCATCCCCACCCGCACCTCCTTGGCCAGCTCCCGCTGTACTCTGACTACAGTTCTCTCAAACCTGTTGCCTTTGTCATCTGAGTCCTCAGCTATATTGGAGCTGGCAGGTCTTACATTTGGGGTGCTGGGTGGGTCCACTGTGATAGCTGTTTGTTCTGTGCTCCTCCTTGTGACTGAGGTGGGGTCTGTAGGGTTCCAAGGACATCTTGGAGGGTCTGGAGGCTGATGTTTGTCAGCTTGTCATCCATGTCATCAGGGTAGTCCTGGACAGGCATATCCGCAGGAGATCCATCGTCCTCTGCAATGAAATAGGGTACAATTAGTGTGTCTGTGTTGTGGCATTTGTGATGTGACATGCCTGCCTTTTGATGATTTCACATTGTGATCTTGGTTCCTGTTCATTGTTCCTGTCTTTCATATTAGCATTCTCCCAGGCCTATGCCCCACCTGCATGTCACATGTATTGTGGTCAGTTATTAAACTTGTGAGCATTATCTCCTCTAGGTGTTGGTTTTGGCCAAATAGTGAATTGCCACCTTCTTGTCCTACTCAACCCTCTGTCTACTTCCATTCTCATGGTGAGACCTTTCACTGGCTGTGGGTGCTCTGATGGCATTAGCAGCACAATCTGGACCTACCACAATCTCTGATCTTTCACATCCACTTATATGTAGTTGAAATGTAGCGTATACTATGCATAGCATTGTTACGGCACAATATGGATGTCAGCATTGGTAATGTGTACAGCTGATGTAGGGGAATGTGTGGTACATTGGATTGCCCTGTTGGTTGTAGCAGTGTCCTATTTCCTCCTCTGACTGTGCAGGTGTATTTCAGTGACCAGTTACATGTGTCCTCCCTCTCAATGCTGTTGTCTGAGCAGTATGATATTTGGGATGTTGCACTGTGACCCAGGCACAGGATGGACCCTGACATATGCAGCATGGGTGTGACCTTAGTGCTGTGTAGCTCCTAATGTTGATGACATTGGCTGATGTTTGCAACAACTATGGGCATTCACATTTGACAGGACTGGAACGTTTGTATTGTTTCAGGGGATTGTTAACGTTGTCATCCTAAACCCTCTAATTTAGGTGTGTATGATCCATGGGGACATTACTGTCATTGGCTACATGAGCTGCACACACAGCGGAGGTGGTAGTGGCAACTGTTGTCAATGTTACATTCCAGTTGTCGGTATGGCTAGAGATTGTTAATTGGGCCCTAGTTAATGTAGGGGGTATAGTGGCTGATGTGTGATGGGATGTCAGTTTGACGTTGTGCCCTTCACTCCTGGCGTGGCTTTACCTTTGCTACATAGTTGGCATGGCAGCATACCCCCATGGAACTTTTGGTGTTGTGTTATGGTGTGCCCCAGCTTTTCTCTGTACAGTCCATGCCCCCGTCCCATACCCCTTTACCCATGTCACTCCATGTATATGATGACCTCCATGCATTGAGTAGTCAGTATTCACCCCCCGGTTGCAGTTAACATTAGTGCATTTTAGTTTTCTGTGTGACTTAGCCAGCATGTGCGTTGTCTCCTGGTAATCTGTGCTGTCCTGTCTTTGAATCCCTGTGACTATCTCCTCAGGGATGACGGCTGCGACCATCTCCTCCATGTGGTCCACGGACTCCTGGTGTGCTGGACTCCCACCTCCAGTCTGCAGTGCTGCCTTTCTGTTCCTGGCCATCTTTTCCTTTGTCCGGCGCTTGCAGTCATGCCAATGTTTCTTGCACTCGAAGACTGTTCTGCGTACTTCTGCCACACTGTTAATCTTGTCAACAATTTGTTGCCATATTGCCTCTCTACTACTGATTGGCAACTTTGAGGTGACAAACAGTTGGTGCTGGTGTTCCGTCATCTCTTTTACCAGGATTTCCTGCTCCTCTGCACTGAAGCAATACTTTTCTTTCTTCTTTTCCCTGTCCTGGTTCTTGTGTGGGTTCTCCTGGCTGGTTCCTGGTCTGTTGTCATCTTCCTGGGGTCTATACAGGAATCTGGAATCCAAATGGCTGTGTTTGCGGGGAATTTTGCCGCTATTGCGTCAAAAAACGCAGCATATCTGGTTTGCGGTGTCGTAAATCGGCTCACAGTCATTTCCCCGCGTTAACGTCATTTTCCTTTTATGACATGATGCTGCGGTGTGTGTAAAAAAATATTACTTACACCTGTGGTTTGCGCCACCATGCGTCAAAATATAAATTTGACACCCGCACGGTGCACAGTAATGGTGTTAGCCGGTGGTAATATTTTTGACGCAAAACTGCGTCTGTGCAGTTTTGCATCAAAAAGTATAAATAAGGGCCAAAATGTCTGCTCAGTTTCACCATGGAATCATATGAACGAAATTCCCTTTTTGATTATGTCAGTATTCTGCCTTAATTCCTTGCAGCCAGTGCTATTGCATTATGTGATGCATATGTGGGAAAAACTACTTGGCTCTGTGATTAATCATATCAAAAATTTCAAAGGTCTTAGCTGACCAGCAATGTTCTGGAACTATGCCTCCGTAGTATAAACCAGTGCTTACACTCAGCATTACAATTTGTGTTTTTCTTTTTTCTTTCTTGATAAAGCTACTCTTGCTGCTTGAGGCCACCCATCCCAGCAAGCGATCACCAGCCAGCTGCAATGCCAAAGGCTGTGGCTGCCAAATAATGCAGGATGGTGGCATTGGAGGGGGAGGAGGAGAAGCCACATGCTTCCAATTCCTTGTCCTGCCAGTCAATAACACCACAAGTTTGTCCAAACCAATGCCGCCACCGCCTTTAGCCATGGTCCACTGATATCCAGATAAACACTACTACCTCCTCCTACTCTTCATCAACAGACTGCCTTCTCCTCTGCATCCTACACAAGCTGGACAGCAGAACCTGGCCCAGTATGTTTCTTGCAGAAACTCTGAAATGGATTCCTTCAAGGCAGTTTTTTTTCACTTTTTTTTTGGTGGGAGGGACTATTGCGGGTGGGGAGGGTGGAAACTGGCAAAGCCATTTCAGAAATGGTCAGACTTTGTACATTGGGGTTTTTGTGCTTCAGGAGAGTTGACAAATTAGTTAAAACACCCTTCCAGCCACCACATGAATCATCAATCACTCAATATATCAGACACTGATCCATAGTTACCTCTTCCAAGTGTGGTGCACTGCACATTTGTCCATTGTTTCTTCTCTTTTCCCATAGACGAGACAAACATTGGTAATCTTGTATTATGAATTATCTGGTTAAAGGAGCCCAGCTGGGAAAGAAAACGGATAAGGATGGGGGGGCATTGTTTCATGTCCTTCGAGCGAATGGGGGAGGCTTCTTCTGTGAACACTGGTTCACTCCCGTATGTGAATAAATGGGGCTGCATAAGTCCTACAGGAAATATATAAATGCTATTGAATATCCCAATTTTTTAAGAAGCAGTCCAACGATAATATATATGAAAGAATATCTGTCCGGGCATGCTTATTCAGGGAAATACATGTTGCCCTCAAGCTCAGAGAGTTCAGCCAGAATTTAGCACACATGAGTCTAACCAATCCTCCTCATACTCCTTCTGTGATGTTTCTTGAACAGTGTAATCTTGTGGTTCGGTTCATTTTTATCAGGGCCAATCACTCCACATTTTGAGGCAAGAGACTAGTGCTTTTGACTGTGACAACTGTGCTGACTGCACTGAACCTGCACTCAGAAGACAATCTTGCTATCGGACAAGTCAGCCTAGTTAGCTCTGGCTGTTGTCACATCTTCCCACACCAATATAGCAATGGGTTTTGATACAGGTAGAGCTTTTTTGGGTTACCCAGATAGTCTTGGACCATCCTCCTACTGGTCATTGGTGCCGGCACTTGCTTGACCTCTTTTGCCTTTGGCTCGGCACTTGACTTAAGCCCTGACACTTGAAAAGAAGCCATTGCAAAGGTTAGTTCAGATTCTTCTGTTGCTAGTATTGCTAGTACTGCTGGTGATAATGGCAATGGCTGTGAGACAACAGCACTGCCCTCTCTGGAAGTTGAAGGTTACATGCCAGAACTTCTGCCTGAGCCTCTAAATTCCAGCCGTTCTTCTTCCAGCTCTCTCACTTAATCAGCAATCCAAGACTTGTATTGTGAAACTTTCCCTTTTAAAAAAAGGAATGAACGTAGCCAGTATTTTTCGTACCATAGATCAGGTATTGTGGTACATATGTACTCTTTTGAGGACACAACTTTTTATTCAGCCTTGAATTAATAGCCATGCAAATGATTAACCCCTAAACCAACTCATATGCTTCATCCTTCACACTGCTTTACCATTGCAACACCTTTTTGAACTGATCCTGTAGCTGATGCAACAATATGATTGCTAGGCTCATCCTATTGTCCTCAGTGCTGACTTCTCGTGTGGAAACCTCAAAAAGAAGTAGCAATTCTTTCAGGCATTTAACTAACCCCCATTTTTGCTTCTCATGTTCATGTTTTTCCATGTTGCATCCCAGTTGCATCCCCTTCTCTTTAAAAGACATAGGCCTTCATTATGACCCTGGCGTCTACTAACCGCCAGGGTCACAGTGGCGGTTTCACCGCCAACAGGCTGGTGGTGAAGACCGTCATATTATGGCCCTCATTATGAACATGGCAGTCGAGACCGCCATGCCGGTGGCGGAAGAACTTACCACCACCAGAATTGCAGTCTGGACCAACATATTATAAACAAGGGAAGACCGCCACTGCCAGGCTTCCGCCGACAGGCAGCCTGACTATGGAGGATTTATCTATCTGACAGGCCAGAGCTACAAGCAGCTCCACCCTCCGGATAGAAAACCCTTGTTCCTCCAGCCGAAACTGCCAGGGAAAGGTTGTCGGAGGGGTGCTCTGGGGCCCCCTTGAGGGCCCCTGCACTGCCCATGCACTTGCCATGGGCAGTGCAGGGACCCCCATGCACAGCCAGTCAAGAAGTGTCTAAGTTGGTAGGGTCGGAGATCCTGCTTAAATACCCAAATGTGCCTTTGAAGTGGGGGAGCCTTCAAAGAGTGGCTTGGAAGTCCACAAGGTCCCATTTCAGTTCCATCCTGTCTGCCAGGGTCCCAGTAGGGGGTGGAGCAGTCCTTAGTGTGAGGGCAGGTTACTGTCCTTTCACATGTAAGTGTCAGGCCCTCCACCCTCCCAGCCCAGAAAGACCCATTCAATATGCAGATGTATGCTAGTGTGACTGAGCATCCTGTGTTTGGGGTTGTCTGAGAGAATGCACAAGGGAGCTGTCAACCAAACATAGCCAGACGTGGATTGGAGGTACAGAAGGATTTAAGTGTAGAGAAATGCTCACTTTCTAAAAGGAGCATTTCTAAAATAGTAATATAAAATCCAACTTTACCATTAAGCAGGATTTTGTATCACTATTCTGGCCATACCAAATATGACCTGGCTACTCCTTTCAGGTCAGGATCTACCACCCAAACAGTATATGAGGGTAGCCCTAATGCTATCCCGTGAAAGGAGCAGGCCTCACAGTAGTGTAAACCAAATTTAGGAGTTGTACACTACCAGGACATATAGAACACACATGTTCATGTCCTGCCTTTTACCTACATAGCACCCTGCCCTATGGGCTACCTAGGGCCTACCTTAGGGGTGACTGATATGTAGAAACAAAGAGAAGGTTAAGGCTTAGCAAGTACTTTTAAATGCCAAGTCAAAGTGGCAGTGCAACATCACACACGGGCACTGCAGAGGCACGCCTGTGACATGGCTAGGGGGCTTCTTATGTGGGTGGCACAACTGGTGCTGCAGCCCACTAGTAGCATTTAATTTACAGGCCCTGGGCACATGTAGTGCACTTGACTAGGGACTTATATGTAAATTAAATAAGCCAATTGGGAATGAGCCAATGTCAGCATATTTTAAGGAGAGAACATATGCACTGTAGCACTGATTAGCAGTGGTAAAGTGTGCAGAGTCCTAAAGCCAGCAAAAATGATGTCAGAAAAAGAGAAGGACGAAGGCAAAAAGTTTGGGGGTGGCTCTGCAGACAGGTCATTTCCAACAACTCTTCTAAAATGTTTTAAGCTAAATGGGATTAATCCAAAGCATATATTGCTACTGTTGTATGCTGCTGAATACACTTAACACATTCTTCAGTGATGAGACCTCCAGATAGCTGTTTCCTAACCCCCACACTCCTTTCACAAAAGAAAAATGGAACAGGTCCAGAGTTAACATTTTAGCCAGCTTCCCATTGTACAAACGTGCCATTGCATGTTTGTGTTCATAGGGCCCCTCATGCTTAAACATACATGTAAGAGTAGCTTGGATTTTATTTTGTGGTCCCACTGACTCAGGTGATGTCTCGAGGGAACCATTTAAATGTTGCTGATGCAGGTAATGCTGGCACACTACAGACGACAGGGCTGCTTTGTGTAATTAAGTCATCTTATTTTTTCTTCATGACCAGCTTCTTCTTCTATCACTGGCACTCAGCTACTTCCCCTCCCTCATCACAACCACCAGCTATCTTTTTAAGGTGGTCCTCCCACTGAATTGTGTAATGTTTTCTCAGATGGGATGCTTGGCAAATGGAGCATATTGGAATGTAATCCTCCTGCTTGCTAATCATAAAGAAGTCCCGAAATGGGGTGGAGACAATTTTTTGTGTACCACTGCCAATGCCTGAAACACTGGAGGCTGTCTCATTTGCCTCTCTGTAGGGAGCACTTTGACAGTTGAAGTGGTGGATGCAGATCTGAACGTGGGTCTTACAAATATCGAAGCACATGTGTTTGAGGCTGTTTCTGAGTGTGCGTGTCACCCTCTGCAACTGTTCTGGATGTGTATGTTGTGTGTGCATAGGTACATTGGCATTTTGCAACAGTGACAGGTAAGTGTGTATACCCACGGCTGCTGTCGTCGCTGGTTCCGGAGTCATTAGGTGAGCAGGAGCAGTGGGAAGACGTGCAGTTCAGTTCCATGGCGGCTCCAGATGGGTATGTGTTCCTGAAGGTGAGTGTCTCCTTTTAGAGAGTTGGTTTCCACCAGGGTTTTCGTGGTGGTGCGACTGCAGCAGAAACCTTGGTGGTGTGCAGCCTCGTAATCTGTCCAGCGGGGACATGGTCTCCGCCGGTCTGCAGGTGGCTGCCGTTGTCCGTGGCGTGCCAGCGGTGGATTTGCTGTATCCTATTGGGAATACCACCATGGTCATAATGAGACCGCCGACCTCATAATGACCACCAATAATGTATTGAAAGGTAGAATAGTCAGTTGCTGTGTTTAAAAGTACAAAACCCATCTACTTTACGCCTAACTTCATAATATTATTACTGGGTGCCAGGTAACCCAAAGCATATACTCCAAGCTATAAACATAGGAGTATTAGTAGGACGCACAATCAACAGTGAGATTCATAGGTATTCTTTGAAAGGTATTTTATATTGTCTTTACAGGACCAGTGAGTTGCCGCCTATGTCTTTCAGAGATTAGCAGAGTTAAAAAATCTCTCTTGGAGACTAGTATTCGGCAAACCATGAAATAAAAGTGGAAACCCAGAGGTAATATATCATAATATGTATAGACAATCCTTAAAGTGATACTTCAGGTAAAAAAACAACACAGCTGTTCTCCTTAAGTGCAATTCAATACTAGGTAGTATCTCTTGAACAGACAGACCCTCATTATGAGTAGCCTGTTTGTCTGGGCAATAGTTATTGCACATGATAAATTACAGCGGGATGAGGTATATTATTTATCAGGTGGGTCAAATGGCACCTGTTACCAGTTTTCCCCCACAAACAGGAAAACATATGGAGTTCTTGTGCTTTTGGAACCAAAGTCTGTACGTTCCTATATTTAGTGGGCATGTTTCCCTTGATAAATATTGTCAGGCTTGACATGCCCAAATTGATATGGGTAATTCTGTTTTTTAAATCACTCCTAGTATATATGTTTTTATGGGACTAAATACATAAATCTACAGTATAAGTTTGTAAGAGTGGTAACAGAAGTATGATTTTAACAGTTCACTCAGAATGAGGGGCATAGGAGTTACAGTGTCAACGAAGAAACTCAGACTAAGAAAAGGATTTGGTTTATGGAAGCAGGGCACAGCATTTTGACCATTGTTGCTACAGTTTGAGGGCCTCATTTATCGCCTCTTCTGCACCACTGGGTTATTTTTTTTTTTTACGCAGTGGTGGTGCTAGCAGTGCACTACACTGCCCTATCTTTACCAACTGACACACTGGGCCCAATGCCTCAGTATGTGAAGCTCTGAGTCACATTATAACTGCACCCATTGGAAAAGCCACGCACAACGGATGCAGTGAAATTTACAATATTTCACTGCGTCATTCTGCGACTTCACTGCGTCACTATTTTACCGCTTGCTCAGAGCAAGTGTAAAATTGATGCTGGTCTTTTTCCTATAGGAGACTTCTCGCATTGCAGGAGTTGCATCAGTTTACCAGTGCTATTCCAGCAATGCAGGATTTTAGCGCCAAGAAATGCGTCAGAATTTCTGGCACATATGTGAAAATGTGTTCCATGGATTTCTGTATTGGAAATACAGACTGGCGACTTTCTTGGTCATAACACCGTTCTTTGTGGCTCTTTCTTAGCTCTAGCATTTGCCACTTAGTTGCACAAACGGAAGCACAGGAGAACACAGCTAGTGTGCATCACTGCTGGCCTTCTGTCTGATTGTACTTTGTGTAATAATGTTTCTTGTGCACCAAAAATACAAAAAATCAAGAAAACAATTCAGTGAAATGTGGCATTTGCAGACAATTTAGTGAGGTCGCATCGCAAATAATTAACAATAGTGTATCTATTCCAAACCATAATAACATATTTCAATATCATATGGATTGCAAAATTAGCTTTCTGTGCCTCCAAGCCTATGGCAGGGAGGGAGTGCAGGAGGAACATGGAATAATCCTTAAAACAATTATTGCTGTGGGAGCCTATGGCCTATTGCAGGCGAGGGCAGGCCAAGCCAGGATAAAAATGAATAATCCTTAAAATAAAAAACGTATTGCTGGTGTGCTCTTATGGCTTATGGCAGATGCTGGGTGCAGGGCAGGCCAGGGGGAAATTGAATTATCCAGATAAAAAATTATTGCTGGTGTGCACCATGACCTATGGCAGGCAGTAGGTACATGCCAGGCCAGGGGAAGATGGAATAGGTCTTAAAAGGTTATTGCCCCTGAAAACAACAGTAAAAAAAAAGAAAAAGGGCCATGGTAGGAACACCCTGACCCCTTAGCACTGATGGGGGTCCCACAGGGGACCCACCCACAGCAAAAAAGCATTTATTAATTATTTTTTTTAATTTATTTTTCCCCATTGTAGTCAATGGGCTCCATGGTTAACAGTTGGGAGTCTTTAATTTAAAATATTAAAGTCTTATTTCCAATAGAGATAAGCTAAATATATCAAGTTTGGTGCCAAATGAAATGTTATAATACAATGACTTGCCAATGTTGAATTTAATATAACTAGCATAGAGAAAGAGTTTTAGAACTCTTTCTGAAAATTTCCAAATTCAGGCCTGTAGTGCCCTTTCCTGATTCGTCAACCTCTGGCAGTCTGAATCAGGCTACCTTATTGCGGTGTGAGGTGGCCTTGGCTGAGACAAAGGAATCATCTGGTGGGAGGAGAACTGCTGCAGCAAATGGCCAAATAGGATGGGGAAAGAGTAGCCAAACTGGTCTTCAAAGGAGAGAAAGCCACTTGGGGCAGAAACTGGACCTCCCCCATTTCCTGCTCCCCCAGAAAGATGGGAGCCCAATTGATTTGATTAGGAGGGGGATGAAAGTGGTGTGTTAGGGTGACTTAGCCACAACAGTGGGTGAACTCACCTAATTTCTAAGGAAGAATGTTCTCCATTTTGGGTTTTCAGAGAATGCTGCTTTCTAGGATTTTATTTTTGCCACACATCACAGGAAGTGGTCACCCCCTTGGACAGGAGCACCAACCTGCTTCCCAACGCAGGAGCAAGAATAAATATGTTAGAGCTGCCCCACAATTCAGATCCCTGCTCGAAGAAGATACTGGAGAAGAAGGACTGCCCTGCCCTGTCCTAAGTTAAGCCTAACTGCTCGTGGGCCAAGCTACCAACGGTTGAGCAAGTATTAATTTACTCAGAACTTAAGTGGACTTAGTGGGGTTTTGTGGCCTATTGCTAAGTGCAGGTACCTACCTGCCCTTACCAATAACCAGCTTTCCAACACTCCCTCTTGCTAAGTTCAAAATGTTGGCCAGTATAGTACATTGGATCATGGAGGGCAGGAGGAATGGGGAGGGACATGGGCTTGGATAACAGAAAGCAGGAGAGGGATGGGCAGGGGCACACAACTGACCTTACAGGGCAGGTGTCAGGGGCTGTAGCAGCACAAAATATCACACAGGGCAAGTGGGACTGCAGAGCAGTACAACAGACCATAGTAATCAATAGAGAGGGGGCAGGGCCATGCACATGGACAACAGAGAGCAGAAGGGAAAAAGGCAAAGGCAGCAAGTTGACCATAGCAGACAGACAGGAGGGACAGTTACAGCATAACAGACCATGAAGGGCAGGAGAGAGGGGGTAGGGTCACAACAATAAACCATACCAGGCAGGAGGGAGGGGATAGGTGCCTGGACATGTAAAACAGAGGGTAGGAGGGAAGTGGGCACAGCAGGAGCAGCAAGCTGACCATGGAAGGCAGGCATGATGGGCACTACAAGCAAAACACACCATATGAGGCAAGAATGAGACTATGATGGTATACACACAGACAACGGAGATGAGGTGGGTGGGGTGTCAGAGACAGCAAGCTGACCACACGGGGAAGGCGGGAGGGGCTGTGGCAGTACAGAAGACCATGTATTGCAAGCAGGAGGGTTAGTGGCAGAACATTGGACATGGTGGGTAGGAAGGAGGGGTAAGGGCATGCACAAAGGACCTTGAAAGACAGAAGGGAGCGGTAGGGGCTGGACAAAGACAAAAGAGTGCAGGGGAAGAGGCTTCACAGCTGACCATGCAGAGCAGGCAGGAGGAGCAGTTACGGCACAACAGAGCATAGAGGGCAAAATGGAGTGGCAGCAAAATGAACCATGGAGGACAGGAGGGAGGGGATAGGGACCTGGAACTTTGACAGGCAGGGCAGAGGTGGCAGGGATAGGTGACAACTATCTGACCACGCTGGGCAGGTGCGAAGGCAGTGGCAGCTCAACACTTGGAGTAGATAGGAGGGGCAGTGGAAGGTCAATGGAACATGATGGGCAAAAAGGAGGGATCAGGGGCTTGGACACAGACATCAGAGGGCGGGAGAAGAAGGGAAGGGGCAGCAAGCTAAGTACAGTGCTAAGCAGGAGCACAATGATGGGTCATAGAAATGGGCATCAGAGGGCAGGATGAGTGGGCAGGAACATTGTCCTAAATGGAAGGCAGTAGCTGCACATCGGACCATGCAGGGCAGGAGGTAGGAGGCTGGCGCATGAATTTGTACAAAAGAGAGTAGGGAGGAGGTAGATGGGGCACCAAGCTAACTATTCAAGGCAGGTGGGAAGCACAGTGGCAGAGCAATGGCCACACAGGGTTGTAACAAGAGAGCAGAGGCATGGATTTGAATAATGAATGGCAAGGAAGGGGGCAGGAGCAGCAAGCTTGGATGGGGGCAGCATAAAGTCAGGCCAGGACCTGTTTCAACCTCCCCACGTGTGCATTGTGATGGGCATCTTACTTAATGTCAAAAAAACCTTAAAATATCACTGACAAAATCAAGTTTTAGGTAAATTCTAGTTAGGAAATAGAATAAAAAAATCTTAGAAATTCACTAAAAACAAAGCTTAACAACAGTATATTTAAGTTCAGATTTTACTCGCACAAAACCAATGAAATTCAGCTGTTATAGTTAGAGTGCTTTCATTTGGCCTGAGGTAGCTATAACTCACACCCAAGCCATGCACTACTAATTACCCAAGATATTACATCACTCATAACATCAATGAAATCATTGATAATACCACTGTAACATTTGCAGTAAAATTAGTGATGAGAAAACAGTGCACGGCAAGGGCGCAAGATATAATTACTTTAGGGCATGAGTTAAAGTAAACCCAACAATCCCAAAATGAAGCCAATCACTTCTCAGCACAAGGTCTCCGAGATCAGCAGAGCCTCTGTGTTCCTGCATATCTATATTTTTCCCTTTCATATCTCTAAAACTTCCAAACGGATTTACACCAAATCACAAAAAAGCACATCTTAGACCTGGCATCCTTGGTGTGGTTTCCCCTATCTTTTTGCCTCTGCATCCTGTATTCTTGACTGTCTGCTGAACATTGTTGTTGCTGGCTTTGGTACTCTGGGCACTTTACCACTGCAGACCAGTGCTGAGGTGCAAGTGCTCTCTGTGTAAATTGTATTAGTGATTACCATTTCCATGACTGGCATATTTGGTTTACTACTAACTCCCTAGTAAAAGTGCACAAGAGGTGACCAGGACCTGTAAACACAATGCTACTAGTGGACCTGCAGCACTGACTATGCCCCAGCATTAGTAGTCCTGCAAACATGGCTCAGACCTGGCAAAACAGTGTCTGTGTGGGCAGTTTTAAACTGCTAATTCGACCTGGCAAGTATACCCACTTGCCAGGCCCCAAACCTTGCCTTTTAGAACATGTAAGGCACCCCTAGGGTGGGCCCTAGGTAGTCCCATGGGCAGGGTGCAGTGTATTGAAAAGGTAGGACATGTACTGGTGTGTGCTACATGTTGTGATAGTGAAATACTGCCATGTTTATTTTTTACTATTGCAAGGCCTATCTCTCCCAGAGATTAACATGGGGATTGCCTTTACATATCTTTTAAGTGCAGTTTCCCATTGGGAGCAGAAAGAAATTTAAATTTGGGGTCTATGAACTCACAACTCTGCTTAACCATTCTGTGCCTCTGTCTGCGTGTGGAATCCACACCTTGGTTAGACTGAATGTTGAGCTGTTCGTAAATTTCCTCTAGACAGTGACACAAAGGGAGTTAGGGAGTGTCCTGCATGTTCTGAAGAGTCTCCCGGGCTAGAGTTGGGAGGGAAGAGCTGACACCTGCACCTGAAAAAACTGTGCCTGTCCTCACACAATGCAGTTTCTGACACCCTGGTCAAGGCAGGATATTGTCATCAACAGAGACTTACTTTGATGTTGGCCTACTTCAAAGGCAGAAATCGGTAGAAGTAGTGGACCCAAAACCCCAGACTTTGAGAACACTTCTCGATCAAGAGGAGCATCTGCCCAGGAGAAGAGCTGGAGGAGAAGTTGCCCTTTGCTATGTGTGGTTTGTTGAGTTGGCCTGCAGTTGATGCTTCTGCCTTAGAGAGGACAAAGACTGCACTTTGCTGTGTATTCTGCTTGTGAAGTTTCTCCAAGGGCTTGGACTGAGCTTTCCTCCTGTTATGAACTCTCATGGACAGCAAAGACTTCACCTACAAGCCTCTGGGTTCACTTGCTGGGTTCACTTGCTGTGGACCCTAACTCGCCACGTGGTGACTATTCCAGTTTCTGGACCTTTGGGAGTGAAAGTTGGTAAAACACCAAGAAAAACCAAGTACACTGATGCTGGATGATGCCCGGACTGACTCCGCTGCCTGACATCGTGATGCCACCTTCAACCAAAGCCATGGTCTCTGCTGGAGTGAGACTACCCCACCTGACATTGCAGCCCTGATGCAGTGGCAGCCCTGCTGATGTCATGTGACTACGTGAGTACGGTGTGTCATGTCACAGATGTCCGTGATGTCTGGCTCTGCCACGGCGCCTGCAACCCCGGGGCGTGACTGCGACCCATGAGGTCGTCCCACCATGTCTTGACCTTCCAGACATTGATCCCACCAAAGCATAAGGAACTAACGTTTTGCACCAATGCTTCTCATCTCCACCGCTCCACAGTAAGGAGTTGATGCTTCGCACCAATGCCTCCGCTCTACTGCTCCACCGCACTGCAACTGATTCTGCACCAGATCCAGTGACGCCTCTCTTCCCGACTCCGTGCACCGGCTTGTTGCTTCACTTTTCAAAAGACACTGTACCTGGGGGTCTGTGCGACTCCAAGACTGGCGCCATTGGTGTCGGATTGTTGGGAACGACTCTGTCACGACGCCATGACAACACCAATTTGAAACATTTGTTTTTCTAGCGCTATACTGATGTTTAATCTTTGAAAATTCAAGACTTTGCTTGTGTATCTGGATTTTTGTAGTTTTGATCTTGTTTTACTCAGATAAATATTGTCTATTTTTCAAAACTGGTTGTGAGTGCATTTTCACTATGTTACTGTGTGTGATTTTCACTATGTTACTGTGTGTGATTTTACAAATATTTTACACATTGTCTCTTAGATAAACCTGACTGCTTATGCCAAGCTACCAAGGGGGTGAGCAGGGGTTATCTGAGCTGTGTATCACCCTTAACCTGACTAAAGTGCGGGTACCTGCTTGGACAGAGTGAAAACTGACTGCCAGCCACAGACCCCATTTCTAGCAGCACATTTTCTGCACCAAGAGCTGGCTTTCTGCCAAATTTGGTGTAATTCCATCCAGCGGTTCCAGCTGTAATCATGTTCAAAATTAATATGGGAATTAACATGGAAAAACACTTTTTTTGACTCTCCTTTTTATCAGCCCTCGCTTAACAAATCACTTTTTTTTGTTTTGTGAAAATCAAATGGTGCCAAAGTTATAGACAAGTCCATTTATATAGTAGGTAGTTATAGTTAGGACCATGTTTTTGTTCAAAAAGAGTTTTTTGACTTGCCTATAAAGTGTGCCAAGGAATCTTGTTGTTCAAGGGAAGTTTTGGGGTGATCCGTCAAGTGGGGGTCAAGAAAAAGGGGGGTCAAAAAAGTGCATTTCCCATGTTAATTCCCATAGAAGCTTTGAACGCGACTACAATCCGAACCACTGGTCGGAATTACATCAAATTTGACATAAAAGTAGCTTTCAGTATGCAGATTTTGTTGTTTGTCATTTGTTATAAATTTGTTCAGTAGTTTATGAGAAATTAAAGGAAACTCAAATGTATATATCTAAAGGTGTGAAGGCTTCACAAATACTCCCCATCTCTTGCAGAGATCTGATTGGCTGCCAACACTTTCAACCAGGACCTCCCAGAGTAGTATACATGACAAGCAGGTGGGGGCCGCCCAGGACTGCCACCTCCCAAGACTAACATCTAATTAAATGTGACACCCGGCACCCTGCAACCCCTGGACCGCCACCTCGCTGGGGCTCTAAACTAATTAAATGCAGGGGGCGCCTGACTCCCACCATGGCCTTGTGGACCACCATCTGCCTGAGGTAGAATATATAATTAAATGTAAGGGCTACCTGCCCCCCCTGCAGCCCCAGGAACCCTCTCTTCCACCTAGGGCTAAATTTAAATAAGATACGGGGTCCATTTTGGGCCCCAGGGACCACCATCTCCCCAGGGCAAATGTAACATTAGAGGGGGGCTGTACAGTCCCCCTCGTGGAGCCAATATAGCACAGGGGACCACCACCCCCAGGTCCTGTTATGTCCTGGGTGTCCACCCCTGGGACATAGCTGTTTGCTCAGATGTGGCAGGAGCTTTGGCAGCTCCTGCCAAGTCAGAAAAATCTCTCTGCATTCTGCAAGTGAGAACTGTCAAAAAACTCTCACTTGCTGAAAGATAAGTTTTCATCTGTTTCCTTTCATGCAAATATGCATGCAGGGAAACAGATGAAATAATTGCTCCTGAAAGCAGGGAGCTGCTAATAAATGCAACTCTCTGCTTGTGGGAGCAATGTTGGCTCCCACAGGATGTGGGGAGCCAGCTAGGACCGCAGGGGCCTTGAGGCTCTCCCAGCGGTCCTGTCACTCTCTCTCTCTCTTCCATCCCATAATGGGATTGAAAAACAGAGAGATTGTTATTGCAATGTTCTCTCCATACAATTACTTCAAAGAGGCAGACTAGCAAGTTGTTTGGTAAGAATGACATAGTTACATTTTGATGGACAGCAGACCATGGCCACTTCTGGCCTAATGATAAGGCTCTTGGACTGCACTCGGTAGGCTGAAGGTTTAAATCATTGTTGGCAGTGTTTTGACTGTTAAAAATTCCTAGTGATGTAACAATAAAGTATTTTTCCATCTTTGGATTCAAAGTCATAACTTTGTCTGAACACCACATGTTAGAAGTCACTTTAGGCCTAGTGGTTAAGGTCTCAGACCTGTACAATGAAGGTTGCGGGTTCAAGCATCTGTGTGCCTGTGGTCATTTCCCTGGGTCCCCAGGGCCAACATCGTCCAGGGTAGGAAGGCTGCGTGGCCCTCCTAAAAACATTTAGAAGGCCGGGCCTCAGGGGGTGGGGTCCCTGGGGCTGAAATTGGTCAGGAGAGAGGGGCCACATAGAACTGCCAACAACAGCCAAACATGGGTCTGTGTGGTTACAGGGGTTGACTGCAGGGTTTGGCCACAGGCCAGGCCCTGCGGCCCACCCCACTGTGCAAGGTGGGTGGTTATAGGGCACCCTGGTGCCAACCGCTGCCACACACAGCTTAGGCCATGTGCAGCAGTGGTTGGATTAAAGTATAGTAATGAAATTACTTTATGTTAAAAAAACATAGAAATTCACTAAAAAAACAAAGATTACAGGGACATTACAGTTAGGAAATAGAACTGGAAAAATTCAATAAAAAAGAAAGGTTACAGGGACATTATGGTTAGGCTCACCGTTGGAAAGTGGATTTTTGGTAAGTGCAGTAGATACCGACACTTAGCAATAGGCCACAAACCCCCACTAGGTCCAGTCAAAGTCTTAGTAAATTAATCCTTGCTCAACCATTGGTAGCTTGGCCACAAGCAGTTAGGCTTAATGTAGGAGACTGGTGTATAAAGCATTTAATATCAACAAAACAGTAATTCAGTAAAACACAAAACAAAATAAAAGTCCAACACCAATTTATAGAAAAATATTATGGCCCTCATTACGACTTCGACGATCTTTGCTAAAGACCGCTGAAGCTGCGGGTGCCACAATACTACCAGTGCTGGAGGTATAATGGTGCCCTATTATGACTTTTCCGCTGGGCCAGCAGATGGAAACAGCGTTTCTGCCCACTGGCCCAGCAGAAAAGTCACATCAACATTGAAGCCGGCTTGTAATAGAGCCGGCGGCAATGTTGATGTGCAGCGGGTACAGCAGCACCCGTTGCGCATTTCATTGCCATTAATTCGGGCAGTAAAATGCGCGATGGGGCTGTGCCTGGGGGCCCCTGCACTGCCCATGCCAAGTGCATGGGCAGTTCAGGGGCCCACAGGGGCACCCCGAGACCCCCTTACCACCAGCCTTTCCATGGCAGTGTTTACCGCCATGGACAGGCTAGCAGATGGGGACTCATAATCCCCAGGGCAGCGCTACCCTGGTGGATTACGACCACCTGGCGGTAGGCTGGCTGTACTGGCGGTATGACTGTTGGGGAATGCGCCACAGTCATAATATGCCTGGCAGACACCGCCAGCCTGTTGGCGGTACTATCGCCACCGCTGGCATGGCAGTCCGGGACCGCCGGGGTCGTCATGACCCCCTATATGTTTAAATCCAATAAAGGGAATAGGAGATATGAATTTTTTAAGATTATGTCCCTCATTATGACCCTGGCGGTGAGTGATAAAGTGGCGTTAATACCAACAGGCTGCTGGTAATTATTTTCAAATTATGACCATGGCGGAGATAACTCCTATAGACAGCCAATGTACCACACCAACTGCCAGGGCGGTAACAACACTGACCACAGCAGTAGCCAACAACTGCCAGGTGGAAGACACAGTACCGCCCACCATATTTTGACCCTGCAATCCGCCAGGATTTCCGGGGTGGTACCAACGCCATCAAAAGCCTGGTGGAAACACATCACAGAAGAGAAAAAACTCATCATCAAAGACACAAGGAAGGACAACGCCGCCATGGAACCGGAACTGCAAGTCTTCCCGATGCTCATCCACATCATGCTCCACTTGGAACATCAAGGTGAACAAAGATGACGACTTTGAGTACAGCCGCCTAGCACACAAGGGAGGGAAGGAGGAAAATGAGAGTGACACACACACTCATGACACACACCAGACACACACACACAATACACACAACCAGCTGCAGATGACAAACAATGGCACATGATACACGACAGAATAATGCAAGGACAATAAGAATGCAGTAATGAGAATATATTGATTGTAACTAGGTACCAAAAGAACAAATTGTACGAAAAACAGTTATGTACAAATGTACACAAAGGGCCAATGCCCAGTACAAAGTACTAAGGGCTCACATGGCCACACAGCACAGTCTAAAGCCCAACTCGAATCCTGACTTTATCTGGATAGAACTCTGCATGGCCATCAGTTTGCAACTGGGCAGGTACCTCAGGGGGGGATGGGGGTAGGCGGCACCTCAGCCGAATACAGGAACAAGCCTACTGACTTCGGAGGGGGCTCTATGCCAATTTCTCTCTGCTGGGGAGTGCAAGGCCACAGTCTCTGGAGTGGGTGACTTTCCCACTGGTTCTGGAGGGGGCTCTATGCCCATTTTTCTCTGCTGGTGAGGCTGCAGGGCTAGGCATTGGCGTTAGTCATATGTGTAGGTGCATTGTGTGGAATGGAGTGGAGTGATGGGAGTGAGGGTGAGGGTGTGTGATGGCATGCAGGTATGGGGGTGAAAAGTGGTAACTGTTGACTCACAAGTGTCTAGTCCTCCTCCTACTCCAGCGAGTATCTCAGGATGCAGTAATGCCATGACTTGCTCCTTCCATGCTGTGAGCTGTGGGGGAGGAGGTGGGGGGGGGCGACAACCAGTCCTCTGTATGGCGAGCTGGTGCCTTGCTGCCACAGAACGTACCTTCCCCTGTAGGTCGTTCCACCTCTTCCTGATGTCGTCCCTTGTTCTTGGATTTTGTCCCACGGCGTTCACCTTGTCCATGATTCTCTGCAATCTTCCTTGCAATGGATATCTGCTGGACCTGTGCTTCAAACAGCTGTGGCTCTGCCATGACAATTTCCTCCAACATGACCCTTAACTCCTCTTCAGTGAAATGGGGGTACCTTTGTGGGGACATGGGTGTTGTGTGATGTGTGTTTGTGAGAGTGTGTTGAGTAATGTGGTGGGGTGTGTGGTGTGGGGTGTGTGAGGGATGTATGGCTGTATGTGGTGTGTGTGTCTAGTTGTCTCTGTGCTGTTCATGTCAATCTCCTGGCAGTAATAGTTGTTTGCAAAGGGTTGAGGGTAATGTGGATGTGTGTTTTATGGTGCTGTGGTTGAATGGGTGTGGTGTGTGTATGAGTGTCAGGTGTGTGTTTTTAGTATTGGCCAATGTAGTGTTGTTTTGTATGTGGGTGTTCATTCTGAGTACGGCGGTATGTACCGCTAATGGTTTCCTTCCATTGAATGTCCGCCATGGCGATTTTTGGGGCATAATGTGGTGGTAGTTGTTCTGTTGGCATAATGGTATGGGTGTTGGTTCCTCCACTTTAGCACTGACCGTTGGGCTGGCGGATTTTTATATGTGGCTGTATTCTGTTAGATTGGTGTGTGCATGTCATAATATGGGGAACGGATATTTGCCACTGCAGTGGTATGTTGGTGGGCATCACCGTGGCGGTAAGTGGGATTTACCGCCAATGTCATAATGAGGGCCTAAATGTTTTCGGGCACTTAGAAGTCAAAAGCGCTACTCTGTACATCTGGTTTCACTCAACTGGGGCAAAGTCAAAAGTTGAAGCTGACCGTGATGGAGCCCTGCTCGGCTACACTGAGTGGGAGGCCTTGATTAAAGTTTTACTTTCACACTTAGTCACTTTCTTGAAGATTTTCACTCGACCGGGACAAAGTCACAATTTGAGGCCGACCTCACTAGAGCCGTCTTCAGATATACGTCGCAGGAGGCCTCAGGCCAGGATTCTACATTCGGACTTAGAAACTTTCTCAGGACGGAAATCTTTATCCGGGACCAAGTTGAAAGTTGAAGCCAACCTCCATGGAGCCCTCTTCGGATACACTGCGCAGGAAGCCTCAGTCAAACATTTCTGTTAGGACTTAGAAGCTTTTCTGGAGCTTTTCTTCCCCGATGTCGGACAACCTTCCTCAGCAAGCCAATTTTGATGTAACTTCATTGGATTGCCTTTTCACAAGCCCCCGGTCAAATCTTGGAAGTTTGGAGCTCCAGAGCTTTTCAACGGGACAAACCTGCAAGTCAGGCCGGGTCATGGTCAACGTTGGCCGGCTTGACTCACAATGTCGGGTTGGTCAACTTATTGAGTTTTTTTTCAAAGTTTCTCCAAACTTCTCCAAACGTCTGGATCTTCTTTCAGTAGTACTTTTAAGGTACCTCAACTAACCCCAGGGTTCTAGAAGCTTTGATTTGCTCCATGGGGGTTAGGACTCCAGCTCCCATAATGTACCAGGTTCAAATCCTTATATTCCCACTGCTCACTAATCAGCTATTATATTTCTGCAAGGCTTGATACAGGGGACTCTGTAGCTTACAGTAAGTCCTTTCCTGAAGTAGTAGAATCCATGAAAAATCCTTTTTTTGGTGAAGCCCAAAGTGTGCAGCTCGTGCAGTCATTTTGAGTGAAGTGTCCAGGTTCAGGCTTGGGGGTCCAGCATGGCAGTCCTTCTTCTTCTTGTCTTGTCTTATTCCAGTAGGGATCTGGAGTGTGTGACAGCTCTGCCAATTTTATCCTTTATCCTGGAGTGGCAAACAGGGAGGGTGCTCCTGTCTAATCATGTGCAGGTCACCAACCCTCTTGAGTGACTGTTTCTTGGGAAGTGTGGCAAAGAGCTATCCCAGGGAACAATATTCCTCCAAAATCCAAGATGGCAAACATTCTATTTTACAGTTTAAATCTGGCTGAGTCCATCCATTGGTGTGGCTATGTTTCCCTTAACACACCCCTTTCCAGCCCATTCCTAATCTATTCAGGGGGCACCTGGTTGTCTGGGGCTGCAGGAAATGAGGGCAGTCCAGTTGCTGTCCCAAATGCCCTTCCTTCCTTTGAAGTTGAGTTTGGCTGCTCTCCTCCCATCCTGTTCTACCATCTGCTGATTCATACCTTCTCCCACCAGATGCTTCCTTTGTTTCAGACCGAAGCCACTTCACAACTCATCAAGGCAGCTTGGCTCGGGCTGCCAGGGGCTGACCAATTAGAGAAGTGCACTATAGGATGGAAGTTGGTAACTTTTAGCAAGCGTTCTAAAACTCTTTCCCTGACTAAGTTATAGTACATTCAACAGTGGCAAGTTGTTGAATTTATTATAACTTTTAATTTGATACTAAACTTGCTACCTTTAGGCCCTCTCTATGTAAAATGTAATTTTACAACGTCTTTCAATGTTATCCTATGGATCCCATTCACTGCAATGGGGAAAACCAATTATGGCTATTTTTTCCAGGGCTTATTAAACATCTTTTATAAAGTCACTGCTTATAGTTATGCTGTATTGATCCGTGGGGGCACTTAGGGCATACTTTAGGGGTGACTTATGTGTAAAAATAAGGTAGCTTAGGATTACACTGTACACCACAGCAGTGCACCTATAAGTGTACTAGCTATGCTAGAGCCCCTAAACCTATATGCCCTACAATATACTAGTGGCTTATAGGTAGGTCAGTACAGCCAATTATGATTAGCCTAATTTTCAGATTCCATTCTAATCAGAGCACAGGCCCTGGGACTCTTTAGCAGTGCCCAGTGCACCATCAGAGTAAAAAAAAACACCAGTATAAGTGAAAAATTTAAGCAAAAGGTGAGGGGGTTTGTACAATCAGCCCAGTTATCCCAAACTCACATTTTAAACCTACAAAACCATAGAAATTGACCTGTTATAGTTAGAATTATCTCAAGTAACTATAATTTGTGCCTTAAGATAAGTATAACTCTCACCTTCGCCATGCACTGCTAATTACCCCACAAATTACCGTACTCGTGACATAACAACATTGATATCAATGTAATACAGTATATGCACTAAAATGATAAATGTATACAGATATATATATATATTCACTGAACAAAATTAAAGGTTACAAAGATGTTATACTTAGGTTCTGAATCTAGAAAATCAGCAGTTATAGTAAGGGATATTGCAAGTATGAAAACTTGCACCATTAAGTAATTATAACTCGAGCCTTCACCATGCACAGTTGTCTCATCAACAATTTTATTGCAAATGTTGCAGTGAGAATATGAAAGATGAAAGATGACATAGAAGATGTCATCACTGATATAATACGTAGATTAAAAAGCTGTGCATGGTGAATCGGCGAGTTATACATACCTTCTGGTGGTGGTTTCCGTTACTTGAAAGAACTCTAACTTTAAATGCTGCATTTCTATGATTTTCTATGAGTAAATTCAGAACCTAACTATAGGGTCCCTGTAAACTTTGCCTGTTTCAGTGAATTTCTCAGTTTTTTTTAACATATAGCAATTTCAATTGCTATATGTGAATCCAACTACCGCTGTGCACCGCCTTTGGCCATTCAAGTCAACTCCCTATAACCACCAAACCTTGCACCCTGCAAGGCCTTCTTCTGTGCGCAGTAGGGGTTACATGTAAGGGCTGGCCTGCTGCCAGTCTCTGCGGCCAACAAACCCTAACCAACCAACCCGACATTGTGCATAGAGGAAGTTGGCAGCGACCTATCTGGGTGTGAGAACAGGTGTGAGAGGCTGTATCTGGGGGTAAGGGTGGATGTCAGAGTGTCTGTCTGGGTCAAAGACTGAATACATCAGTGTTTTAGTGGGTGCATCAGTATGTGCAAGGTTCTGTGAATGGGTGCATAAGGGTGTCAGTGGGTCTGTGAGTCTTGTGTTTGTCCAGCTGGTCTCAAACCCCTAAAGCTCAATATGAATATCTGCAACATTCACTCTGATCTATGGGGGGTTTATTTTTGTTGTTACTAGCCATGTGTATGCTTTCAAGGACCATGAGGGAGCCCTCATCAACGACTGCTACATACAAGTGTGTATATATGTGGTATTTGTATAGCTCCCACCTCGTCAAAAAGACAGAAGAATGCTCTACTGGGACAAAGGCAAGGAAACAGTCAAATAATAAAAAATTTAACACATAATAATTAGCTTCACAATGGTGTTAGCAATTTAAAGCATTGTATACACTTTACTTCTGTCCAAAAGAATTTGCCATCATCCCATGGCAACCACACATAGGGGATCATTATGAACACAGCGGGATTCCCCACCGTGTTTATGCTGGTGGTCTAAACACAGACCGCCAGCCCGTTGAAGACCCCTGCGGCCCAATAATGAACATTTCACTGGGTCGGCGGGCGGAAACACTGTTTCCGGTAGCCGGCCCAGCAGAATGCTGGGCCTGGACATTGCCGACGGCTCCACATGGAGCGGTTGTCAATGTCGCCATGCAGCGGGTGCAGCAGCACCCTTCACGCATATCACTGCCCATAAATCGGGCAGTAACATGCGTGACGGGGAGGTGCACAGGGGCCCCGGAGTACCCCTTCCGCCAGGCTTTCCCTGGCGGGGGAAACCTCCAGGGAAAGGCTGGAGGAAAACAGGTTCTTCAGCGCTGCCCTGTCGGATAGATAACTCTGCCATCGTCAGGCTGCCTGGCGGCAGTAGCCTGGCGGTGGAGGAGGGCCACCTGTGGTAATTTCCGCCACCGCCGGCATGGGGGTCTGGACCGCCATGTTCATAATGAGGGCCATAGGCTTTTCAGATTTTCTACAACAGTCAACATTAGGTCTATGACTTTGCATTTGACAATGAAGAGCGGTTGATGTGGGGCGTAAAATACTTAGGGGCAGATTTAAGAGCCCCTAAAGCCACTCTTGCACCACCACAGTGTCATTTGTTTTATGCTAAGGTGGCGCTAAAGTGGCTTTTTCTCTGCATCATATTTCTAAAGTGGCCCAATGCATGCATTTCCCCACTTTGTCAACCCTTGTACAACATTGTGGCCGCGCTAAACATAATGCATGCAAGGGGGTATTCCAGCACTAAGAGGCCCTCAAAAATGGTGCAGTGAAATTTAACAGATTTCACTGCCCCATTTTTGGTGTCATTTTTAACACCTGCTCAGAGCAGGCATTAAAATGGCATTCCCATAGAAACCTATGGGCCTCCTTGCACTTTGCTTCCCTTTCGTCAAATATTTTGACCCTAGTGTAGAAAAGCGCCACAATAGCATTAAAAATGTTTACGCTATTGTGCTAACGACCACCATGGTGCACCGTATTACAAATACAGCACAACCATGGTATCATTAGGTGCCATTAGGAGGGATACAGAAAAAGTAGCTGTAGGAAATTATACTCTTTTTGGCATGTTATCCCCAATTTCTGCCTGATGTCAGTGTGTTTGACTGTGTTCACTGGGATTTTGCTAACCAGGACCCCAGTGATTATGCTTATAAATTTTGTCACTGCATACTGGTAACCCAGTATCTCACCCAAAATTGGCATACTTGTCCCCCTTTATAAGTCCCTAGTATATGGTACCTAGGTACCCAGGGCATTGGGGTTTCTGGAGATCCCTATGGGCTGCAGCATTTCTTTTGCCACTCATAGGGCGCCCATGCGAAGGCTTCTACAAGACTGCCATTGCAGCCTGTGTGAAACACCACTTACACTGCACCAGGTCACTTATAATTCATCCATATTGCAGGCCTTCTCACCCTGAAGGCTGGGTGCAGACTACCTGTGTATGAGGGCACCCTTGCACAAGCAGAGGTACCCCACAACCTCCAGGACCATTGTCCATTGTCCCGGACTTCATGAGTGTGGGGACGCCATTATACGCCATGATACGTGTGCACTGGACATAGGTCACTTCCTATGTCCAGGTTCTCAATGGTAACTCTGAATATGGCCATGTTTGGTATCAAATATGTTGGAATCATACACCAAGGCTTTTGCAAGCATTGGTTGTATGATTCAATGCACTCTGGGGGCTCCTTAGAGGACCCCATGTACTGCCATTAGAGCCTTCTGAGGTTTCCAGGCAGCCCCAGCTGCTGCCACCTCTCAGACAGGTTTCTGCCCTATGGTTGCTCAAGCAGCTCAAGCCCAGGAAGGTAGAACAAAGGATTCCCTTTGGGAGAGGGGTGTTACACCCTCTCCCTTTCAAAATAGGTGTTACATGCATGGGAGGGGTAGCATCCCAGAGGCTCTGGAAATGCTTTGAAGGGCACAGATGGTGCCCTCCTTGCATAATGCAATCTATACTGGTTCAGGGACCCCCAGTCCCTTCTCTGGTGCTGAAATGGACAATGGAAAGGTGGGTGACTACTCCCCTGTCCATCACCACTACAGGGGTGGTGCTCAGATCTCCTCCAGAGTGACCCTGGGTTTTGCCATTTTGGATTCCAAGTTGGCAGGGCACTCTTGGAGCATCTGAGTGGCCAGTGCTAGCAGGTGACGCCAAAGCCCTTCCCTGATAGGTGCTTACCTCTTTAGCTAAACAATCCATCTTTCAGGGCTATTTAGGGTCTCTCTCTTGGGTGGTTCTTCAGATACGGATTGCAAGACTCCAGAAGGAATCCTCTGCATCCTTTACTTCGCCTTCTTACCGAAGAAACTGCATCTGGACCCATCAGAAACTCTACAAACTGCAACAAAGAAGCAAAGACGACTTCTGCAACATTGTACCTTAAGCTCCTTCCTGCTAGGACAGCCTGTCTTCAGCCTGCACCAGAAGAACAAAGAAATATCCCTTCAAGTGAAGGAGTCACTTCCTTGCTTCAGCAGGCACCCTTTCTGCAGCGACGACCAGTGGTGTGGGTCCCCTCTCCTGAAGAAGTGTGTGGATCCAGCAACACGGGTTGTGGACTGAAGTGGTCCCGATGGACATGACGTCCAACTGTCCAACTTTGGTGGAGGTAAGAGCTTGCCTCCACCACGCAATAAAGTACCCCTGTGCACAATGTGTTATGCATTTGTCATGGCTTGTTGGCATCCTTCCATGAAGTTCTTTGTGCACCGTGCAGCTCCGGCCCCCAACACTCTATCCTGTGATGCACATTTTCCTGACTGATTCTCCGGCGACTTGGGATCTTTTTGTGTAGTGCTGCGTGTGCCTCCTTTTGCACCTTCTTCATCCTCATGCCCTGCGACTCCTTTATGCACTGCCTGGTCTCCTGAGGAGGCTCTTTGAGTTGCTGAGAGCCCCCTCTGGCTCCCCTTCTTGGGTAGAGTCCACCAGGTTCCTCCTGGTACCGGGCAGTGCCATTTTTAGCTAACCGTGTGATTTACGTGTGCCAAGGCTTGTTGGTGGATTCCAGCAAAGCAAACCAGACTGCATTCATCCATCCGGTGTGGAACATCTTCTGCACCAACCAGGAACCCGCATTTGTCTTCTTGGCTGACTATTGTTCCTCACCTGTGGTTCTTCTTTTGCACCTTCAGCCGGGTTAGCAGGGGCTCCTCTTCTTCCTGTACTCTTCAGTGCTACTTGGACTTGGTTTCCTTCTCCATAGGCCTTCTTGTCCAGGAATCCATCATTGGTGTCGTGCAGTCTCTTTTGGTTCTTGCATGATCTTTTTTCTCATGTTTTTGTGTGTTCTAGGAAAGTTACTATGCTTTACTCCTGCTTTCCTGGGGCCTGGGTGGGTTCTATTACTTACCTTTGGTGTTTTCTAATACTTCTAGCACCCGTCTACACACTACACTTGCCTAGGTGGGAAACCGACTTTCGCATTCCTCTTTCTTAGTATATGGTTTGTGTTCCCCCAGGACCATTTCTAACTATTGTGATTTCCACTATCTGCACTTTTTTCTAACTGTTTTTACAGCTATTTCTGCATACTATTGTATATAATTTGTGTATTACTTACCTCCTAAGGGAGTATAGTCTCTATGGTACTTTTGGCATTTGTGTGACCAAAATAAAGTACCCTTTATTTTTGTAACACTGAGTATTTTCTTTCATGTGTGTGAGTACTGTGTGACTATAGTGGTATTGCATGAACTTTGCATGTCTCCTAGTTAGGCCTTGGCTGCTCCCCACACTAACCCTGCAGAGCCTGGCTTCTAGACACTGTCTACATTTCACTAATAAGGGATAACTGGACCTGGTATAAGGTGTAAGTACCTTAGGTGAGATGGCAGTTTATACCCACTCTAGGCATCTGCATGAAGTCTATTAGCCTATCACTCGAAAGCAGAGCTAATTTGAATTCTGTGCATACCTCTATATTCACGTTTGATAACATATATACCTTTCAGGTGTACCTCATAGAGCTCCTGCTACCTCTGTGCAGCAATATAGTTGTGCTGTTGATTCATGCTTTGGCGTTCCCTGTTCATTTTTCATAATAACTGTTTAGTGCCAGAAGCTGGAACATACTGCTGTCTTCTTTCTGCAGCCCACTGCTGTTTCTCCAGATGTGCATGGAAGAATAATTGTGCACCTTTGTAAGCTGCAGCAATAGTTCACAAGATGAAGACTTTCTGCATTCTTTGCTGAAGCTTCTTTTAATTTAAGACATAATCCAGCCCAAGTATTAGCATTTACGCCCATATTAATGGCTGTGCAAAGGACAGAGCACAATTACTCATGACCTTAATCTGCAAGTCTGTACTGTGGGTGGCATTACCTTGATTTTTTGCTTCTTCAAGCAGCACATTATACAAAGGAATGGAATATATTTGCATCTAAAATTCAGACATGCACATTTATTCCAGTTTCCGTCCAGTGTACAACCATGTTAAAAGGAAATTATAGAACTGACACAGCAAGTTTAATGCATTCCTCTCAGCATCTATTGACCTTTAAAAAACTGTAATTGGGAGATCTCCTGCACACCAATCTCTGGTTATACTTAATTAAGCAATTTCCCGTACAAGAGGGGGAAAGTGTAGCAGTTATTTTCTGAACATGGTACATGTAAGAAATTGGGTTATTGCATGAGAAACATGTGAGTACCTCATGAGTATTGCATCTACAATTGCCTTTTTACTGGGAACCAAGTACCTCATTTCAGCACTAGTGAATCAACACAGTCCAAGACCTCCTTAGGGGAGGTGGTGTGGACTAGCAACCCCAGCTCACTCGTACAGAACAACAACACTCTATAATTCATTGTCTATGCAGTATTTTATCTTTTAAAAAGGAAAATCGATTTTATTACAAAAACAGTAGTCAACAGTACAAATTAAATTACAAATATACACACCTCAGTCCCCAAAGAAAAAAATCTATAAATAAACAATGAGTTTGAAATAACTGTAGTAGCTACTCATTTTACAATCACTGCTCTAGCTGCGTAGTGTCCCATTATGCCCTGCTTAGGCTTTTTTTAAAAGATTTTTGATGATGGTAGGGCACCTAGAATGGGCAGGATCACAGCCAAGCTTTTTTTCAAACACTGTGGTGGCTGCTGGGAAGGTAACAGCCCCCCAGAGAAACATTACAAAACTACAGTAAGTTTCCTGGGCCATTGAATCTGTGCCCTCAGGAGAACGTATCATATTTATTAAAGCACTCTAAGCTGGAGCTATTTGCTCTTCTTCTGAAGTGCCGGAACACCTTGTGGGTGGTTTGATGGCTGCATTTTGTGGATTAAAAACTGTGAAAAAAAATTCAAAGACATTTTACAGTTTTTTAAAATTATATATTAAAAATATTTTATGACAATCACTTTCATTATTCATTGGAATGTGTAGATTTATAAAATGTACATTTGCTTATTTTTATTGGTGACATTTTATGAAAGACAATAGGCTAATTATGTTTATTTGTGGATCCCTTGATAAAAGAAACAGGCACACTTTTTATGTTTTGGTGCTCTGACCCTTTGCCAAAATCAGTAGGTCTTTAAGAAAGTCAGTAGGTCTGCCTTACTTAAAATGATACCCCTTATATTGGTACATCCATATTGTCAGCTATGCAATGCCCCAGGGGGTGGGGCGCAGCACCCTCTGCTCCAAACCTGATGCTGCATATGATTGAAGGCCATGCGCTGCAGTGGGGTTGGATGACTGCGGGTGGTTGGGTGCAGGATCTCACTGCACTGCTATGCACTGCTTATACCATCACATAGTATGTCACTCACAACATGTTCTATGATACCATTGATAACATTATTGCGGATGTCTGAAATAGCATTATTGATGACAATACTGTGCATGGCGGGGGCGGAAGTTATAGTTACTTCAAGCCTCAAGTTACAGTTGCTTCAGTCAACTGTAACTGGTGAATGTCAATGTTTTTTCAGTTTAAAATATAATGTTGCAACAGGCATTGTCACCTATCTATTGCATCACTTTAATTTTTAAATGTTTTAGTGAACTTCTAAGGTTTTACTAATACATAACAAAAACTGCTACTTTAAGCTTTGTTTTTTTCAAAGAATATGGCCCTCACTACAACCCTGGCAGTCGGTGATAAAGTGGCAGTAATATCTCCAACAGGCTGGCAGGAACCACCACCAAATTATGACCATGGCGGAAAGAGCTCAGATAGACAGGCACTTTACCACACCAACCGCCAGGGCGGAAACAACAGCCACCATGGTGGTAGCCGCCTACAGTCAGGCAGAAGACAATGTTCCGCCCACCGTATTATGACAGCCCAATCTGCCACTTTTTCTGGGGCAGTACCAATGACATCAAAAGCCTGGCATAAACACTGCACAGAAGGGAAAGGCCTCACCATTGGAGACACAGGGAAGAACCATGCCGCCATGGAGCCCGAGCTCCAAATCTTACCAATGATATTTTACGTCCTGCTCCACCACGAACACCAACGACAGCAAAGATGACCACAGTGAGTACAGCCACCTGGCACACAGGCGAGGGGGGAAAGAGAGTGACACACACATGCACAACACACACCCTCACCCCAAACACCATACACACAATCAGATGCAGTAAGAAAACAAATGTACCGGTGCCCCTCAGGAATAATGCAAGGAAAACACAAATAGATGAATGTGAGTGTAATAATAAAAAAAATCAGAAATACGTACATCCAATCTAAAAGTATATATATATGTACAAATCATGGGACACTGCCCAATCCTCAATGTGCATGGGCCACAGGGCCACATGACAAAGTCCAAGACCCCACTTGTCTCCTACAACAACACGGAGAGAGAACTGCAGGGGTATCAGTTTGAAAATAGGCAGGCACCTCAGGAGGACGGGGAAGGTGGGGCACCTCAACCGGCAGATGGGACAACACCACAAGTCCTGGAGGGGCCAACATGCCCTGTGCTTGGTCCTGGGGAGTGCAAGGCCACAGTCTCTCATGTTGGGTGACTTGCTCACTGGCTCTGGAGGGGGCAACATGCCCTGTGCTTGGTCCTGGGGAGTGCAAGGCCACAGTCTCTCAAGTGGGTGACTGGCCCACTGGCTCTAGAGGGGGCAACATGCCCTGTGCTTGGTCCTGGGGAGTGCAAGGCCACAGTCTCTCAAGGGCACTGGCGGTGATAGCTGCCCAGTGGTGCTGCTGGTGGTGGTGGGGGAAGCGCCTGGCCATCCCTGCAGCCTTGGATGGCTGCCCACTGTTGCTGCTGCTGGTGGTGGTGGGGGGAAAAACCTTCCCATCCCCTGCAGCCTGGGACGGCAGCCCACTGGTGGTGTTGGTGCTGGTGATGGTGGGGGGAAGCACCTACCCATCCCAAGCAGCCTCGGACGGCTGCCCACTGGTGCTTCTGGTGGTGGTGGGGGGAAGCACCTCCCCATCCCCTGCAGCCTCCGACGGCTGCCCACTGATGCTGGCGGTGCTGCTGCTGGTTGTGGTGGTGGGAGGAGCACCTGCCCATCCCCTGCAGTCTCTGTCAGCTGCCCACTGGTGGTGGCAATGCTGCTGCTGGTGGTGGTGGGGGGAATCACTTGCCCATCCCCTACAGCCTTGGATGGCTGCACTACCATGGTTGTTGGTGGTGGTTCCGACTGAGTCCCTGCACCAGGCCCCTTGTCCTTCCTGCCTGCTGGTGCAGGCCTCTTGCCCTCCCTGGCAGCAGCTGGGGATGGCTCCTTGCTCTTCAGGGCTGCAGCTGGTGCAGGCTCCTTGCCCTTCCTGGCAGCAGCTTCGGTTGGCTCCTTGCCCTTCCGTGCAGCACTTGGGGCAGGCACCCTTTCCGTGAGGGCACCTTGTACCCTGGATCCTTTCCCACCACGAGTTGCTGTGGACCCCACTAGCCCCGTGGGCTGGGTGGCTGAGGTGCTTGCCTAGGTTTTGTGCACCCTGGCCAGACGTGAAAGGGGGGGTAGGGAAGAGGTCAATGGTGAAGAGAAAAAGCTGCTTAGGAACATTGGTGCGGGAAGAGGGAGCGGTTGTAGGAGGTGTCTGTCTGCTGTGTTTGAGTGCAGGTGCATGGGCTGGATGCTGTTCTGAGGTGGATGGCTGTTGCGTTTGTTTACCTTGGGAGGGGGACACAGACACAGTGGGAGAGGACAGAGGGAACATGTGCATGGCAGTTGTGATGGTGTCTGCCAGTGAGGTGTGTGTTCTCATAGGTGTGCTGGTGATGGCGGTAGTGGATGAGGATGCAGTGCATGCAGGGATGAGTGTAGACGCAACTGGGAGGAAGAGGGGGACATAGTGGAGACAGTGGTTGATGGTATGTCTGCATCTGGTCCGGTTTGTGTGAGTGACTGTGGGATGATGTGTGGTGCTTATGTTTGCTTGAACCAAATCAAATCATTAATCAAATCATTAATATTTATAAAGCGCGCTACTCACCCGTGCGGGTCTCAAGGCGCTAGGGGAAAAAAAGGGGGGGGTTACTGCTGCTCGAAAAGCCAGGTTTTTAGGAGTCTCCGGAATACGGAGTGGTCCTGGGTGGTCCTGAGGCTGGTGGGGAGGGAGTTCCAGGTCTTGGCTGCCAGGAAGGAGAAGGACCTCCCACCCGCCGTGGAGCGGCGGATGCGAGGGACGGCAGCAAGCGCGAGGCCCGAGGAACGGAGGAGACGGGTGGGAGCGTAGAAGCTGAGGCGACGGTTGAGGTAATCCGGTCCCTTGTTGTGGAGGGCTTTGTGTGCGTGGGTGAGAAGTCGGAAGGTGATCCTTTTGCTGACTGGGAGCCAATGCAGGTGTCTCAGGTGTGCGGAGATGTGGCTGTTGCGGGGTACGTCGAGGATGAGGCGGGCCGAGGCGTTTTGAATACGTTGCAGGCGTTTTTGGAGCTTGGCGGTGGTCCCAGCATAGAGGGTGTTGCCGTAGTCCAGGCGGCTCGTGACGAGGGCGTGGGTCACGGTTTTTCTAGTGTCGGCGGGGATCCAGCGGAAGATCTTGCGGAGCATGCGGAGGGTGAGGAAGCAGGCGGAGGACACAGCGTTGACTTGCTTGGTCATGGTGAGAAGAGGGTCCAAGATGAAGCCGAGGTTGCGGGCGTGGTTTGCGGGGGTCGGTGCGGTGCCGAGGGCCGTGGGCCACCAGGAGTCGTCCCAAGCGGACGGGGTGTTGCCGAGGATGAGGACTTCCGTTTTGTCAGAGTTCAGCTTTAGGCGGCTGAGCCTCATCCAATCTGCGACGTCCTTCATGCCCTCTTGTAGGTTGGTCTTGGCGCTGGCGGGGTCCTTGGTGAGGGAGAGTATAAGTTTGGTGTCGTTGGCGTAGGAGGTGATGATGATGTCGGCGAGGGGGCTCATGTAGACATTGAAGAGTGTCGGGCTGAGTGATGAGCCTTGAGGTACGCCGCAGATGATCTCGGTGGGGTCTGAGCGAAACGGAGGGAGGTAGACTCTTTTGGATCGGTTTGAGAGGAAGGAGGCGATCCAGTCCAGGGCCTGGCCTTGGATTCCGGTGGAGCGCAGGCGGGTGATTAGGGTGCGGTGACAGACGGTGTCGAAGGCAGCCGAGAGGTCGAGGAGGATGAGGGCGACTGTTTCACCGTTGTCCATCAGGGTTCTGATGTCGTCTGTGACTGAGATGAGGGCAGTTTCAGTGCTGTGGTTGGTTCGGAATCCGGTTTGTGAAGGGTCGAGCAGGTTGTTGTCTTCCAGGAAGGTGGTCAGCTGTTTGTTGACGGCCTTCTCTATTACCTTGGCGGGGAAGGGGAGGAGCGAGATGGGGCGGAAGTTTTTCAGGTCACTTGGGTCAGCCGTAGGTTTCTTTAGTAGTGCGTTGACTTCGGCGTGTTTCCAGCACGGAAGGTAGTAGAAGAAAAAGAGGAGTTGATGACGGCCTGGAGGTGCAGGGCGATGATGTCGTCGGCTTTATTGAAGATGAAGTGAGGGCAGGGGTCCGATGGAGCGCCGGAGTGGATCGAGTTCATGGTGGTTTTGGTTTCTTCGGTGTTGATGTGGGTCCAGTCGTTGAGGGTGATGGTCGGAGGTGTGGGTTCGGTGATGCTTGGTTGGGTCTGGTGTCCGAAGCTGTCGTGGAGGTCGCTGATCTTGCGATGGAAGAAGATGGCGAGGGAGTTGCACAGATCTTTTGAGGGCGTGACGGTGTTGGCGTTGGGGTTGGAGAACTCCTTGACGATGCTAAAATGTTCTCTGCTGTTGTGGCTGTTTTTGTCCAGTCTGTCGGCAAAAAAAGTTCCTTTTGGCAGCGCGGATCAGGTGGTGGTGTTCGCAGGTAGCGTTCTTGAGGGCGGTCATATTGTCAGCGGTGTGGTCCTTGCGCCAGGCCTTCTCGAGTGCGCGACAAGTTTTCTTCGATTCTTTGAGGGTGTCAGAGAACCAGAGAGGTTTTTTGGTGTTGGCCTGTCGATGCGTGCGTTTGAGGGGAGCAAGGTTGTCTGCGCAGTTGGAGATCCAGTTCGTGAGGCTGAGGGCTGCGTCGTTGGGGTCGGTGGTGAGGGTGGGTTGGTTGGCGGCGAGTGCGGAGAAGAGTTGCTCTTCGGGGATTTTGTTTCACTGTCGACGAGGGATGGGTTGAGTGCGGAGGTGGCGGGTCTCGCGTCGGAATGTGAAATGTACACAGCTGTGGTCGGTCCAGTGTAGAGCGGAGGTGTGGCTGAAGAAGACGTGTTTGCTGGCGGAGAAGATGGGGTCAAGCTTGTGTCCGGCGATGTGGGTGGCGGTGTTCACCAGTTGCTTGAGGCCGAGGTTGGCGAGGTTGTCGAGCAGGGTGGTGGTGTTGGGGTCGTTGTTTTGTTCCAGATGGAAGTTGAGGTTGCCTAGGAGGATGTAGTCCGGCGAGGGCGTGTGGGGAGATGAAGTCGGCGATGGCATCGCTGAAAGGGGCGCGCGGTCCGGGAGGACGGTAGACGAGGGATCCTCTGAGGGTGGTCCTGGGGTCTTTGTGAATCTGAAAATGCAGGTGTTCAGCGGCGAGAGGGGTGTCTTCGGTGGAGGTGGTGACGCTGATGGAGTCTTTGAAGACGATGGCGATACCTCCTCCTACTTGGTTGGTGCGGTCTTTTCTGGAGATCTTGTAGCCTTCGGGGATGGCGGTGGCGATGTCTGGAGCAGAGGAGGCGTTCATCCAGGTCTCCGTGATGAAGGCGACGTCCGGTGCTGTGGAGTCCAGGAGGTCCCAGAGTTCAACGGCGTGCTTGTGGACGGAACGAGCGTTGACCAGGATGCACTTGAGGTGGTTGATGGCGCGTGGGCTTGTGGTCGTGGTAGTTGCGTGGTGGAAGATGCGTTTGCAGGAGTTGCAGGTGAAGGGTCCATGGGTGCGTTTGGGGTGAGCTTGGAAGCAGGTGTTGGAGCGCCCTGGGTTGAGGGCGTGGAGGGTGGTGGGGTCGCAGCGGATCAGCGGGGCTTGGGAGAGCTGGGGACCAGGGGTCGTGGCGCTGGGCGCGGGCTAGGCGCGGACGGGCGCAGACGGGCTTGCCATGTCTACCAGCACCAATGCAATGGAGACCAGGGTGGTTTTAATGGCCTTCAAGTTCTCCCTGATCCCCTGGTACTGTCCCTCCTGCAGCCGCCTGTTCTCCTGCACGTTGTCCAGCATCTGGCCCAACATATCCTGGGTATATTGGTATGCTCCCAGGAGCTCGTGAGTGCATCCTGGAGAGTCAGTTCCCTGGGCCTGTCCTCCCCCTGGCGCACAGCAGCCTCCCAGTTTCCCTGTTGTCCTGTGTCCCCTGAACCGTGTTCCCACTGCCACTGACCCCAGGTCCCTGATTGTCTTGGGTATGAGGTGAACCCTGGGGTCCCTGTAGTGGTGGACACACTGCTGATTGACGTGTCCTGGGACTGAGGTATGGGTATGCTGGGTGGGTGCTGTGTTGGTGTTTCCTGATGGGGAAGGTTCTGTGGATGTGTGCGACTGTGGCTGGGTAACCGTCTGTCAGGGGGTCCCTGATGGGCCAAGTTGGTCATCCAGATCAAGCGACCAGAGCTGCTGTCATCACTGTGGGCATCTTCGGTGGGGGGACTGGATAGTGCTGGAACCTCTTCTCCAGTGACATTAGCTGGGATACCTGTGAGGATGTAAATGCAGGTTTATTGTTTCTGTGTGTGATATATTGTGCATGGGTGGGTTGCCCTCTTTGGTTGTATTTGCCCTTGCAGCTTTAACTTGTGTGAGCTGGTATGTGGTGGGCTAGCTGATTATCTCTAGTGTGCATGCTTTCGTGATAGGTATCCATGCAGGGCTGCACGTGGTGTCCATGCATTGGTATAGCATACAGGGCTTGGCATTGGGATGAGTGAGATGTGATGGTGGGGTGTGTGGGAAGTGGTGAAGTGATGGGAGTGAGGGTGAGGGTATGTGATGTCATGCAGGTAGGTGGTTGATAGAAATAGTGAGTTGACTTACCAGTGTCCAGTCCTCCTGCTACTCCTGCCAGGCCCTCAGGATGCATTAATGCCAAGACTTGCTCCTCCCATGTTGTTAGTTGTGGGGGAGGAGGTGGGGGCACACCACAAGTCCTCTGTACAGCTAGTTGGTGTCTTGATGCAATGGAATGCACCTTCCCCCGTAGGTCGTTCCACATCTTCCTGATGTCGTCCCTTGTACTTGGGTGCCGTCCCACGGCGTTGACCCTGTGCAAGATCCTCTGCCATAGCTCCATCTTCCTAGCAATGGATATCTGCTGCACCTGTGCTCCAAATAGCTGTGGCTCTACCCGGATGATTTCCTCCATCATGACCCTTAGCTCCTCCTCAGGGAATCTGGGGTGTTGTTGTGGTGCCATGGGTGTTTTGTGAGTAGTGCTGGTGAGGGTGTGTAGGGTGATGTGTTGGGGTGTGTGATGTCAGGTGCATGGATGGTGTATAGGTGATGGTGGTGTGTGGCTCTGGTCTTGTCTGTGGTTGTGGTGTCTGTCTCATGCCAATGGTTTGCAGTCGGAAAGGGTTGTGGGTAGTGTGGGTGTGTGTTTTATAATGGTGTGCGTGTGTGGGTGTGGTGTGTGTATGTGTGCCAGGTGTGTGTAGTTTGAATTTTCCAATGTTGTGCTTTTTTGTTTGAATGTGTGTATTTTGACCGCGGCGGTATGTACTGCCAATGGTTTACTGCCATTGAATGTCTGCCATGGTGATTCGTGGGTCATAATGTGATGGGCGTAGTTCTGTTGGCATAATGGTGTGGGTTTTGCTACCGCCAGTTTATCACTAACCATAGGTGTGGTGGGGTTGTGTCTGTGGCTGTATAGTGATGGATTGGTGTATGTGTGTCATAATATGGTGAACGGATATCCACTGCGGCAGCGGTATGTTGGCGGCAGTCAGCATGGTGGTACGTGGCATTTACCACCAATATCATAATGAGGGCCTATATATATATATATATATATATATATATATATATATTCATATTCACTGGATTATACTAGATGGCTGGAAAAGAACCTCAATTTCAAAGTGAGCACAGGCTCAATGGAACGTTTCTCCTGATTAAGGTTTCTGCACATGACACAACACCAGATCAGGAAGCTTTCACTTGTAGCGTCTGGCCACTGTGAACGCATAGGACAGCATACTGATAAGAGAACAGCAGTGCAAGGAAAGATGAGGCACATCACTGGCATTGCTGAGCAGTGAACCCACACCTGTGTGGTGGATGACATCACAGTACAGTGTGATAGGAATGCTGTAAACATTTTACAAATATAGACACCATAGGGGTAAGCAGCATATTCTGCATGGTGTGCTCATTATCCCTCCCTTTTAAATACAGCTTCAAGTACAAACCATGAGTGTGAACACACACACAAGTCGAGGAATATTAGAGCACATGGCTGCCTTACAACAATGAAATATACCATTAACATGCAGAGGAAAGGAAAATAGTGCAGCATGTATCATCCTGCTCATCTATAATATACATCTGCTCTTGTACTTGGGGTTCTGATTATGCAGGTGTAGAGGCTGGGTTATAGCGTTACTGATAGGGAGTGCAAATAAGTCAACGGAGTCTGAATGTCTTTTCAATAATAGTGTTCTTTTATTGATGACGATGTTTTTCAGAAAATATGTGTCCTTAACAGTCTGTGTTCTCTTTGCTTTCTGAATTTTTTCTTCCTTAGGTCTTTTCTGTTTTCCTCTTCTTTCCTTTTTCCTTTGATTCGTCTGTCTCTTATGTCCTTTCTTTGTTTCTCTTCTAGGATGTCTTCTTCTTCTGGCAGCAGGCTCCAGCAGGGACAGCAATGACGTGTCATTTAGGGGAAAATAAAGAATGAAGAGACAGGTAAGTGGATTGCTTCGCCTGTTATGTATAAGGGGTAGCAGGGCATGTGAGGGGTATTGTGGGTGGTGGGGCTGATCAGGGAATAAGGGGTGCCCGGTTTTCACCGATGTGGTGGGGTGCCACGCTTTTATAGACTCAATACCTCATTTGGTGGTTTTCTTTGTGTCTGAGCCTGTTATCGTCACATTCCGGTTAGTGTGGATTAGGCAAAAGAGACATGCAAAACCAAGAAAACCAGTAAATGAAAAAAGAGAATAAAGAAATAAACAACAAACAAAACAAACAAAAAAAAGATTCCCAAACGTCTGTTTTTTCTGTTGTAGGGACATTCGTTAAAACAAAAACAGTCACTTGGGTGTTGATGCCGGGTTTTGGTCACTACCCCTTCCCAATGTCCTCCCCCAAACCACCCACCTTCCTCTCCCGCACGAGAAATATGTTATTGGGCTTAGAAAGCAGGTAGCCACGTCCTTCTGCGATAGCCACGTCCTTCTGTGGACGTGGACGGGAGTTGCCCCCAAATGCTGTTCACTTCCCGGGGAACCTGGACTCTAGTTACAGGTTGGGCTTCCGTCTTCTCGGCTTCTTCTTCTTCGGTCGATCCTTGGATCTCCTTCTTCTCCTTGGCTCGCACCATCGCTCGACTCTGTCGTGTCTCTCTCTCCTCCTTGACGCACCGGTAGTCTGTCTTCTAATAACTCTTCTACCCGATATCCGGGGTTGTGTCCGTCTGTTCTGGTCTTTGGGTTTTTCCTGTGCCCCCGGGGTACCGGTTGATCAGTCCCGGGACACCATGTGTCAACAGGGTCCCTGTGACCCTGTTACATCAGGTTTACTATTTATCATCTTCTCCCCACCCATCTCCTCAACAGAAAGAACAAAAGACCAAAAGGCCAGTGGGGAAAGGGGAGCCATTGCCACAGGAGGTTCATTGGGAGCTGGAGAACACATGGTGAGGATGACACTACACAGGGCCATCAGGCACCACAGAACACATCGAGAGGGAGGTGGAGCCCTTCATCCTGAGAAATAGCACTGAAGATTGAAAATGTGCAGCTAAACTGCAATATACCACTGGATTTCAAACAGTGCTAAAACTGATCTGGCTGACATAAAAGGAACCTTATTGCTCAGCCACCATATGATTGTTCCCCATGAAATTATTTTATGTTCACATTTCAAGGATCCTCACAGTCACCGTGGTCATTTTTCTCTTAAGAAAATACATTCTTTGGCCATCATCATCAAAACCTTAATGTACAGTCCATGTCAAAATGTAACCATCCAAAAATGGCATGGAATTGACAGCCCTTTCAAGCAATATATAAGTCATAAACACACCTGAAAGACAATGCCAAATGGAGGATGTATTAAAGCACCTTCATCTCTACACTTCTGCTTTTCTGTTTTAAGTATTGGTGACAGGATTTCTGCCTGAGAATAAAAATGAGCAGTAGGCAGACTTAAATAAAAATACAGGACAGGATGATTTGTTGATGCCAGGCATGGAACAACTTGAGGCTTCTCTGATGAACAGGGTCAAGACTGATTTGCATATGGCTGGGTTCAAACTGGGGTGGCATGGTGAGCAAAAGAACGATGGATTAAACCCAGATCTATGACTGGGGGTGAGTGTTTGACAATGTTCAGCATTCCGTCCATCACTTGTTGTTTTTGCTTTGTCGCCCTAAGTGGGAAGGGTATGCCCAGACGTGGGTCCCGTGCTTCCCATGCCACTGGATTCAAGCTAGCCTGGCTGATGAGGGGTGAAACCCTGAAACCGGTCCCAGGATGCTTGTTTTCGGTCCAGTGAGGACCTGGCTTGGCAGTTCGGTATGGACTGTTCCCATGTGGAACAGGGTCAAGACTGATTTCCATATGGCTGGGTTCAAACTGGGGTGGCATGGTGAGCAAAAGAACGATGGATTAAACCCAGATCTATGACTGGGGATGAGTGTTTGACAATGTTCAGCATTCCGTCCATCACTTGTTGTTTTTGCTTTGTCGCCCTAAGTGGGAAGGGTATGCCCAGACGTGGGTCCCGTGCTTCCCATGCCACTGGATTCAAGCTAGCCTGGCTGATGAGGGGTGAAACCCCGAAACCGGTCCCTGGATGCTTGTTTCCGGTCCAGTGAGGACCTGGCTTGGCAGTTCGGTATGGACTGTTCCCATGAGGAACAGGGTCAAGACTGATTTGCATATGGCTGGGTTCAAACTGGGGTGGCATGGTGAGCAAAAGAACGATGGATTAAACCCAGATCTATGACTGGGGGTGAGTGTTTGACAATGTTCAGCATTCCGTCCATCACTTGTTGTTTTTGCTTTGTCGCCCTAAGTGGGAAGGGTATGCCCAGACGTGGGTCCCGTGCTTCCCATGCCACTGGATTCAAGCTAGCCTGGCTGATGAGGGGTGAAACCCCGAAACCGGTCCCAGGATGCTTGTTTCCGGTCCAGTGAGGACCTGGCTTGGCAGTTCGGTATGGACTGTTCCCATGAGGAACAGGGTCAAGACTGATTTGCATATGGCTGGGTTCAAACTGGGATGGCATGGTGAGCAAAAGAACGATGGATTAAACCCAGATCTATGACTGGGGGTGAGTGTTTGACAATGTTCAGCATTCCGTCCATCACTTGTTGTTTTTGCTTTGTCGCCCTAAGTGGGAAGGGTATTCCCAGACGTGGGTCCCGTGCTTCCCATGCCACTGGATTCAAGCTAGTCTGGTTGATGAGGGCTGAAACCCCGAAACCGGTCCCAGGATGCTTGTTTCCGGTCCAGTGAGGACCTGGCTTGGCAGTTCGGTATGGACTGTTCACATGAGGAACAGGGTCAAGACTGATTTGCATATGGCTGGGTTCAAACTGGGGTGGCATGGTGAGCAAAAGAACGATGGATTAAACCCAGATCTATGACTGGGGGTGAGTGTTTGACAATGTTCAGCATTCCGTCCATCACTTGTTGTTTTTGCTTTGTCGCCCTAAGTGGGAAGGTTATGCCCAGACGTGGGTCCTGTGCTTCCCATGCCACTGGATTCAAGCTAGCCTGGCTGATGAGGGGTGAAACCCCGAAACCGGTCCCAGGATGCTTGTTTCCGGTCCAGTGAGGACCTGGCTTGGCAGTTCGGTATGGACTGTTCCCATGAGGAACAGGGTCAAGACTGATTTGCATATGGCTGGGTTCAAACTGGGGTGGCATAGAGAGCAAAAGAACGATGGATTAAACCCAGATCTATGACTGGGGGTGAGTGTTTGACAATGTTCAGCATTCCGTCCATCACTTGTTGTTTTTGCTTTGTCGCCCTAAGTGGGAAGGGTATGCCCAGACGTGGGTCCTGTGCTTCCCATGCCACTGGATTCAAGCTAGCCTGGCTGATGAGGGGTGAAACCCCGAAACCGGTCCCAGGATGCTTGCTTCCGGTCCAGTGAGGACCTGGCTTGGCAGTTCGGTATGGACTGTTCCCATGAGGAACAGGGTCAAGACTGATTTGCATATGGCTGGGTTCAAACTGGGGTGGCATGGTGAGCAAAAGAACGATGGATTAAACCCAGATCTATGACTGGGGGTGAGTGTTTGACAATGTTCAGCATTCCGTCCATCACTTGTTGTTTTTGCTTTGTCACCCTAAGTGGGAAGGGTATGCCCAGACGTGGGTCCCGTGCTTCCCATGCCACTGGATTCAAGCTAGCCTGGCTGATGAGGGGTGAAACCCCGAAACTGGTCCCAGGATGCTTGTTTCCGGTCCAGTGAGGACCTGGCTTGGCAGTTCGGTATGGACTGTTCCCATGAGGAACAGGGTCAAGACTGATTTGCATATGGCTGGGTTCAAACTGGGGTGGCATGGTGAGCAAAAGAACGATGGATTAAACCCAGATCTATGACTGGGGGTGAGTGTTTGACAATGTTCAGCATTCCGTCCATCACCTGTTGTTTTTGCTTTGTCGCCCTAAGTGGGAAGGGTATGCCCAGACGTGGGTCCCGTGCTTCCCATGCCACTGGATTCAAGCTAGCCTGGCTGATGAGGGGTGAAACCCCGAAACCGGTCCCAGGATGCTTGTTTCCTGTCCAGTGAGGACCTGGCTTGGCAGTTCGGTATGGACTGTTCCCATGAGGAACAGGGTCAAGACTGATTTGCATATGGCTGGGTTCAAACTGGGGTGGCATGGTGAGCAAAAGAATGATGGATTAAACCCAGATCTATGACTGGGGGTGAGTGTTTGACAATGTTCAGCATTCCGTCCATCACTTGTTGTTTTTGCTTTGTCGCCCTAAGTGGGAAGGGTATGCCCAGACGTGGGTCCCGTGCTTCCCATGCCACTGGATTCAAGCTAGCCTGGCTGATGAGGGGTGAAACCCCGAAACTGGTCCCAGGATGCTTGTTTCTGGTCCAGTGAGGACCTGGCTTGTCAGTTCGGTATGTACTGTTCCCATGAGGAACAGGGTCAAGACTGATTTGCATATGGCTGGGTTCAAACTGGGGTGACATGGTGAGCAAAAGAACGATGGATTAAACCCAGATCTATGACTGGGGGTGAGTGTTTGACAATGTTCAGCATTCCGTCCATCACTTGTTGTTTTGGCTTTGTCGCCCTAAGTGGGAAGGGTATGCCCAGACGTGGGTCCCGTGCTTCCCATGCCACTGGATTCAAGCTAGCCTGGCTGATGAGGGGTGAAGCCCCGAAACCGGTCCCAGGATGCTTGTTTCCGGTCCAGTGAGGACCTGGCTTGGCAGTTCGGTATGGACTGTTCCCATGAGGAACAGGGTCAAGACTGATTTGCATATGGCTGGGTTCAAACTGGGGTGGCATGGTGAGCAAAAGAACGATGGATTAAACCCAGATCTATGACTGGGGGTGAGTGTTTGACAATGTTCAGCATTCCGTATATCACTTGTTGTTTTTGCTTTGTCGTCCTAAGTGGGAAGGGTATGCCCAGACGTGGGTCCCGTGCTTCCCATGCCACTGGATTCAAGCTAGCCTGGCTGACGAGGGGTGAAACCCCGAAACCGGTCCCAGGATGCTTGTTTCCGGTCCAGTGAGGACCTGGCTTGGCAGTTCGGTATAGACTGTTCCCATGAGGAACAGGGTCAAGACTGATTTGCATATGGCTGGGTTCAAACTGGGGTGGCATGGTGAGCAAAAGAACGATGGATTAAACCCAGATCTATAACTGGGGGTGAGTGTTTGACAATGTTCAGCATTCCGTCCATCACTTGTTGTTTTTGCTTCTCTGATGTCACCAGGAGCACGACTACTACACTTTTATGTGTGACCATATATTCTACGAGGTGTAACTCATGATAGTCTTGTGCTTTACCCTGTGGTCATATGGTGCACATCACCATAAGTGCATGGAAGGATACCACTTGCTGTGTCACATTTTCTTCTGCAGTGTTTTAATGTTACAGTACTAAAGCTTCCTACAGAATACTAATATCCAGAAGGTATCTTCATGCTGCAATTGATCAATACAGAAAAAAGAATAAATATTTATACCAGATGGTGCAGGAAAAGCCACCATTAAGTGCCTTCCTAAAGAACAAGGGCCATATTTATACTTTTTGACGCAAAACTGCGCTAACGCAGTTTTGCGCCAAAAAAATTAGCGCCGGCTAACGCCATTCTGAAGCGACATGCGGCGCCGTATTTATTGAATGGCGTTAGCCGGCGTTAGCCGGCGTTAGCCGACCGGCGCTGCCTGGTGTGCGTGAAAAAAAAACACGTACACCAGGCAGCGCCGGCATAGGGAAAAATGGCGTTTGGGCGTCCAAAAATGGGGCGAGTCAGGCTGAGGCAAAAAAATCGTCTTAACCCGATTTGCGCCATTTTTATTTGGCGCCCAGACGCCATTAACATGACAAAGACAGGAGTCATGCCCCCTTGCCCAATGGCCATGCCCAGGGGACTTCTGTCCCCTGGGCATGGTCATTGGGCATAGTGGCATGTAGGGGGGCACAAATCAGGCCCCCCATGCCACAATTTTTTTTTTTTTTTAAACTTACCACAACTTACCTTTTCTTCCCTGGGATGGGTCCCTCCATCCTTGGGTGTCCTCCTGGGGTGGGCAAGGGTGGCAGGGGGTGTCCCTGGGGGCTTGGGAGGGCACCTCTGGGCTCATTCTGAGCCCACAGGTCCCTTAACGCCTGCCCTGACCCAGGCGCTAAAATCCGGCGCAAATGCGGGTTTTTTAGTCCCGCCCACTCCTGGGCGTCATTTTTGCCCGGGAGTATAAATACGACGCAATAGCATCGCAGTCATTTTTTAAGACGGGAACGCCTACCTTGCATATCATTAACGCAAGGAAGGTGTTCACGCAAAAAAATGACGCTAACTCCATGAACTTTGGCGCTAGACGCATCTAACGCCAAAGTATAAATATGGAGTTAGTTTTGCGTCGAAAAAAAAGACGCAAATTCGGCGCAAACGGAGTATAAATATGCCCCCAAGTTTTTAGAACCAATTTTAGTTTTTTGCAGGAATGATGTTCCAAAATTAAGGGTCCAGATAAGAAAGCACTCAACTCTGAAAATGTACTTTATGACAACCTGCAACCCTCAGGACGAACAAGTCGATTGACTGCAGAAATCTTACCTGGCAACATCTTGTCAAGTTATGAGCTTGAAACTGAGACACCTTACCATGAATGAATCTATTGTCAGTTCATAAAACTTTAAAGGAAATACAAACCTGAATCAGACGCCAGTGCAAGGTTTTTAAGAGGAGAAGTGGACCTAAGCCTTGGGGCATTTGTTACAAAGTGTACTGCCAAGATATAAAAACGAAGTATAAGGCAGAGTTTTTCATTTAACATAAGCAGGAGGAGGTTACTGACAATCCACTGGAGGGTAATGTGTAGTTTTGCTTCAAGGCTCTTTGGTGACTAAGGGCCTTATTCAGATCTTGGTGGTGTTATCGCTAATCGCCCATGGCGGCAGACTCAAAAACAATGTCAAGTCGATGGTGTTCTGCCCACCATATTTAGATGTATTGTGGCTGAGCCACAGACTGCCACAATGAAACATTCTACCTAGCCGTCAGGCTGGTGGGCTCCTGCCGACACCTATTCGCTACCAGCAGGTGGTGTACTCGTGGTGGTTTGCTTATGGAGAGAACCCATCACTGGATCCAATAGATGTTGGGCAATGGAAGTGGTAATGTAAAAGAGGTAAGTCGCACACACTCTATACCTTAGCCACACGTGTCCCCCTGAAAAACACACCACACTACACACCACATAAACACAATCCCACATTGCTATTCCAACACCACACAACACGTACATGACGAAAACACATTGCCATACATTTGTGACACAAAATACAAACTTCATGTACATTGCACCCACATATGACACAGCCACCACATCTGACAGAACTACACACTGAGCTACACAAACAGACTCACATACAAGTGCAACTACACACATCACGACAATGACAACCACACAACAACACTCACCTCAATGTTGCACACAGCAGCACAACACACCCCCAAACAAAGACGACATTGTACCCACATGGACATGAAACACATGCAGGAAGAACCACATCACCGACTCCAGCTCCAGCTCCCACCACCTCCACCAGCCAATCCAATCTCTCACACACACATGTACTGACTCACATATAAACTGAATTCGCAACATCACATGCACGGAGTCATTTGCAATGTGCACACATAGACATGGTGGCAAGTGTGATACCATTGGTATTGTAAAGCCAACATTCGTTTTGGCAGTGAATACTGACACCACAATAACAATTGTGTATGTGTGCGATATGTGTCTTGTACCAGTGCATACCCATCAATCAAAGACACAAATGTGTTTCAGACATATGCATGTTAGAGGTATTTTAATAAAATACCTGTGGCACGTATATTACTGCAGAGGTCTGAAGTTCATGTGCAGTGCCCATATAACGTACACAGTGCATGCAGTATCCCAATCTTTGAGTCTGGCGATGGCAGGGTCATGTGTCCTCTGTGGTCCAGCGGCAGCAGCAATGGCAGGTGATGTCCGCTTGGGTCGAGATAAAAAACGGATGTGGAAACATGGAAAAAGGTAGGTTTTGTGTACAATCAGCAACTCAGGTGTGGGGGTCGGACCGCCACAGTTGGCTTGGCGGTAAGGCACATCCAAATCTGCTCTGCAGTAAAGGTGGCTGGAGTCCCATTGTCAGCCCCTATTCCCAATGCCCCCGTTGAGGCAGCTGGATATTGCTGGCACAGTCAGCAGGACTTGGGGGCTCATTCGCCTATGGTCCCACCAACATCTAAATCTGGCAAGCATACTGCCTAGTAGATGGATGCTTAATGCTGGACCATTACCACCAAAAGCGTAAATATATTTAAAAGTAACAATCCAAGCAAAACATCACTTTGCATGATCTTTTGAAGCACTAAAAAGACATTCAGCATTTGTTCATGAAGTGTTGAAGCTCAGGGATTTCACTTGAATTCCGATACATTCAAACACACTAAAAAAGACATATGGCCAAGGTAAAATAAATGGATGCTATTAAATAGTGTTCTCGAATGTCTCATTTAAATTCAAATTTAGTTAAAAAACTATTTTTTCAGAGTGCTATGGTGGCACATATGTTTCTTCTGCAACGGCCCATCCAACAATGACCTGCAAAAGGAATCAAAATTTAGCATCATGATTTTAGAAATGCTCTATATTAAAAAAGCATGTATTATATGACTGCACAATGTCAGGTCACTGATTCTATGCTGGAGTAACAACTTTGGACATTTTTTTACTAGTTGGACCTACAAACTCCAATAAACTTCCAACTTTCTGCATTGATAAAGGTTCCATTGTATTGCCTTGGGCTCTTTGGGCTGGAAATGTATGCTGGGGCCATACACCAATACTACACAAAAATGAGAAACATCATCATCATCATCACCACAGATGTATGTATGTATGTGGTATTTGTAATGCATAAACCTAGTACAAAAAGGCAAGAACAAAGGCAAGCATAAGGCCAAAAAGTGATAGTAGAGGTAGCTGTTTTTTGGATTGTTACTGTGATGTGATGTAGTATTCTTTACAAAAGTGTGTCTTCAACCCTTTCATAAATTGGAACAACTTTGGACCAGTCTGTATAGATGTGTGGATATTTCTCCAGATCCTGGGTGCATGTTTTGCTTTCCTTATCTTATGACCGAGCTGACAAAACTTCTCTGGAATGCACTTCTTAGTTTAAAGAAGACATTTATTATTATTACTTCACCACGAGGTTCCTGCGAGACGAGATTAGTAGGTTGGAAGCACACGTTTAAAAGTAGTCACAGCAAATGAAAGCAAAATATATCAAAGTACTTCTCAATTGCAATGTACACAGCAAATACATGTGATTATATTATAGCATAACTTCAAAGCAAAGAATAAAAGTCAAAATCTCATCACCATAGGGCCTATCACTGCTCGTCATCCTTCTCATGACTGCAAGTTGATGACTCCTGTTCAACTGCGAGAAATAGATTTTCCACCCAAACGGGAGGTCAGGCAGCTGACATCCGCTCCTGACTGAAGTCCTGGAAAATTCCCCCTTGCTGCTGCTCAGGGACACCGTAAAAAGCCTGCTAACAGGCCCCTTCCTCTCAGAGTTGGGAAATAAACAAGCCATTGGAGATTGGCCAGATCTCCTAAGCCTCTCCTCTTCCCGAGGCTGAGTAGAAAGGAACACACAATATATACGCTCTCTTATCATGTTAGGGTTCATGTGAATTCAGTACGAAAAACACTGCTTGGTCTACCATGTGGAAAAACACAACTCATCTGCAATGTCTCAACTGCAATGTCTAACTCCACGATAAAACCAATAGACAGATAACCTAAATACAAAATGCAATGTCTAATGCCACGTTAAAGCCAATAGGCAGCTAAACTGAATAAAACACGTAATGTGCTACTGGTGAACACTGAACAACTAATATATGCAGTGGTGAAACACAAAGTCATTGGTCAAACACAATTAATGGCATAACATCTCCACCCTATAACCAACAACATTTGTTTACCTTCCTCTTATTTCAAACAAAAACAAAAGAACATTATAAGCAAATCAGAATGTTAAAAGCAATCACTGTAAAGCAATGGAAGTGGATTAACATATTGATCTCATAACCTTTCACATCAGATACACCTACAATGAAAAGATTGAAGCTTATTGGGATAATAACTGATTGAATAGTGTCTCTAAAACAGCAAGTTGATGTAGCATGAGTTCTACGCATGTAAAGGTACACGGTCCACCTGAAAGGTTTGCTGGAATGTAAGTGAAAGTCAGGGTTCCACACAAAAAAACACAGACAGTTAACTGGCAATGTTGCTTAGTTCCAGTGGAAGAATGTAATCAAACAAGTTGACAAACTTTATATTGATCCCATGTAGAACTTGAACTGAAGGCGCCAGTTGCGCAAAATGGATCCATGGGTTTTCTACTTTAATCAATCAGGTTCAGGTTGGGGGTGCGGTTCCTCCCCCGACCCAACACGCAAACACCCGAAGGGAGACCACACAGCACACTCATGGTCATTGGCGAGTCGTGGTAGGATCTGCAAAAGAAAAAAGTATGACTTTTCTTGCAAATAACATTTGTCATCTGGAATATGCCCTCCTTTCTCTTTTTGTTGTTTTATAATCTTGGAGCCCTTTTTTATGATTTCTGCAGGTTCTTGAGGGTCATTTGGGGATTCAACCCACACCTTAGCACTGAGGTTTTTATCTGCTGCACCACAACTTCCCTTTCCTTGCACTGGCAAAAGGGCTGGGGCAGACTCCTTCCTTACCAAACCTCCATTTACTGCACTTGTGACAAGTTGGACAATTCTGTCTCCAATCTGTATAAATAAATCAGATTTGCTTCTAGTTAACAGAATAACTTTGATTTCGACTTGGTAATCTGCAGCAATCACTCCCCCTAAAACCTGATCAATTTGCCATATCTGTCCTGGTAACTTTCCTCTCCCCAACTGATCTTTGACTGTTAGTGGGACAGATCTCTGTTGTGCGTGCTGACAAATAGGACATTGCAAAATCACAGTTTTTATCAAATCTAGGGGAATGTGCATCTCTCTAATCTCTGCCCACCTGTGAGTGGCTTTTTCTCCCAGATTTTCACATTTCTGGTGCACCTACTTAGCCATCCCCACCAAGTAAGAATTCTAGGTTGACACTTCTGTCTCTGACATTTTGGCTTTAACATCTGCAAGAGAATTGAACCAGTTATGTACAAGCCATGTGGAAAACCAAACGGCTAATCCATTGGTAGTGAACCAAGATTCAGTGTAAAAATGACACGTCTCAAGCAGCTCTTGCTTCAAAGTCTGACACACATTGTATAACTCTTCATATTGGTTACTATTTCCTTCTCCTATGGTAGACAATAACTTTTCAGTAACTGGATTATATAACACTGCTTTCCATTGTCTTTTAGTATCCATGCATTTCAATGAATCATTAGTCAAACAAACACGCTTTTTATCCTCAGGGGACAAGAATTCAAATGGTGCACTCAATTTCACTGGTAACTCTTTTGCCTGTGGCATCTTGTGCACTCTCTCCTCATCCTGTAAAGGGACTTGTGACACCTGTTCATGTAGGACTGCAGTGACTTGAGCCCTGTTTTGTATGTACCAGATCCAATGTATGATACTAGCCGCTTGTGCCTGTCCTACACTGTGAGATTTAGGTGAACTCATCTCCGACTGCATGATTGGCAGTTCAGGTTTCAGAATTACATTATCATTTATTGTCATTTGCTCAGTATTCACTAGAGCCCAATAACAAGCCAAAAGCTGTTGTTCAAAAGGAGTACAACACACCACAAAGTCAGATAGTTTTCTAATCCAAAGTTCCAGGGGCACGGTTGTCCTCCCCTGTTCCTGATTTACATGTAATTCAGTCTTTCCCTCTTGCACTGTGCACAAATCTAAAGTCTGTTGAATTATTTCATTTGCCAAATCAAAAGCACGCAGCTGCTTCTCACTCCCTTCAAACTCATGTTTTTACCTAGTTACTTTGTACCAAAGTGTTAAGATTGTACTCAGATGAGGGCTATACTGTTTCCAAAAATCAAACAAGCATGTGAAACTCGGTGTCTCTTGCTTAGTGCAAATAGTAGGAAACTCTTAAATCTTTTGTTTTACCTGTGACAACATTTGTCTTTTTTCTGGATTCCACTGAATTCCAAGAAACTGCACATTTTGTGACAGTACCTCTGCCTTGTCCGAATTAATTTTACACATCATACTTTGCAAAAGCGGTCTGAATATAACATTCTCAACTTCGTGCTCAATGTAATCTTTTAAGGAATGCACTTCAATTGCCAACAACCGTGGGCTGCTCTGCACACAGAGATCTACCCTCTGCTCAAGAGGTTCACACTGGCCCCCACCTTTTTTAACCTCCTCATTACTGGAATGGGAAAAGACAGATTCTCCTGCAACAGCTTTACAAATGTCAGTTTTATCTTGCAAAAATTGTTCTGGCTAATTTGCTCACTTAAATTCAGATTTTCATGTTCCAACTGCTTATATCTCTCATGCATTTTTCTGTAAGCAGACAAAAGTATCCACACCCTTCTGTCAAGAACAAAAGGAACATCATTTCTTTCAAAAAGCACATTTTCTAAGTATGAAAACACTTTTGCTTTATCCAAGAACTCATCCCAAGACTCACAAAGCCCTTATAAACAAGAAAACATGTTTCTCACTGCACCTTAAGGCAGTTTAACTTCACATGCATTTTCAAACATGGTCTGCTGTGCTTCTTTAATTCTCTAAACAACAAAAACAATTATACTTTTAAATTGTGCACCTCAAATCTCTAATTCGACTCCCAGAGTGACGACTAATGCCAAAATGTTTTGCTTTCCTTATCTTATGACCGAGCTGACAAAACTTCTCTGGAATGCACTTCTTAGTTTAAAGAAGTCATTTATTATCATTACTTCACCACAAGGTTACTGACAGACGAGATTAGTAGGTTGAAAGCACACGTTTAAAAGTAGTCGCAGCAATGAAAGCAAAATATATCAAAGTACTTCTCAATTGCAATGTACACAGCAAATACATGTGATTATATTATAGCATAACTTCAAAGCAAAGAATAAAAGTCAAAATGTCCTCACCATAGGGCCTATCACTGCTCGTCATCCTTCTCATGACTGCAAGTTGATGATTCCTGTTCAACTGTGAGAAAGAGATTTTCAACCCAAACGGGATGTCAGACAGCTGACGTCTGCTCCTGACTGAAGTCCTGGAAAATTCCCACTTGCTGCTGCCCAGGGACACTGTAAAAAGCCTGCTAACAGCTCCCTTCCAATCAGAGTTGGGAAATAAACAAGCCATTGGAGATTGGCCAGATCTCCCAAGCCTCTCCTCTTCCCAAGGCTGAGTAGAAAGGAAAACACAAAATATACGCTCTCTTATCACGTTAGGGTTCATGTGAATTCAATACGAAAAGCACCGCTTGGTCTACCATGTGGAAAAACACAGCTCAACTGCAATGTCTTCATTGCAATGTCTAACTCCACTATTAAGCCAATAGGCAGCTAACCTAAATACAAAATGTAATGTCTAATGCCATGTTAAAGCCAATAGGCAGCTAAACTGAATACAACACGTAATGTGCTACTGGTGAATATTGAACAACTAATATGCACAGTGGTAAAACAAAAAGTCACTGGTCAAACACAATTAATGGCATAACAGTGCATAGATGGAAAAGGCTTGCTGCTTCTATTTTTTATTTTCCACACTTCAAAGTATTCATTCTGACAGTGGCCTTGGCACAGGTATGCCAAGAGCCTCCAAAGACAGCAAGCTTGTCTGCCAGATAAGCAGGCCTTCTGATTATGACAACTTTGTAAGTGATGCAATTTGGTTTGAAGATTGTGTGCACTTCCTGCATATTTCTTCCTGCCCTGAATGAGACATGCTTAGGTGTCGCCTAAGGGGTTCCACTGTAGAGTCCGGGATGTCATGGAAAAGGGTGTTACAACTATCCACATGCAAGAATATGAGTGCCTAAACAGTAGTTCTGAAGTCACAGTCTGCAAGAAACTGTTTCATGTTTGTTGTTTTTTTAGCAGTGTGCTCCTTGAGGGTGAGGATGGTATCTAAGGTGAATACTAGTGACTAGACATTCAATGAAATTTGGGGCTCAAAACTTTGAGACAAATTTGTATTATTTCTTGCTTGTTGTTCTTGGCAAATAACAGGAATTCTGTCTTGGGGTGGAGCTGCCGATAGGCACTGGATATCCCAGCCTGAATGAGTTACAGACAGTGTTTGAGACAGTGGATGTCTGTAAAAGAGAAGACTTTCAGTTAGAATTGTGTCCGTCTTTTTGGGGCATGGTCACGCCACCAACCGTAATGGCCATGCGACGTTGAATCTCTAGCGGTGAGGACCCCAAAAAACGTGCTGAATTGACACCCACCAGGGAACAGTGGTGTGAGTAGAGTGATGCATGATATCTGCGGGGGAGGCAGAGGCCACATTTGCACACTTTTCCAGAGGGCGCTCATTCCACAACTGTGGTGCAATTGACTCCAAGTCTCGGAGGCTCTGTGGTGACAGGGGCCAAGGGCTTGCCTGAGGCACACGGCTGCTAGGGGAGCACCGTGCTGCCCGTAAGTCACGTGACTATTCCCTGCCTTCCCCATTCCTCTTACTAGCCCCCCCGGCAATGGCCAGCAAAGGGTAGAGGGCCGGTGATGACGAACTAATTGCGTGCGTGCAGCCTGACTAGGCTTACTCGCTCCACATTGTGGCCCGGTGACTCTGAGTGTTGTCAAGCCTGCCCGTGATGAGGGAGCAGGTGGCCTCCGCCTGAAAACTGAGGTAGGAAAGGGGTTTCTTTTCTCTCTGTGCATTGCTCCATAGCTGGCAATACTCACGGTGGCACTCCCTGCCCTTGCAGCTTCCTGGACCCCTCTGGAACACCTTTGCAGGCCTCCTCCTCCTCACCCTGCTGCTGATTGGAAACACTGCTGCAGGTGTGATGCACCACGCAATGACTGCTCCCCACACTGGGAGCACTATGTGTCTACCCTGCATCCCAAAAAAGGGGGGATTAAAGAACTACTAATTCCTGCATTATTCACTGCGAACATTGGAGGCTCCACTTATCCCTGGACTCATCAGGACACCATCCTCACCGATTCTGGCACTGCTAACCCCTGATTGTCTGTATCTATGTGGGGAGGGACACCTGTACCCCCCACTTGCACATGCTGAATAAGCCGCACAGCCACTGGAGATCCCAACCTTCAGTGCTGGTTCGTTGTGGGAGTGCACTCCATCACAGAGTGCTCCTGTCGGTACCGAACATGGGCTTCCAGTGCAGACATGGTACATGGTGACCCAATACAGCACAAGCTCCTTTTTGATAAACACAAAGCTACAGATACAGGTGACTCTGCGCCTGCCATGGAGGAGGTGACAGTGAGAGCACTGTGCCTTGACAACTGTCTGGCACAGATGCAATAATGGCAGAACTTGGACAGGCAACAAACCGGTCAGAGGGTGCAGAGGAGCGTATCTCTGGACTAGACGAAGAGGGCCTGCAGACAAAGTGTCCAGGTGGCTTTGTTGAAGGAGACACACCTCCCCTCGGGCACTGTGCACTCTTTTGCCACTGCATGGGGACCACACCATTATTTTTTTAACGATAGCACATACTTTTGTGGCATCTGTATACTGATTCCGTTTTAACAGGCGCAACCCACATTGATGAGGAGGGGAAATATGTGCTTCCTGCAGGAGTGTTCACAGGGCAAAAAGTCCTTCTCACTAATATTTATGTCCTACACACCAACACACCCGAGTTTTTTCCAGTCCCTGCAATCCCATATAGATCACTTTTATTTTGACCAAATTATACTGGAGGGTGATTTTAACATGATAGAAGACCCTACTATTAAGCCCCGCTCACTACAAATCATTAAAAATATATGACACATACCTTATTAGACCCCCGGCTCCTCCATAATGCAGATGCCCTGGCCTATACTTTTCAATCTGCACCCTAATGGCACCTGGACACGTATTGACTACTGGTTGCTCTCCAACACAATCTCCCAACGGCTTAACTCTATTTCCCCTGGTCCCCACACATTATCTGATCACTCCCCAGTGCTGGTGACCCTCCGAATCCTGGTGCAAGTTGGTCTGGAGAGAATGTGGTGCTTCCCAGACATGGCACTGCATGATGCTCTCTTCCTCCCTGCACACCGCGATGCAATCACAGAATATTTTACTTTAAATAATGGATCAGTCAACACTAAGCTGACCTTGTGGGTGGCTTTCAAAACCTACACTAGTGGTGTTTGCATTTCTAAGCACTCTGGGGTATTGTGCGATATACGACACAGCTTGGCACACATGGAGGTACATCTGTTTGAACTTGGGAAAGCTGCAGTGCATCTGGTCACTGGCTCCCAACTCCATCAGCCCACAGCGCTGCTGGACTCATTTTGGGAACTCGCAGATCACAAGGCAAACTATTTGGTGACATATGCTACAGCCTGCAGGTATGGGAAGGGGTAGCGGCCAGGCTGTACACTTGCTCACTTACTACACCCAACCAGATCCTCTGCATATGTACTTGTACTGCACAGAGAGAATGGCACTCATGCAGTGGGCAAGGTGGAGGTGCAGACAGAATTTTTCAACAACTATACTAAGCTCTACCCATCACACCCTACCCCACGCTTTGCCAAGCTTCAAACTACCTTACATAAATAACAATGGTCTGCCTGTCCACAGAAGTGTCTAGAAAAAGGATTCCAGGTGTAAAAATGACTGCCTAGATCAAATATCTCTGTTTTATTTGCATACAAATTCAAATCATTGGTTATCAAATTGAAGCAAGACTTTCCAGAAGATTATGAGGGAAGTTGGAGTTACTAACAATAGGGAATGAATATCAGCAGTGTAGTTAAAATGTAAATCCAAAAGAACAAATTAAAGCAAACAAAAGCATTAAACAAATATTAAAAACTCTACAAAGTGTGCAATCATTCACAATGTATCAGTGGCCAGAAATGTCACTCTTAAAAAGAAAAGGTACTTTAGTTTTCAAAAGAATAATTATAACAATGCAAATCTATAAACTGAAAGTGGATCCCCTTTAGCACCATTAGTACTAGATATTTGTCAGAAAGTCTCTTCGTGCAGAACAATATATGACATTTTCCTATGATGTGAGTCAATTAGTTAACAATTAGAAGTTCTACCTATTGTAGTTGCCACAGAGTTCTCAATTTAAAACCCTTTACCTCTTGCATTTTTCATTAAGTTCACAGTGTAAGTTCCATTCCTAGTGCATATGTATTCATAATGTAAAACCTGATTCACGGGAAACTGAGGCAGATTATTCCAAGGCTGACTCAGGGAATTCTTGCGAAGACTAAAATAGCAAACAACTATAACACACAATAGATCAATGCACAACCATTTTTTGTTCTTTAAAATAGAAATGTATTTTAATGCACCCAAAAGAAAATACTATGTACAAAGTGATAGAATACAAGACGTTTAGCCGAATTACAAAATGGTCTGCTTTAGCATTCCACAAACCAACTATCTCTCCTATCACTTGTTGACATTATGCTGGGCTTTGATCATGTACAGTGCTGTAATGTCTTTTGGCTAAGGTCACAATATAGAAAAACCACATACATACATGCATACATACAATTTAGAACACTTCCCTAATGGGGGCTTGAAGATTAACCAGGGATAATAGTACATTCCCTTAAGAAAATTGAGCAACTGACCATGTAAATGTATTCTGCTCCTGTTATCTGTGAGGACCCTGTGACAATTTACTTACCAGTATGCTTTGATCCTAAAAAAACAGCAATGCTCCCGCATGACCCTACTGGAATACTTTGTCAAGTCCCTCCAAATGTACAAGACATTTCTCACTGTAATTAGTAATCAGTAAGGCAAGGCTGTTGGCTTTAATGTGAAAATAAATAGACATCATTGCGCTTTTTGCAGAAAGAAACCCCCTCAGATATTTTAGGAAGGCTCAAAGAATACATTGGTTCGAACATTAATTGCCCTTCTGAAGATATCAAGCATTTTCTGGTGTCATTTTCAGTGTAAATCACCTTTCAATTGGATTTGTCAGATCATAAAAAATGTAAAGCCACTTGCTATAGTGTTCCCCTGGAATTCACTTAGTAAAACCCCTTTCGAATGAATGTGGTAGAGTTAACCATGTTAACCATCTTTCCAAGGCATTTGTCAGGCTCCAAAGTGTAATGTTCGTTCCCATTGTATTCGTCAAAGCCTTCAGAATCTGAAGCCCTTCATTTGGTGTTTGTCATAGGTCATAACCTGACCTGTTTTATTATGTTTTATTATGTTTTTTTTGTTTTCACATCTTGTTATGTAAATAAACTTAAACCACAACCGTCACAGCTATACCACACTCCACCCCATTTCCCGACAGCAAATTGTCTTGCATTATTAGTCATGTTAGGAGTAGTTTATGTAGACACTTTCAAAGATCCCCCAGGACTTCTCTTGTGTGACTCTAAGAGGTGGTATTGGCTTCCTGATTGGGGCATGAGTTCGTGCGAGACAGAGCTCCCTCAGATATTTAAGGCATGTGATTTCTCTAAATCCCTTGGATTAGAAAGCTATGCACAGACCCCTTGGTCTCTCAAAATAGGTCTCTCTTGCATCCACAATAGATGAAAGTTTCTCCATACTTAGAAACTGCCACAATCTGTTGAGTCATGCACTGTATTCTGGAATCATTTCTTTTCCCCATAATGCTGTGCTCGGATGTTTAGCCCTGCCTGGTGTAATCGCTTTACCACTTGCAGATTGTAATAGGTATGTTTGTCTATTAAGTAAGCCTGAATGATGGAAATTATCAAATGTCATTTGAGAATATTACGGCGGATTTAAGAAAAGTAGCGCTACACCCAGTACAGTGCCACTTTCCTTGAGCCCCTTAGTGCCCCACTACCGCCATTATGTGTGGTCCGTATTTCAAATACAGAGCACCATGGCGCAGGATAGGGGGCAATAGCGTGAGAATTTTTTACACTATTGATGTACTGTTCAGGGTTAGAGCCAACATTTTGGCGCTAATCCTGAACAGTACATAGGGGCCCTTTGAGCAGGCGTTCAAAATTCTCCAAAACAATGACACAAATAAATCTTTTAGATTTCTTTGGCCCATTTTTGTCACCCCCCAATCGGGGAATGCCCCCCTTGCATACATTACGGCTGGTGCAGACATAATGTGGCTCAAGGGCTTACAATGTGGCGCAATGCATGCACAGCGTTTTTGCCATAATATCGCCACATTAGCATAAAAAAAATTATGCTAATGTGGCAATATTATGGCAAAAGGGGCTCTTAAATTAGCCCCATAGTTTTGATATGAAAATGTACTTCCCACCAGTACCGTTATGGCCCAGGGCATCACCATAATAATTGTGTCAGTGGTCCCTTGTGTCCACCTTTCTTCCAGCAAAGTGGGGGGTTTGCAGGGCACCAAGACTTTATTTGGGCTGAATTGTAATGACAATATAAAATGATTTTGGTCAGGGCCTCTTTACCTGCGCTAATTATGGTGGAGGTAATGGTTCAGTAGAAGATCTCTGCCCATTCTTGATACATGAGTTTCCATTCTAGTTTAGCCTCCCACCATTTCTGTGCTAAGATTTCACTTTGGGAGTTGCTTTCTACAGAAGTTCGTACATATCTGATATGATGTATTTTCATCTGTTTTAGTAATTAGCCATTTCTCAAAGGGGCTAAGTGGTTGGTTTTCCCAGGTCGTGTCAGAGGGGTCAGCACCCTAGTGCCCATTTTCTCCACAATCTCACATCCATCCTTCAACTGTTCAAAGGATTGGAGATCCTCCATATCTTAGAAAGCTCCCACCAGTTTGCAATTTGCATTTGCTATTCAATGTAGTTGTCACCATTATAAGCTGGAGAGAATTTTGGGATGCCAATTATGGGTGTCTGGCCTCTTGATACAGCTACTCTATCCCAGGCTAGTGTAGCTCCGCCAACTGGAGAGGAATACGTTTCTCAATGTTCATGCTTCTTCGTTAGCCAGGCACCAGCCATGTATGCATGCCTGCACTGTGTTTGTTCTGAAAACACCAGTGCTTCTCTGAGTGTTGTTGATGCCATTCTACTAGGTATAGGGGGCTTCACAGCACTATAGTAGTTTATTGAGTGAGGGACTCCCAAGGTAGGCCTGTCTTTTCTATAGAAGGGCCTTCTTCTCTCTTCAAATACAACTCTCCAGGAGATTCTACAATTTGTCATTCAGGCCTGGCTGGCTACAGTGTCATTACCTGCATTGTAGACAGAGGTTTAGACAGGGGTTGCAGCGTAATTGGTGCGATTCAACACATCCAGGACAATGTCTGCCAGATTTATCAGTCTTTACAAGAAATGCTTAAAAGACTGTTGAAACTCTGTGTGGTCGTTCCCCAATATTGTTTGTAATACATAGTTCAGGAGAATGCATATAGTGTCTGTTAGGTTTCGTTGGTGTCTTGTAAAATCTGTGAATGTTTATTTTGGATCGCAACACTTTGCCAAAGGTGTCTAACTTGTGCAGGAGTGCTGGTATAGAGTTCAGAGGGTTAGGTAACATTAACATTATGTTGGTGTAGAGGGCCAACTTATAATGAGAGTTCCCTAGTTTTGTCTCTGACATTAGGGGGCTGGATAATATAGTTTCTGCTATGAGTTTCATATATAAGGCAAAGATCAATGGAGAACATGGGTAGCTCTGTATCCATCCTCTATTGAAACTAAACTGGTTGGAGGGCACGCCTTAATCCCTAACTCTAGCAGTGGGATGTGAATTCCAATATGGCAGTAAAGATCTCTGCATCTTTGTTAAAGAAGGAAATGGGACGATATGAAGCACACTGTGCTCAGTCTTTGCCCTTTAATGAAACATAGCTTCCTTAATAAGGGGTGTGAGGGTACCTGTCTCTGCAAATGAATTGATTAGGGGGGGGCTAGAACATCTTACAAAACTGTGTGGTAAAACAGTCTGCTCCAAGGGTGTGATTTGGCTATACCAGAGATAACTTCCTCAAGTGCAATATCCTTTTTCTATGTGGTGGCCTGTTGGGTGGTAGGAGGCAGGGTCTGCATTGTAGCTAGGTGGGAATTTATATCAGATGTTGGTCGGGGTTCGCTGGAATATAAGCTTGCGTAAAATTGTTAGAAGGCTTCAGCAATCCCATCAGTTTTCATATGTCACTACCCCTTGGTCAGTATTTTATTTCTTTACCCCTCTGTATCTTGGCTCCTTATTGGCAGGCTAGTATTTAGCCATCTCTGTACCCCCTTTCTAGTACAGTTGGTGGAGACACAGCAGTGCGTTCTCCAACCTGTCCATATCTAAGTCCTTGAGTTGCTCACAGATTTGTGAGAGGTGGCTGCATATTTTCCATTTGCTAGTGAGTGAGTGTTGACCCTCTAATTCCTTCCCTCTGTTCTCCAGCTACAGCCTTGTATCCCTTCTCTCTTTATTGTGTTTGGCTGCAAGAGAGATCAGTTTCCCACATATGACTGACTTAAGAATCTACCAAAGGACCACAGCTTGGAACACTGAATCCTCATTCTCCAGCAGAAAATTCAGAGATTTTCATCCTAATTATTATGAGCAGAGTCTCGCTTCTCAGGAGATTGTAAATTAATCTCCACACATAGTTAAGCAAAGGTGAGTGGTGGCCCCGCTGTGTTATCCTGATAGGTGAGTGATCGGACAGGACTGACACTCTAAAATCAATGAAGCTTGTTTTTGCAAATAGCTGGGACCTGCCCTTAAAGTAACCAAGCCTAGCATAGGTCTGGAGTGAGGCTAAGAAAAAGATGTAGTCCCTATATATTTGGGATTTTGGACTCTCTGGATGTTTGTCAGTCGTATGCCCCTCATCCACTTTAACACGTCCATGGACAGGGCTCCTGACTGACTCACCCCCCCTGGAACTTCTCACTGGGAAAGTAAATAAAGCTCAGCATGAAGGTCTGAGCAGCATGAAGATTTGCACTTTCAGGAGGCATCAGGGTATTTTGGCAAAGGTGTTCACAACATTTTCCTTAAATCTTTTGCAAGTAAAATAACCACCCCCCTTTTTTGGGGGGCCTGAGGAGAGAAACTGTTTGGAAAATCAGCATGATCTAAGTTTCCCCAATCTTATTTTAAGATGTAGGTCTTCTGTAGAGGTCATACGTCTCAATTAGACTCCCTCAGCATGCTAAGGAGTGAGAGTTGTTTAGCCAGGACATAAAGTCCTCAGACATTGAGACTCATAAATTTCACCTTTATGAACATTAACAGGGGCCTCAGTGATTCTTAGAGGGCTGGGACGAGATCTTCTGGACTCCTATTACATGCAGTGACCACAACATGTAGATTGTAATAGTGCCCATTGTGCCGGAATTGTCCTCGTACAAAAATAAAGAAAACAACCCAAGCAACTCCATACAAATGTTCACAGGTCCTCCCTCCGACCCAGCCTCTAGATGATACCAGTAATGCTTTTGGTTCATCCGCTTCACCTCTCTCATATGGGAGATGTTAGAAATGGGGTCTTTGGGTGGCAGTCAGGTTATCCCCTGTCCAAGCAACGACCCTCACTCTAGTCAGGGTAAAGGAGAATCACCCTCAGTTAACACCCGCTCACCTCTTGGTAGCTTGGCACGAGCTAGCAGGCTTAACGTCTGAAGCAATGTGTAAAGAATTTGGACAAACACACACAGTAACTCAGTGAAAACAGTACAAAATGACACAACACAGATTTAGAAAAATAGGTAATATTTATCTAAACAAAACAAGACCAAAAATCTGACATACACAAGTCAAATAATGGATTTAAAAAACAAAAGAGTCTTGAAGCCTTTAGAAAACAGTGAGAACATTGTTAGCGTACAAAAGTACCTGGATAGCATCAAAATAACACTGCATGGGCGAGTGTGCGTTGGAAAAGGCCAGTGGTGCGTCGATTTCTGACTCGCAAGCGAGACTGTGCATCGTTCCTCCTCCGGTCGGGTTGGTGTGCGTTGTTTCTCACATCCTGCAACAGAACGATGCGTCGATTGGGACAGGCACCTTGGGTCTGGGTAGGCTTTCCATTGTTTTTCCGCGCCCAACGATGTTACGTTGAAAATCCGATTGCATGCTATCAGAAAACTGCACTGCGTGGGGTTTGTGTCAAAATCAGCCTCTGTTAGCGGGTGTTGCGCATCATTTCTCCAGCCGTGTTGCATCGATCTTCCAGTTGCGATGCACAAGGAGCATTGATTTCAGCCGCAAAGCCGGCAGCGTGTCGTTTATCAGCTGTGTCACGTAAGGTGTGTGTGTGGATTTTCAGTCTTGGTCTTCCAGCTTCATTGTTCAAGGGCCCAGGAACTTGATAGGGCACCACTTTGCAGGGCAGGAGTCTCTGCAGAGATTCCAGGTGCTGGCAGGGGAAGTCTTTGATGGCCCTGAGACTTCAACAACAGGAGGCTAACTCAGTTCAAGCCCTTGGAGATTCTTCACAAGCAGAAATGCACAACAAAGTCCAGTCTTTGTCCCCTTTCACAGACAGAAAACAGCAACTGCAGACTAGCTCCACAAAGCACAGTCACAGGCAGGGCAGCACTTCTCCTCTGCTCTTCAGCTCTTCTCCTTGGCAGAGGTTCCTCTTGATTCCAGAAGTGATCTGATTTTCAGAGGTTTTGGGTGCTCTTCTTATACCCCTTTCTGCCTTTGAAGTAGGCCTACTTAAAGGAAAGTCACTGTTGTTTTCCAGATCCTGCCTTGCGTAGGCCAGGCCCCAGACACACACCAGGGATGTAGGAGACTGCATTGTGTGAGGGCAGGCACAGCCCTTTCATGTGTAAGTGACCACTCCTCCCTTCCCCTCAGCCCAGATGGCCCATCTGGATATGCAGGCTACACCCCAGCTCCCTTTGTGTCACTGTCTAGAGGAAAGGTGCAAACAGCCCAACTGTAAAACTGACCCAGACAGCGAATCCGCATACAAACAGAGCCACAGAATGATTTAAGCAAGAAACTGCCTACTTTCTAAAATCTAAACGTGCCATTTTCAAACACACAATCTAAAAACCAAATTCACTAAAAGATGTATTTTTAAATTGTGGGTTCAGAGACCCCAAACTCCAAATGTCTATCTGCTCCAAAAGGAAATCTGGACTTTAATCATATTTAAAGACAGCCCCCATGTTAACCTATGAGAGAGATAGGACTTGCACCAGTGAAAAACGAATTTGGCAGTATTTCACTGTTAGGACATGTAAAACACATACGTCCATGTCCCTCCTTTAACATACACTGCACCCTTCCCATGGGGCTACCTAGGGCCTACCTTAGGGGTGCCTTACATGTATAAAAAGGGAAGGTTTAGGCTTGGCAAGTGGGTATACTTTGCCAAGTCAAACTGGCAGTTTAAAACTGCACTCACAGATACTGCAGTGGCAGGTGTGAGCCATGTTTACAGGGCTGCTAATGTGGGTGGCACAAACAGTGCTGCAGGCCTACTAGTAGCATTTGATTTACAGGCCCTGGGCACCTCTAATGCACTTTACTAGGGACTTACCAGTAAATCAAATATGCCAATCATGGATAAGCCAATGTACACACATAATTTATACAGGGAACACTTACACTTTAGCACTGGTCAGCAGTGGTAAAGTGTACAGAGCAAACAGAACAGCAAAAACAGAGTCCAGTACACAGAAACAACCTGGGAAGTAGAGGCAAAAAGTTAGGGGAGACCATGTCAATGATGCCAAGTCTAACAGGAGAGAGGACAGATAGCTGGAATGGGGCCTTGAGCCTGCCAATGACCTATGTCACCCCCTGAGGGACCAGTTTCATTGGTTTCAGGTCTCTCCTTCCACTTCGTTTACTTGTAGTTTGTCTATGATGGCCCTCCTTTCTTACTGGAGTTCTTCTTGTGATGGGTTGAGTGACAACCTTGTGAAAGGGAATGTATTCCATCTTTGGCCATGGGGGAGGAGTCTCTTCAGTTTCTGGCAGCTCCAGCGCAGATATGGTCTCAAGTGGGTGTGAATAGAATGAGCCTTTTTGTTCTAGGTAAAGATTAGATGGACGTGGAGACTCCAGCAATAGTTAACCCCCTTCTCCCTCAGAAACATAGTTGATTGGTGAAGCAGTTGTCTTCTACGCAATATGATAGGGGACAGGTTCTGGAACAGCCTCATGTTCACACCTTCGAAGATGGTTGGGCCTGCCTTGCATATTGGCTTAGGGATGGCCTCCTTCTGGCGATAGTAAAGCACACCAGCCATCACTGGGTGCTAAAGGAGTGCACACACAGTCTGTTCTAGCTTTTTGAACGTCTGTTTCGGCACGTCATCTCCTTTTTCTACATCCTGAGGTATTCAAATTATGCATGTTAGCCTTCATGATAAGTTTTCAAGGTCCTCAAGATGGCCCAGTAGATCAATACTCTGAGTTCTATCACTTCAAGCCAGGTGATCCCCAGTTCTTCCTCTCTGACATAGCCATTATCTTCCAGAGTGGAGACACTTTGTCCCAATTCACCCAGGCCATGTTGCATTTCTTTTAGATCCCTGGAGTCATTTTCTCGTGCAGAAGCAATATTCTGTCAGAGCCAACCAAATAAGTCCCCCAGGAAGGTGTGGGTGATAGGGGCCTGAGCCGAGGCTTGTGGAAGTCTGTGGAGAAGGTTCAAGGCTCTCACCTATCTCAGTGGCCTGATTTATGAGCAACCTCTTGTTTTCCAATTGCCGTGTTAGAGAACATTTCCTTCAAGTTAGTCATGCTTCTGTTTTTGGGATGTTATTGTATCCAGCAAGACAGTGGTGGTTGCTGTTGCCTAAATGTTTCCAGGGTAAGCAAGTGTGTAATGACCAGTGGTACAGAGGGCAGGTGGCACAGGAAGCCCAGGTGGGGTGGAGGGGGCACCTATGTTTGCCAAGGTCAGTCCTATCTCTCAGGGAAAAGAGGTTCCAAAGTAATTGCTTGGGTCGGGCTCAATTTGTCTATCAGGGTATGAATCTCAATTGGTGATTTGCCTAAGGCCACTCTAAGAACTTCCTTTTAGCATGTGTTTCTGAAAGCAGTTGAATCTTAATATGAATGCAGATGAGGAGGAGTTTATCATAAAGTGGAGCTCCAGCCAAGTGGTAGGCCTCTAATTTTGCTTGTGATTCTTGCCTCAAAGTGTTCTACTCAGGGGTTGTATCAGGTTCATTGCAGGGACCCTGAAGGTAGAGAGTCACCCCACACCATGTTCTCAGGCTCATCTGTGTTCCGTCTAGGCCCAAACATGGCCTTATCTGCTGACCACATGTTGCCACAGTTCACAATAAGGCATACAATATTTTACATGGAACTAAAATTGAAGCCCTTCCAATAGGTATGTGGCATACTAACCAAGGTGTGAATCCTGTCCCTTAAGATATATCACAGATATATCACAGGATGCAACTAACCTTGTTTATACAATCAGGTCCCATTATTTGTGTAGTGCCATGTGATAGTTTTCACAGCACCACATTCTAACCATAAAAAACAGCTATAGTCATTTCGGACCTATTATAAAACATAAAGCTATTCACGTCAAAATGGTTAAGTCTGCAGGTATCGTCTGGTCATTCACTATACAGATGAGAAGCTTCATCTTTTATAACCATCTTTATTATTATATAAAGCAAGTCTGTTGGCTTCAACTTGAGCATAATCATGACCATGTTATCTCTGCTGAGAGAGACCCATTGAATATTTTGGGCAGACCCAAAGTTTTGTTATGTTATATGTACTTGTAAAGCACTATCACGCACAGGGTTATCCTGGCACTGATCGGGTGTGTATGTTCCTATCCTTGTTATTCAGGTCATCAGCTTTTTACAGAATTCAAGAAAAGATGAGGAGGCTCTGATGTGGTGTAGGGGGCCATTCTATGCTTTAAGAGTGATGTAAGAGAATGCCCTTCCTTCTGATTTCATGTGTATGCATGAGATGTGTGTAAGCAGGGTTTGTTCTTGTCATGAACACTAACTCTCATTCTTGGAGAGGCCAATCATTTACTTAGGCTTTACCTAAAAATAGATATATATGTTCTAAGCCCCATCCTATTGCATGTGTCAGAGAGTTGACAATGCACAACCTAGGCCTATTGTATTGGTCATATAGTTAAAACCGCAAAACTTTTCCAGTGGTGGAGTCCACAATCTAAAATTCCTTCCTATTGCATTTGTCAAAGTAGTCACAATGTAAAGCCCTTTGCTGCTGCCTTTATTTTTCTTTGGAACGAAATCTATGGCATATTTTTTAATGAACCAATCATGCATACATATTTGACAATAATTAACCAAATCAGATCTGCTGTACTGAGTATTATTTGTACAGAGCAACCTATCTTTTTCAGGAGTAGCATGTACGCTCTGCCCTAATCAACACTACTAGGGAGAAAGATCAACATGTGGTAGGATTCAAAACCCCTTTCTTAAGGGTGCTTCTTAAAGCTCTTTTTCATTTTCTCTTGATCAGATAAGGTTGAACGAAAATTGCGCTGTCAAGCAAGAAGTAAAAATACACATGTATTCGTATGTATATATTTGTATGGATAGGGTCTCTCAGGAAGCAATCTTCATCTGCTGGTCTGTTTTCCAGTACTTTAGTCAAACAAATCAAAGAAAACCTTTGCTAATGCATGGTTTAAATTGCATATCCAGGAAGCTCCTTTCTCTCTTTAAACTGTATGTTTTCCTTTCGCCTTTGTTGTCCCTCTCTCCACTGCCTTCATGTTGTTCCTCCTTTAGCCCTCTTCATGGGGTGACATCCTCCAACCCCTCTTCCATCACTCATTTGCATACTTATTTCATTTATTTCCTTTCCATACTTTCTTCTCTTTCCTCACTCATTTCCATAATTCTCATTCCATTTATGCTCCATTTGTTTCTTTAAAAAAACATAAATTAATATTATGGCCCTCATTAAGACATTAGTGTTAAGTCCCGTTTACCGCCATGCTGACTGCTGGTAACATTCCGCCGCAGCAGCAGTTTACCGCTACCCATATTATGGCCCACACATAGTAATCCGTCACTATACAGCCACACACACAAGTCTGCAAGCCCAAAGGTCGGTGATAAACTGGCGGTAGAAAAACCTACACCGTTACGCCAACAGAACTACGTCCACAGCATTATGACCCACGAATCACCACAGCGGACATTCAACCACGGTAAACCATTGGCGGTACATACCGGCGCACTCAAAATACACAAAATCAAACAAAACAACACCGCAGTGGACAATTCAAACTACACACACATGACACAAATACACACCGCACATCCCCACAACCACAGCACTATAAAACACACATGCACTACCCACAACCCTTTACGACTCAAATAAATTAACAACAGAGAGAGAGAGATACCAAGAGCACCCACAGGACCAGAGCCACAAAACACCATCACCCATACACCATCCACACACCTTATAGCACACAGCCCAACACATCACCCCACACATCCTCACACACACCACACACACTACACCCATGCACCACAAAGACACCCCAGGTTCTTAGAGGAAGAGCTAAGAGTCATGGTGGAGGAAATCATCCAGGTAGAGCCACAGCTATTCGGATCACAGGTGCAGAAGCCATCCATTGAAGGAAGATGGAGCTATGGTGGAGAATCGTGGACAGGGTCAATGCCGTGGGACAGCACCCAAGAACAAGGGATGACATCAGGAAGAGGTGGAACGACCTATGGGGGAAGGTGCGTTCCATGGTTGGAAGACACCAGATAGGTGTACAGAGGACTGGCGGTGGACCCTCACCTCCTCCTCCACAACTAACAACATAGGAGAAGCAAGAATTGGCAATACTGCATCCTGAGGGCCTGGCAGAAGTAGCAGGAGGACTGGAATCTTGTAAGTCAAATCTCTATTATTATCACCCCCCCTACATGCATGCCATCACATACCCTTCCCCCTTCCCTCAGCCCCTTAGCATACCACCTCACATACACCCCACCATCACAACCCATCCATCCCAATACCAAGCCCTGCATGCAACTCCAATAAATGGACATCACTCACAGCCCTGCATTGACACCCATCACTAAAGCATGCACATTAGAGAGAATCACCTAGCCCACAAAAGCACTACTCACACAAGGCAAAGTTGACAGGGCAATCACAACCATACAGGACAACACACCCATGCACAAGATGTCAAACGCTGAAACAATTACACTGCATTTACATCCCCACAGGTCCCCACAGAATGTCACCAGAGGGGTGGTGCCAGCAACATCCAGTCCCCCCACAGAAGAGGCCCACAGTGATGACAGCAGTTCTGGACGCCTGGATCTGGATGACCAATCTAGCCCATCAGGGATCTCAGGACAGTCAGTTACCCAGGCACAGTCCCATACCACCACAGAACCTCCCCCATCCGAAAACACCTCCACAACACCCATCCAGCGGGCCCATACGTCTGTTCCGAGGACACGTCAATCAGCAGTGAGTCCACCACTACAGAAACCCCAGGCAACCCCACAAACACACGACGATCAGGGCCCTGGGCTCAGTGGCAGTGGGCACATGGTTCAGTGGACAGAGGCACAGGACAACAAGGAAGCTGGGAGGACTGTTGTGCGACAGAGGGAGGACAGGCCCAGGGAACCGACTCTCCACGAGGCACTCACCAACATCCTGGGAGCATACCACATTCCCAGGAGACGATACTGGACAAGTTGCAGGAGACCCAGCGGCTGCAGGAGGGACAATACCTGGGGATTAGGGAGGACCTGAAGGACATCCACACCACCCTGGTCACCATTGCAGGGGCGCTGGCACACATGGCCAACACCAGGAGGGAGGCAGTGGCACACCACCGGGCCCCTGACACTAGCCACACCGATGAACAGCCGTCCACCTCTGCTGCTGCTAGTGGGCAGGAGGCCTCGCCACAGGAACAACAGGCCACCATTACCCCTCCTCCTGCAGAAGGAGAACCACCCCGCAAGTGGTCCCTGCAATCCAGGCAGAAGCCAGAGAACATTGCCGAGACCCCCGCCAGGAAATAAGACTTTTGTGATTGTCACCCTTGTGTCCCATTCTGTCACCCTGTCCACCTTGAACTGCCATTTCTCCCCTTCCTATGCCCCCTTGGACAATGCACCTGTGATACAAATAGACTGGGCTCTGTCCTGGACTTTCCTCCACCATCAGCCCAGTCCATTCCACTACCCCCCCTACTACTTAGCACTTAAATAAACACCATTTAAAAAATACAAGTATGGAGTCTGTCATATGATTGAACAAAGTAATTGTTTCACAAGCTTTACACACTGCAATACAACAGTACTCAACTAAATACATTGGAATCACCTGTAGTAGGCTGCAGTCAACACACCAGGTGCCAGAGTGGGTCACAGATATCTGAAAATAGAGATGCCAAAGGGTACAGTAAGTGGCCATAGAATTGGGAGAATCTGCCTGTCATGTACAATGTAAAATACAAAGCTGTTAATGCAAAGTGAAGTTACAGTGTCTTACCTGTGTGTCACTGGAAGTATTGTTGTATAATAGCTGTTCTGTTGTCCTCATCCTCTGCCTCCTCATCTTCACTGTCCACAGTGTCCACTACTGCCATACGCCCATCCCCAGCCTCATCCTCCTGCAGAAAAGGTACCTGGTGTCTCAAGGCAAGGTTATGCAACTTGCAGCATGCCACGATGATCTGGCACACCTTCTTGAGTGAGTAGTACAGGCATCCACCTGTTAGATGGAGACAACGAAACCTGGCCTTCAGGAGGCAGAATATCCTCTCTATTATTCTTCTTGTTTACCCATGTGCCTCATTGTAACATTCCTTTGCCCTTGTCCTGGGATTCCTCACGGGGGTCAGCAGCCATGAGAGGTTGGGGTAACCAGAGTCACCTGCAAATATCGAGGGATACCTGTTAGCCAAACACTAACTCTTATGGCCAACACCATACCCATACACCAACATATACCTATTAGCCACACCCGTTGCCTCCGGAGTTGAGCCATCACATATGGAATGGTGCTATTCCTCAGGATATAGGCATCATGCACAGACCCAGGATACTTTGCACTGACATGTACTGTTCCGCCAGGCACACTATTTGCACATTCATCGAGTGAAAGCTCTTTCAATTTCTGAACACCTATTCATTTCTCTGGGGGGGGGAACAAATGCAATATGTGTACCATCAATAGCCCCAATAATGTTTGGGATATGTCCCATTGCATAGAAGTCAGCTTTCACTGTGGCCAAATCCTCCACCTGGGGGAAAACAATGTACCTACGTATGTATTTAATCAGGGTAGACAACCCTCTGGTCTGCACTATTGAGACATTCCTGCTGCCAAGCCCACTGACTCTTGGAAGGCTCCACTTGCAAAGAAATGGAGCACTGATAGAACTTGCACCAGAGGTGGGATCCCAGTGGGGTGACGGATAGCAGATATCAGGTCAGGCTCCAATTGGGCACACAGCTCTGTAATTCTGGCCCTGTCCAGTCTATAGGTGAGGATAATATGCCTGTCCTCCATTGTTGCCAAGTCCACCAGGGGTCTGTACATGGGGGGATGTCTCGATCTCCTATTCATCTGCAGTGGTTGTAATCTAGGGGGCAAAACTGTGAGCAGCTGGTCAGTATTCCACATTTCCAAACACTAAACTGCATTGCATGTTGTGACTGTAACAGTATGTTGTTGGATAGGCCCAAATGTTGCCTATGTGTACTGTGATGCAGTTAGGTGCCATGCCCTCCCCCCCTTGAAATGGCGTCCACCTGTCCTGTGTGGATGGACATGTGAAAATGAGGTAATGCCGCTGATGTTGTGTGCCGTTGCGGGAGGCGGTCGTCATTGGACCTATGGGTTAAAGAGGCAAATGGTGATGTACGCCAGCGGTGACGGTACGCACCGCCGCGAACGTGACCACCATTTTCTATCTGTTCACTCACTTGCTACTTGACCTTCAACAGGAGAGGACCTCACTGCAAGTGCTGCTGAGACCTATGTCTGGAACCGACCATGGCTCGTGTCACTGGGGAAAGGGCCCCTGCCTTCACTGCTGTGAGTTGGAGACACTGGTGTATGGGGTCCTACCCCAGTACCGAATGCTGTATGGGCCTTCAGACCAACAGGTGAGTACACTGTGAGCACGATGCATGGGGCATGAATGCATGGAGTGCTGTGTGTGAGGGCCACATGTGGGGGGTGGTGGAAGGGTCCTGGACAGTGTGATGCATGTATGGTGGGCAATGTCTGTGTGTAAGGGGATGTGAGGGCTATGGTGGGCCATGAGTGTAACAGGCTGGATGGTATGACTGATACCTTTTTCTATGTTTCTTTTTCTGCAGGTCAGCGCCAAGGATGTACGGACCCTGGGGGTCTATGGCAGGCGGAGCACCCACTGTCGGTTGGAGGACCTGAAAAGCTGGGCAAGGAAGATGGTGGAGGCCCAGCTGGGGATGGTTTCCCAATGACGAAGGGGTGCCCATCGAACCCTGACCCCCCTGATGGCCCGCAGACTGGCGGTGGCCTAACCGGAGCTGGGTGGGCAATTGAGGGCATCACAGCAGCCACAAGGGGGTGTGTACAGTTTCCCAATATACTACTTGCGTGTGGTGGGGTGGTCATGTGGGCCCGTGGGTGCTCCTAGGCAAGGCCAGACATTGGAGGGTAGGTCCCATGTTGGTCACGGTTCTGATGTAAAATATCTCCAACCAAGCTAGTAGGCATCCACAACTGGGCAGGGGTCTGTGGGTCTCAGGTATGCTGCTGTTGGCATTAGGTATTCCTGTCGATGGGCTGGTGACTAGCATTGTGACTGTTAGTGCATTACCTAGTGTGTAGGGCTGTTCCCTGTGTGTGTGTGTGTGTGTGTGTGTCGTGTACACCAACGGTGGTGTTGTTGCTGCCATTGAGCAGGTGTATCTTTTGTCTCTCCCCCCCTTTTTGTTTTGTTACCATGCCTTTATGTGCATCAGCATCATCTGGCAGAGGAGCAGAGGCACCAGAGGGAGCTGCATCCCACAGGGCCCAGGAGGCCGAATCCACCGACCGTGAGGGCATCAGTGGGATGGAGGGCAAGGGGAGCACCACGACGGAGACAGGTGGGGATAGTTGTGACAGTGATACCTCCTCCGAAGGAAGCTCTCTGGTGGTGGAGAACACCTCTGTGCCTACCCCAACTACAGGTAGAGCTGCCGCACCAGTACCAGCACAGCCCTCCCAGCAGCCCCTCAGCGAGTTTTCCTTGCCTGCTTGCCCAGGATGGTGGCCATCTCCTTCGCCACAGCACCTCAGGCCTTGACCCAGTTAGCCATGCTGCCCTGAGAGAGGAGGCTATTGACCTCCTGCGATCCATCTCTGTTGGGCAGTCAACCATAGTGAATGCCATTCAGGGGCTGGCAGGCCATTTGCAACACAAAAATGCATTCCTGGGGGGCATTCACTCTGGCATGGCAGTTCAACAGAGCTCAATCCGAGTTCTGGCCTCCTCCCTGATGGCAGCCATTGCCCCTGTCTCTAGCCTCTTCCCTCCAATGTACTCTATCCAGTCCCATTCCCCTCAACCCCAACCTATCCCAAGCACACATTCAGACCAGCATGCACCCAAAACAACACACAGGAGTAGCTCAGGCAAACACAAGCACAACACCTCATCCCACAGGCACTCACACAAACACCATCCAGATGCAGATATAACAACGTCCACTGCATCCACTGTGTTCCCCTCCTCCTCTTCCTCCACCACTCTCCCAGTGGCGTCTCCAATCACACCTGCATGCACTACATCCTCATCCACTACCCCATCACCATCATGCCTATCATTACACACCCCTCACTGGCAGTCACCACCCCCACATCAATGCACACGTCCCCTATGTCCTCTCCCACTGTGTCTGTGGCCCCTCCTCCCAAAGTACACAAACGCAAGTACTCAGACACCCACTAGCCATCCACCTCACAGCAGCATCCAGTCCATGCACCTGCACCCAAACACAGCAGACAGACACATCCTACAACCACTTCCTCTTCCTCCACTCCCAAACCTTCCCCCTCTTCCCGCCCCAGTGTCCCTAAGAAGCTTTTGCTCTCTGCCGTTGACCTCTTCCATATCCCTCCGACCGTCCTTCACATCAGGCCAGGGTGGTCAGAACCCAGGCGAGCACCTCAGCCACCCAGTTCACGGCCACAGTAGTGTCGGCAGCTACTGTAGGTGGGAGAGGCTCCAGGGAACCAGCCATCAGCACTGACAGTGTGTCTGCACCAGCTGCCAAAGGGAAGGAGGCACCACCAGCTGCCAAGGTGAAGGGAAAGGAGGCCCAACTAGCTGCCAAGGATAAGGGAAAGGAGGCACCACCAGCTGCAAAAGGGAAGGGCAAGGTGCCTGCACCTGCAGGCAGTAAGGACAGGAGGCGTGGTGCTGGGACTGATTCTGAGACCCCACCACCAACCATGGCGGTTCAGCCGTCTGAGGCTGCAGGGGAAGGGCTGGAGCATCCCCCCACCACCACCAGCACAACTGCCAGCAGTAGCAGCCCCTGTGGGCAGCCATCTGAGGCTGCAGGGAAAGGGCTGGAGACTCCTCCCACCACTGCCTGCACTGCCACCAGCACCACTGCCAGCAGCAGCAGCCCCAGTGGGCAGCCGTCCGAGGCTGCAGGGGAAGGGCTGGAGCCGCCCCCCACTGCCTCCAGCACCACCACCAGCACCACTGCCAGCAGCAGCAGCCCCAGTGGGCAAAGGTCCAAGGCTGCAGGGGAAGGGCTGGAGCATCCCCCCACCACTGCCTTAGCCGCCAGCAGCACCACTGCCAGCAGCAGCAGCCCCGGTGAGTAGCCGTCCAAGGCTGCAGGGGAAGGGCTGGAGCCTCCCCCAACCACTGGCATCCCCGACACCAGCACCACTACTGCCACTACTGAGCAGCCGTCACCGCGGGTGGGCAGTGTGTAGTCCTGCCTCCATGGGCTGTAGTACATCCTGAACCCTGCAAATCCTGTAGGTGTGACACCCAGGTGAGAGACAGTGACATTGCACTCCCTGCTTGCCAGGATAAAGCATACTGGGCACAAGGCCCCCTCCAGAACCAGTGGAAAAAGCCATCCACTCCCCCTCTCATTTGCCAGGATGAAGCACACTGGGCACAAGGCCCCCTTCAGAAACCAGTGGAAGAAGCCATCCACTCACTGCATCTTTGCTAGAATGAGGCACACTGGGCACAAGGTCCCCTCCAGAACCAGTGGAAGAAGCCATCCACTCACCCCCTCCTTGCCAGGATGAAGAACACTGGGCACAAGGCCCCCTCCAGAACCAGTGGAAGAAGCCATCCACTCACCCCCTCCTTGCCAGGATGAAGCACACTGGGCACAAGGCCCCCCTCCAGAACCAGTGGGCAAACCACCCAATTAAGAGACTGTGGCTTTGCCCTCCCCAGGACCAAGCAGCGAGCAAACCACCCACTTGAGAGACTATGGCTTTGCACTCCCTAGGAACAAGCAGTGGACAAACCACCCACTCGTGAGACTGTGGCTTAGCACTCCACAGGACCAAGCAGTGGGCAAACCACCCACTCGAGAGACTGTGGCTTTGCACTCCCCAGGACCAAGCAGCGGGCAAACCACCCACTTGAGAGACTCCACTCCCTAGGACCAAGCAGTGGGCAAACCACCCACTTGAGAGACTGTGGCCTTGCACTCCCCATAACATCGCACAGGGCATGTTGCCCCCTCCAGGACCAGTGGTTTCGTACCATCTTCCGGCTGAGGTGCCCCCCGTTCCCCGTTCCCCTGAGGTGCCTGTGTATTTTCAACCTGATGCCCTTGCAGTGTTCTCTCCGTGTTGTTGCAGGAGTCAAGTGGGGCCTTGGCCTATGTGATGTGGCCCTGTGGTCCACGGACACTGAGGACTGGGCAGTGTCCCTTCATTTCTATGTATATACTGTTTTGATTTTGAAGCACAAATTTCTATTATTTTATCTTATTACACTCATTTTAAGCTATTCCTTTTGTCCTTGATATTTGATGTTATTCCATCTGTTTGTATGTATGGTGTTGGGGGTAAGGGTGGGGGTGTTGCATGGTGCGTGTGTGTGTCACTTTTCTTTTCCTCGCCCCTCCCTTTTGCTAGGCGGCAGTACTCACCCTGGTCGTCTTCGCCTGCGTTGCTGTTCGTAATGCAAATCAAATCAAATCAATCTTTATTCGGATATTACTCCATAAAAGATATACAATCCATTTAAAATAGACATAATACACAATTAAAATTCTTCATTAGAATTAATTAAACCATTATTCATTCTCATAACAGAGGGCTTCTAGATGCATCATTTTTTTTACTTTGTTCTATTGCATGTAAAATGAATTTTATCACTGCATTGCATTTCTCATTAGTGTCCAGTTTACATAAATAATTAAAAGCTTCTTTTAAAAAAAAAAAATTGTAGGTAACAAATACAGGCTTTAAAAATGTTTTCCTAATGTTATGATAAAATCTACAGGATATGATAAAATGCATTGTGGATTGTGCAAAGCGTCCCACACAGGGACATTTCGGTAAACTTTTGCTCCATATCCTCATCTTTGGAAAAGGTACAAGAAAGTGCAATGTCCTAAAACGCATCCGAGTTAAATAGAATCTGTCTTGAATATTTTTAAATATAAATAAATAATTTTGAATTGTATCGTTGGCTCCCATCATATAAATTGCTACTGTCGATTTCCTACATTCTCTATTTACTCTATCACTATTCCTCCGTTGCTGGTTTTTCAATTATTTTTTGATAAATTGAATAACAATACCCGTATTATCTAAGTGTGGATCTAGGTTTATGCTTTTCAACAAATCTTTTAGATGCATAAACCATGGGATTTTATCACAGTATTCTAATGTAAGGCAATCCTTTGTGATCTTTTTTTTAAATCTAGTCCCTTCTTTAGACCAGATACCGTGACAAACCAAAAGGGCTCCGGTATACTGTATATTAAATCTTCCACATATCCAGTTCCCTATGTACCATATAGGTAGACATAGTGTTTGGTACTGCTAGTAGTCTGCAGAGGAATTTATTTTCGAGCACTTGTAGTGACTTTATCTCAGGCGTTAGGCCCCAAATGGCAGAACCATACATAATGCTGTTGATTGTCTTACTTTTATAAATTCATAGCATTTCCCTAAGGGGTTTATTGCTGATTTTTTTTTAAAATCTAAAAATAGCCTCTGTTGACCAGATATACTTCATCTTAGTTATTTCCAGGTGTTGTTTCCAGTGGCCCGTATTAGAATATTGTACACCCAAGTATGTAAATCTATTTACCTCTTCACATATATGGCCCTTGATATAATAAGTTTTCTTACTAGCCTTTCCCTGGCCAAAAGTCAAAGCGACTGTTTTATTCAGATTCAAACACATGTCTCTACCCTCCATAAATTCCACAAAACCCTCAATCAACCGCTGTAGACCAATTGCGGTTTGTGACAACAATACAGCATCGTATGCATATAAAAGCACTGGGACAGGACATTTCCCTATTTTAGATGTATCAATTGCCACATTTTTTAGATGGGAGTCTACCCCATTGATATAAAGAGAAAATAAAAGGGGAGCTAAAACACAGCCTTGACGTATGCCTTTCCCGATCCTAAAACCTGGGGTGCATTCACCGTTTCTTCCATATCTTAGTCGTGCTGTTAAGTGGTCATGCAGTTGTGCCAGGAAACTGAATATGTCTAGAGGCACACCCAATTGTATTAGAACTTTCCACAGCTTTACATGATTCACTAAATCAAAAGCGCTGCTAAGATCTGCAAAGCAGAGAAACACATGACCCTTTTTTTCTTTTTTGTATTTACTTATTAAGAAATTAGGATTTATACACTGTTCCAAAGTACCAACCTTGGGTCTAAATCCTAATTTGGCCTCCGTAAGTATGTGATTATCTATTGCCCAAGACTCTAATCTTTCTAATAATGCTCTTCCTAGTAGTTTGACTGAAGAGTCTAAAAGAGATATAGGTCGATAGCATTTAGGATCACCTCTGTTTCCCTTTTTAAAAATGGGAACAGTAATACTTTCAGTCCATGAAGTTGGAATATACCCCCTTGCTGCACTCAGAAAAACGTGGGTCAGAATAGGGCACCATAAATACAGAAATGTCAAGTAAGCATTTACTGGCACCCCATCTGGGCCTTGTGCCTTCCCTTTCGAACATTTTCCCATAGCAGATCTTACTTCCTCAAGACTTATCACTTCCAAAAAAGGTGGCATGAACTCTATTATCCCTTTTATCAAAGTGGGCATGTCTTGGTTAAATATTGCACCAAAATGGGAGAGTCAATCCGCTGATGGGACATGTACAGTGATCTCAAGTGCTTCTCTATTTTTTAGGAATGGTTGATTAATAGTTTTCCAAAATAAGGTGCTATCTCTCAGTACTGCTGCTTGCTCAAGAATATCCCATGCCATGGCCCTCAACTCTGCCTTCCTGATCTCCAGTGCGTGTTTATAGCTGGAACGTTTATTAATTACATCTTCCATATTTCTCGGTCGAGCCTGCAAGGCTCTCTTAAGTTTCTGGATAGCTAATGAGCAATAGTGGTCAAACCATCTCAATTTTACTCTCTTTTCCTTCCTAGATATTACTTTTAGATTCTCTGATATAGCATTATTAAGTTGATTAAAAGACGCTAACATCTCAATCGGACTTTGGTTGAATTCAGTGCATATTAAAATATCTTGTCTATATCGGGTCACAATTTTTGTCTTCAAGTTTGTTTCATTTATCCCGGTCCATTTTATGGTGATACCATTTTTCATTTTTGTGCCTATATTTCTTGTTAATCGTTCTCCCACATTATAGGGTTTATCTAATCTCATAGTGAGAAGAAGAGGGTGATGGTCACTATATATAGTTGGCTTAACCTTTAAAGATTCGATCATTGCTACGTTATTCCTAGAGATCAGTATATGATCGATAGTTGAGGAGTATCCTCTTCCTATAAACATTGGGTGCTTCACTCCCTTGGCCCTCTCTTGTTCCACCAATTGTAGATCACATCTAAATATTATTTCATTCAATACAATTCCATAATTATTATGCAAAAAGTGAGGTTGAGCATTTCCCCCATCATCAGTAACTCTGCATATTTTATCAGTAGTAGTTTAACACATCCCAATGTTGAAATCTCCCACCCATACTAATAAGAAAGTTGCTTTTATATTCATTTAAAAATAACTGTAAGTCATCCTGGAGGGTTGATGCCACTACTTTTTTAGTATCATCAAATGTATTGTTATAATAGTTAATTACAATAATTCCCATTGTACCATTTATCCGGAGATATAGAAACTGATAGTGAGGAGAGTTGAGGAAGGATTTCACCGTCACAAATGGTACTAATGTGGAAATCAAAATTGTTAAACCTCCCTTGGTCCTCCGACTAGATGAGGCAATAGCTGACGTAATAAAAATCAAATATCCTTCCATATAGAAGGATCCGCTATGCCATGTTTCGTGTAGGCAGAGAATATACGACAAGTTTATTACAGTCTGCCACTCCTTATCGGCCAATTTGGATCTCACCCAAGCTATGTTCCACGACATGAGTGTGATTGAGTTCCTTATCAAAGTCCTCCCGTCGATCTCAGCATTACTATTATGACACAAGGTGTTAGGTTTTGGCTCTAGAATGATAAAGGATATTTCATCATTGGCTGATATCCCTATTCTATTCTTTTCCTCCTACTTTCAATCCTGGTCCTCCAAATTACTGAAGGCAGTAAATCTATTAGTGCACTCTACGCTATCATACCTATCCAGATTGCTAGGTGCTTTCCTTGTATCCCCTATACCTCTTGTACCTAGATTAGGCAACGTTCTATAAAAGTATCCTAGAGGGACAGCCATAATCTCCCTTCTCATGCTTTTGTGAGTTTGGTGTCTTTTTTCTAGATCTAGTAATACATTACCCACAAAGCGAGGATCGCGAACATTAATCACTATACAATCTCTCTCTTCTTCATCCAGGATTCACACCCATTGAACTCTCCTTGCATATAAAATTTCACAAAATAGTATATCTGGAGTGCATATATTTCTTGACATTCAATGTATTACTTTATTACGTAATTCTGGCCAAGTTACAGCAATATTTGATCCCAATTTGGGGTCATTTTTTAGAATAATAGTATAAGGGGTTGCATCTGGGGGTAGTTGTAAAACCTCTTTCGATAGGCTATCTCTCTTCACTGTCTGCCTTTTATGGTTTTCATTTGATTGTCTAACTTGGTTAATAATGGGTGCCTTAGGCTGGAATGTTTCCCTCTGTGCGTGATAGCAACATTCTGAGTCTCTTCTATTAGAGTCTACATTCCCTGTCGTTGTGTTATTCCTTGTAGCTATATCCACTTGGTTTTTGTTTGGGCTAACATCACAACCAGAAATCATGTTTTTGGCATTAATCAGTAGAGTGACACTCACTTCAATCTTACTTATGCGTTCTTTTATCTCCTTGATTTCTGCCAATACTTTAGATTCTATATTATCTAATTAATTGTGGAGTTTCTTAAACAATGTTTCCATACTTTTTAGTAAAGATCCATTGTCTCCTGATAATGCAACTGATGAATCACCTCCATGCATTTCCCTAGTTATTTTACCCCCTTTGAGAGACTGTGATGATGGTGCGAAATTAGATTTAGTTATCTGTCTGCTTCTCTTTTTCTTTTGGTGGCAGAGAAGTTAAATCATCTGTTTAATTAAAGGAATTAATTTCTACTAATGTATTTATGGGTTCTAGAGGGTCTAGGGAAGACCTGGAAACCACCCCATGAAATCTTTCCTCTGGGGACTCTAGTTCGATAATCAAATCCGCAGCCTCTTGCTCACTTCTATAATAGCTTAATGTACAACGTTCTTAGTTGCCACCAAGCGTGCTTCAGCATTAATGATCTCTTCATTGAGTTACCCCATTGCAAACATAAGATAATTAGTGATCATACTGGGAATTTTTGTGGTTATACCATTCCCTACTTGGTTTTGCTTCCTTTTCCCCATTACCTCCGGGTGCAAAATGGCAACTGGAAGCTCTGTTGCCGTTAAGGAGTCTTGGGCTTGTAGTTTCAGGCTCCCCCCAGGTGGAAAGAGAGTTCGTCCCGCGGAGCGGGTTAGCATCGTCCTTTTCACCGCCCCTCCGGGTGCAAAATGGCAACCAGCAGCTCTGTTGCCGATAAGGAGTCTGGAGCTTGTAGTTTCAGGATCCCCCCAGGTGGAAAGAGAGTTCGCCCCGCGGAGCGGGTTAGCAGCATCCTTTTCACTGCGCCTCTGGGCGCAAAATGGCAACCAGACGCTCTGTTGCCACTAAGGAGTTTGGGGCTTGTAGTTTCAGGCTCCCCCCAGGTGGTTAGACAGTTCATCCCGCATGAAGAGGTTTACAATCATGGGGAAGATGTGCAACTTGGGCTCCATGGCGTTGTGGTTGTTCCCTGAGTCTCCAGAGATGAGTCCTTTGCCTTCTGTGTAATGTTTTTGCCGTGCTTTTGATGTCATTGGTACCGCCCTGGAAAAAGTGGCAGATAGGCCTATTGTAATAGTGTGGGCGGTACATTGTCTTCGGCCTGGCTGTTGGCAGTTACCGCCGCAGTGCTTGTCGCTACCGCCGTGGCGGTCGGTGTGTTAAAGTGGCTGTCTGTGTGGGCGGTTTCCGCTGTGGCCATAATTCCATTTTTTTTACCGCCGACCTGTTGGCTGTATTACCGCCACTTTATCACCGACCGCTAGGGTTGTAATGAGGGTCTACATGTTTTACCTGTTCTTGTTTCTATCGAGCAAACAGTTTTTGTATTAATTGTTTTCTTCATTCTACATAATGGCACTTGCAGCATAATATTAACTGAACATTTGAAACGATCAGTAATATTTTACTATCAGGACATACGAAAAGTAGATGCTGAAAGCTACAACAAACATTTATTACACTATTTTCTCCCATAGCTTCTGGAAGCAGACATTTATTAAGCTAGAACAGACTGAGAGCCTCATTTGCAAACCCTTTACACCACTGCTGCATCATTTTTTTTTTTATTCAGCGGTGGAGCTAGCAGTGCACTACACTGCTCCATATTTACAAACTTGTGCATTTGGCCCAATGCGTCAGTTTGTAAAGCCCTGTGTTACATTATATCTGCGCCAGGTATAATGTATGCAGGGTAGGCATTCCCACAGAAAAACCCACACAGAACTGACGCAGTGAAATTTACAACTTTTCACTGCGTCATTTTAAAACTTCACTGCTCAGAGCAGGCGTGAAATTGATGCAGGGCTTTTTCCTATGGGACTTTCCTCACATTGCTGGAGTTGCATCTGTTTAATGGCGCAACTCCAGAAATGCGTCAGTATAGCGCTAACAGATTTGTCATAATTTCTGATGCATCTGTGTAAATAAGCGCCATGGAGCTCTGTATTGTAAGTACAGCACATTCATGGTGTCATCAGGGGATGTGCGGCAGGCGCAAGAAATCTGATGCATCAAAGACGATGTGTTTGATTCTTATGAAAGAGGCCTTGAGTGTGCACTCCGTTGGCTCCCAGTGGTGGCTGGTGTGCATTACTTTTGCCAGAAAGAGGTCATCCCTATGGCAGTATGCAAGGCAGGACAAACCACCTTTGAAGGTGTGAACATCTGCTTGATTCAGGACCTGTCCCCTATCCCATTACATAGAATGTGGTACAACAACATCCCTAGAAGAAACTACAGTTTTATGCACATTCAGAATGGGGATTGGGTGGCAGATTGAAACAAATCTCACAAGGCTTTTGATACAGATCTCTCATGGGTGAGGAGTCTGGGCTTTTCAGGAAATTTTAAATGTAATAACAAAGACAGTGAAAGGGAGTAAATAAGTGACAGGAAAAATATGGACATTATTTACTGAGGTTACAAGAGCACTAGTTTTCTGGGCAGAGCGTGTTTTTTCAAGGGACCACAGAAACATGTTAACAGTACAGTCCAACATTTTACACCATGGGGCAATTGGTATGTGTATTCAAATTGAATCTCAAATGGAACACGGGATTCAGAAAAACATGCTTAATTGATGGGTCACATGTTACAGAAACACTGCAGTAGAACAGTGGTTTTTAACCTTGTGACTACTGTGGTACCCCATTTAACCATTACTGGAGCCCGAGGACCCCCACTGAATCTTTATTAGAATATGGGGACTCTAGCTGAGTCATTGCTGGAATTTAGAGGCACCAGCATCGCCATTTTTTATGATTTGTAACACAAAGTAATACAGAAAAGTACAGAAATAAACATTCATCAAACAAATACACACATAATTAAATATTTTGTTTCATTCACTAACAAATAGATAAAAAATAACATTGTATTTGTAATGGTAAGGTTAGAGCTTCTCTAAATTCAATTGAGGGCACTCATCATCCTTCCGTACTCTAGTGTGTTTGATGCACTTGCATTGTTCTGACAAATCAATCTGAGGATACTAACTTAATTTTTAGGCTTTGATTTCGTATTCCTCCACATATATAGAATGTTTTACATTTTACAATTTTACAGTATGCTTCTATGTATGTAGATGTATTTTTTTTTTTCACTAAAAAAATGATTGCTATAGGGACATTATAGTTAGGAAATAGAATTAATAAACCATAGAAATTCACTGAAAAAAAAACAAAAGTTACAGGGACTTTATAGTTAGGCTCACAATTTAAGTGTACAAAAGCATAGAAATCCACCTGTTTTAGTTAAAGTTATCTCGAGTAACTATAACTCGTGCCCTATGGTAACAATAACTCACATGCTTGCCATGTACTGCTAATTACTGCACAAATTACAGCACTGGTGACATCTTTGATAACATCATTGATAGTGTCATTGTAACATCTTCAGTAAAAATTATTGATCAGATAACTGTGCGTGGCTGGTGGTGCAAGCCACCTCCCTCACACAAATTTCTTTGGGTGGTGGCAGTCACTGGGGCTGCAGAGGGGCCAGGCGCCCCCCCTGCATTTAATTTTATTACAGTCCCAGGAGGTTTCCTAAACTTAGACCAAAAGTCTATCTTTACTCAAAGTAACGTTAGACTTTTGGTCTAAGTTTAGACTTTTGGTCTAAATTCTGACTAAAAGTCCAAAATTAAACCAAAAGTCTAACTTTACCCATAGTAAAGTTAGACTTTTGGTCTAAGTTTAGACATTTGGGGGGTCATTACAACCCTGGCGGACGGTGTGTTAAATCGGCGGTAAGACCGCCAACAGGCTGGCGGTCTTATTTTTGGAATTATGACCATGGCGGTTACCGCCATGGTCATTCGACATTTCTCCGTTCCACCCGCCAGGGCGGAGACGAGCGCTGGGCTGGAGACCTGGGTCTCCAGCCCGGCGGCCGTGACAATACCAATCCATGGCAGTAAGCACTATCAGTGCCAGGGAACTCCTTCCCTGGCACTGATAGGGGTCTCCAACACCCCCCACCCCCCCGACTCCTTCCCCTACACCCCCCACCCCCCGACTCCCTCCCCTACACCCCCCACCACCCCTGCCACCCCCTAAAGGTGGCAGGACCCCCTCCCCACCCCGACCCCCGACAGTACCTTCCACACACCCGACACGCACGCAGGCACCACCAACACACATACACGCACACACCGACACACATGACAACATACACACACACAGTCAGACACGTACACCCACATTCACACATTCACGCACACATTAGTCACATTGTTTTGTCATTCTCATATTCAAAAAAATAGAAGGAAGCGTTCACACACACCACAAACCTTATATTTTAAAAAGAAAAAATAAGTAGGTAATGTGAGTTACTTCTGCTTGAACGTGAATATGCCATGTACATGTAGGAAGATCAAAATACCAGTATGGAGTACCTTGTGTATATATTACATCTCTACCTTCACAGCACAAGTACACTGAGCTGGAGAACATGACTTATGATCATTGTCTGCATCAGGAACAAAATAAAAATGTCCAAGAAAAATGTCTATGCATTCTACAAAAGATATGCTAGCTACATGATAAGAGACCCCAACAGTAGTTTGAAGGTGATCGACGTCATCTCAAGCTCGAGGATAAAAACCAGAATAAGCCATAACAGGCCTATATAGTGACTATGGTGCTGCTCTGCTGATGTGATTGCTTTTCCTGATATGGTTTTAAGAGTAGAGTGTTCTACAGATTATTACATAAAATGGGGTCCTGTCAAGGGATATACAAAAACAAGGCAAGTTCTTGCAAAGTGGTAGAAGAAAGCAAGGAACTAAGGGCCCGATGTATTTACATGTACTTACTGAAAAAGTGGTTGTAAATCTAGCACCACATTTTTGACCTGTGTCTGGTTTTGTGATGCAATCTATAAAAATAGGTCGCATAGCAAAGTCTCTAGTAGCACAGGGCTGCTGAAAGTTCTGTCTAAATAATATTAATTAGGCAGGCTGTTATTTGATACCCTACATGGTTGGCTGCATAAACAGGGATGGTGGGCTGCAAGAGACAGCAGATCAACTTCCCAATGTTTGCATTCCCACAAGGGAATCGTTTTTAAACAGTCTGTGTTAGATAAAGGAACTGGTGTTACTTTACTAACAAGTTTCTCAGTTGGGGATACATTGAGAAGGGCAGTCAGTCTTCCCCTCACTGTGGGCCACTGCCTGCTCTCTCCAAGGTTGCTGATATGATTCACAATCAGTTAGGCGCTGGTAACTAGTCAATGGTTTGCTACCACAATTGTGGTTGCAACCTATTCATACATAGCAGTACAACTTGTAATTAGTAGTGTAAACTTCTTTCATGCTCCCTCTTAACTGTGATTCAATCTGGATTACAAAACCCATTCTGCAAATGAGAAATGGGTTTGGTGAATAGAAAAAACACATGGTGCAGTCACAAAATCAGTGATTTGGAAAATCGCATGGTTTGCATTCAAGAAATGGCTTTGTACATCTGGCACTTATTATCAAGTCATTCATTGACCAACTACCTTCAGAACTGTAAATCTCAATGAGGTATCATCAGGGAGCTGTGATGTGTCATCCTTACAATCCCAATTACCGTGGAATCTTGAAATTCTGTCCATAAATTTCAAATCTTTTTGGACACATCTGTGGTATTTAAACAATCTCCGCTCTCAAGGAGACATTGCACTTTCAATGGCTTTCCTCACCATGTACAAAGTGATGACAACCAAATCATGTTTCCCCTCTCCCACTACATACAAACCTCGAAGTGTATTGCAACATCCCAGCACCAAATTGCCCTTCTCTCCCTTGTGCTTAACTGCTCTAAATCTAACATCTTCTACACCACTCCCCACACAAACCTGCACCCCCAACCCCTCTTATCCAAATAAAAACAAATAATAAACCAACAGCAAACCCATCAGCCCATTGGAGTTAGAGTGGGATACAGGTTATGTCTGTTATCAGGACAATATCACCTAGATCCCACATTTACCAAGCAAATCACTGCATCTTTTACTGAAATCAACTCAGCCTGAAATGCATTTATTTGTCATGGTCCTTAGAAGAAAAGACAAATATAAAACATTCTTGTGCCACACACATTACTTTCTTTGTTTGAAAACATATATGCCTAAAACACGACTCATATAATGTTCCTAAGGTCCCACTGCATCACCGCCTCACCGCCCAATTCTATAAAGGCGCTCCTTTATGGCAGTGTGTTATTCCTTAAGTTTAAAATGCACTGAACTCAAGGTTGTGTTTCATGAAGTATTTTCCGTAAGTAACTGTGCTTTACTCCAGACTTAAGTGTGACTTATTGAAGAATTTCAAGTGTAAGAAATGCTTACTCAGGAAGCCTTTTTCACAAAGATTGTTCTTCTGTTAACCAAGCAGGGTACTGACTTTTAAATGTGTATCAGACCTGAGCTATACACTTGCTTGTAGCCTGAAACCAGACCTGCGGCTACTGTGCCACAGTTTTGTGGATATCAATCACCCTGATCACAATAATTTCTATTTTGAACCCTTTTCACTGGTTCTATAGAAAAGAAAGACCTGAATTTCCTTCACCTTCGGATGTTTAAGCTCTATGTCTCTCTCTCTTGCCCTCCCTCTCTCTTTTGCGCGCTTACTCTCTCTCTCTCTTTCCAGATGGCTTGTTTAAGATTTCTCCTCTCGCTCTTTCTTTCTCCCCCCTCATCTCTCCCTCTTTCTCTTTCTGTCCCTCCCTCTCTCATTCTCTTTCCTGCGGTTATATGACGGAACACCGAATCTTAAACTACTACTAACCTTAACAACGAGGTCGGAACACCGACCTCGTCTTTACTACTAATGATTTTACCACGAATGCCTTAACAACGATATTTTGTTGTAAAGGCATTCCTGATAAAATCATTAGCAATAGGCACCATTCACCCTACATCCCTCACCCCAGCCCCCCAACCCCACCCCAAAACCTAAAACCCCCTGACCCCCCACCCACTCCCAAAAACCAAAAACGCCCCACCCCCCAACCCCACCCTAAAACCTAAAACCCCCCCACCCACTCCCCAAAACCAAAAACGCCCCACCCCCCCAACCCCGCCCTAAAACCTAAAACCCCCTGACCCCCCACCCACTCCCCAAAACCAAAAACGCCCCACACCCCCAACCCCACCCTAAAACCTAAAACCCCTGACCCCCCACCCCCTCCCCAAAACCAAAAACGCCCCACCCCCCCAACCCCACCCCAAAACCTAAACCCCCCGGCCCCCCACCCCCTCCCCAAAACCAAAAACGCCCCACCCCCCCAACCCCACCCCAAAACCTAAAACCCCCTGACCCCCACCCCCTTCCCAAAACCAAAAACGCCCCACCCTCCCAACCCCACCCCAAAGCCTAAAACACCCTGACCCCCCACCTTCTCCCCAAAACCTAAAACCCCCCACTTACCTGAGTCGTCACCTTGTCATCTGCGTCGTCCTCCTCAGCCGACTCCCTTGTTTGTACCTTAACCATGCATGTTCGTTGTTCAGGACATGCGTGGTTAAGGCACAAAATAACGAAGTTGTGGTTAAAGAAAGCGTTGTTCCGCTTTCGTTAACCAGGACTTCGTTATAAAAAATTCGGCATAAAGGATGTTTACCCTTTCCTGCTGTTTGATTCAAATTCCTGAGTATCTCACCCTTGTTTTCTCTAGACGAACGTGTGCAATTGATCGGTGGTCTGGTTCACCCGTGTGCAACACAGGCTGAACTGCAGTTGTGCACTGCAAGGCGTGGCATACCTTTGGAGATGTACATATATTTTAACATGTCATGAGTGATGTCATATGAAAGTCAAAGGTTTAACATACAACAATGTCTCAACAGGTATAAATGATGTAATTAATTTATAATTAAAATTAATTAATTAGAAGGAAAGCACCCAAAACAGCTAGTGTGATCATATTTCAAAAAGAAAAACAAAAGAAACTTAAAGGCAGCATGAACATTGCTGTATAAAATGTGGAATCTTAGAGGGAACACATAGGTCCATATTTAAGAAAAAGTGGTGATGCGCCACTTATCTTGTGCCATGGTGGCATGGTATTTATAATATGACGCACCATGGCGGCCTTTAGCACAACAGCATCAAGATTTTTGATGCTATTGTTGCGTTTTGCAACACTCGCATCAAAAATGTTGACGCTAGTGCAGCAAAGTGCAAGGAGACACAAAGGTTACTATGGGAGCGTCATTTTAATTCCTGCTGTGAGCAAGCATTAGACAGTCCATGCCATGCACAGTGTTGTTATCAATAATTTTATTGTAAATGTTGCAGTGAAAATATGAAAGATGCCATACAAGATCTAATCAATGATATAATATGTGGAGTAATTAGCTGTGCATGGCGAAGGCGCGAGTATTAGTTACCTTGGTGGACTAGTTATAGTTACTTGAAATAATTATAACTGTTGAATTTCTATGGTTTTGTACAAGTAAATTCAGAACCGAACTATAACCTCCTTGTAACCATTGCTTTTTCAGTGAATTTCTATGTTTTTTTAACACAAAGTAATTTTAATTAGTATACGTTATTCCACGTGCATGGCCTTCGGCCGTGCATGCCGCGTATGGCCTTCGGTCATGCATGGTGGGGGTTGTTTTTAAGGCCTGAACTGCAGCCAGGCCTTGCAGCCAAGCCCTTATAACTACCCAACCCTGCGCCACACACAGCCTGTCTCCGTTAGTGGATCTGTGAGTAGGTGTGTGAGTTTTTGGGTGGGTCTGAAAGTGGTTGTATCAGTCTATGAGTGGGTCTGATTGGGTGCATGAGTGTCTGAGTGACTGAGTGTGTGAGTGGGAACCTGAGTCTCTGAGTGCATGTGTGAGTGAATGAATTAATATATGAATGAGTCAGTGGTTTTTATTTGAATTTTCGCAAATGTTTTGTAAATAAATTGTGAAATTCATCAACATTCTTAAGTTTTCACAAATACCACGCATGGCAACGCAAAATTATTTCAAACCCATAAGTCATCCCAAAAACCCACCAATATCACACCATGAACTAAAATGTTGGCTGCAACTTCCTAGTCAGGTTGTGATCAAACAATTACAGCACTTTTTTTCGTATGCGTATTGTGAAAATTCACAATGATTGTGAATTATTCTTGAAATAGTCACAAATGTATTTTCTATTTTCTATTTTAATATCTCAAAAACTGCTGAATGGATTAACTTCAAATAATCAAAAGATCAATCTGTGTACCGAAAGCTAGCTTTCTGGCAAATTTGGTGTAATTCCGGCCAGTGGTTCAGGCTGTAGACATGTCTAAATGTCCTATGGGAATTAACATGAGATACACAACTTTTTTCACTCCCTCTTTTTCTCAGCCCCCGCTTGACGGATCACACCCCAAAACTTTCAGTGCATAACAAGAATCACTGTGACACTTTTTAATGAAATTTTTTGTTAATATTCGTCAAACGGTGCCAAAGATATAGACAAGTCAAAAAATGCTTTTTCTATGGAAACATGGCCTTAAGCATAAGTACCTACTGGTGACCGCCAGTAGGCTATATATATGCACACTCACATATATATACATGTATATATACATGCACACACATATGTATATATATGTATATGTAGCAGCTGCACGAGGCCACTAATAAAATATCTCTGTCTCAGGCAAAGGGATGTCTAAGAATTTTCTGGGCACATGGATTATGTGCATCTTCTATGTCTGTTGTGCCCCAGGCAGGACAGCAGCACCACCAATGGTATTTTTGGGTGCTATGGGAGCTGGCATTGTTGCAGCATCTCACAGAACAGTCACATAAAAGGCACAATGATTCTCCTAGCTTGTGAAAAACAAGCCCTGGTAAGGCTTTTCCACTGTATTTAATCAGTCCCACAGCTCGGCTTTTGCCCATGGACTCTGGAGAGGATGAGTTTGTGTTGGTGGGTTCTAGGGCTGTGCTTGCAGTAAAGTCCTAGAGTCTTGGGCTTTTGCCTCTGGAGGGGAGGGATTTGTGTTGGTTAGTTCTAGGTCTATGCTTGCAGCATGTTAAAAATAGAATACAAATTTATGCTCACATTATATTGAAATTGAAATGCTCCATTGACGATGATAAAGTTGACCCTGAGTCATTATGTCTCAATGAAAGTAGTGGGGATGTTTAACGAACAATCGCCAAGTTAACAGTGAAGCAGTACATATTTTAATAAAAGTAATTGAAAGGATTTGATATGCTTTACTGACAATCAGATGTGTAACCCTAATGAATGCCATTGTGAGATCTTACCATCCTTAGTGATGTTAATGGTGTTGGATTGAGTTATTATTACATATTTCTTTTGCTTGTACTAGTGTGATGACACCCTGACAAAGCAAGTAGTTCTGCCTTTTTCCAATTACACCGCCACAATTTGTATCTGGTATGTTTTGGGGCTAGTGTGGCTTTATGGTTCAGTGCTGAGTGCTCATTACAGATGTCAACTACTGAGAGACTGTCAGCTTTGGTAGTTCCAGCTGCTGAATTGCATATAGCTGTAAATGAACGCATAGCATTAAGTAGTGTGTAATTAATAAAGTATTTTTCCTTCTTATAATTAAAGGCACTGACTGGACATGATTTATTGGGTGTTGTTTGTTGCATGCCTGTGGACTGGGGCACTAGTCCACACCACTTCTGCTGAGCAGGCCTTAAAATGCTCTTCCTCGCTGCACTGGTAAATAGAGTAGTTGGTTCCCATTCAATGGAATGTTGTAGGTCTTTTATTTGAGAAGGACAAACATCCTTCATGACTATTAACTCCCTTTCTTACAGATGCCCATGTCAAGTTAAGTGCAGGGACCAACCTCAGCTTCTCACGGTTTCCAGCAAGGGGTTGGGCGCAAGGCCTGCCTAAAGACTATTGGCAGCGGGGGTTGGCTTCCGATTTGGCGTAGACACAGGGACTGGCTACGGATTAGTTTTCCTAGTCAGACCATTCTGGGCTCAGCTGAAGGCTATACTCAGCATGTGTTGGAAATTAAGTACATCATGAAAAACAATGAAATTCACTGAATGAACCAAAGTTAAAAAGTTCTGCTTCTCTCTCAAAACTCAGAAACCACTAAAATCCTTCGGGTATGGTTATCAAAATATACACAACATTCCAAAACTTGCTCCACCTGCTATGCTCAATGTTAGAAATGGGGTTTCTGGTTGGCTAGGGTATGCACCTCAGCCAGGCAGAACCCACCCACTCTAGTCAGGGAAAGGGAGTTACACGTCCAAGATAACCTTTGCTCACCCCCTTGGTAGCTTTGTATGAGCAGTCAGGCCTGTCGCAAAGGCAATGTGTAAAGTGCTTACACAACACACACAACACACCTCACGCACTTTCCCAACCACAAAGGAAACACAACATCAAGTTATATGAAAATATACTGTAATGTACACAGTGCAATTATTAGACCAACCATCACATATCAGTACTATCCTGCTACCTTAGCAGTTGTCAGAACATTACACATTAGTTATTCTGTAAACTAGCAGTAGTCACATATAACACACAGGTTACTAAGTATTCTGCAACATAAGCAGTAGTCAGGAAACACGTTATTACACCAAAGCACTTGTCATAAGAATATCATAAATGCCCATAGTAGGAACATTATAAACCATATGGCAAGTCATAAAAACATATTAGTCTAGTATGCTCATATTAGGATCATTTGCATACATATATAACACATCATAAGCAGGTAGGCAATATATGTATCCACAAAGTCTGTAGCAAGAACTTAGAACATATATGGCTCCTTTATGGAGTATCTGTTCTGGTGGTAAAGGCACCTCCAGTGCCTGGGAAACGGAAAATGGGGCCCCTGGCGCTCCTTAGCACCAAACGGAGGCCTCTGGTATCTTTGGAGGCAGAGGGGGTGGCACGCACCTCCTCTGTGCTGTGGATGGGCCCCACCAGGGGCCCGCGATAACTGGGGGCCCCCTGGGCCTCAACCGACCCTCATGAGGGGGCCAAAGTACTCAGGGTAGTGTAGGGGGCTGCCACCAACACCCCTCTGATCTGTGACGGGCCCCTTCTGGGGCCTGCGATTTCTTGGGGTCTCCCCCCCCGGGCCTACACTAGCCCTACGAGTCAGGGAGGACCACAACACTGGCACTGACCCACGAGGGGCCAACAAGGGGTCTGCAGCATCGGCGAGCCTCTGTTGAGGCTGCCGCCCTGCCCACAGATCCACAACGAGCCCTCCGGGGCTCGGCAGGTGAAGGAGAGGTGTCCTCCTCTCCTTCCTGCCTCTGATGAAGTTCCGGCCCGAATCAGGTCCTTCTGGTGCCCCGGGGATGCTCTACAGAGCGGACTTCGCCCCGAGGGCACCAATAGGAGCACTCTTACTCTGGTCTTTGAGAGAAAGGTTTTCTTCGTGCCCCGGGGGCACTGTGAAGCGCGCTTCACTCACGCTCGAGTAGAACAGCCTCCCCGGGCTGTGGCGGTGATTTCTGGCACCACGACGCGTTTTTAAAAGCACTTGAGCATTAAATTACACTTGGGTTGCGGCAGTGAATTTCAGGCACCAAGACAGCTGGAGAACACTTTTCCAAAGCGCTGGACGAAGAGCAGAGGAAGCACTCCTCGTGTAAAAAAAAATGGATGCAGGAGTCAGGGGCCACAGCACCCTGCCCCTGGGGGACAACGTTCTGGAGAAAGGCCCACAGTTGGATGGGCCCAGCAACAGGCCAGCACAAAGAAGATGCAGCAGGTTACAAGTCCTTCACAGTGACCTAGCAGGTCACAGGTCAGCACAGCAGCAATTCATGGCGGTCCCTGGTGAGTCCTTCCAGCCTTCTGTGTCCAATTCCAAGATGATTCAAAGAGTCTTCAAATTGTGGGGAAAATCCCCCTGTACTTAAACTCAGTCCTTGCAGTGTTTTACAATGGTGGGGAGAGGAGGTTCCAACCAATTACAACTGGTTCTGGGAGTGCCCCCGCTCTCCTTCAGCACAGGCTCCAAACATCAGTGGGGGGTAAACAACCCTAATGTGTGAGGCCAAGGAATAGCCTTTACAAATGTAGGTGTGCCCCGCCTCCCCCTTCTCTCAGCCCAGGAAGACTTTTCAGTATGCAGATGCACATCTGTGACACCTCCACCCTCCCTGTGTACAAGCTGTCTGAAAAGTATGCACAAAGCCCCGACTGTCTCTCTGCCCAGACCTGGATTGGAGTCAAGCCGCAAAACACCAGAATCATAAGCACAGAGAAATGCACACTTTCTAGAAGCGGCATTTCTGTCATAGTAATAAAAAATGCACCTACTCCAGTATCCCAACCATACCACTCACGCCTGCGCTACCCCTCATAAATCAGACAATACACCTTACACATAAGGCAGGGCATTTCTAATGCAATCATATGAGAAGGCAGCACTTGCAGCAGTGAGACACCAAGTTAGGCTGTTTGTCACTACCAGGACAGGCCACGCTACCTGGCCCATGTCCTGCCATCTACATACATGGCACCCTGCCCATTGGTCTAGTTAGGGCATTCTGTAGGGGTGACTTACATGTAGTAAAAGGGGAGTTCTGGGCCTGGCAAGTAAATTTAGGTGCCAGGTCCCTGTGGCAGAAAACTGCGCACACAGTCCCTGCGCTAGCAGACCTGAGACAGGTTTGAAAGTCTACTTCAGTGGGTGGCGCAAGCAGTGCTGCAGGCCCACTAGTAGTATTTAATTTACAGGCCCTGGGTATAGAGATACCACTGTACAAGGGACTAAAAGGTAAATTAAATAAGCCAATTAGGTATAAGCCAATCATACCAACTTTAGATGGGCGAGCACCTGCACTTTAGCACTGGTCAGCAGCGATAAAGTGCTCAGAGTCCTAGAGCCAACAGTGACAGGTCAGGAAAAATAGGAGGCAGGAGGCAAAAAGACTGGGGATGACCCTGCATAAGGAAAAAAGTCCAACGCTCAAACACTAGTTTGCCATTAGTTCAATAAGAGAACTGCTGTCAATGGAACAACGCAGTTGGCTGTTCAGGTGATCCCTAGTGTTATGCGTGTTTATAATCATAGCTAATGAATTGCAGTGGTTTTATGCATTTGAAGCAGAACCACATCTTTTTAACTGTGTTTTTCAGTGAAGATATATATGGCAAAATAAATTAATCAGCACTTGGCTATTCAGTGTGGGCAACAAATATACACGAACATGACTCCAGGTTTTCTTTTCATTCTCAGATGTCCTCGGTAGCCGGATCTCGTTTTACGTTATTGGAGGCTTTAAAGAAGTCTATGGGGATGATTCTAAGTATGGCGGGCGGTGGAGGCCGCCCGCCAGACTTCCCCCTCCAAAATACCGCTCCGTGGTCGAAAGACCGCTGAGGGTATTTTGGGTTTTGCACTGGGCTGGCGGGCGACCGCCAAAAGGCCGCCCGCCAGCCCAGTGCAAAACACCCTTCCCACGAGGACGCCGGCTCAGAATTGAGCCGGCGGAGTGGGAAGGTGCGACGGGTGCAGTTGCACCCGTCGCGAATTTCAGTGTCTGCAAAGCAGACACTGAAATTCTTTTTGGGGCCCTCTTACGGGGGCCCCTGCAGTGACCATTCCATTGGCATGGGCACTGCAGGGGCCCCCAGGGGCCCCGCGACACCCCATACCGCCATCCTGTTCCTGGCGGGAGAACCGCCAGGAACAGGATGGCGGTATGGGGTGTCAGAATCCTCCATGGCGGCGCAGCTTGCTGCGCCGCCATGGAGGATTCATTTGGGCAGCGGAAAACCGGCGGGAGACCGCCGGTTTTCCACTTCTGACCGCGGCCGAACCGCCGCGGTCAGAATGCCCAGCAGGGCACCGCCAGCCTGTTGGCGGTGCCCCCGTCATTTTAGCCCTGGCGGTCTTGGACCGCCAGGGTTAGAATGACCCCCTATATATCTTCCTGAAATATTGTGGGGCTCCTTACTCCTATGGACTACGCCAAAGTTTTTTACTTAACCTTCAAGAACATATTATCGGATAGCTGTATGTGGTACAGATCGAAGCTGTACATCTGATCTTGAAATTGCCACAGAGGACATCAGTTTTCTTCTACCTCTAAACCCTTTATTGGCTGCCAATTGGTAAGAGGATTCTTTTTGGCTCACAGGGTCTAGCATTCCTCTGGTCCTCGTCCCGGCGGATATTATTCAGTTCTGCACCCACCTATATTCCTTCGTTCTTCTCACGTGCTTTTGCAGTGGTTCCCACAATTACATTTTCCAACTCCTAGGGCTTGGGATAGTCTCCATGCCGAACTCCGCAAGTTGAATGGGGAGTCACTGTTTCGAAACAAAAATGAAAACCTGGCTGTTTGGGCAAATCTACTTTGCAGCCAGGTGGGTACTTTTTCTGCTCAGTGCCAGACACTCCAATGAGCAGCCGCACATTCTACAAATCCACTCATTTATTCATTCATACAGGCAGCTACAGAAATATGCAAAAAACTTTTTAAACCACAGTTTCAGAAGGCTGACTTCAATCCTGCCCGTGTAAAACTTCATCTTATTCCACACTACCTGCTGCAGCGCAACCACGCCAATTTCAGTTCGTCCTGCCTGAATTTCGATTGTATATGACAGCTTGATGGTTTGATTCTTTTTAGGATATGCTTTTTATCTTTTGTAAAGCACTTTGGGCCATATTTATACTTTTTGACGCACAACTGCGCCAATGCAGTTGTGCGTGAAAAAAATGTTAACGCCATTCCAAAGCGCCATGCGGGCGCCTTATTTATGGAATGACGTTAGCCGGCGGAGCTGACTGGTGCGTCAAAAAAAATGACCCACACCAGGCAGCGCCGGGCGTAGGGGAAAATGGAGCTTGGGCGTCAAAAAATGGGGCAAGTCGGTCTGAGGCAAAAAATCTGCCTCAACCCGATTAGCGCCATTTTTTTTGACTCCCACCCTCCATTGACATGACTCCTGTCTTAGCAAAGACAGGAGTCATGACCCGTTGCCCAATGGCCATGCCCAGGGGACTTCTGTCACCTGGGCATGGTCATTGGGCATAGTGGCATGTAGGGGGGCACAAATCAGGCCCCCCTATGCCACAATAAAATAAAAATAAAAATACTTACCAGAACTTACCTTAAATTCCCTGGGATGGGTCCCTCCATCCTTGGGCGTCCTCCTGGGGTGGGCAAGGGTGGCAGGGGGTGTCCCTGGGGGCATGGGAGGGCACCTCTGGGCTCCTTCCGAGCCCACAGGTCCCTTAACGCCTGCCCTGACCAGGTGTTAAGAAATGACGCAAAAGCGGCTGGACGTCATTTTTTTTGACCCGCCCACTCCCGTGCGCCATTTTTGCACGGGAGTTTAAATAAGGCGCACATGCCTTGGAGTAATTTTTTAGACGGGAACGCCTACCTTGCATATCATTAACGCAAGGTAGGTGTCCACGCAAAAAAATGACGCAAACTCCAAGATCTTTGGCGCTAGACGGGTCTAACGCCAAAGTATAAATATGGAGTTAGCTTTGCGTCAGATTTGCGTAAAAAAAAACTACGCAATTCCGGCGCAAACAGAGTTTAAATATGCCCCTTTGAGTCTGATGGTCCGGCGCGTGCTTAATGAACCAATAAAAACTACAACTGAAATTCAAATGCAAGTGTTGATATATATTCATTCAAAGTGATCAGCACACCTTGGCAAGCCGCATGCCTGTGAAGTGAGGATGATCGCTTTTTTTCTGAATAAGTCATTGACAAAAGCTCCCCGACTAGAAGCCAAGAACCTGCCTGGTTTATTTCACAAATCAGGACGGGGACAGGGCCAAATTGCAGTTTGTGAGCCAGAAGCCCTCAAACTGATTTTCATGTTGCAGATAGGCACTGACAAAAATATCTCCAAAAAAGAACATGCATTCATTTCTGTTAGCTTGACTGTTGCTACCCAGAACATCAAAATCGATGCTCTTATCTGTCCTACCATGCAGCCTGTTTCAAGAGAAATAGCAGAAAAGTGTATTCGAGCAAGAAAAAGATAATTCGGCCTGGAAGCAGAGATATTCTAATCGGGATTTACCAGTCAACCGTCTTTGAGACTTATTTTCTGAGCTAATGCAGCATGAACACATATATATTTCGTGATTTAATATTTTAATTAGTATGAAACAAGCAGAAGTGTGAAAATTGTGTAAATCTCCTTAATATATTGATTCAGTTAATTGATGAGCCTTATGCATCCACTCACTGCCAATACAGATTTCATGTTACATTGTTCTGTTCTGTTTTAAACGTTGCCTTACGTTACTTATGTTATACGCAAGTTTGTATATTCACTTTCCACCATTTTTATGGTTCCAATGATTTCCGATTCTAGGCTCCTTTTGTTTTGATTCTCACATTACAACATAACTAATTCTTTGACCAGCAATTATTATCCTTTCTTATCCTTTTTTATTATCCTTTCTGGCCCATGGATGCTTTATCTGTTGTAGCTCATCCCAAGTTCTCTCAGAATCCAGGTTCCCTATTGATAGTGTGGGAAGACTGTCAAGAATCTTTTGATACTTACCTCCAAGCTGTAGGTGGTGAAGCATTTGCAACCACGAGTAAATTAGCTTTATTGAAGCACAGTTTTGACATTGAAGGATTAAGGTGGTCATTCTGACCCTGGCGGTCTTAGACCGCCAGGGCGGAGGACCGCGGGAGCACCGCCGACAGGCCGGCGGTGCTCCAATGGGGATTCCGACCGCGGCGGTAAAGCCGCGGTCGGACCGTCACCACTGGCGGGGTCCCGCCAGTGTACCGCCGCCCCATTGAATCCTCCGCGGCGGCGCAGCTTGCTGCACCGCCGCGGGGATTCCGACCCCCCCTACCGCCATCCAGATCCCGGCGGTCGGACCGCCGGGATCCGGATGGCGGTAGGGGGGGTCGCGGGGCCCCTGGGGGCCCCTGCAGTGCCCATGCCACTGGCATGGGCATTGCAGGGGCCCCCGTAAGAGGGCCCCTACATGTATTTCACTGTCTGCTGTGCAGACAGTGAAATACGCGACGGGTGCAACTGCACCCGTCGCACAGCTTCCACTCCGCCGGCTCGATTCCGAGCCGGCTTCATCGTGGAAGCCTCTATCCCGCTGGGCTGGCGGGCGGTCTGAAGGCCACCGCCCGCCAGCCCAGCGGGAAAGTCAGAATTACCGCCGCGGTCTTTCGACCGCGGAACGGTAATCTGACGGCGGGACTTTGGCGGGCGGCCTCCGCCGCCCGCCAAGGTCAGAATGAGGGCCTAAATGTCTTGAAAATGTTGCCTAAACCTACAAGTGTGACATTAATGAACCATGGCGAAGATGGGGACGAAGTGTCAGGAAGCAGTTAATGATGAATACATAGATGCCATGAAGGCTTTGGAAGGCAATTATGGCAAGAAATTAAGTATAGTGGTGGAAAGACAAAAGTTCCTTTCCAGGTCACACTTACTGGGAAAAAATATAGAACTTATATGTATAGCTGTTAAGAACATTAGCCACGATGTGTAAATTCAAGGACCTACACAAAGAAATTATAAGGGACCAATTTATAAACAGAACCAGCAACATTGAGATTTGAGAAAAACTGCCGGATTTGAAGGATCCTTCTTTACAAAAAGTCATAAACATAGCAAGACGTATAGAGAACACTTTGATCTATGTGAAAGAACTTGGGGCCAGATGTAGCAAGAAGGCAAATTGCGAGTTGCAATTTGCTATGCAGAACAGTGTCTCAGACACCGTCTGCGAGTCGCTATGGGGTCGCAAAGACCCACCTCATTAATATTAATGAGGTGGGTCGCAAATTGCGGCCCCATAGCGACTATGGGCACTCACTGACATGGAGGCCTGCTGTAGTCAGCAGACCTCCATGTCCGTGACTGCTTGTTAATAAAGCAGTTTTTTTTAAAGGAAAACGAGCTGCACTTAAAAAAAAATCCGAAACCTTTTGTTTCTGAATTTTTTCAGGGCAGGTAGTGGTCCTTTGGACCACTACCTGCCCTGAAAAAATATTTTGGGATCCATTCACAAAGGGGAAGGGGTCCCATGGGGACCCCTTCCAATTTGTGAGTGGGTTACCATCCACTTCAAGTGGATGGTAACTGCGACTTCATTTGCGACCGCGTACGCGGTCGCAAATGGAATTGCATACCACTGCGAGTTGCAAATAGGAAGGGAACACCCCTTCCTATTTGCGAGTCGGAAATGCATTTTGCGAGTCGGTCACGACTCGCAAAATGAATTTCTGCATAGCAAACTCCGGTTTGCGACTCGCAAACGGCAATTTTTGCCATTTGCGAGTCGCAAACTGGTTGCTACATCTGGCCCTTAATGAGGATCTACACAAGGAGTAGAGTAAGTATAAAAGGTTAATGTGGTGCAAAAGTTGAGGGAGACCCTTAGGGTTTGGGCAAAGTACTTGCTAATAGAGAAAAATGAGTGTGCTACAAATGCAGGAGTATGAAACACATTGCAGATGCAGATATGTGCCAGGCACTTCTCCGGTGTTTGTAAGTCAGAGGGTCAAAGTGGCGTAAAGAAAGCTGTAAATGTAGTGTTTGACAATCGCGAGGACTACTCCCATGAAGATGATGATGATGACGACAAGTTTACATTTTGGTGGTCTGAGTAAAATACAAGAGGGATATCACATTCCCAAATGTGTTAATAGAATCAATGAGAAAAACATTACTGTATGGGCAGATTCCTGTTCACCGTACACTAGCATTGACAAAACAATATGGGAGGATCTGGGAGGTTTGGTGGTTGAATTCTTCTGATATAGAACCAGAAGGATATTGAAGTATGAAATTGCCTTTGTTGGGTTATTTTACCAGCTAGATTGCGTATAAGGATAGACATGCTGTTGGAGATTTTGCATGGTAGAAAAGGGAAAGGCACTTTTGGGATGGAGAGAGCAGAAAGCGTTAAGGATCATTCTTAACCCCAATCATCCTGAGCGGGTGCTGCTTACTAAAGAAGTAAATAAGATGCAGTGGTGCACTAAGTACCCCAAGTAGTTTAGTGAAAGCTTAGGGTGTTTAGAAAACTTTGAGCACCTTATAATACTAAAGTCTAAAAGTGTTCCAAAGGTACACAAGGTGAGGAACGTCTCACTTGCTTTGAGGGACAACTCAAAGCGGAAAATTACAGAGTGTGTGTGGCTGGGGTGATAGAACCAATAGAATCATCTGAATGGCTCAGTCCAATTTTTCTGGCACGCAAGTCAAATGGCAGATTGAGCCTGTGCATTGATATAAGGGACCAAACCCAAAACACATGGGTTGATTGGCAGCCTTTGCCACACATGAATGAAATGATTTCAAGTATTAAAGGTGCCACATACTTTTCCTCCTTAGACCTCTCCAGCGCATACCACCAAGTGCGGCTGTATCCTGAGTTAAAAGATCTTACTTCATTTATAATGTTTGAGGGTACGTTTCAGTTTGTATGTATGCCATTCGGGTTGGCATCAGCGTCCACAGTCTTCCAAAGACTCAGGAGTAACATATTGAAGGGAATCGATATGCAGCATTTTATGATCGTTTCTTAACCTTAGTATCAATATAATTTTCAGTCAAACTGGATCATATTTTTCTGCATTGTATCCAGGCAAAATATCTTGTCTCACAGGCAGCCTCTGGGAAACCTATAGGGGCCCTCGCGGACAGCACGGAGAGGAGAACCGCCATTTTGTTCAGGTTAGTCTAGTGATACGACGTATTCTTATGTCGTAGCACGCTGCTATGAACACACAGCAGGTGGCTTCCAAGGAGTTTAAGAACTCCTTCCATTTGGAAGCCGGTAATGTTCGGACCCTGGGGAAGTGAGAAATAGGTAAAGGAGCGGGAGGGTCACTTTGACGAAGTATGCGCAATCTTGATTTCTCCTCATCCCCTCTGTGACACTGGCAATCAGGTAAGTGTATTGTATTTTAATGCCTTATTATATTTTTAGAGTGTGACTATAAGCACCCCCCCCACCCGGCGGATCTATGGCACCGGAACCAGTAACCTTCAAAGTATGTCATAAATGGACCCTGTGTGTTATTGTATGTGCTTCACGTGCTCTATGTTAAGTTTGTCTTGTATTGTCCACAGTAATTGGAAAACTATTATGACAAATTATCAGTAAACATCACTTGATCATTGAAAACCACAAGTGATTTACACATTTGGGGTGTTGTTTGCTCAGCATTGGCACCAAACCCACAAGCATACAGAATGTAGTTTGGCCCAATATTGAACAGGGGCAGGCTAATTGTGTCTTTTATGTCTCTAAAGGTATTACTTTGATGACACCACATAAGATAGGTGTAGTATTCTGCACCCTTTAGCATGCAAAGCACATGCTTGTATATTTGATTGCTCTGCAAGGAGTGGAACCAGGGAGTCCTCCTTCGTCGCATGCGCTGGTGCATGCGTTTCGCTTGCAAGGCGCTTTAGGAGTTAGAAAAGGACTTGGAGCCCTGTCCATGTCATGTCAGTGTCTTTCATTGGTTCTTGGGCTTGCCTGTTAAAATCTTGCTTTCATTAGTGGAAGGCACGCATACGTCCTGCCTTTTCCGGTGGTTAGCCCTCCTCGAGCACAGTGATCAAGTACTGAAAATATGCGAGGCTCGCTGTTTCCCATCAGGATTGTGGTCTACTTTTTATCTTTTTTTCACAGCGTGATCTCGCTTGGAAGAAGTCAAGCGGTTTGCATAACATCGACCCTGTTACACAGTTAATTGCACTTTTGCCGGTTACGTAGATAATTGCATTTTGCCAATAGGTTTCACTACAAGTGAACTGTAGCAGCGCAATCAGGCTGTTTTTTTTCCATTTAATGTGGCAGGAAAAATCCGGTTGGGAATTTACAACTGCTAATAGCTCTAACTCGGAGAAATGCAAGACCCTATTGCATTGTAAATGCTTGTTTTAACTATACCACCACTAGGAGATCCACCATTGGAACTGCAAGGACGCAAGTATTTTTAAGCTCTTTAAGACCCCCCACTCGTATCGTTCCCTTCACTTGAGTCACATTGATGAATCATGACCAGTGCTCCCACGTATCTCGTAGGTTGTAGCATGCCCCATTCTGTAGCTGAGTGGGAGGAACCCAAAGATGAATCATCCCACCAAGGGATAACCATTGTGGGTGAGGATTTTTCAAAGGAAGATCTTCCTTTCCTTGTTTTTCCTGTGGGGACTCCCCTTCTGCTGGGTCTTTATGTAACATTGCACAAGAAGGACAGCCATGAGAGAGTTGTAGCATTTGCTTCATGCACGCCGAAGGAATGTACTCTGTGATAGATAAAGGGGTGCTAGCATGCTGGTGGGATGTGAGTTGCTTTAAAAGGTATGTGTGGGGATCTAACTTTGAATTCTGAACCAATCAAAAACTCTTGATTGATGAGTTCTCTACTAAGGGAGCTTGTAAAGCTACACCTAAGATCACCAAATGGCTGTATCACCTGCAGGAGTGCAATTTTGTATGGAAATACATCCCAAGTATTAAAAATGTGAACGTGGATTGTTTGTTGCACCTACCATTACAAAAGATGGATGTGAATGTAAAGGGCAACGGGAGTGATAAATGGCTGCTGGCCAGTGTAAACATACCTTGTGGTGGAGCTATAACTGTGGTTGAGTGGAAGAAAGCAGGATTGGAGGATGACATTTTGAGGCAAAGTACAATGTGTTTGTCCAGTATAACTATTCAAGCAGAGTGTGTCAGAAAGGATTTTGGAGACTACAGGATGGTATGGGAAGAACTGTCCTGGGTTGGTGGAGTGTTAAGAAGGAATGAAAGCTTGGTAGTGCCGAAGTTGAGGGCCAGCTTATTGGAATTGTTGAAAAAGGATCATGGGGGCTTGGCAGGCATGAGGGGAAGAGCCTGCATATATTTCTGGTGGCCAGGTATGGACAAAGAGATAGAGAGGTTTGTGTGACATTGTGCAGTATGTATGTGCAGTGACATGTCCCACAGAGAAGAAGAAAATCTCCCATTACACCGACCAAGCTGCTAGATAGATCCTGGCAAAGACTAGCAATGGACATATGTGGAACATTCTGCAGCAAAAAAATTGAGAGCGAACATGCAACATTGTTGGTAGATTATTTCTCCAAATGTTCGGAGGTGGCATTTCTTGCATCACACATTTTTGGGAAGTTTTAAGAGAGAAGTTTACCCTGAGCGAATTGTAACTGACAACAAACCACAATTTGTGGCTAGTGAATTTCAGGAGTTTTTGAAAGAGGAAGGAGTACTTCAACATAGGACAGCTGTGTACCACTCTGGAGAAAATTGTCTTGTCAAGAGATTCAACAGGGTACTATAAGAGTGTGTGTAATTGAATAATGAGAGTGAAATGGATTGCAACAAAGCAGTCAAATTGTTGTGGAGCTGGTGGAATACCCCTCTTGCAGCTACAAGGGAGATGTTGTTCTCCCTGCCCAAAAGTAAGCAAGCCTGCTCCAAAATAACACCAGCATGGTTGATTAGAACAGATAAAAGAATCACTGAAACGTTGGAGCTCGAACAGGGAGCAGCAAGATATCAAGAAAAATTTGTGAGAAGGCACAATGATAAGTTCAAAAATAAAGTGCACCAGTTTGTGGTGGGTGAATGGGTAGAAATGATTCAAATAAGTAACCAAAAGTCAGGGAACTCAAAGTTGTCTTATCCCAAAGAAGAAAAAAAGTTAAGAGTAGCAGTGTACAGTTGGGTGATTGAAAAAAAATTAATATCAGGAAAGTTAATTTGAGCATTAGAGCGTAAGATCTGGTTGGAGAATAAAGGAGAAAAGAGTAAACCAGAAATATGTCCTAAAACGGAAGACATGGGCAGTTCCAAGGAGCTGATCAAAAAGAATGGGCCTTATTTAGCCACGTTGATGGCGGACCAGAGAAGACCATCAAGTTAACAGTCCGCCACCCACCATATTTAGATGTTACAGCTCTGCCAACGGAGGACCGGCAACAGATTGCTGACAGAGGAAGACAGAGGGAAATGGCGACGGGACCCAATGGACTTTGTACAATGGCATTGGCTATGGAATAGATGTAAGTGAAACACACACTCTTCCTTAGCCATATGTGTCCATCTGCACTACACTACACAACACATCTGGTACACACCATCATTCATTACAATATCATCACAACACAACCTGTACATGCCAAAAACACACATTGACATACATCCATGACACAACATATGCACACCATTGACAATGCACCCACACATGACACAACCACAAAAACCAACACAACTACACACTCAGCCACACAAGCATACACACACAACTACACACATCATGATAAAGTCTGCCAGACAACAAGAACAGTCACCTGAATGTGTCAAATGGCAACACAACATACACAACAACATCGGTCTCATATGCAAGTGGCACACATACAGACACAACCACATCAACCTCTCCAGCTCCCTTCACCTCAAACAGCAAATACGCACACACACATACTGACTCACATGCACAACAAATAGCACAAACCTACCTGCAGCATCCCTAGCTTAAAGTCCAGCGACCTGGGGGGTTGTGTTTCCTCTGTGGGTCATGGCAGCAGTGACAGCAGTTGTTGTTCAGTCATGCCCAGTTGAAGAATGATGTGGAATTAGGAAAAAAGTAGATTTTTCAGCCTTTTCACCCCAATCCGCCAACTCAGAAGTGAAGAGCCAACAGCCACTTTTTTTTCACGGCGGTAAGACACATCCAGCATGCAGGCTTTCATCTATGAGACTGCCAACATCTAAATATCTATTGAGTAGACCATCACAGTGGGGGACATGTTTTCAGTCAAAAAGACAACAGTGGGACTGTTTCCACCAACATCTAAATGAGGCCCATATTTTGCTTGTGAACTTCAGTAAGACTATGCTTGCTGGTGAACTTCATCAATTGATATCATGTATGTTGTTATTATTTTGGGTTGTTGTTTACTATTGTTGAGTTTTTTGGGTAAAAAGGGGAGATGTGTTGTATCTCAGAAACTGGATGCTTCCACTGCTGGATTCTAGATTGTGGGTTCCAATGGGCAGAAATCAAGCAGTTGCTGAGGAGCTAGGACTGAGAAGGGGTCATTGCATGTGTATTAAATAAACTTCTTTGATAAACTCTATGTGCCCACAAGCCTTAAAAGTAAGGAGAGTCCTATCCCATGAGAGGGATACAAAGGTCAAACAGGCCAGGAATGGTTTGAATAAAAATGTGTTCCTTGCTCTAGGTTTCCACTAACTAACCTCCTCCCATTCCCGCTATCTCTTGTCCTTAAAGGATTTTTTTATCCAAGATCTTTCATCTCTAGGTAGGCCGGACAGTTAAAAAAAATAGTTAGCCTGCCCAAAGTGATGCATGTCTTCCTAATATACTCTTGCCAATGAATGAGATAGTTCCTGGCACAAGATGAGCAGTCCTTGATAATTCCTCTAGTAAACAGCATGGAGATTGCTCCAGATAGAATACCACAACAACATTGGGGTGAGTTGTATATGATCATCGACTCATGACCTAATTCTTTATGCAATGTATTGGAAGAACAGCTGGCTGGGAGACCAAGTAGTCTTCTACAGATTCTATTTCTTTGGCCTGGAGCCCGGTGACCTTTTTAAAACCCTATATACCTGTCCCCTACCTTAAAATGGGAATACACTTCCTCATATAAACTTCTAAAAAGGAGTCTTGCCAATATTGGAGGCTACGTTGGTCAGGAACCCAACGCTACGGTAAAGTATGGTTTTTCCTTGGATATATATGAGGACCAAGAATCAAGCAAATTGAAAGTGACCCTCAAATACAAAAACTCATAAACTCTTAGTATGGGCTTATCACCTATAGACAATTGACTCATTTTTGCAGTCCTCAGTCGATAAGCAATTAGATATTTTTATTGGCGTTAAGCCCTAGCTTCAGATTGGTAATAAATTCAGTATAGCTTCCTATCAGGATTTTGAGCCACAAGGTGTCCTTAAAACCAAGACAGATTCATCTGCATAAGTTAATGCTGGAATAGGCCTATATTTTATAACCAGGTCATCTATGCCCTTGGCCTTCAGTGACTCCTCAAACTCAGTGACATGCAATAAAAAGAAGATTGGGGCAAGCAAACACCCCTGGCATACCCATGACCTAGGCCAACCCAAACAGGTCAGTACACTCCCCTTCTCCCTATATCTGACAGCAGCTGAGGGATCACAATGAGAGTGTACAGGTATCACAGGAGCCCCTTGTCGACCCCCATTGTCTCCGAGTTAGCCAACAGAATAGACCTCACCACCCCATCCAATACGCAGGAGAGCTCCATAAAAGCTAAGAAAATGGGCTCCTGCTGGTTTGAAGACAGAGCTCTGCATGCATTTACCCCCATGCCTTTACAATGCAGTCACTACCCCGACTGTGATGTTACTGCGCATTACTTTACCACACAAGTTGTTACAACGACTTACCTAATGAGTGCTGGACTTTGGAATAGTATACATTTCGATTTCAACTCCAGTCTACGCAACAGTAGGAAAGGGGTGTGGCTTAAAAATCCAACAACAGTGCATAACACACCCCCTAAAGCAAGTTGTTGTAATGATTTGGATGGTAAAGCAATGTGTGGTACTGCTGCAGTTGGGGTAGTGACTGCGATGAAAGGCAGGTTGTTGTTGTGACTGCGGGATTAAGGATGTTTCCCTTCCTCTTTCACAACAGTGTATTTACCTATCATAAGATAGAGTACATTTTCCCAATGTCTCTAGACCAGTTCTAAATCTGTATATTTTAAATGGAAAACACACCCATGTCATTAAACTAGGTGAAGGGCCTTTCAAGGATAATTCTCCCTACAATCTTGACCATAGAATCTAAAAGGTAAATCCGCCGACATCATCTTCGATCGTAGTGCTTCCCCTTTTAAAAGATTAATACTATCATGGCCATTTTCCAAGACCATGGTAAACGACTTGTACATACCTGATCAATATAATTGGTAATAAGGGGGGCAAAAAAGATTTAATTGGATTTATATAGGTCCATTGGGACCCCATTGTACAGGTAATACAGAATGCCGCTGCCCATCTCCTGTTGACAATTCCGAGTTATATTTCAGTAAAATCCGCCTTGGCCTCTCTTCATTGGTTACCTGTAGAACAGCGTAAAAAGTTTGAAGCAGCTTGAGTGGTCCATCCGGCTTTTCTTAAACAGATTATAACTCCCTATACTCCCCAACGATTGCTCAGATCTTCAGCTGCATACCTGATTAGTATTCCTCGGTTTAAAAGATCGAGATGGGGAGGCAGATCCTTTGCTTTCAGGGCAGCCCAACTGTGGAATTTTCTCCCAGTTGAAGTTCGATCAGTAGATTCTGAACTCTCATTTCTGAAATCTCTGAAAACCTTTCTCTTTCCCTTATAGTGCCTCTTGGTGGTTGTCCTCTTTTTTTGGTTCCGCAGTAGCGCTGGGAAGCCTTTCGGCAGCCATGCACTTTATAAAATCCCAAAATAGAAATAGGATTGAGCCCAGACTCTAGTTATGCAACCCTTGTACTCAGGCCTCAATTACAATCTTTTGTGCAGGGCAGCACCGCAAGCCTTCTTGCTGTGCTGCCATGCATCAAAAGGAAAGGGCAGGAATGTGCTGTATCTGTAAGATAGAGTGCATTCCTGTCCTTTATCCCTGTGCTGGTGCACAATGGGCTACAATGCGCCAATACAGGCACCCTTGCATCATGGTGCAACGGTGTCTGCATTGCTGGGATGATTGTTTTAGTGCAGAAAGGGACGCCTTCTTGCATAAAACAATCAGGAAAGGTGTTTTCCTCTTTCTATGTGTGCTGCAGAATGCTGCACACAAAAAAGGAAAAACAAGGAGAAATAAAGGCATTTCTCCTCATTAAACCTCCCTTATGCTTCCCATGGGAGGCGTAGGCTTTTGACATATTCCCAAGTTTACAAAATCTTGTAAATCTGGGAAAGCCTCAAAATCCATGGGTGTTCCACTGGAACACCCACTGCAACAACCATGGAACGCCTCTATGATGCAAAGTAAGGCAATGCAGCAACTTGCATTGCAATGACAACTCCATATCTACAAGGCCATGAAAAGTCATGCAAAGTGGCTTTGCATGGCCTTGTAGACATGGGCCTGCATCCTGAGCCACCATGCAGCATAAAATGTATGCACTGGCAGCACAAGATGCTTGTAAATGAGGTTCTGGGTGTTTAATGTATATTAGCCGATTCTCTACGCACTATGATACTAGGTGAGTGACACCACATGCTACACCTATTACTGCTACGGATACTCATGTGTGTTTTTGATTTTCATGACCAAACTGTCAAGCACCTTGGCCCCGAGGAGCAGTGTGCAGTCAATGACTCACCCAACTCAACACACAGGAGTTCCTCTGACCGCAAAATAGAATAAAACAGCAAGGCATGGAACCCACCAAGTGGAAAGAAAAATGATAAACTGTCAGAATCCCACTCAGAATATGGACGTTACTGCAGTTGTCCTTAATCCAGTCACTGTGGTTGGAAAAGGGATGTTCTGTGGTCCTTAGTGATGTTGGAAAGAAAAGATAGAAACAGTCAAATGTTCCCCTGTTTCCTTCTTGGTACAACCTACTTAAAGGGCCTGTCAGCATGATGTCTCAGGAAGTTTCCCTTTGATTACAACTGTGTTATTACTTAACTAATAATTGCTGTGAGGTACACCTAGAATACTCAAAGGGACAGAAGAAAAGAAATAAATATGTCAATCCGCTATTCCTTCTTTTTTCTTCTAAATGTTGAAAGGGTTACCATCCTCAGGCAAGACTGTAACATCCAAACATTACAAGCCTTGTCCACCCTTCCTTCTAACCTCTAATGGTTAGAAAAAGAGCCTTGAGCTCTAAGTGCTGTTAATGTTGCATTCCTCAACAGCTGCTTCTTCAGAATTTCCATTGTGAAGCATGGTGAAGAATAAGGGAATACCGTATGGGCCTGAGTACAACTTTAGCGGTTCCACCACTGGACCGCCAAAGCAGTGGGGAGGATGCTGCCATCATGCCGGCGTTGTCCCCCTGTCATAAAACAATGTTCCTGCTGGGCTGTCCAGCGGGAACATTGAATTACAATTTTCTAGCCGGGCTGACTGGCGGGAACAGTGCTATAGAATTGGCCTCAGTTATCCTAAGGGAGCCAAGGCTAATACCATAGCACAACAGCACTCTCAGAATGAGCACTGTCTGCAAAGCAGGAAGTGCCCATTTTGAAGTGCTGGGCAGGTGGGGGCCTTCACTGCCCATGCCCCTGGCATGGACAGTGCAAGGCCCCCCCTGTGGCCCCAAGCACTGGCTTACTACCAGCCTTTCTATGGCATGGTCCCTGCCATAGAAAGGCAGGCGGTAAGTGGAGTTGTGATCAGCATGGCGGAGTACATAATAAGATGTTACATGTCACAGGGGATGACTGTGACCATACAAAGGAAAGTGGCCAAAGGGTATTTTATTCCTTATACCATATGGTCACACTATCAGCCTTCTAAGAAACATCATAAATCCTCAATGTCTTGCTCTTTCATATGAAAGACAAAGGTTGCGATTACGGGTTTGGCAGTCCATGAACAGCCATGGCAGCGTTGGTGGTCTGACCGCTGTCTGGTTGATGGTCGGACTACCATATTACGAGTCATGCCGGCTTCTGGAGCAAAGACCACCTCAGTTCCGCCGGCATCGCCAGGCTGCGCAGACTGCCACGGTCACAAGGCAGCACAAACAGGTGGGAGGAGCCTCTGTTGCCACCGGACTCATTATGAGGTTGCACATCTTCAATTCGATCATGGGGGCTCCAACAACCGTGTCTCAGCAGGCGGAAATGGAAAGTATAAATGGAGACACTCACTTGCAGGCAGCCTGACATGTCCTGTGTCACCATGGAGCCCATCACACACGTCCTGCTGCTCCTTATACTCTTCAAAGGTGCCCAAAATCCACAACACTGTGGTTGCAATCAACCATAAGTACACACACCTAACTGTGTCATTAACCTTAGCAACAGATCCTTGCGCCATCATCCACATGATAAGGGGAATACATATGTGCACCAAGTACACTTGTCATTGTGCCCGTGGTTGGAAACAAGAAAGGACACAAAGAAGGACACATCTATCGAATGTCCCCTTTAGGCAGGTCACTCACACTGCACCACAGCGCTGCACAAAAACAGATATCTGATCATCTCAGGCACAGGACAGTGAAGTGTACACAACATCGCATCACACAACATCAACAACACACCAGCATCACATCTACAAATAAAACTGACAAACTCAGTTCACATAAACCACGGACTGTGCTCACATTCAACACACATAAGTATGAAGTGTCATGGAACACAAACACCTCTTCCATTCACCAGCCCTGCAATGGACCCACACATCACACACAATGCAAAAGAATGGAAGGACAATGGGATTCACAGTAGTCAGAGACACAAATATACAAACCTCACAATGCAAACAATACCTGCACAATAGGGATGCAGGCATCAGGAGCACTCAGGGAAGGTTGTTGCACTGGGACACATGCAAAAAGAATAGATGAAGGACGGAATGCTGAACAATGCAAACATTCATCAGCAGTCACAAAAATCTGGGTTTAATCCCTTGTTGTTTTGCCCACCACACCACCTCAGTTTGGATCCAGCCATATGCCAATCAGTCTTGACCCTGTACCCCGTGGGAACAGTCCGAGCCCGAACTGCCACGCCAGGTCCTCCCTGGACCAGAAACAAGCATCCTGGGACCAGTTTCAGGGTATCACCCTTCATCAGCCATGCTAGCTTGAATCCAGTGGCGCAGTGAGCAAGGAACCCACTGTAGGAGCCTGGCCTGGCTAATAGTGGGTACCTGATGGTACGTACACCTTGTGCCAGGTCCAGTTATCCCTTATTAGTAGATTAGTAGTGTTCTAGCAGCTTAGGCTGATAGTGGTAGCTATAGCAGAGCAGCTTAGGCTGAACTAGGAGACATGCAAAACTCTTACTATACCACTTATATCATATAGGTATTGAGGGCCAGATGTAGGAAACAGTTTGCGACTCGCAAACGCCAAAAATTGCCGTTTGCGAGTCGCAAACCGGAGTTTCCTATGCAGAAATGCATTTTGCGAGTCGGGACCGACTCGCAAAATGCATTTCCGACTCGCAAATAGGAAAGGGTGTTCCCTTCCTATTTGCGACTCGCAGTGGTATGCAATTCCATTTGCGACCGCGTATGCGGTCGCAAATGGAGCCGCAGTTACCATCCACTTGAAGTGGATGGTAACCCAGTCGCAAATTGGAAGGGGTCCCCATGGGACCCCTTCCCCTTTGTGAATGGACCCCAAAATATTTTTTCAGGGCAGGTAGTGGTCCAAGGAAAATGGGCTACACTTAAAAAAAAAAAGTACTGCTTTATTGATAAAGCAGTCACGAACATGGAGGTCTGCTGACTACAGCAGGCCTCCATGTCAGTGAGTGCCCATAGTCGCTATAGGGCCGCAATTTGCGACCCACCTCATTAATATTAATGAGGTGGGCATTTGCAACCCCATAGCGACTCGCAGACGGTGTCTGAGACACCATTCTGCATAGCAAATTGCGAGTTGCAATTTGCGAGCCGCTCCGACTCGCAAATTGCAAGTCGCAATTTGCTTGGTACCTACATCTGGCCCTATATCATAAGAAACACAATACTAAGGGTTACTAAAAAAAAGGTACTTTATTTTAGTGACAATGTGCCAAAATATCTCAGAGGATTTACTCCCTTAGGAGGTAAGTAAAATACACAAAATATACACACAAACCAAAATCAGGTAAGTAAAACAGTCAGAAAGTAGTGCAAACACTGTAGAGTACAATAGGATGCATTAGGCCTAGGGGCAACACAAACCATATACTAAGAAAGTGGAATGCGAACTACAAATGGACCCCTAGGTTAGTGTAGGGTGTAGAGGGTCGCTGGGAGTGTAAGAAAACACTAAGGGTGTCCAAGATACCCCACCCCAAGACCCTGGAAAGTAGGAGTAAAGTACTACTATTGCCCCAGAAACACACTAAACTTGTGATAGAGGATTTTGCAAAGACCACAACAGACTGCAAAGCACTGAAGATGGATTCCTGGACCTGAGGACCTGCAAAGGAAGGGGACCAAGTCCAAGAGTCGTGAAGGTGTCCGGTGGGGGCAGGAGCCCACTAAACCCCGGAGGAAGGTGCAAAATGGTGGAAGAAGCTGAAGATTCTGCAACAACGGAAGATGCCAGGAACTTCTCCTTTGCACAGAAGATGTTGCACGGCGTGCTGGAGGATGCAGAGTTGTTTCCACGCAGAAAGACCGCAAACAAGCCTTGCCAACTGCAAAGATCGAGGTTGAAGGAAATGGGTGCTGACTGGGCCCAGGAAGGACCAAGAGATTGCCCCTTGGAGGGGGAGACAGAGGGGGCGCTCAGCAGCACAGAGAGCCCACGCAGAAGCACATGAACAGATGTTCAAGAAATCTGAGCACAGCGGTCGTCTCAACACTACAAAGGAGAGTCCCACAAAGCCGGTGGTCAACTCAGCGAGTTGAGCAATGCAGGACAGAGTGCTGTGGACCTGGACTATGCTGTGCACGAAAGATTCCTTGCAAAAGTGCACAGAAGTCCTAGCAGCTGCAGTTCACGCAGTGCACAGAATTAGTGTCTGGCATGGGTAGGCAAGGACTTACCACCACCAAATTTGGACAAAATGACCACTGGATTGCGTTAGCAGGGGGAAGATTCCGTCGACCCACAGGAGATTTCCTTTTGGCTTCCAGTGCAGGGTGAAGGCGGGAAGCCCTCAGAGCATGCACCACCAGGAAGCAGTCGAGAAAGCCGGCAGGATTAGACGCTACAAAGTTGCTGGTAGTCGTCTTGCTACTTTGTTGCAGTTTTGCAGGCGTCCTGGAGCAGTCAGCGGTCGATCCTTGGCAGAAGTTGAAGAGAGAGGTGGAGAGGAGCTCTGGTGAATTCTTACATTTGTTATCTGACGAGAAACCCACAGGAGAGACCCTAAATAGCCCTCAGAGGAGGATTGGCCACCTAACCAGGTAAGCACCTATCAGGTGGGGTCTCTGACGTGACCTGCTGGCACTGGCCACTCAGTGGCCTCCATTGTGCCCTCACACCTCTGGATTCAAGATGGTAGAGGTTCGGGACACACGAAGAAATCTCCCATGGGTCGACTGAATCTTCCCCCTGCTCCAGCAGGCACCAAACTTCAGCATCACCGGTACTCTGGGACCCCTCTCATCCTGACAACCGTGGCCCCTGGAACACAGATAGTGGACCCAAGTGACCCAGACAGTCCAGTGGTCCAACTGACCAAATTTGGAGGAGGCAAGTCCTTGCCTCCCCTCTCCAGACAGTAATCCTGTGCACCACGTGAACAGCAGCTGCTAGGGCTGCAGTGCACCTTTTCCAAGGAATCCTTTGTGCACAGCCAAGCCCAGGTCCCCAGCACTCCATCCTGCATTGCTCAACTCCCTGAGTTGTCCTCCGGCTTCGTGGGACCCCCTTTTGTAGTGTGGAGACGATCACCATGCACAGACTTCTGCGGTTGCTACCTTCTTGTGCATGAGCTCTCCACATTGCTGAGAGCCCCCTCTGTCTTCTTCTTTTATTTTTTCTTTTGCCCACATGAGTTAGCCATTCCCACACATTCATGCAAGTCTTAATTTTGGTTAGTGACTGATATTTTAAATTGATTGTTAAACTGAATTTTGATGATGTGCTAATGTCACCATCGTCTGCTTTGAAACCTTGTAATTATGTTCATATTGCATTGTTACTTAACTATATTATTATTCTGTTAATACCTAACAGCATTGATTTGTAATAGGTTGAATCTTTTCAGGCATTTTAGTCAGCCTATGTTTTTCATGTATGTTTATAACTTAGTCTTGCACAACATTTACATGACATTGATTTTTGGATTTTATTAAAGCTTTGGAAATTTATTCAGTTTGCACTTTTGATTTGGTGTTACCTTTTTCATGGTGTTTAATATAGTTTAAGATTTCATGTTTGTATGATTCTGACTACAACTTCTGTCACCAAGTCCAAAGATTCAGTCCACCACAGAGGGTGAGGTTGGTGTTGGTGTCTGACTCACCCAAGAGCACTGTTGGTTGTTGAACCCGGAGCCGGAGAGTGGGAAATTTTCAGGTCCACAGTGCTCCAGCAGAGCCAAGTGACATGCCTCTCAGTGCAATGTGGAAGTGCAAGTCGAGAAACCACATACAACAGCAAACGCATGGTCCATACAGCTAGACGAAGAAGCTGCAAGGTGTACACAGCAAAATGGATACATCCATAGTCAAATGCAAACAAAGGTAGCAGAATTGAACACCCTCCATGTCTGCATGAACAAAACATGTGCTTCCACTCATGAGACGAACCTCCAGTCCATATCAGGGGTACAAGTCAGCCACTATACTTGCTGACTTTGCACAACAGAAGGTGGTTTACTTAGCATACCAAACAGAACACAATGGGATGACACCACAATTGCATTAACACCCACATATCCATACAGTCAACAGCTACCTTTATGGGTGACAGTAGCACTGCCCACAAAATCAGGTCTTGCCAACCATAGCAAATGGATCAGCAAGCAGGCTGAAACACACACAACTGTGGGCATACAATACAAGTTACGCAGGAACAACATAAAGGTTAAAAAGGAATTGCAAGACAAATGTGTACCCAACAAAAAAACGAAACAGTTTGGGTTTATTTAAACCAATACGATAATGTGCAAAGGCCATTGGCCAGGCAATAATCCACTGACATCACTGTGCTCACATTTGACTCTTTAACTGTCAGGGAACCTCCACAGGAAGGGGCATCAAGTGGGCAGGCAGGGAAATCAGGGATCATCCCTGGAGGGGCGAACTCAGATGTGGGATGGGTGGGTTTGGGTTTGGGATGGGTGGACTGTTTTTTGGAGGGGTGGGTTTCTTCTTCGGTGGAGGGGTATGGGTGCTTGCAGGGGGACAGATGTGACAGGGTAGGACTTGGAGGTGAATGGAATAGTTTGGGATGTAGGTCAGGCCTCTTGTGTTTGGGATGGGAGAGGAAACAGGGGAAAGGGCAAAATCAAACAAAAAACGTTCCTTAGGAACACAGGGTCGGTCATCAGAAGAGGGTGCAGATTTAGAGGTAGAGGGAGTGATTGTCTGCTGTGTTGGCATGTATATTTTGGGTGTGTGCATTTGTGAGGTCTGCTTGTGTGGGGGTGGTGTCTGTTGCATGTGTGAGTGTGAATGTTTGCCTCTCCTTTGGGCTGTGAGGTGGAGGTGCTGGGTGTTCTGGGAGTGGTGGATGTGTGTGTGTCTGCTGGGTTAGTGTCTGAGGGTATGGTGGGTGTCTCACTGTTGTGTGTGTGGGTGTACCTTGACTGCTTGCATGACAGTCTGTTTTATGGTGTTGATGTTTATGTGTGCTTCTTTTGTTTGTTGTGGTGGGTGCATGCGGATCTGGCTGTGTGCTTGGGATAAGTAGGGGAATAGGGGATTTGGCTTTGGAAGAGGGAGATGGAGGGGGACAGCAGGTCTGGGGTGACTGGCTGCCTTGGTGAGGAGGCCAGAGCTGAAAAGATCTTTGTAGGCAAGATATTGCACTATGAATGCCTTCCAGGAATGCATTTGTCTGCTGCAGTTGGGTGGACAACCCCTGGTTGGCATTCACAATGGCTGTCTGACCCACAGAGACACTTCTCAGGAGGTCAATAGCCTCCTCACGCAGGCCAACAGGGGTAACGTGGGCTGGGGCGGAGGTGCCTGTGGCAAAGGACACGCCCACCCTCTTGGGTGAGGAGGCACGTCCAACTGGGTGGGGAGCAATAGGGAGGGTGGCATAGAACTGGGGTGGCGAACAAAGGTGGTGCAGGAATACATCCAAATGTGTTCACCCCTAAGGAGTGACCAATCAAGGAAGAACTCGATGATGACGAGGATGTAGATCTGGTCTCAACCATGGCACTCCTCTCACCCTCCCGGCCATTGGGTCCCTTTGTGTCCATGGTGTCTTGACCCGAGGACCCATGGCCAGATGCTTCCCCACTCTGCTGTGACCTGTTTCCTTTCCTTTCCTGGGCCGATGCTGAAAACACAAACCTCAGTCACCTGTTATTATACAATAATAGACCAATGTCAGCTTCATTCCCACAGATCCCACACAAGCTCATGCAGATATCTATTTGTCACCTACACAATAACACAACAATAAGAAAAGATGCTCCAAACATAGCCACAATGCACACTTCACTATGTGTAATGTGTCATAATGGAGTCATCGAGGTAGTACTAATGTTGCTCAGATATCCCCTATATTTCGCAAGGTAAATGTACACTTTTAGGCAAAATGTGCAAAATGTCAGGTAGATATGTCTTTAAAATCCACAATATAATGAATCCACAAGTCCCAGGGAAACCACCACTAATATCTTGCACTGCTTAGAATGATACACTCATGCATCAGCAGACACCATTAGTCCTTTGAATGTTGGCGAAGTACTTGTAGATGGACCTCAACATGTTGCCCAATGGGAATCTAAATTACTGTCTCCATTTTTGTACTGCAAGCCCATATGTCTGTGGATGAATGGTTGTACCCAAACACATGTGCTTTCAACATAACTGTGAGTCACTCCATGATGCATGCCAATAGTCAGGTTACAAACCTTACTCATTACACATGTGCAGTGCCCTTTGCTACATAATGCGACATCAATGGCATGGAAATGCACATTGGGGCTAAAAAAATCTATTCATACACATCCTGTCTCTCATTGCTACTGCACTGGTACAACCTAAATGACATGCTATGATGGGTGAGGGTATGTGTCAGCCAGCAATCAATGGTGACACACTCTTGTATGTGGCACCACATGAAATATAGCCTCATTGTAAATGTCCTATTACACACACAGGTTGGCATGCACATATATGTAAGGGAATAGATCCCATTAACACAGGACCATGCATGAAAAAGCAGATTACAAATGGTTTCCAATAGAGAAAGGGATACATCCTAACATGTAAGTAGAAAAAATGTTGGAAACAGTGATGGCACATAAATCATGTAAATTGACATTCTCCACTCATCAAGGAAAAGTATAGATTTATATCTTCACCTCAAAAAAACAAATGTTTGCTCTGTCACTTGGATGATGGCCATCTCCACATCACAGACAGTAGAAAGGCACCAGCACCCATCACATGCTGAAGATAAGTAGCCTCTGGGTGGAGGATAGCAATATACTCATTTCACAGGACACATGTCTGAGGACAGTGATCCATCACTACCTTTCCTTTGTCCTGTAACACTGAGGAGCAGTGGTCTGTTGCATAGAATTTACACCAACTACAACAACAAACAGTAGTTGATTGATCAATGTACACAGCCATATGTTGTCCCTGGAGGGCAATTTTTTGTGGATTGGACACAGTTGAGTCCTAGATCCCTGGGCCAATAGGCAAGGTGCAGAAATGTCTAGCCCAAAAATCACTCATCTACTTGGTTACACATGGCTCATCCCTAATCATCAGGGGAAGCTGTTAGAACCTACCACATTCACTTTGCATTGTGAAAGACAGGAATATACCCTGTAATCACCCCCTTGTTGTTGCTGTGCTGTCCTCAAACACCCATCAAGGTCTAGTTAGGCCAAGACCAGAAGGTGGGCCATTAGGGGGTCATGGTCTGAGTGTACCCCATCCACGTTGGAGGACAACCCCAGCTGGACCTCAGCGATCTTCCAGGCCCAGCATCTCAGGCCCACCCACCTCATTCAAAAGTGGGCGATCTGATGGCTGTTATCCCCCAGGCTCCGCACCTTCTGTGTCGATGACACTCAATAGCTCCTTCTTCAAATGGGTGTTAACCTGCATGGATGCAAAAGGCAAACCAAGAGATTACAATTAGAAGTTTTGGCACAAATGGTTGAGTCACATACATGTTAAAAACACCAACCTAGATTTTTCAATTTGTTAACACTCCAGAGGTGTGAAACACATAAGCCAATAAGTACAGGGACATGACTACAGACTTTTGTATCCATCTGCAGACTAACCCATTACCCTGCTCTGCAAGCTTACTAACATCAGGTAACCCATGCTTTAGCAACATGTAATTTTATGTGAGCCACAATGAGACACTACACACCTGCATGACTTCTGAAGCATAAACTCCCTAGGCCTGAATGGCCCAACATATTCACACTCTGTGAGATTGACTCACTGCATACAATCCCACAGGCAACTAACATAGTACAGACTGCACCAATACACATGAGTGCCACTCAAGGAGCTGGCAAGGTGGGTACAGAAAGTGCCTTCCTTGTCCATGTGTGGGCATGTGACTTAGCAAATGAAGACTCATGCCTCTTCAGGGTATAGGTTCTGTGGAATGTATTTGTACCAAAAAGCAGTCCTTTGGACATATGTGTGTATCCTACAAAGATGGCATCTAACACACAAAGGCATGCTTTGTGCAATTTCTGCTATGTGACCAAGCTACTGATTCACATATCATGGGCTCCCAGGAATCAACACACTGTCTGCACAATGGGACTGTCATTTGTGAATAAGCCTGTACTGGACAAATATGAATTGTGTGAAGGTTACAACAGAGCTGTAGTAGTAAGGGACCTGCCATGAGCAAAAGACACACATTGACAATGATGCAAATGGCACATATGGACTACTTCTGGGATATACCTTTGTACCCTTTCCTAATATAGTCAATGGGCTGAGACATTCCGGGCTAGTTTTGCAACTAGAGCAGCACATTGGAAACATGGCAGATTCTGCTGGTTTACAAGGAGTGTAAACCACACAATCGCACAGCATAGACTAGGTCACATACTGGGAGATACATTTGGCAGGCCCTGGTTTCTGTAGGCTGAGCATTCACAAATTGTCAATCCATTTCCATCATTTCCATGCATGACAGTACATCATGTGACCATCAGTAATTTGGAATTTGGATTGTGTGGCAACTTGAAGGGCAGAGTGAGTCAGGACATGCCTTCCAATCAACAGTTTGGCAAGGCTAGATGTGGTTTGAAAGATTTGTGGCACATACACATTGCTCACAACCACATTAAATGTCTCAGACGAGAGGCATACACAGCTCATCTCGCCATGTACATACATGTAGCCTAACATTTACAACATCATGAAGAAAGAGATGTCAGTAAAGTCTCCTTCTCTAGTATTGTGCATCCAACACAAGGAGGACCTAGAACCTCAAAAACCTCACAAAACACAACATGACTGAACTTAACATATGGCACTGTCCACCAATGCCTGCACATTGTACATCTCATTGATGCCACACAGACTACAACAACAAGCACACAAACAGTCTAACTGCCACACAGGGGCACATTGTAACCTGTGAGGAGGGAAAGGTTGGTTGAGTACATAGAAAATTGTGCACGGGAGGTGCTTACCTGCTCCTTTGGTGAGCCATAGAACTGTTTATACAGGGGTAGGACCTAATTTACAAGCCTCTCCAGCACCTCTGGAGAGAAGGCAGGGGCCCTATCACCTGCAGGACATAGCATGATTGCTCCCAGAATTGGCACACAGCAGCTCAGATAGTGGAGGTGTTGCTGACAGCAGTATCAGGAGTCAAATTAGTAATATGCACAACATGGTGGTCATGTCTGCCACGTTCGCAGTCGTCAACGCCAGCAGACACAGCCATTGGACTGTGACCACCTCCGGCAACAGCGTTAGCCTATGGCTCTGTCTGCTGGGGTTGCAACCGCCTACCTCCATGATGACTTCCGACAGCAGTAGCGGGCGGTTCCTGATGTCCAGTGGAGTAGGTCAGGTATCTGCCATTTTGGTGACCTGAAATGCTGTGTTTAGCTCTGTAAACTAAGGCCCATATTTATACTTTTTAGCGCCACATTTGCGCTCCTTTATGACACAAAAACGCCACAAACTTACAAAATACAATTGTATTTTGCAAATTTATGCCGCTTTTGCGTAAATAAGTTATGCAAATGTGGCGCTAAAAACGTATAAATATGGGCCTGTGTCACACCTACAAAACATGTTTTGTTACCTCACATACATCCTTATCCTGTCTTGTTATGTAGGTCCTTCTACTCAACCACCATTGTAGTATGTCGCAGGGCACAGCTGGCATTTCACTGTGGTGTCATTTTGGCAGTCAGAATGTACATTCACATTTTGAGGGGGCAATTGTGTTGCACAACTTTGAGTTTTGTCCAAATCCCTGTTGTGGCATATGGTTAAAACCATGGGGGTCACAAGTGACCCTGGTGTAGTTGGCAGCTGTGATGTGTACTGGGTGCCATATCTGTCCAATCAGAAATGCTTTGTCACATGATAATTTTGGCAGGCATCATGTATGTTGCTGTGGATACACTGACTAATTTTCCAAATCATGTCTTGTCACACAAAGGTACCATGGGAGAAGGAGGATGCGACAACCTCCCATCTTCCGCCCACTGCCAGACCTTCAGACCATGGAGCAACACCACATAATCATGTACTACTGCCTGGGTAAGCAAACAATAGTGGACTTATGTTCTTATTTGGAGCCAGATCTGATGGCAGTTATTAGTCATCCAACAAGCATACCACCCATTGTACATGCCATGTCAGTATTGCACTTTCTAGTCTTTCAACATACAGTGGCCCTATCTGTTGGTATATCCCAACCTATGTTCAGTCTGGTGTTGAAAGATGTCCTCTCAGGAATGTTGAAACATTTTGACAGCTATATCAGTCATGGTGAATGAAATCCTTAGAGTAGATGCCACACCACTGGGAGTCCAAAGTTCAGAGTACTCCTCCCATTGAAACTGGTAGGTGGTTGAAAATCAGTCAACTGAGTGAATGTCTGGCACACAAAGGAGGTCTTTTAGGAAGAGGTCACTTGCTGGCAATGGCGGCTATCTTGCCATCTGCACCTCCTGGATTCTTAGCTGGACGTCCCCACTTGTGTGTGGGGGGGTCTTCCGTGACAGAGGCAGGGGTATCTGGGACTTGTTGTTCCTCTGGTAGGGCCTCCCTTTCAGTTGCTGGCACCGAAGTTGATGGGTCTGCTGTTGATGAGCCAAAGGAAGAGGCAGATTGGTTTCAAAAAGCCCTGCTCAGAATGGTGTGTAATTCCCTCATAATCCTTGTTAGGGAGGCCATGTTTGTATTGTGGGTCTCCATCTGTTTCCGCATGTCTCTGTGTATGTCCCTTTGTAGCTGCTTGATCTCCTGGAGTTTGGTCAATACCAGGTCCATCACGCCTTGGGACTTCTGATAGACTCCCAAGACGTAGCTTGTGGTGACCTGCCCAGGAGCAGCCCCAGTGGCCTCATCTGCTGGCCTACAGCATCCCTCCCAATCACCCTACTCCCACTGGCATATGCCCTTGCACAGGGTGCACTCTTCAACTGGGTCCGGGATCCTCATTGTCAGAAGTGTTGCACTGCAACTCAGGATTCAAGACTGGGGGGCATGAGATGGTAGACTCTGTGCTAGGGACACAGGTTGGGGAGCGAAGGGTTGCCTGTGATGTTGAGGCAACCGGGCTAGTAGGTGTTGATGTGGCCACCGTAAGACTCACTGGGTGTGTTTGACCAGGTCACCAAGATGGGCCAGCACCGTTGTCCATGTCCAGATGTCCAGGAGTGTCTTCTTCACTGAGGGCTTCATGAAGAGAGATAGTAACAGTCTCTTCTGTGGACTAGATGTGCCCAGTGGCAGCTCGACCTGTTGATGTGAAATGTACAGTGTTATTCATTGCATTGTGACATCTATCTCCAACAGTTTAGTGTTACAGTAAGCAAAGACCTTGTAAAAAGTTCAGTTCATTCAACTGTGGCGAGTACCCATGGTATTGGTTGTAGTGACATGACATTTGTGCAGCATGCCAGATCTATTTAGCATAAACAGCTGCTGCAATGTTCAGGTCATTAGCAATTGGGAGGATGGCCTGAGAATGACATCTTGCTACCAGTGGAGGCCAAACAGTGTCAGGGCAAGATATGACTTTGGCCATTTGGAGGCCTAGTTGGTTGTGATGCAGGCAGACCCAAGACTTTGTTGTATATGTGACTGTGTAATCATGTGGTCAGTGCAGTGTGAATGTGTCTGCTGCCAATGCCAATCTGGTGAGGAATCTGGAGGCCTTAGTGATCATTGTTCTGCACACTGGGTAAAGTGTCATTTTGGGTTACCAAGTCAAGTGGATCTATGTTGACAGTTGGGTCTGTGATTTGTGCATGATCTTTGCTTGATCACTCTCAGATGAACATACTTGATTTGAGAGTTATCAAACTGATGTATTTTAGCTTGTGACCACTGGTCTGGTATTTTCAGTTAGAGAAACCGTGCCTCCCGTGCCTCCTGTGGTCATTCTTTCGACTACACACACATTTACACATATTATCCTCCCGGGTGAGTACACTTCAATCGAGAGTTCATGACAGATGTATTTGTGCAAGTGACCACTGTGCTGGTGGTTGAGGTTAGAGAAATGGGGCCTATTGGGTTTAGCATTCAGGTCACTCCCTCTGCTTCACACACTTGACAAATTATATCCTCCCAGGAGAGTACACTTCAATTGAGAGTTCACAAACAGGCGTAAATGGGTCTGTGAACCCTGTGCTGTAGTTTGGAGTTAAAGACACAATGCCTCCGGGTAGTTGCATTCAGGTCACTCTATCTACCCCACACACTTCACAAATAGTATCCTCCCAGGTGAGTAAACTTCAACTGAGAGTTATCAAACAGGGGTATTTGGGAAAGTATACACTGGGCTGGTTGTTGGAGTAACAAATACAGAGCCTCCTGGCCTTAGCAGTCTGGTCACTCCTTCTACTTTCCAACACTCAACGGATGGTATTCTCCCAGGTGAGTGAATTGTAGAGGTTACAAACAGGTGTATTTGGACAAGTGAAACCTGTGCTGGTGTTTGGAGTTAGAGATAGAAGGCTTTCTGAGGTGTGCAGTCAGTTCACTCTCTCTGCTTCACACACTTCACAAATGGTACCTTCCCAGGTTGATACACTTCAAGTGAGTTACCAAACAGAGGTATTTGGGCAACTGTACCATGGGCTAGCGGTTGGATTTTCAGACACAGGGCCTTCCTGGCCTTAGCAGACATGTCACTCACACTACTTCCCACACTTGAACAAAGGGTATCCTCCCAGCTGAGTAAACTTACATTAAAATTTACCAAACAGGGGTCTTTCGACAAGTGGACAGTGGCCGGCTGTTTGGAGTCAGAGAAATTGTGCCCCATGTGAGTTGCAGTCAGGTTATTTACTCCTTTCTACTCTTGACAAATAGTATCCTTCCAGGTGAGTAGACTTCATTTGTGGGTTACCAAACAATGGTGACCACTTTGACCACTGTGTTGGAGCTTAGAGGTATTGAAACAGTCCCTCCTTGGAGTTGCAGTCCTATCACTCTCTCTACTACGCACACTATGTTATCCCCCCAGGTGAGTCCACTTCAATTGAGAATTGTGAATGTGACCACTATGCTGGTGGTTGAGGTTACAGTAACATTGCCTGCTGTGCCTGCTGAGATCACTGTCTCTGCTACACGCACTTTACCAGTGTTCTCCCCCCAGGTGAATACACTTCATTTGGGAGTTCACCAACAGATGTATTGTAGCATGTGACCACTGTGTTGGTGTTTGTGGTTACAGGAACAGTGCCTCCTAAGAGTTGTAGTCATGTCAGTCTCTGTACTACACAAACATTCGACAAATGTTATCTCCCCAGGTGCGTACACTTCAATTGGGAGCTGGCACACAGGGGTAGTTGGACAAGAGAACACTGGATTGGTGAGTGGAGTAAAAGTCAATTATGCAAAAGGTGAGCTGTCAGCATGTATGACTTTGCATTTTTGTGACCTTTTTGTGTTGTGACTCACTGGGCTCCACTCCCCCAGGAATTCCTGTCTATCTCTGAGGATGCAGGATGGCCAAGTAATTTTCCTTTGTGTTCTACAAAGTGATCTCTTGTGGGGAGCCAAGTGTAGACCACGGAAAAGGGAAGAGCTTCTTCACTCGAGGTGAAAATATGTTATCTAAGTTCTTGTTCCATTATTCAAGTTACAGTTTTCTTTGATTTTCCCTACAAAAGCATCAACACAAAAATACTAAAATGTCTGTTAAAACATAAAAGGGTTATTTTCAGAACCAATATTAATGGTTTAAAAATATAAATGTTGTGAAACTGGTGGATAGGAAAAGAAATAAGGGACTAAATCATTGAGTGAGAGAGTGATTGTGCAGTAGGAATTTGTTGGAGCACTTAGCCTCTGACCAGGTTCTTTAAACAACTCAGGGCATTCGACCATTGGTGTGGGTGTTAGCCACAGGCCATACTAACCCACTGTGAGCTGCCAAGTTATACTATGTACAACTTTCAGAAATGTATAGGTATGTTGGCCACATGGGCCGCACTCTGCCTAATCCATTTGGCACACCCACCACAGACAGCTAATCTGGTGCAAATTATGTAGCGATACACAGCAGAGGTTGGATGCAGAAAGCCAATATCCAATACAGACAGAATATGGCTGTGTGTAGTGGGGTGATGCAGCCACTGGTAGCCAACCCCTGCCACAGACACCCAACTCTGGCTGCATTTGACCTTCACCTGTGAGTAGTGGGAGTTGCCATCGGCAGTGAAACAAGATGGCCATGTATACTGGGGGTTTAATGCAAGGCCTGGCTTCCATCTATTTGTTTAACTCAACCTATCACGGACAGTCAGTGTCCACTGCCTTTGGTCTGTTCCTGTGAACAGCAAGGGTTGGTAACAGGTCCTGGTTTCCTGCTGGGTGTTGCTCTCAACTTGCCATAGGTGGCCAGCCTCAGCTGCACATAGCTTTCAGCTTTGCACAGAGAGTTTGATCACTGGCCCAGACCCTGGGGATTATTACCTCCTTTCTCCTGGCAGATGGCAGACCCCCTGCCAATGTCTAATTGAGGTTCTTACTTCTGATTGTGTGTCTTTAGTATTATGGTCATGCATTCATAAACAGTGTTTTGAAATAGAGTTAGGTGAATTGCTATTCTAATATAGTGGAAAATTCACTTGAGATTTTCTCTCATGTTACTTTACTAATCTTCCAGACAGTTTCAAGTGAGGATTGTGAGGATCACTATTAAAACTGGGTCTTTAGGTCTCTGTAGCAAGAAAGGCATTTCATTTTACATGTAATGCGCAAATTGGCAAGCCTTTCGATGCAAATAATTAGTAGCCAGGACTCAGCAAGGATAGGGTACCATAATATGCTGCATGCTTTATTATTTTTTAACTCTGTTTTAATGTATAATTACAACACATATTTTAATATTTGTTGTATTATTTTTACATACACCCTGCCCTAAAATATTTTATAATAAAAAATGCGTGTTCATATTTCTTGTGCCTACTCTCTTGGGAGATTGTGTAGGGAATCAACGTAACACCCTAAAAAAGAAAGCACCAAGCACTATCAGGTGATACTTCAGTTTACTGGGAGCAAGGAAAGCTTCATTCACCATCTAGTAAGTCTCACAGCTACTTCATACAGCCTTAGTATCTTAATGGTTTTATATCATCTCATTCTAATAAAGAAACTAAAAGGGGATGAAGGCATAGAGAGCTAACACCAATTACTACACACCACTTCTCAACAAACAACCTAAGAGACTAAGCAATTGAAAAGGAAAATGGGAAAAGTAAGCAAAAAACAATGTTCATTACAAAGATGTAATTGGGATTCCAAATGTTTCCATCCTCCAAACTTCACTGCACAATGTCAGCATCATGTCATCAACTTCCACTCTACCACTGGGGTATCATTATCTTTGATTAAATGCAATTTATGTTTCATTTGTACAACCACACCGTTCCTAAACTCTTTCTTACTACATCTTCATTTAACCCATCATTAATGTTGTTTATGACCCAAGGCGGGTGGGGTGGGGAGCACAGGTGCACGACTTTCTGTTCTGAAATAACTCAGAGGGGGTGAGTCCTGTTGTAGTGTGCAGGGTAAGCCATAATCCTCCAACATGCTGTATACCTCACTCTCCAGTCCCTTTGCATACAACCCAACAATAGGATATACTCCTCCTTTGTTAAATCATTCAGCCAATCTGTTGATTTAAGAATGGTATTAAACACACCTTTTCTGCACTATAGCCCTCTTCCTCTAAAAGTGCTCTATCCCTCTGGAGGTCAGCTGAACTGCAATACCTTGTCAGGCGTACCTTAGTGTTCCCTTCACAGGGAAAAGGTTGGCTCAACACTTTATCACTGTGAAAGTGGAAACACCTCAAACTATAGAAATCATTGGCTACCTAGAATGTATAGTCCGTTGAACTACTACATCAAATGGTATAGGCCCAAATGGCAAGGACCCTAAAACGTCTCAGGAAGTTTCCTCACAGAGGCCTTTGGGAACATCCCTGTAGACCACTGGAAGGGTTCTGATTTTCCTGGCTTTCTCATTTAAACCTCCAAGTCCATACACTCATGTCACATCTTTTTGATCTGTAGATCAACACCTGACTACCAGCAACTTCTCCAACAAATGTTTCTTTGTTTTACATTGCGCACACCTTGCACAAGCCTAATAAGAATCATCCTCAAGCTAGTAGGCAGAATCAGCCACGAGCCCCCCAGATGAAGTCTATTCTGCATGGAAAATTCATGCTTTACTTTTCTCAAAACTTTTATTATTTCATCTATGCCTTTTCAGCTCCCTCCTTCATGAAGTAACACATAAAAACACACATACTCAGACATGCACAACCCTGCACCCACACACATACATGCATACACACACACCCATCCACCCCCACACACAGACTTGCTTCATCACTTCATCCTTATTCAACTCTTTCACCCATCCCTTTTCTGGAATGCAACCATCTATAGTCAGGAAAACACGGACTATGGCACTATTCTTCCTTTTTCTCCTACTGACTGAATACTGCTCCTCCCAGTTGATAAAGGCAACTAGCAGCCTCATTGGATACACTAGGTACATATTTAACTGAAAAAGTAAAGTCTTGAAAAGCCAAACTTGACTTCTATTACCTAGATGATACTGCATTGTGTCACTTCTTGTTAAAAATTACAGAATTTTGTGGGCCAATAATATCTCAAACTAAGTTCACCATAAGAAATAACTGAATTTCCTTCCTTAAAGACTAGAACCCAGCAAGAACCGTTATCACTATAGTAGAGTAATTAAACACTGCTCCCCTAAAGCGCTGGGTGCACATGCTATGGGGACTAACCTTTCACAGAGTATCAAATTCAAAACTGCACCTAGGTCCCATCATTGTCATCAGTAATGCAATGACACTGTAAGGCTGGTTGAAACTTTACAGATCTTGAGCTGCACTAAGATGAGATTTAGTATATCAGCATCAGTGTACATGAATCCAGACCTTTCTTGAGGAAGGACTATATGTTATCTGACTGACTGGAACTTACTGTCAATTTTCAGAATTGAAGAGGAAATAAAGTGCTGCCGACATAAAAAGAAGTCTGACCTTCTTTTCACAGACTTTAAGCATTTTAATGATTTTAACAAGCTCATTCTTCAGATGAAAATATTCTGCTCAGATGACCTTTCAAGACAGTTGCATATTATTTTGGCTTTCAAAGTCATACCATAGTCTTTCCAGAATTCTAAAATTGTCCTCACCCTATCAGTGTGTTCTTCTATGTTAGCACCCTAAACCTAAACCATGATATCCTCTTGGAACAACGTATGCCCAGGATGCACACCCTACAAGTTAGGGCTTGATGTACTGTTAATGTTCAGAAAATATGTGTTGCAATTTGCAACCAGTATTTGTGCAACCAGTAAGGAATTTCTAAAACCAATCTTTGTACTAATAGTTCAGTTCTTATGTTCTAAATCAGAGTGGGTCAGAATCTGATCTCCATTTAAATGTAGCCTATTTCTGATTTGTTTCAATGAGCTGGCAGTGAACCTCTAGACCACTGCCTACGCTTCAAAAAATGACTTTTTTTTACATTCACAAATGAGAAGAGATCCAGAGGGTGCCCCTCCCCTTTTCTGAATGTATTACCGGCTCCCGTGAGGTATTGATAAAATATAAATATTTTGCAACTTGATTACAGTTAGAGAATGTTGATGCGTAAAATACGGATTTGTTATTTGGAAGTGATGCCTACACTTTGGTATCAATTTAGATCCCATTTTCAGAGTTGCAAAAACATTTCCAGCTTCTAAAAAAAGATTACTACAAAGCAAACATATTTATACATTTGCAAATGCTGATTTGGAGTAGTTGCAACTGTTATAATCCTTAGTTCATCCCAACCTTAGTCATGAATCGTTGAAACAGCAAAGCCACGCAAAAAAGTCTAAACAACGTGCTCTTGATACAATAAGTGACAAAGGCAAAATGAAAAATGTAGATTTCAAGTAACTTACCCTGGTGGCATGCTGAAGTCAGACAAACAAAGTGAACAACCCAGCACATCATACAAGTTATACATGAATCAGAAATTGATCTTCACCCAACTTATCATTCAGTTCTTGCAGGTCAATACAGAGTCAAATTATTCTACCACTTTTACATTCTATGAGCATAGGGTCAAGCACACTGCTGCTTTCACAGACTTAATGAAATGTTCAGCACACATTCAATCTAATTTCATTTTGATAGCATCCCTAAAACTAAGTGGCATTCCTCTCACTTTGCGTGATACAGGTTATGCCCCTTCTGGACAATATTGTGTACATATTGTAAAACACCTCCAATCCATCCAAAACAATGCATGATAATTGTACAACTTTTCATGCTGTCTGCTGATGCTGTCACCTAATCTAGTTTGGAAGTTTGGGAATCAAAGGATACACCTCACCTTTTCTAATGTAGCCACACAGAGACATAAAATTATACTTCCCTACTGTTCCCTATGAATTCAGTGGTTGCACTGAAATACCCAAAGTCTTTCGTCCATACCTTTAGTGTTTGACACTAGCCTTAATCACTTCTACCATCCCCTGAAATGTTTCACAGTTTAGAGATGCAGTCCAGTATCCATGATAATGGAAACATCAATGCTATTTAGTGATACAGAAATAGAAGTATGATCACACATTTCTTTCCATACATTCTATACATATTTATTGGCTTTATAAAGCATCTCAATCACATCTGGAATGATTTAACAAATGCTGGCATTGTTCTTATTACTTGTACAAAATTTGGCATAATGACCCCTTTTGCTTGACTCACATTTACATCTAGGTTGAATAGCAGGTCAGTCCTTATGGTTTTCCTCATGGCCAGGATTCCCACACCAAAAACGGACACTGCTAAATCTCTGGGGATTTTTGGGCTTAGTGGGCAAGTTTGGTGTAGTGTCAAAATGTTAAATTGTGGCACCAGTACCATTTTCTCTGTATAACTCATCAACATGGACTAACAAACACACTTACTTTGACAATTTTTGGTCACCTTTGAGTGAAAGCTTTTCCTTAATCTTATCATTCCTGCACCTCAATACATAAAAAAAAAAACATGTTATACCTAAATGCCAATAAGCAGAAACAGTCAGGGTTATACAGCTGAGATGCATGCCTATGGATTTTAACCATGTCCAAATCATTCATCTTGTATAGGAGCGATGGGCATATGTTCTGCAGAAGAAAATAGAAGTTGGTTTTACCTATGGCTGGAGGGAAGGGTGAGGGCTAGGAGTGGCGGGTGGGGGGGCAGGCAGGCTTACTGTAGGTGAGTGGCAGCTTTGATGAGAGTTGTTCTGTCCTTAAATATAACTGCTAAGACACCGCTTATATTACTTATGTGATTATTGACAATTATTTGATAGATTGGTGGGGTAGCTTCATGAAAAATGCCGTACCTTGCCCCACTCATGATTCAGTTAGGAAGAGTAAATCAGGTTCTGTGCCTGGCAATATGGTAAAGGTCTAGTATTTGTTTTTAGACAGAGAAAAACAAGCATTTATGAGTAGGCAGTTTCAAGGAGCTTTTTTGATGTGGTGTGCTATTGTGCTGCAAGAGAGTAATTAATATCCTTAGAAGGTGTAGGTGATGTGCAGTTGGTTAGTGTTTTAGCTCTGGCAGGACCGACATTAAGTTGCCTTGGGTCTTATTATCCTTCTCTAACAGTCTTAGAAAGCATTATGCAGGTTCTACCTGTGTGGGTGGTGAGGAGATAGCCTAGGGTGTTGTCTTTGAGTCATTGCATTTTTGTACGGTAAAAAAGAGGATGGGAAGTTACAAAGACTGGCATTGAGGTCTTTCTTTTGCATTTATTGTACGTGAAAGGGATATGAGTGTGAGGTAGTGATAGAGCATGGGGGCCTGGCTTAATGTCTGTGACTTCTGTAATGAATGATAGAAGGTGAGTGAGTCATGTTGTGTATTTGTGGGCTCAATGTTTCAAATCTTTGTTGCCTGCAAACTATAGGGTTATGATGGGTGAGAATTTAGTCGCATGGTGGATGAATGATGGTGTTGTGGGATGGTTGAGTTTGTGAATGGCTAAGATGTTTTACAAAGAAAGGTCATGTGGGTTTTGGGGTTGAATTGTCTGATATTTGTATATTGATTTGAAATTCAGTGTGTGATTTGAAGGAGAGCAGGGGTAGGGTTGGGTTTTAAAGAGTAGTCTATGGGGACTGTGAAATGGGATAGACAGGGGTTAGGAGAGTTTTTTGTAGTGTGGATAGGGGAAAGAGGTAGGCTTATTGGTGGGAAAGAGTGTTGAAGGAGTGTTATGGACTCAATATGGCAAGACGTGGAGGGTTGTGTAGGGGTAGGGTATGATAGAGGGTTAAGTAGAGGATAAGAGGGCTGTCATGGACAATATATTGAGCTGGAAAAGGGTACCAGGAGGATTTAAGGTGAGAAGGGAGAGGATGTGTGGGATTGAGAGGAGTATGGATCCGTGCAGTGTGGGGCAGTGCTAAGTGGGGATAAGTGTTTTGTATTGAAGCTTAGCACAGAGTTGCAGTCTGTGTAGAGGTTAAGGAACCCTTATGTGGATGAAAGGGTAAAAGGGTACATAGAAGTATAGGAGTATTTTCTAGAGGTAGATAGTAGTTAGTGCTTGAGGATTAGTTTGAGGGACCTTGTTTGCAGAGAGGGGTAGATGGGTGTTTTTAGGTGATAATATGTACATACCAGCTATTGTGGATGCTTCTTGGTTAATTTGTCCAGTAAGAAAAAATGGCCTGCATTTTTGGCTGTAGACCTTACCAGACCCAAACAGTCTCAGATATGGAAGACACCCTTTTCTCTCTGCCACTGATCTCAAAGTCAGCTAGTATAGGCTGGTAGAGAGGTCTTGTGACCCTCAGGCTCTTAGACTCCCATTTAGGCGCAGCCGAGTGGTTGCCCAGCAGCCACCAAATGAGTCTTCCTGATAGATAGTTGTGCTCAAATTTCTAATGCCAACTTGTGTCTAGAAGTGCAGGTAGAGAGTGGGAAATGGAGGAACTATGGAGGGAGAGGAAGGCAGACAGACTGGATCTTGTAGCAGTAATGCTTTGTAAATGTAGACATGGAGAATGGCACATGATGCACAAACTTTTACAGTAGAAAGGAACAAAATGTTTCTCAAAAACTGATCTAAAGCTGATATCTCCTTTTTCTGCTGTGATTCAGGGAATGCCTTAGACACCCCTTTGATTATGGTCAAAGGAGTACACAACCATTGGGCAGATAGGCAGACTCAGGTAATCATCAGGGCCTGTGAGGGGAGGAAAGCAAGAGGGAAGAGAGTGCAGGTGGGTTGTCAAAGCATTCATGATCACCCGGTACATAGAGATGGAAAGGAGAGAAAGAGAACAAAGTGGAAGACAGAAAAAAGACAGAGGTGCAAAGGGAGGAAACATAGAAAAGAAAGAGAAGCAGAGCCAGCATGTGGGGGGAATTAGTGTGGAGTATAAGATCACTCAGGGGATGAGTGGTGAGGAAAAGAGAAAGAGTGCAGAGCCAAAGACAGAAAAGAACAGAGGCTGCAAAGAGGCAAAGCAGAGCAAATAACAGGGAGCATAGCCAGTAGATGGTCGTACAGACAGTGGTGGTCATTACAACCCTGGCGGACGGTGTTAAATCGGCGGTAAGACTGCCAACAGGCCGGCGGTAAAAAAATTTGAATTACGACCGTGGCGGAAACCGCCAACAAAGACAGCCACTTTAACACTCCAACCGCCACGGCGGTACAAACAAACAGCGCAGCGGTCACCCGAACAGACAGGCGGAGGACAATGTATCACCCACACTATTATGACAGGCCAATCCGCCACCTTTTCCGGGGCGGATTCACTGTGGATAAAAACACGGTGGAAACAGGAATTTCGAAGGGAAAACGCTCACCTCTACACACTCCACGAGGAAGGAGGACACCATGGACCCGGAACTCCAAATCCTACCTGCAATGGTCTTCCTGCTCCTGTACCAGGAGCACCAACGCCGGCTGCGAAGACCATGGTGAGTACTGCACCTACGACACAGAGGAGGGGGGAGGCAAAAAACAGGGACACACACACGCAACACCCCCACCCCGACCCTCACCCACTACAACACACACACTAATACTGTACATATCTATATATTGTAGTAACACCCCCCCAACCGCTCCGGAAGAATGCAAAGACAAAAGGAAATGAGCGTAACCATTGTAATATATTAAAATGCAGTACGCAAAAATATACATATATACACTATTATCAAAATATACACCAAGAATAGTAGTCCAGGTATTGCACCATTCATAGTCCATGGACCACTGGGCCCAAAATGCATGGGCGAGGCCCACCCTCGATACCAGATCAAAACAGAGAGAACACTGCAGAGGCATCAGATAGAAATACAACAGGCACCTCAGGGGGAAGGAAAGGGGGGGCACCTCAGCCGGATGAGTGCATAACGCCAGATCCATGAGGGGGCTCCATGCCCATTGATGTATCCTGGGGAGTGCAAAGCCACAGTCTCTGAAGTCCATACAGTGGGTGGTTTGCCCACTGTTCAATCCTGGGGAGTGCAAAGCCAAATTTCTCAAGTCTATACAGTGGGTGGGTTGCCCACTGCATTATCCTGGGGAGTGCAAAGCCACAGTCTCTCAAGTGGATTCATGTCCCCACTGGTTCTGGAGGGGGACTGGTGCCCAGAGTGCTTCATCCTGTGAAGGACAGATGGAGTGGATGCATGTCTCCACTGGTTCTGGAGGGGGACTGGTGCCCAGAGTGCTTCATCCTGTGAAGGACAGAGGTAGTAGATGCATGTCTCCACTGGTTCTGGAGGGGGACTGGTGCCCAGAGTGCTTCATCCTGTGAAGGACAGATGGAGTGGATGCATGTCTCCACTGGTTCTGGAGGGGGACTGGTGCTCAGAGTGATTCATCCTGTGAAGGACAGACGGAGTGGATGCATGTCTCCACTGGTTCTGGAGGGGGACTGGTGCCCAGAGTGCATCACTCACCCCGTGAAGGTCCCAGTTGCGTCAGTGCCCCTGCCGTTCATGGGCTAGCGGTGCTTGATTTGGCGGTGCCCTGTTCAGCTGTGCTTGATTTGGCGGTGCCCTGTTCAGCGGTGCTTGAGTTGGCGCACCCTGTTCAGCGGTGCTTAAGTTGGCAGTGCCCTGTTCACCGGTGCTTGAGGTGGCGGTGCCCTGTTCAGCGGTGCTTGAGTTGGCGGTGCCCTGTTCAGAGGTGCTTGAGTTGGCGGTGCCCTGTTCAGCGGTGCTTGAGTTGGCGGTGCCTTGTTCAGCGGTGCTTGAGTTGGCGGTCCTTCATTGCCCAGCTGGGCTGGGGCTGGCAGTCCTTCATTGGGCAGCTGGGCTGTGGCTGGCGTTATCCTGGGGAGTGCAAAGCCACAGTCTCTCAAGTGGATGCATGTCCCCACTGGTTCTGGAGGGGGACTGGTGCCCAGAGTGCTTCATCCTGTGAAGGACAGATGGAGTGGATGCATGTCTCCACTGATTCTGGAGGGGGACTGGTGCCCAGAGTGCTTCATCCTGTGAAGGACAGAGGTAGTAGATGCATGTCTCCACTGGTTCTGGAGGGGGACTGGTGCCCAGAGTGCTTCATCCTGTGAAGGACAGATGGAGTGGATGCATGTCTCCACTGGTTCTGGAGGGGGACTGGTGCTCAGAGTGATTCATCCTGTGAAGGACAGACGGAGTGGATGCATGTCTCCACTGGTTCTGGAGGGGGACTGGTGCCCAGAGTGCATCACTCACCCCGTGAAGGTCCCAGTTGCGTCAGTGCCCCTGCCGTTCATGGGCTAGCGGTGCTTGATTTGGCGGTGCCCTGTTCAGCGGTGCTTGATTTGGCGGTGCCCTGTTCAGCGGTGCTTGAGTTGGCGCACCCTGTTCAGCGGTGCTTGAGTTGGCAGTGCCCTGTTCACCGGTGCTTGAGGTGGCGGTGCAGTGTTCAGCGGGGCTTGAGTTGGCGGTGCCCTGTTCAGAGGTGCTTGAGTTGGCGGTGCCCTGTTCAGCGGTGCTTGAGTTGGCGGTGCCTTGTTCAGCGGTGCTTGAGTTGGCGGTCCTTCATTGCCCAGCTGGGCTGGGGCTGGCGGTCTTTGATTGGGCAGCTGGGCTGTGGCTGGCGGGGCCCTCCTGGGCAGCTGGGCTGTGGCTGGCGGGGCCCTCCTGGGCAGCTGGGCTGTGGCTGGCAGGGCCCTCCTGGGCAACTGGGCTGTGGCTGGAAGGGGCCCTCCTGGGCAGCGAGGATGGGGCTGGCGGTGGCCTCCTGGCCGGCGAGGATGGGGCTGGTGGTGGCCTCCTGGCCAGCGAGGATGGGGCTGGCCGTGGCCTCCTGTGCAGCGAGGGTGGGGCTGGCAGTGGCCTCCTGTGCAGCGAGGATGGGGCTGGCGGTGGCCTTCTTTCCGGCGAGGATGGGGCTGGCGGTGGCCTCCTGGGCAGCGAGGATGGGGCAGGCGCGGCCCTCCTGGGCAGCGGGGATGATGGCGGTCTTCTCCGCTGTGCTGCTCCTCCCAGACTTTCCGGGTTTCTTGTGGCCCTTCCCCACCTTGGTAGGAGTCACAGCTGAGTCCACACTCCTACCGTGACCCCTGGGAGCGGCTTGGGTGGCTGGAGTCTTCCCCCTCTCCCGCCGGGCACTGGCCAACTTCTGGTGCTTCACAGGGGGGGACTGGCTGTGCTGTGGCTCCGTGCCACACTGGCTGTCCTGGTGGCCGGTGCACTCCACATACCTGTGACAACAGGCACCACTGGTCCCGGAGATGTTGTGGCTGAGGTGCTAGTTCGGGACCTATGAGTTGGACGGAGGGAATAGGTCAAGGCTGTACAGGAAAAGTTTTTGGGACACACTGGGACGGGTAGCTGGAGGGGGTTTGGGAGCGGAGGAAGAGGTGGTGGTAGTAGGAGGTGTACTTTTGGTAACTTTGGGTGCAGGTGCATGCTCTGGAGGCTGTCGTGAGGTGGATGGCTGTTGGGTGGGTATGTGCCTGGGTTTGTGTATCTTTGGAGGGGGCATCACAGACTCACTGGGAGAGGACACAGGGGACGTGTGTATGGTAGTGGGAGTGGTGACTGCACGTGAGCGGGGTGTGCTGGTGGGTGTGCTGGTGAGGGACGTAGTGGCTGTAGAGGTAGTGCATGCAGGTGTGAGTGTAGACGAGACTGGGAGGGAGGAGGGAGATGACGAGGAGGGGGACACAGTGGAGGCAGTGGATGTTGGTGGGTCTGTATGTGTGTGACGCTTGCGTGAGTGCCTGTGGGATGTGTGGTGCTTATGTTTGCCTGAGCTTCCCTTGTGTGGTGTGGTGTGTGCAGGCTGGTCTGATGGTGTGTTTGGGATAGGCAGAGGTAGAGGGGATTGGGTCTGGGCGGAGGAAGTTGGAGGGGGGAGGCTAGACACAGGGACAATGGCTGCCATCAGTGATGAGGCCAGAGTTTGAAAGGCTCGGTGAAGGGCCACCTGACCAGAATGAATGCCCTCCAGGAATCCATTTGTTTGTTGCAACTGCCTTTCTACACCCTGGATGGCATTCAAAATGTTAGACTGCCCAACAGTGAGGGACCTGAGGAGGTCAATGGCCTCCTTACTGAGGGCAGCAGGGGTGACTGGGGCAGGGCCTGAGGTGCCTGCGGCGAAGGTGATGCCCACCCTCCTGGGTGAGCGGGCACGGGGTGAAGGCTGAGGGGCTGCTGGGAGGGCGGTGCTGGTAGGGGGGGTGGTAGCTGTTCCTGTAGATGCGGGGGGCACAGATGTTGCCACCACCACAAGGGAACTCCCATCAGAGGAAGAGCCGGTCTCGCTGGTCTCAGCTCCTGTCCCCGCCGTAGTGCTCCCCTCGCCCTCCGTCCCACTGGTGAATTCTGAGTCCGTAATGTGCCCCTCCATGGCCATGTGGGATGCAGCTCCCTCGTGCTCCGGTGCCACTGCTCCTCCGCCTGATGATGCTAATGCACAAAAGAACAGGGAGACCACAAAAAAGGGTGGGGGGGAACAGAAGAAAGACATGTTGAGTGCATGAATTACCGCTACCGTTGGCGGCCAAGACAGACACAGAATCCCCCTGCACTACATCGCGCTCTTGGGCTCTACAGTGCAATTCATGGGAAATGACCTACAAGGCTATGGACGACATCTGCACACATAGATGACACAGGGGCATGAATAGCTGTACTTGGCACTCTACAGAGGTGGGGTGGGGGGCCACAGGGCCATGCCTTACGGAGGGGCCTAGCCTACGGAACTCGCCCTGGCCTAGGGAAACCCACAGCCCTCCTCCCCCACCCAGACACCTTCACTGCACGCAAAGTCAGCTGAATGAGAGTGTACTCACCCCATTGTGTCTGCTGTGATGCCCTCAAGCGCCCATCCAACTCCGGGTAGGCCACCGCCAGGTTCCAGAACATCAGGGGGGTCATGGTTCGACGGGCACCCCTCCCAAGTTGGGAGCCCATCCCCAGCTGAGCCTCCGTCGTCTTCTTGCTCCAGCGGCGAATGTCCTCCCATCTTTTCCGGCAGTGGGTGCTACGTCGGTGGTGGACCCCCAGGGTCCGGACGTCCTTGGCGATGGCACGCCAAATATCATTCTTCTGGTGGGCGCTGACCTACATGAAATGTACAGGGGAAGAAGAGAAGTCATTACCAACTGCTCCATCAAAGTGAGTGGCCCCCATCCCTACCCTTGCCATGTGGCACATGCACCCACCGTCTTTCATGCACGCAGAACTCTGCCCCCTCTCCACACAGGCATAGCCCATACAACATGCTCCCTGTGTACTTACCTGTTGGTCTGGAGGGCCGTAGAGTAGCGTGTACTGGGGGAGGACCCCATCAACGAGCTTCTCCAACTCCTCCGATGTGAAGGCAGGGGCCCTTTCCTCAGACGCACAAGCCATTGTCTCTTCCAGACCGAGGTCACAGCAGCTCTTGCAGTGTAGGTCCTCTCCTGTTGAAAATCAGGTAACGAGTGATTATACAGATAGAAAATGGCAGTCACGTCCGCAGCAGTCACGTCCACGGCGGTGCGTACCATCACCGCCGGCGTATATCGTCATTGGCTCCTGGGACCCATAGGGTCCAATGTTACCCAATGCAGCATTGCGCCGCGGTCTTCGACCGCCTACCACGACGGTGCACAATGCCAGCACAGTTACCTCACATCCCATTGTCCCACTTTAGAGGTCAGGCAGCCGCCATTTCAGGGGCCCACATGGCCTAATTTCCAAATGCGTCACACATACCTAGGCCTAGTCTCAACACACATACAGGTCACATTTTGTGTATGATTGGTGTTCTGTGTAGACTGTGGGTACATACCTCTGAGTTGTTTGACTCTGTGCTTGCTGTTGTCCTTCATAGGCACTGTCCGCTGGGACATGTGAGGAGATGGCGGAATCCTCCGGTGTACCGACCGCTGGTGGACCTGTCGACAATGGAGGAAAGAAATTTGATTATCACCTACAGGTTTGACCGTGCCACAATCCAGGAACTGTGTACCCAGTTGGAGCCTGACCTGATGTCAGCAATCCGCCATCCCACAGGAATCCCCCCTCAAGTGCAGGTGCTATCAGTGCTCCATTTCCCTGCAAGTGGGTCTTTTCAAACAACTGTGGCCATGGCATCAGGGATGTCCCAGCCTATGTTTTCCAACGTATTGTCCAGAGTGTTGTCTGCCCTGCTGAAACACATGCAGAGTTACATCCTTTTCCCTCAGGTGGAGGATTTGCCTGCAGTGAAAGGTCCCTTCTATGCCCTGGGACATATCCCCAACATCATAGGTGCCATTGATGGGACCCATGTGGCTTTGGTCCCCCCCACAGGAGTGAACAGGTGTACAGAAACCGGAAGAGTTATCATTCCATGAATGTACAGATGGTATGTTTGGCCGACCAGTACATCTCCCATGTGAATGCCATGTTCCCTGGCTCAGTGCATGACGCCTACTGCAGAATAGCAGCATCCCTTATGTGATGGGTCAACACCAGAGGCACCGTGTGGAGCTATTAGGTGAGCCCCTGGAAGCAAGACAGTGGGAATGGTTGTGTGGGGTTATCCCTACAGGTTAGTGTGTGTCTAACAGTTGTCCCTCGCCATTTGCACGTGACTCTGGGTACCCCAACCTGTCATGGTCAGTGACCCCAGTAAGGAATCCCAGGACCAGGGCAGAGGAACGCTATATGAGGCCCATGGGCGAACTAGGAGGGTGATCGAGCGGACCTTCGGCCTCCTGAAGGCCAGGTTCAGGTGTCTGTATATGACAGGTGGATCCCTATTCTACTCACCAAAGAGGGTATGCCAGATCATCGTGGCCTGCTGTATGCTTCACAACTTGGCTTTGCGACGACAGGTGCCTTTTCTGCAGGAGGATGGTCCAGATGGCGGTGTTGTGGCAGCTGTGGAGCCTGTGGACAGTGATGAGGATGAAGCAGAGGAAGAAGACATGCAGAACAGGGACTCAGTGATCCAGCAATATTTCCAGTGAAACACAGGTGAGAATCCATTCCTGCCTACTACATGTATTTTTACACTTCTACCTCTATCATGTCTGTTGTTTTCACCTAGTGTATGGTCACTGAGTTGTCACTTTCCCTTACGGTTTCACAGGTGTGGGTCCCAACGTGTCTCATCTGCTTAGATTCCTCATGGACTAGAGCTGTGTGACATAGGTATGTTGACATTACTATTTCAAGAACATTTTGTCACTGTAATTGCACATACACTATTTCGAAATCACAGACAGACTCCATATCTTTTGGTAGTTTAGGTGTGTTTATTTAAATACAAGATATTGGAGGGGGAAGTTAAATGGTGAGGGATGATGGCGGAGTCCAGTCTATTAGTCTCACAGGTGCATTGCCCATATGGGCATAGGAAGTGGAGCTGGGGCAGTTTCAATATGGACAGGGTGACAAAGTGGGACAGTGGGATGACAATCGGGGTGGTGTCATTTCTTGACGGGGGGGCTTGGCATCATGCTCTGTCTTGTTCCTGGATCTCAGGGACCGTTTGCGGGGTGGTTCTCCTTCTGCAGGGGGTGGGGTGCTGGTATGGTGATCCTGTGGCGGTGCCTCCTGTCCACTAGCGCCGGCGGAGGTGGTGGGCAGTTCATCGTCCATACTAGTGTCAGGGGCCCCTTGTAGTGCCACAGTGTCCCTCCTGGTGTTGAGTACTTCCTTCAGCACCCCTACAATGGTGCCCAGGGTGGAGCTGATGGTTCTGAGTTCCTCCCTGAACCCCAAATACTGTTCCTCCTGCATCTGCTGGGTCTCCTGAAACTTGGCCAGTACCGTTGCCATTGTCTCCTGGGAGTGGTGGTAGGCTCCCATGATGGAGGAGAGGGCCTCGTGGAGAGTGGGTTCCCTTGGCATGTCCGCCCCCTGTCGCACAGCAGCCCTCCCAGTTCCCCTGTGTTCCTGTGCCTCCGTCCCCTGGACCGTGTGCCCACTGCCACTGCCCCCAGGTCCCTGTTGTTGTTGGGGTGGTGGGTTATCCTGGGTTCCCTGTAGTGGTGGACACACAGCTGATTGACGTGTCCTGGGGACGGAGGTATGGGCCCGCTGGGTGGGTGCTGTGCTGGTGTTTCCTGAGGGGGGAAGGTCTGTGGTGGCCTGTGCCTGTGTGGGGGGAACCGACTGTCCCGAGGCCCCCGATGGTCCGGGCTGATCATCCAGATCCAGTTGGACAGAGCTGCTGTCCTCACTGTGGGCCTTTTCTGTGGGTGGAGTGGACATGTCTGGGCCCTCCTGTCTGGTGATGTTAGGTAGTGGCCCTTCAGGGGCGGAAAGGCATGATTATTGCATTTGTGCGTGGCATGGTGTGCAATGGGTGGGTGACCGTGTACCCCAGTGCTGGCATTCCTGTGTGTGAGCTTGTGTGATGATGGTTTAGGGGGGTGTATGGGTATGTGCAGTGGGCATGCTTTAGTGATGGGTGTCCATGAGCTGTTGTTGCATGCAGGGCTTGGTGTTGGGATGTGTGGTTTGTGATATTGGTACATTTGTGAGGAGTTGGAGTGATAGGGGTGAGGGCGAGGGTGGGGGTATGTGATGGCATGCAGGTAGGGTGGGGGATGTAATAGTTAAGATTTTACTTACCAGAGTCCATTCCTCCACCGACTCCTATGAGGCCCTCAGGATGCAGAATCGCCAAGACCTGCTCCACCCATGTTGTTAGTTGTGGGTGGGGAGGTGGGGGTCCGCCACCAGTCCGCAGAACCGCCTGGTGGTGTCTTGAGACCACAGAACGCACTTTCCCCCGTAGGTCGTTCCACCTTTTCCTGATGTCCTCCCGATTTCTTGGGTGTTGTCCCACTGCGTTGACCCTGTCGACTATTCTTCGCCATAGCTCCATCTTCCTTGCAATTGAGGTGTGCTGCACCTGGGATCCAAATAGCTGTGGCTCTACCCGGACGATTTCCTCCACCATGACCCTGAGCTCCTCCTCCGAGAACCTGGGCTGTCTTTGCTGTGCCATGGGGTGGGGTAGGTGATGTGTGGGTTGGTGTGTGTGGTGATAACTGTGGTGATATGTAGTGGTGTGTTGTGTGAGGTGCGTGGAAGTTGCGTGGGTGATGGTGTTGTGTGCCTGTGGATGCTAGTTTGTTGATGGTAGTGTCTTTCTCTGGCCTTCGGTCGTGAATTGTGGTTGTAGGGGTTTGTGGGTGATGTGGGTGTGTGTTTTATATTGTATTGGGTGTGTGGGAGTGGTGTGTGTATGTGTATCATGTGTGTGTATTTTAAATTGTCCAATGTGGCTGTGTTTTGTAAGAGTGTGTGTATTTTGAGCGAGGCGGTGTGTACCGCCAATGGAATACCGCGGTTGAAAGACCGCCGCGTGGATTCGTGTGTCGTGATAGTGTGGGCGTATTTCTGTTGGCGTGACGGTGGAGGTTTTGTTTTCGCCAGTTTATCACTGACCTTTGGTGTGGCGGACTTGTGTGGGTGTCTGAATTTTGGCGGATTCTGACATGTGGGTCATAATAGCTGTGGCAGAATTCCGCGGCCCCGGCGGTGTGTTGGCCGTCTACTGCACGGCGCTAAGCAGCTTTTACCGCCAATGTTGTAATGACCCCCAGTGGCTGAGTGAGATCACCCAGGGAGTGAATGGAAAGAGAAAGGAGAGAAAGAGCAGTGAGGAAGATGGAAAAAACAGATGGTGGTCTTCAGGCCAAATATGGCTCCATGAGGAGGGGGCCGTGCACCCCCCTCCAATGAAGTATTTGCCATGGGGAGGTAGTGGTCCCCGGGGCTGAGGGTTCGCAATGGATCCCTCCATTCATTTTTATTAGCCCCTTGGTGGTGGCAGTCCTTGGGGCTCTGGGGGCTCCCCCATATCAAAGTATTGTTTTGCCCCAGTGAGGTGGAGGTCCCTGGGGTGTAGAGGGGCTGAGTGGCCCCCTGCATGCAAAATTCATTTAGCACTAGGGAGGTGGTGGTCCCCAGGGCTCAGGGGAGGCCATATGAACCTCCCCATATCAAAATATTGTTTTGCCCCAGGAAGATGGTGGTCCCTGGGGTGTGGTCATGCACCCCCCTGCATATTTCTCAGTGATCAGCCTGGAGCGGTGGTAGTCCCCAGGGCTGCTGGGGGGGCACACAGGTCCCTCCGCATTCAGTTTCATTGAACCCCAAGGAGGTGGTATTTCTAGGGCTTTGGGGAGGCCATATGGGCATCCCCATATCAAAATATTGTGTTTCCCTGGGGAGGTGGTGGTCCCCGGGGCTAATATAAGACTTAGGAGTGGGGGCCCTGTGTGCCCCCCTCCTGTCAAAAGCTCCCAATGTACCGGGGACCTGGCCCAGCTGAGGACAAAATAAAAAAAGGGCAGGAGACTGCCCTTTTGAACAAAACTATATTGGGAAAATCCATGGATCCCCATCCACGGATTTTCCAAACACTTAATTTTATTTTATTGTTTTGCCTTTGAGGGTCAGTGAGGGACAGCTAGACCAAGGCTAGGGGCTCTGGGTAACCTTACCCTTGCCCATTTTCTTTGTTCTCTTTTTTTTGTGGGACTTGACTGAAGCTGAGTCCCAAGATGGCTGCCAACACTTCCTTGTTGAAGTGTTGGCAACCAATCTGATATCAACACAAGGACAGTTGGATCCACAGAGGATCTTCATCCCTAGATATCTATATTTTTTAACTGTAATATTTCCAAAAATACTGAAAGGATGTATCCCAAGAGCTAGCTTTCTGCCAAATTTGATGTAATTCTTTTCGGCGGTTTGGCTGTAGTAGTGTTCAAAAATGTGAAAAATCCAATTGGGGGAAAAGTGTTTTGGGAGCCCCCTTTCTCTCAGTCCCCACTTGACAGATCACCCTGAAACATACAAGACAGCAGCTGAGCTGATCATCATTTAAGTTTAGAAAATTTCATGAAGATTCATCAAACAGTGCCAAAGTTATCGACAAAACAAAAAGCGCTCTGTCTAAGGAAAAATAGTGTCCTAGCTATAGTTAACTACTGCGACCTGCAATATGTAAGATATATATATGTGGGCTGAAACATGTAATGGTGGATTACTGCAAGGAATAAACAATGCTTTTTGAAAAGCTTCACCAGTGGTTCTGTGCCTGATCTTTGCTGAGTTCCAGTTTTGGGTGTTTGCAGTGGTTGTTGCCAGTAGGTAGTTATAGTTAAGACGTGGTTTCTATAGAATTAGTATTTGCTAATAACTTTGGTGCCATTTGATGAATATTCACAAACTTTTCCAAGAAAAGACAACGCTCACTTTGGCTGCTGTCTGCAAAGTTTCAAGGTGATCCATCAAGAGGGAGGCAGAGAAAAAGGGGGTCCCAAAAACACTCTTCGTCCAGAAAGCAACATTTATGTTATTTGGTGTAAATCTGTTCAGTAGTTTTTGAGATATTAAAGAAAGTCCAAATTTGTATATGTTGGGACGCGAAAGCTTCGCGAACCTTCCTGATCTCATCGTGAAATCCAATTGGCTGGCAACACTTCAACAAGGAAGTGTTGGTAGCCATGTAAGATGTAAAAAAACAACAGAGGCCAGGGGGGAGACACCTGTCCCCTTAGTTCTGGTCCCCCGTAGCCCCCGGGCCGCCAACTCCCTGGGGCTTTATACTAATTTGAGGTGGAGGCCATACAGTCCCCTGCTGCCTGAGGGACTACCACCTCCTGGGGCTTTAAACAACAATTATGTGGGGGGCCATGCAGCCCCCTTGCAGCCCCAGGGCCAGACAACTCCAAGGGGCACTAAACACAAACAATGCATGGGGTGCTGCGTGGCTTTGGGGTCTGCCACCCTCTAGAACTGGCTCCTGCTATGTCCCAGGGTACCCGGGACATACCTGTTTGCTTTTGTTTGGTGGGAACTGACATCTCCCACCAATCAAAAGCAAACAAGGTCCACTTTCTGACAGCATGAGTTGTTAAACACCTCCCGCTGTCAGAAAGCGGAGTTTTCATCTGTTTCCCTGCATGCAAATGTGTGCAGGGAAACAGATGTAAACATTGCTCCCACAATACATATATATATATATATATAAATATATATATATATATTCCTTTAAAAAAACACAGGTTACAGGGACGTATAAATGTAGAGCTTTTCCAATGTTAATTCCTATAGGTAAAATTGCAGCAGAGCAAAAACAACTGGACGGAATTACACCAAATTTGGCAAAAGGTAGCTCTTGGGGCAGAAGGAGCCCTTCATTCAGTAGTTTTTGAGAAACTTAAGTAAATCCAAATTTGTATATATAGGCACACAAAGGATTCATGACCCCTCTCCATCTCGTGCTAAGATCTGATTGGCTGGCAACACTTAAAACCAGGAAGTGTATGGCTCCATCTTGGGACTTGACTTGAGCCAGAAAAAAATAAAAAAATAGAAAAGGGGTCAGGGTATGAACACCCTGACCATGACCCCTTAACTCACCTTAGGGACAACCAGGGCTAAAAAGCATTTTTTTTTCATTTTATGGCTGTAGTCGTGGTGGATCCGCGGATCTGTCATAAAAAAAAAATGAAGCATCGTCTCCTGCGCTTCGTTATTATAAAGCCCACAGGTGGGTCAAGTCCAGGGGGCAGTTTTAGAATAATGTGGGGAGGGCTCCTGGCACCCTCCCACTGCTCCGCGGAGCGCAACCTCGCCGAGGCATATGAAGAATATGCAGGGGCTTCGAGCCCCACCCCCACTGCCCCAGGGACCTTACCCTATGGGGAAAAAATTGTTGTGATATGTGGGAGAGGCCTGATGGCCTCCCCCACAGCACTGGGGACCACCACCTTTCCGAAGCTACAATGAATTGTGAGCGGGTGGCCACGCAGCCATGTGTGCTCCAAGGACTACCCCCTTTAGGGCAAACATGGTTTTGATATGTGGGGGAGGCCCGATGCCCACCCCCACACCCCCGGGGACCACCACCCCCCAGGGCTACAATTAATTATGAGCTGGGGGGGCTGCACTCCCCGTATCCTGGGGATCCACACCCCCCAGGGACACATACTAAATAATGTAAAGGGGGTCACAAACAGACCCCCTTTAACCCTGGGGATCATCACCTCCCTGGTGGCTATGATTGTTGGAGGACCACCACCCCCATGGCAGGCTCCTTCTATGTCCCGGGATGCCCACCCCCGGGACATAGCTGTTTGCTATGGCTTGCTGCAGCTTCAAAGCTGCAGTCACACCACAGCAAACAGTGGAGCTTTCATCTCTGTTCCCCGCACACGTGCAGGGGACAGAGATGAAATGTTTCAGTAAGCAGGGAGCTGCTGTTAAAGCAACTCCCATGTCACCATCAGAGAAGCATTAAGGCTTTCCCCACGATTCCAGATAGCCCGAAAAGGGCATTTGGTTAAAATATGTATATAAAAAAAAATATATATATATATATATATATATATATATATATATATATATATATATATATATATATATATATATATATATATATATATATAGGGACCGCAGGGGAGTAAAAAAAAAGCCAATAGCTCAGTGTGTAATTTGCAGAACTTCACACTGAGCATTCAGGGTTTTAGTCCAGCCGGACTTGCGTCTTTCTTTTATTTTTTTTAAGTACAAATTATTTTAAATATTAAAAACTTACAGAAACATTTTTATTTTAAATTGTGAAGAAATATCAAATTCTAAGTATTTCATACACCGAAGCCTAAGAAACTAGGTATCTCTCTCCCTCTCTCTCACACACATTAACAGACCCACTCAGATAGTTATGTACCCACTCACAAACCCAACCAAACTCTCACACACCCACTCACAGACATATTGACAGCCTCATGCACCCACTCACAAGCCTGCACACACACTGACACACCCACTAAAACAAGGATGTACACACTCACACACCCGGACAGACACTCTCACAGCCAATCTCACCCCAAAATATACCCTATCACACCTGTTCTCACAGAGAGGCTGCGGCCAACTCCTGCTGTGCATGCTCAAAGAACCGTACACAGCATGGTGTTGGGTGGTCATGGGTTGGCCGCAGGGTCTGGCTGCAGGCCAGGTCTTGTAGACAACCTTTGCTTTGTATGGGTGAAGGCTGTTCACAGTGCAAGGTAGGTGCTTCTAGGGGGTCGGCTGCTGCTGCGCACAGTCAAAGTATTGCTATGTTGAGGTGTCACTTGGTGAGGTCAATGGATCTAATGTCAGATATTTTTCTATGTTGAGTGATTGAAACAATCAGGGATTGATTGAATGGGAAGAGTATCTTTTGCTTCAAAACAGATATCCTAAAATATCAGTTTTATATCTACTACCCAAAATTCACAAGGACCCGGTTAACCCCCCGGGTATGTCTATTGTGTCCTCTAGGGGTTCGCTAGTAGAAAACACATCACAATACTTTCTACATTCTTTTGTGAGTGCCCTCCTGTTGGACCTGGCAATTCCACAGTCATCCCTCAAACTTTTTGCCTTTTCCTCCTTCTTTTTTTGACCCATCTTGGTTGATGTTATGACTCTGATCACTTTACCACTGCTAATCAGTGCTAAAGTGCATGTGCTCTCCTTTGTAAACTTGGTATGATTGGCTTATACCTAATTGGTGTATTTAATTTACCTACAAAAACCCTTGTAAAGAGGTATCTCTATACCCAGGGCCTGTAAATTAAATGCTTCTAGTGGGCTTGCAGTGCTGCTTGCGTCACCAACTGAAGTAACTTTTCCAACGTCTCTCAGGCCTGCTAGCTCAGGGTCTATGTGCGCAGTTTTCTGCCACAGAGAACTGGTATCTAAATTTACTTGCCAGGCCCAGAACTCCCCTTTTACTACATGTAACTCACCCCTAAGGTAGGCCCTAGCTAGCCCTATGGGCAGGGTGCTATGTATGTGGAACACAGGACATTTGCCTAGTAGTGGGGCCTGTCCTGGTAGTAACAAACTGCCTATTTGGTTTCTCACTGCTGTGACTGCTGCCTTCTCATAGGATTGTGTTGGAGATGCCCTGCCTTATTTCTAGGGGGTATTATCTGATTTATGAGGGGTAGTGTAGGCGTGTTTGGACTGGTTATAATGGTAGTGAGAAATGTTGCTTGCTGATATAGGTGTTTTTTTTAATTATCATTATAGAAATGTCACTTCTAGAAAGTGAGCAACTCTGGTGTTTTGCAGCTTGACTCCAATCCACGTCTGGGCAGAGTGACAGATAGGCTTTGTGCATACTTTTCAGACAGCCTGTACACAGGGAGGGTGGAGGTGTCACAGAGGCGCATCTACATACTGAATAGGCTTCCTGGGCTGAGAAAAGGGAGAGGCGGGGCACACCTGTATTTGTAAAAGCTGTGCCCTGGCCTCACACAATAGGGTTGTTTACCCCCTCTGATGTTTAGAGCCTGCACTGGAGGGGAGATGGGGGCATTCCCAGAACCAGTCATAACTGGTTGGAACCTCCTCTCCCCCTCTTTGTAAAACACTGTAAAACGGAGTATAAGTACAGTGGAATTTTCCCCACAATGGGGTGACACTTTGGAACTTACTTGGAACTGGACACAGAATGCTGGAGGGACTCACCAGGAACCCGCCATGGACTGCTGCTGCTGTGCTGACCTGTGACCTGCTGGGTCACTAGGAGAGACTGTCATCTGCCTGCATCCCCCTTGGGCTTGCCTGCTGCTGGGCCTTGCCATCTGTGCTCCTTTGTCCTGGACTATTGCCCCCCAGGGGCAGGGTGCTGTGGCCCCTGACCCCTGTAACGCCACCTGAAGCACATGAGAAGCGATTCTCCTTTTCTAATATAGCGCCTTGAGAGCACTTTCTTTTTGCGTACTTGCGCTGGTAAGCGCTTTCCTGCTTTCAGGATCACCGTCGTAACCGGGGCCTATTAAAGGGCAAAAGCACTTACGAGAAGCGTGTTGTCTGTGCCAAAATCACCACCACAGCCCAGGTGTTGTTTCTACCGAGCACGTCGGCCTTGCGCTTCATCAAGTGTCCCCAGGGCACCACCAAAGGAAAGAAAGGGGCGAGCATACTCCAACCGTGCCTCCGGGGTGAAGTGCGGTCTGAGGCGCGCCCCAGTGGCACAAGCAGGGACCCACTCTGGTGCCTGCTGCTGGCTATGGCCGGGTGGGCCACAACTACCATTTTGGAAGCCGAGCGGGGAAGGAAGCCTCATCCGAGGCTCCCCACCCCAACGACGCCCCTAGTGATTGGCTGAGACCGGGGTGTGGTGCAAGCCTCGCTGGAGGCCCCCCGTGCCACAGGTTTCCCTTAGGGGCCCCCACAAGAGTTGGGTGAGGACCCCCATCTGTGGCCCCACTTGGTGTTCTCCTGACTTTGGCCCCCCCTTTCTGGAGGGCCAGGTACAGTCCAGTGGGGGCAGAGATTGTGGGCCCCAGGAGGGGCCTGTTATAAAAACCAGAGAGGGTGCGTGCTGCCTCCCTCCCCCCAGGATCAACATGTGGCCCCCATTTTACGCATAGGAGTGCCATGGTATCCCATATTGATCCTCTTGGCACTAGGAGTGCCCTTTCATCATAAAACAGGTACTCTCTAAAGGACATACATATTTCTGATGGTCCTGGTGTGGACATTATTGATATATATGTTACCTGTCTATTTCTATGATGTTACATATATGTGCTGATGTTCCTTTTATGGGCATGACATGCTGCTATGTGTTTTATGACTTGCCATATGTTCTCTAATGTTCCTTTTATGAATAGGCCTTACTGCTCGTGCCAAGCTAACAAGGGTTGAGCAGGGATTATCTTGGACGTGTAACTCCATTTCCCTGCCTAGAGTGGGTGGATTCTGCCTGGCTTAAGTGCATACTCTATCCAACCAGAAACCCCATTTCTAACACCTCCCTTCCTATATACAAGACAGCAAAGATTTTCTTAGGAAAGTCTATGATATCATGTGGGAGGATCATTACACCTTAATGACCTTGGATGTGAATAGCTTATACAGTACATTAGCATCAAGCATAATGATGGTCTTAATGCCTACAGATATTTTCTTAGGGCAAAGTCTTTGCCATATTTTCACCATACAGAAATGATGCTGCACTTGATTTCGTATTGTATAACTATTTTTGGTTTAATGCCAAGCTGTACAGACAGTTACAGGGGATGGCTATGGTCACCTAAGTTATGAGTAAAGAGTTATCTCTTTATGGGATGGAAGGAGCAACAGGTGTCAAGTACTTTGGAGGAATTTAACAAAGAGGTTGTCCTTTGGACAAGGTATATTGATGAACTGTTCCTAATTTGTAAAGGCAGCAAGGAACAGGCTTCTAGTTTCATTTCCAAACTCACTGCTAATGTAGGGAACCCTTAACTGGTGGGCATTATGAGTGGGATCTGTTTGGATTTCCTTGACCTGAGAATAGCAGTGGAAGAGGCAAACTGACATCTAGTCTCTTCAGGAAAGCCACAGCGAGAAACACTTTGTAACATGTCCGCACCAGTCCCCCTAAAAATGTGACCAGTAGTATCCCTTACTGGGAGTTTCTCAGGGCACGCAGGAGCAATAGTACTGATGGGACTTTTAGATCAGAATGCACATCTATGACCATTAGATTCAGGGAGAGTGGCTACTTGGATAAAATCATAGAGACTGCCCTTCCTAAAGCTTGTGATATCTCTAGAAGCAGTCTTCTGATGGACACCAATAGCCCAAGAGAAGGTTCTCCCAATTCTGAAGCCAGCCAATTGAGATTTATAACTACATTCAACAGTCAGGCTGAGTCAGTCAGTAACATTCTCACCAAGCATTCCGACACTTTGTCTACTGCAGAGCCTTTGTCACAAGTTATCAGTGACCATCCCAGTATTACATGTAGGAGGGGAGTCACTTTTAAAGACAAACTGAGTAGGAATTAAATATTCCCAATGACCGGCAGAGAGACAGCTAGGTCCAAATGATACTTTACATGTTCCAGCTTTAAAGTGTGCAAATGCACCCAACATGTAAAAAGTTACCTGTCTCCTGTTTTCGGTATTGAGAAGTCTATTGACAAGTTTTTGAATTGCCAATCTTATTACTGTTTGAATGCCCTCATGTGTCCATGTGAAAAAATGTATATTGGGAGTACGATACACACGGTGAAGATACAGGTTTTGGAACACTTGAGGGCTACTAAGAACCTTGATAAACAGTATGCGGTGGCACAAAACTTTGCCAGTTTTCACAAAAGTAATGCTGCTCTTTTGATATTTTTTGCCTTGGATAGAGTACCAGTGTGACCTGTGTGTATGGAGCGGTAATTGCACACAGACGCTGAGAAGGTTGGAATCCAGATAAATTATGGAACTCAACACCCAGAGCCCCAACGGCTTGAACACTGAGGAAGTACTCTCGGTCTGTCTTGGTGACTCAGAAATCTTCTTGCTAACCACTGGAATGTGGGGTGACTCCCTTGGGTGGTGCCATCCACTTCTGTGGGAACAGTGGGGTTAAATGTGATAACCAGTTAATATCTTCCAGGCCTGTTTTAAATCTTTTTCACTTTTTCTTTTCTTTTCTGGGTTTTGTTTCTGTTTTCACAGTTTGTTTATGTTGTCTTTTGGTTACAGGATTAGGGCAATGTTATATTGCGTCATGCATGAATTTTCAGCTGTGTGAGTTGTGAAGATTTTTTTTGGTACCTTTTGCCAGTTATGGGATGTGTATTCCCACTTGGGCTGTATTTTGGAAAGTTTAGATTTTTTGCATGACTTGAGAATTTATGTTATGTAGTCACAGGATATTGGGCTATCATACTATCCATGGTTTCCTCTCGGGCCGAATTGGAATATCAGGGATTGTACTACGGAGGGTAGCTGCCCACTTGGGCTATGAACTTTGGACCTATTTTTTGGCACTCTGGACTTGGTTTGGATTGGAAATATTATGAACTGGTATGGCCTGTCCCACTCTTTGATTTTGTGGGACACACTGAAATTTTTCCATATTTGCAATTTTGTATCATTTTTCCATGTTTATAACGTTTATCATTTTGAATATGAAAAGTCACGCACGTATGTTATATTTGCCTTTTAGAAAAGATAATTCTGGTGAGATTTGTAAGTTATTATCATGTATGGACAAGTAACTTGGTAATCTGCAGTGACATTTTAAGAAATCTCCTGATATGCCACATTACTTATATGTGTGGAGTTTTGTTGCAATAAGATCACTATGGTGTAACTCAAGCATTTAACAAGATCATGAACAGACAACTTAGCAGCTACTTGATTACTTGGTAACAATAATATGCTTCATTTGGACAGTATTACAGCATAAGAAGGCCGGAATTGTGGACGTAACAATCTCTAATTTGCCCTTTTGTAGCCTGTTTTCTATATTTAATTTTTCAAAGTCCTTTTTACTTGCACTAGAATGTAATTCCTCAACCAGTGATCAAGGTTTGTTCTGATGCCGAAACGCGTTGGGGTTTTCTGGTCTTCACTGATCATAAATTCTGGGTGAAGAGTTACTTTGCTGTCCATTTTATTTCAGTTTGCATATTTGCTGGCTGGCAGAGACTTTGGAGATATAATATATATATTACCTACTGGTGATTGCCAGTTGGTAGTTAGAGATAGGACCATGTTTCCACTGAAACAGCTCTTTTTGACTTGCCTATAGCCTTGACACAGTTAGATTAATCTTCACAAAACTTCCCAAAAAAGGTGTTCCAGAGTATCTTGTTGTTCATGGGAAGTTTTGGGGTAATATGTCAAGTGGGGGCCAGGAAAAAGGAGTGTGTTTCACATTATAATTCCTATAAGGATTTTGAACATGACTACAGCCCAAACTACTAGAGGAATTACACAAAATTTGGCAGAAAGGTAGCTTTTGGCCCCGAAAGAAGTCTTTTTGTATTTGATGTAAATACATTCAGTAAGTTTTGAGATGTTAAAAAGCTGAAGAAATTTAGGTATCTAGCGGCGCAAAACTTACACAAATACTCCAGATCTCATTCTGAGGTACGATTGGTTGCCAACACTTCAACCAGGAAGTGTTGGCAGCCATCTTTTGACTTGGCTTCAAGAAAAGGGGGCAGGGTATGGACACCCTGACCCCTTTGCTCTGGTTTTGGGGTCCCAGTATTATTTTTCTGAATTTTCATTGAAAATTGTGTTAGATCCACAAATTCTGTGAAATCTAAAAAAAACAAGCGTGGGCTACCAAGTTTGTTTTGAATAGAGCCACCGACTGGCCAGATGCCAGGGGGGTATTTTGTAAAAACTGAAGGGGTGTGCACGGAGCCACTCTCCTAAGGTTCTTTGAGCCCCCAGAGATCACCATCTCCCCAGTGCTTTATTAAATAAGTATGTGGGGGGCTGTGTGGCATCCCAGCTCCCCAGGGCAAAACAGTACCTTTAAGGAGGCATGCTCGTATGGCCTCCCCTGCAGCCACGGAGGCCACCACCTCCCCATGGCCGAATATTATATTTATGTGGCATGTGCAGCCCCCCATGGAGCTCCATGGACCACCACCTCCCTGGGGCAAGTCAGTGAAATTAAGGGGGGATACACAGCCCCCCCAAGAGCCCCAGGGACCACCACCACACTGGCCTTAAATTAGATAATAAAGAGGGTCTTTTGCGGACCCCAACCCCTGGGAACTACCACCTCCCCAGGGCAAAGTAAAAAATTGGAAGGGGCCATGGCCCCCCTCGTGGAGTAAATAATAGCCCAACCCCCCAGGGACAGCTCCTGCTATGTCCCTGGGTGCCCACTCCTGGGACCTAGATGTTTGATGTGACTTGGAGGGAGCTTTCAGAACTGTCAGAGTGCTCTCGCTCACTGGAAGCAAGGCTGCTTTTGCACACTGGGATTTTCAGGTTTAACATCTCCCTATGTGCAAAAGCAATGCCCATTCCCACAGAAGTCGGAGAGCTGGCTGGGACCACGGGGGCCATGCTGCTCTCTTTATGGTCCCATTGCACACTGGCCGGGCCCAAAGGGTTGGGTCCACTGTGCCAAAAATCACCTGTGGAGGGACCACACAGCCTCGATTTAATAGTAGTGGGCCGCAGGGGATGCGTTCCCCGTGGCTGAAATCAGACACTGACCATTTACTCAAGGAAGTTGCACTTAGTAACTAACCAGTGGAAAGTACTCCAGTAGGATAGACATTTAGTGTAAAACTGCGGGCTCATGTTGAATAAATGAGCAGGAGAGCTTTCGTTCTTGCTATGATGCTTATTTCACAGAAATTGAACCTCAACAGGAAGCACTTACAAATAAAAACATAGCAGATGCCCCAGGTGAAGCTCAACTTCTGGAAAGGACAAATTATCCTAACTCCGCGGCTAGGTAAGGGCAAAGCAAGTGTGTTTATTCCGCAATTCCATATTGAAAAAAGATCTGAATTCCTTTGTGGAGGTGAATTTATCTATTGGATCACAATCTGTAAGTGACTGTGATGAGTGGGGTTTTCTTGGCCTTTTCTGGTGACAGCAGAGTCTATGGTTCTCCCTTTAAATTGCTTTGAGTATGCAAATGTGCAAATCACCTGGAGTCTCCGCCCGCTTGGCCCCACCCTTCCCGCCTTAATAGTATGCAATGGTCTTCCCAGCTTTTGCAAGGCTGATAGACAGCTTACCAAAGGGCCCCCCAGTGCATTCCCCCATCGATTTTGGTGGCACTTTTGATGCCAAGAAATGTGAGGATAATGAGGACATCCCCACCAAAAGTATGTAAGATAGCTAGGAGCAAGGTCCTTGGGTTGGTGGAAATTTAGGTCTTGGTAGTCTGTTGGCCTCTCTGTAAGAGAATTAATGTTATCACAGAATGCTGGAGAAAGATGCACACTGAACAAACACATTGGCACTCACACACAAGGTTGCTGGAGGCATTTCCCTGTCGTCCACTATGCAGCTGTAGTGTAGAATATACACTGGAACTTTTACCCAACGAGGTAGCACTTACTAACAAACCAGTAGAAAGCACTTCAGTTGGGTAGACCTATGAAACAATTTGAACTCTTGTTGAGTAAACGGTCTGGTTTCTTTGAGGCCAAGTCACTCACACAGCTACCTACACACCTACACAGACACTCACACCCTCTCTCACAGATGCACTCAAACACTCACTCAGATACTTATGTACCCACTCAAAAACTCATGTACTCAAACACACACACACTCAAACAATCACACACCCACTCATAGACCCACTTAGGCACACATGCACCCTCTCACAGTCCCACTCAGACATTCATGAATCCACACAAAAACCCTCTCAGATGTTTATGCACCACTCACAGATCCACTCAGGCACACTCACCCACTCAGAGACTCATGTACTCACTCACAGACCCACTCAGAAATGCATGCCCTCACTTACAGACACATTCAGAAACTCATGTACCCACTCACAGACCTACTCAGATACCCACACACTCACTCACAGATCCACATAGATACTCATGCACCCACTTACATACCCACTCAGAGACTGTCACACCCACTGACAGACCTACTTAGACATTCATACACCTTCTGACAAATCCACTTAGACACTCTCATACCCACTCACAAACCTACTGAAACACTCATGCACTCACCCACACACTCACTGTCAAAGGTTAGAGGTTACAGTTAGGAAACAACATAAAAAACCTTGGAAATTCACTGAAAAAACAAAGGTTACAGGGATTTTATAGTTAGGAAACAGAATTTGAAAGAACCTTAAAAATTAACTGAAAAAGCAATGATTATAGGGATGTTATAGTTAGGCTGACACTTCACTCGTACAAAATAAGTGAAATTCAGCAGTTATAATTAGCTGGGCTAGCTATAACTTACTCCCCTGCAATGCACTGCTTATGACCTCACATATTACATCACTCTGTGTTCGAAAGTACCATCTTGCCTGGCATATTACCCCCATTTTTACATGTATGTAAGTTTGTTTTTGCCTGTCTCACTGGGATCCTACTAGCCAGGACTCCAGTGCTCATAGTTTGTGACCTGAATGTGTGTACCTGTGTAGTGACTAACTGTGTCACTGAGGCTCTGCTAACCAGAACCTCAGTGCTTATGCTCTCTCTGCCTTTAAAATTGTCACTGAAGGCTATTGACCATTCTTACCAATACTAATTGGCACACTGGAACACCCTTATAATTCCCAAGTGTTAGAAATGGGGTCTTTGGTTGACAGTCAGGTTACCTCCTGTTCAAGCAAGGACCCTCACTCTAGTCAGGGTAAAAGAGAATCACCCTCAGCTAACCCCTGCTTACCCCCTTGGTAGCTTGGCAGAGCAGTAGGCTTAACTTCAGAGCGCTAGGTGTAAAGTATTTGTACCAACACACACAGTAACTTAATGAAAACACTACAAAATGACACAACACCGGTTTAGAAAAATAGGAAATATTTATCTAAACAAAACAAGACCAAAACGACAAAAATCCAACATACACAAGTCAAGTTATGAATTTTTAAAGATTAAACTCAAAAATAGCGCTTAGAGACAAAAATGCTTAGATGAGATGTTAACACAGTGTTGTGACGGAGTCGTTCCCAACAAGCCGACACCAGCGGCGCCGGACACGGAGTCGTGTAGACCCCCAAGTACAGTACCTTTGGTGAAGAGTGAAAACAAGCCGATGCGCGAAGTCGGGGATCGCAGCGTCTGTGCGAAACGTTGAATCCGTGCACTTCGAGCAGCGTCGGTCACGACGTGGTGCGGCGACTTCCACGGAGTCGCGGACTTCAGCAGGGCTGCAGCGGCGTCGGGCCTGCGAAGAGCGTTGCGTTCCAGCGAAGGTCACGGCGTCGGGTGCAGGCGGCGTCACCGGATTCAGCAGCGGCATCGGTCCGGAGTCGTCCGAAGTTGATTTCCTTGGATTTCCACCAGCTTTCCTTTCAAGGGCCCAGGAACTGGATAGGGCACCACTTGTCAGAGCAGGAGTCTCTCCAGAGACTCCAGGTGCTGGCAGAGAGAAGTCTTTGCTGTCCCTGAGACTTCAAACAACAGGAGGCAAGCTCTAACTCAAGCCCTTGGAGATTTCTTCACAAAATGGAAGGCACACAAAGTCCAGTCTTTGCCCTCTTACTCTGACAGAAGCAGCACTGCAGGAAAGCTCCACAAAGCACAGTCACAGGCAGGGCAGCACTTCTTCCTCAGCTATCAGCTCTTCTCCAGGCAGAGGTTCCTCTTGGTTCCAGAAGTGTTTCTAAAGTCTGTAGATTTGGGTGCCCTTCTTATACCCATTTTAGTCTTTGAAGTCACCTTTCTTCAAAGGGGACTCACACCTACTTGTGAAATCCTGCCTTGCCCAGGCAAGGCATCAGACACACAGCAGGGGGTTAGAGCCGGCATTGTCAGAGGCAGGCACAGTCCTTTCAGATGAGAGTGACCACTCCACCCCCCCTCCTAGCAGAGATGGCTAATCAGGAAATGCAGGTTACACCCCAGCCTCCTTTGTGTCACTGTCTAGTGCGAGGTGAAAAACAACCCAACTGTCAAACTGACCCAGACAGGGAATCCACAAACAAGGCAGAGTCACAGAATGTTTTAAGCAAGAAAATGCTCCCTTTCTAAAAGTGGCATTTTCAAACGCACAATCTCAAAATCAACTTTACTAAAAGATGTATTTTTTAATTGTGAGTTCAGGGACCCCAAACACCACATGTCCATCTACTCTCTAGGGGAATCTACACTTTAATCATATTTAAAGGTAGCCCCCATATTATCCTATGAGAGAGACAGGCCTTGCAACAGTGAAAAAAGAAATTGGCAGTATTTCACTGTCAGGACATATAAACCACATTACTAAATGTCCTACCTTATCCATACACTGCACCCTGCCCTTGGGGCTACCTAGGGCCTACCTTAGGGGTGCCTTACATGTAAGAAAAGGGAAGGTTTAGGCCTGGCAAGTGGGTACACTTGCCAAGTCGAATTTACAGTGTAAAAATACACACACAGACACTGCAGTGGCAGGTCTGAGACATGATTACAGAGCTACTTATGTGGGTGGCACAACCAGTGCTGCAGGCCCACTAGTAGCATTTGATTTACAGGCCCTGGCACCTCTAGTGCACCTTACTAGGGACTTACTAGTAAATCAAATATGCCAATCATGGATAAACCAATTATATACAATTTATACGGAGAGCACATGCACTTTAGCACTGGTTAGCAGTGGTAAAGTGCTCAGAGTTGAAAAGCCAACAGCAACAGGTCAGAAAAAAATAGGAGGCAGGAGGCAAAAAGACTGGGGATGACCCTGCATAAGCAAATGTCCAACACCAAGTATATGGTACCTAGGTACCCAGGTTATTGGGGTTCCAGGAGATCCCTATGGGCTGCAACATTTCTTTTGTCACCCATAGGGAGTTTAGAAAAATCTTACACAGGACTGCCACTGCAGCCTGAGTGAAATAACGCATACGTTATTTCACAGCCATTTTAACTGCACTTAAGTAACTTATAAGTCACCTACATGTCTAGCCTTCACTTGCTGATGGTTAGGTGCAAAGTTACTAAGTGTGAGGGCACCCTTGCACTAGCAAAGATGCCCCCACATAGTTCAGGGCCATTTCCTCGGACTTTGTGAATGCGGAGAGTGCCATCGTGAGTGCCATTACACGTGTGCACTACATATAGGTCAATACCTATATGGAGCTTCACAATGGTAACTCTGAATATGGGCTTGTAACATGTCTAAGATCATGGAGTTGTCCCTCCATGCCAAATCTGGTATAGGGGTGCCAACCCCATGCATCCCCGGTGCTCCACTATAGACCCCGGGTACTGCCAAACCACCTCTCTGGGGTTTTCTCTGCAGCTGCCGCTGCTGCCACCCCACAGAGAGGGTTCTGCCCTCCTGGGGCCTGGGCAGCTCAGGAAGGCAAAACAAAGAATTTCCTCTGAGAGAGGGTGTTACACCCTCTCCCTTTGGAAATAGGTGTTAAAGGCTGGGGAACGGTAACCTCTCCCAGCCTCTGGAAATGCTTTGAAGGGCAGCGATGGTGCCCTCCTTGCATAAGCCAGTCTGCACTGGTTCAAGGAACCCCCAATCCCTGCTCTCCCACAAAACTGGACAAAGGAAAGGGGAGTGACCACTCCCCTGTCCATCACAACACCAGGGGTGGTGCCCAGAGCTCCTCCAGTGTGTCCCAGACCTCTGCCATCTTGGATCCAGAAGTGTGAGGGCACTCTGAAGGCCTCTGAGTGGCCGGTGCCAACAGGTGATGTCAGAGACCCCTCCTGATAAGTGCTTCCCTAACTAGGTGGCCAAACCTCCTCTGAGGGCTATTTGGGTCTCTCCTGTGGGCTTTTCCTCAGATAACGACTTGTAGGAATTCACCAGAGTTCCTCTGCACCTCTCTCTTTGACTTCTGCCAAGGATCGACCGCTGACTGCTCCAGGACGCCTGCAAAACTGCAACAAAGTAGCAAGAAGACTACCAGCGATATTGTAGCGCCTAATCCTGCTGGCTTTCTCGACTGTTTTCTGGTGGTGCATGCTTTGGGGGCTGCCTGCCTTCATCCTGCACTGGAAGCCATGAAGAAATCTCCTGTGGGTCGACGGAATCTTCCCCCTGCTTAAGCAGGCACAAAACTTCAGAGTCACCGGTACTCTGGGACCCCTCTCATCCTGATGACCCTGGCCTCTGGAACACAGGTGGTGGACCTAAGTGACCCAGACTGTCCAGTGTTCCAACTGTCCAGAATTGGAGGAGGTAAGTCCTTGCCTCCTTTCTCCAGACAGTAATCATGTGCACCGCATGAACTGCAGCTGCTAGGGCTTCTGTGTACATTTCCCCAAATCCTTTGTGCTCAGCCAAACCTAGGTCCCCAGCACTCTGCCCTGCATTGCTCAACTCCCTGAGTTGATCTCTGGCTTCGTGGGACCCTCTTTTGCAGTGTTGAGATGACTGCTGTGTTCAGACTTCTTGAACCCATGTTCAAGGACTTCTGCGGGTGCTACCTTCATATGCATGGGATCTCTACGTTGCTGAGGGCCCCCTCTGTCTTCTCTCCCAAGTGGCAACATCCTGGTCCTTCTTGGGCCCGGGCAGCACCCTTTTTCTTCATCTGTGACTCTTGCAGCTAGCAAAGCTTCTTTGCGCTATTTTGCTGAAGAAACAACTCTGCATCCTCCCGCAATCCGTGGGACATCTCAGCACAAAGGAGAAGTTCCTAGCACCTTTCGTTGTTGCAGAATCTTCAGCTTCTTCCATCCGGAGGCAGCCATTTTGCACCTTCATCCGTGGTTTAGTGGGCTTCTGCCCCCCCTGGACACCTTCGCGACTCTTGGACTTGGTCCCCTTCCTTTGCAGGTCCTCGGGTCCAGGAATCCGTCTTCAGTGCTTTGCAGTCTGTTGTGGTCTTTGCAAAATCCTCTATCACGACTTTAGTGTGTTTCTGGGGAAATAGTAGTGCTTTACTCCTACTTTCCAGGGTCTTGGGGTGGGGTATCTTGGACACCCTTAGTGTTTTCTTACACTCCCAGTGACCCTCTACACACTACACTAGCCTACGGGTCCACTCGTGATTCGCATTCCACTTTCTTAGTATATGGTTTGTGTTGCCCCTAGGCCTATTGCATCCTATTGTATTCTGCAGTGTTTGCACTGCTTTCTGACTGTTTTACTTACCTGATTTTGGTTTGTGTGTATATTTTGTGTATTTTACTTACCTTCTAATGGAGTATATCCTCTGAGATATTTTTGGCACATTGTCACTAAAATAAAGTACCTTTATTTTACTAACCCTGAGTATTGTGTTTCTTATGATATAGTAGCTTTATGATATAAGTGGTATAGTAGGAGCTTTGCATGTCTCCTAGTTCAGCCTAAGCTGCTCTGCTATAGCTACCTCTATCAGCCTAAGCTGCTAGAACACTACTAATCTACTAATAAGGGATAACTGGACCTGGCACAATGTGTAAGTACCATCAGGTACCCACTATAAGCCAGGCCAGCCTCCTACACTCATGACATTGTCAGTGATATCACACATCAGTACATATGAGAATAGTTGGCCTTCCATGGCATCCTCCAGGCATTTCAACCTAGGGGGAGTCCCAGAAAGTACAGGCACCACCACAGAGTCCGAAGTTAATATATTTATTGCAAATTAAACCAAAATGTGCAGGTGCGTGGAAAAATGCTGACGTGTTTCGGCCGGAGCCTTCGACTGGCCATAGAGTTTCACAATTCCAGATTGTCTATAAACAGTGGAGTTCATCCCACCACTAATTAAAAAGTAGCTCACACTAGACTGTTAACCTCTCAGTCATTCGGTTTCTGACTGGTTTACAAATGGTTACCATGGCAAAAGTATACATTCCAATAGCATGAGCATGTTGCCATCCTAATTCTTAAAAAGAGAAACAACAAAAAACTAAATGATGGTTAAGTACCCAATCAAATATGAAATTTAAATATGATAGTTTTCTGTATTGATCATTTTGCAATGGCATTATTCATGAATGGGAACAACATCATAGGCTGGTCATTGTTAAGGTACTGTTTTCCTCATTTCCTTTTTCCCATGCTAGCCCAATCCATTTGCTGCAGCAACACCAATGTTTTAAAAATAAGAGCTTATTGACGTACTAAAAATTCTGAAAAAACTGAACAGAAATTTCAAGTTGGTACATAAAATATGATAATACATTCTACTCATTTCCGTGTAGATCTTATTGCAATGGCTTTACTACAAATGAGAACAACATCATAGACTAAGCATTGAGAGTCCTGTTTATCGCATGTTTCCTGTGTCAATCTTTTTGCAATGGCATTACTGCAAATAGAAAATGACTAGTCATTGATAAAGTCCTGTATTCATCCTTACCATTTACCCATGATAGACCAATTTAGTTGCTACAGCAGCACCAATGCCTTAAAACACAAACTTATCTACATGCTGATAAATCAAGAAGAAATGAACAGAAATTATAAATTCAGTTATGGTAAATTACCCATCAACATGCCTGATTCTCAATTCTACCTCCCCATTATGTCAATACTCTTCCAACAATGGCATTGTTCATGAAGGGAAACTGTGTAATAGGCTGATTAGAGGTAAAGTACCGATTTCGTCATTACCCTTTTCTCCATATTAACCCAATTCATCTTATGCAGCAACACCAATTCCTTACACTACCTCCAATCAAAAATGCATGATTACGTTATTATGTCCGGATGTTCATGATTAACAAAATCATCTCCTCATTGGTTGTAATACCTGTGGCATCTTTCATCACAGTGTTTTGTTTTTCCCTTAACAGACCTCTGACAAGTTGCAGCAGAATTAATCGACAATTATGATAACAGCCACATTATGCACCTCTAATTCTTCAGGTACTTCATGGCTCTGCATGTACACATGATACTTCGCTGTACTTATCTTAAGTATCAAATGCACCACATTTTCACCATGAGGATATTGATACCATTAATTTAATTCAAGAAATCATCATACACTGTAATGGATGGTGAGTTGTATATATGATCTAAAACCAATTGTAATTGTCTCTAGTTTCAGGGACTCAAAACTACCCCAAGGGTATAGAATGTGTCACCAGCACTAGCTTAGGAACTCTTACACCCATCTGAGCTGCACCTCTGTCAGTGTCTGGGTGACTGTTACAGGGATACTGCAAGGTTTGCTGTTATACATCTTGATATCATCCTTTTCTCCCATAGCATAAGTGTACATGTAGCTCTGAATCTGCATTAAGTCCCCATGGAATCTCATCCCTATCAGGGTGATACACTTGGATTCTGATCTGCCTAACTGTATTTCTCAATCGCCTCCTCTGGGGTCTGGGGTGATGTGTTGAATGCCATAATCCAGATCTTTCAACATCATGCCGTTCCCAAATGTGCCTAGCCATTGAATAGGTTGTGCTGATGGCTCTGAGATGCTGTAATATGCACCATTTCATTTTGTTGACTGTACTGCCCATGTACTTTTTAACACACCCACACTCCAAGACATAGACTATACGAGGTCTCACAGCTATCCATCCCTTGATCTTTATCACTTTACCACTGTGTAGTTCTAACATTGTTATGTTCTTTCTTGCCAAATGAGCAAACAACTTTAGACCTAAAGCATCTCCAAAAGCCCAAATGTTTTTGTTTTAATCAATTTGAGCCATCCTTGTTTTGGGGTGCCATATAACTTCTCGTAAGACATTCCCCCATTGAAGTTGCTTTTTTGTAGGTGATCTGTGGGTGATCGTGGAATATTCCTATCGTTATCATCCATTAATAATAAGTTGCAGCTCTTTTTCAACAGTTGTTTAATTCCCTGACTCGCAACATCAAACCGCATACTATATCTAATCTCATTTTCACATGCTGTACAGTTGGCAAACTTTGATTTCAGTATCAATAGTTCAGCCCGTTTGTGCCTCCTAGCTCTTGTCATGTTGCCTACAAGTACTGGTTTGGGATTTCCTATATGAGTGAATCTTGTGCACATACCTGTAGCTTGTACCTCAAATTCCTCATCTTCTGAGCAGTAATGGCTGGCTTTCAAAACTTCATCATAGGGCACACTGCATTTCAGAGAGTGAGGGTGCCCACTGTTAGCGTGTAACAAACTTTTTCAACTTGTCAGTTACCTGTGGATTATGGTGTAGATCCCAATGCCTAGATCATTAATATTTATTGTCCTTAACTCATAGGTGAATTTCAGACGTTGGTGATTGTTGTTGAGAGACACAATAAATTCAACAAATACCATTCGTTCCCGTTCCAAAATGAAAAATAAGTCATCAATATAACATGCTCATCAAATCACACATGCCAAAGTCCCTTGATTTTTCTCTGTCCAGACACTAAGACCTACTTTCTATAGAAAAAGCATTTTTGGTGTTGCTAATAACTTTAGAGCTGTTTAATGAATCTTCACAAAATGTGCATCTGTCTGGTACGTTTTGGGGTGATCCATCAAGTGGGGGCCGGGAAAAAGAGGGGTCCCAAAACACTTTTTCTGCATGCATTTTCTGTTTGGATTTTGAACAGGCATAGCGTCTGAACCACTGGGCGGAATTACACCAAATTTAGCAGAAAGGTAGCTCTTTATCCAGAAAGTGCCCTTTTTTATTTGGTGTAAATCTGTTCAATTTTTGGGAAATAAAAGAAAAACAAATGTGTTTATATGTGGATGTGAAGACTTTGCAAACCCTACTGATGCTGAAATCGGATTGGCAGCTAACACTTCAACAAGGAAGAGTTGACAGCTATAGTGAGACTCAGCTTCGGCGAGTCCCAGAAAAAAAGATTACAAAAAAGAAAAAGGGGCTAGGGTAGGGAAACCCTGACCCCTTAGCTCTGGTGCTGAGGTCCCAGATGGATCCCCCTACAGCAACAAAAGTTTTTTTTTAAAACATTTTCAGTGGGAGCTGCCCAGCCTACCCACAGCCTCAGGGACCGCCTCCTACCCGGGCTAATGTTTAATAAAATGCAGGGGGCGTCCGGTCCCCCAGCAGTATAGGAGACCTCCACCCCCCCAGGACTACTGCCTATTCAAATGCAGAGGGCTGCCCTGCCCACCCGCAGCCCAGTGGAATGGCACCTCCCTGGGGCTGATGTCTTAATGAAATGTGGGGGAGCCATCCAGTCCTCCCACAGCCTGGGCACTGCCAACGCCCTGGGGCAGATTTTTTAATGAAATGTAGGAGAGGGAACTGGACCATCCTGCAGACCAGGGGACTGCCACCTCCCAGGGGCTGAATTTAAATGAGATGGATCTGCAGCCAACTCCTGCTGCACATGGCCAAAGGCTGTGCACATCATCAGGTTGGATGGTTAGCAGGGTTGGCTGCAAGGCCAGGATGCAGGACAGGCCCTGCAGCCAACAGTCTCAAGGGCTTGAGTTATAGTTTCCCTAGGGCACGAGTTCTAGTTACTTGAGATAACTCTAACTATAACAGGTACATTTCTATGGTTTTGAAAGTTTAAAATGTGAGCCGAACTATAACGTCCTTGTAACCTTTGGTTTTTAAGTGAATTTCTATGTTTTTAAAAATTATTTTTCTTAACCATAATGTTCCTGTAAACTTTGTTTTTTTAGTGAATGCCTATTTTTTTAAAAAAGAAAAGTAATTTTCATTACTGTACACTAATGCAACCACAGCTGCGCATGGCCTAGTGCCAGGCCCTACTGCCAACCTCTATACCACCCAACCCAGCCCTGAACATGGCCTTTGGCAGTGCATGGCAGTAGTTGATAACAGCCTGTCTCTCTGGGTGAGAAAATATGTGTAAGAGGGTGTATTTGGTTGTGAGAGTGACTGTGAGAATGTCAGTCTGGGTGTGAGAGTGGGGGCATAAGTGTTTTAGTAGGTCTGTGAGTGGACGCTTGATTGTCTGTGTGGGTCTGTGAGTGGGTGCATGAGGGTTTCAGTGGGTCTGTGAATGGGTGTGTGAGAATCTGAGTGGGTCTGTGAGTGGGTGTGTGAGTGTCTGAATTGGTCTGTGATTGGATGCATGAGGTCTAAGTGGGGCTGTGAGTAGATGCATAAGGGTCTGAATGGGTCTGTGAGTGGGTTTGTGAGTAGGTGCATGAGTGTCTGAGTGGCTCTGTGAGTGGGTGCAAAAGGGTCCAAGTGGGTGAGTGAGTGGGAGAAAGAGATTAAAAAAGAGAAACTGAGAAAGAGGGAGGAAGAGAGTGAGATGGAGAGAGAGAGTTTTTTTAGGCTCTGATGAATGAGATGCTTCAAAACACTGGTAAGTAAGCAAACACACTGTCAAGCGATACCAGGATTTGGACCTTCAGCCTACTGAATGACAGCACAAGTCCATGACCATTAGCTCAGAAGTGACTCTGTTCTACTCTGCATCCAAACACAACTATAACATTCATACCAAACATCTTGCTACTCTTACTCTATGAGGTCATTGCATGGAGAGACCATTGCAATGACAATCTCACTCACTCTCTCTCTCTCTCTCTCTCTTTCCTCCATCCCAATGTGTGATGGAAGAGAGAGAGAGAGTGACAGGACTGGGGTGTGGGGAGCCTGAAGGCCCCAGTAGTCCTAGCCAGCTCCCCCCATCCTTCCAGGGCCAGAATTGCTCCCAGAAGCAGGGAGCTGTTTCAAAAAGACGAAAACCCTGCTTTCTGCCAGCGGAAGCTGTTAGACAGTTCCTGCTGCCCGAAAGTGGACTTTGATTTTGATTGTTATGAGTTTTCAGCTCCTACCAAGGGAAAGCAAACAGCTATGTCCTGGGGGTGGGCACCCCGGGACACAGCAGGAGCTGGCCCTGTGGGGTGGCAGTCCCCAGGGCCACTGTTGACTCCATGAGGGGGGCTGTGCAGTCGCCCTCCAATGAGCATTGCCCAAGGGAGGTGCTAGTCGCCAGGGTTGGGGGGCCAAAATGGACCCCTTCACTCCTTTATTGTACCTCAGGGAGGTGGCAGTCCCCAGGGCCACATGGCCCCCCACACTGTATTTATTGAAAGCCCCAGGTAGGCGGTGGTCCCCAGGGCTGTGAAGGGGTTGCATGGCCCCCGCACTGAATTTATGGAAAGCCCTGACAAAGTGGCTGTCCTCAGGGCCCCACAGTTGGGCCGCACAGCCCCCACCTTATATTTATTTAATGTCAAGGGGAGGTGGTTGTTCCTAGGGCTGCAGGAGGGCAGAGTGGTCCCAACATTCAATTAGTAATTGTGCCTTGGGGAGTAGCGGCCCCCAGGACTGCAGGGAGGCCACATGGCCCCACCCCTTATATTTGTTTAAAGCCCAGGGGAGGTGGCATTCGATTACTAATTGTGCTCCGGGGAGGTGGCAGTCCCCGGGGCTGTTGTGGGGGGTGAGCATCCCCCCCAGATTCAATTAGTAATTGTGCGTTCAAAATTAAATTTCCCCCTAGGACCTGACCAACGCAAGTGCTGTTTACAAAACAAGCAAGGTACCCAGCGCTTGTTTTGTAAAATTTTTGGTAGATCTGCAATAGAAAATGTTTAAGAAAGGTTCTTTACGCCCTGAGGGGCGCAAGAGCTAAGGGGTCAGGGTGACTCTACTATGCCCCCTTTTCTTATTTTTTTCCTTTTGTTCTGCGACTGGACTGGAGCAGAGTCCCATGATGACTGCCAACACTTCCTTGTTTAAGTGTTGTCAGCCAATCAGATCTCAGCACACGATTGGGAGGGTTTGTGGAGTCCTTGCGTCCCTATGTATGCAAATTTAGATTTTCTTTAATTTATCAAGAACTGCTGAAAGGATTCACACCACATAACAAACGATAGCTTTTTGGACCAAGAGCTACCTTTCTGCCAAATTTGATGTAATTCCATCTAGTTGTTCGGGCGCTATTGGCGTTCAGAATCCCCATGGAAAAATGCATGGGAAAAAGCGTTTTGGGACCCCCCTTTTTCTCAGTCTCCACTTGGTGGATTACCCCAAAACCTTTTAGACAGTGGCTGAAGTGAGTGTAAACTTTACACTAACATTTTTGGGAAGATTTGTCAACGTTTTTATATATATCACTTCAGAAATAATATTAAATATTTGTAAATGTGTCATAAGTGTTCATAAATCACATGCATTCAAGAATTCAAGAATTATTTAACATTATATTTTTGCAGCTTAGTTTGTAGATGGGGAGTGAGATGGGCTTGGTCCAGACTGAGAGCCTTATTTCGACCTTGGCGGATGAGATACTCCGTCAAAACGTGATGGATATCCCATCCGTCATATTGCAAGTTCGATTATATCCTATGGAACTTGTAAAACAGCAGGTGGGATATCCGTCACGTTTGTGACAGAGTATCCCATTTGCCAAGGTCAGAATCAGTCTCTGAGTCTAGTGTGGAATGTCAGGAACAGGGTCAGGAAGACTGGAAGTGAAGTGGATGTCTTCACAGTGCCTGGTATTAGGATGTAAAGAAAATCTGTTCCACCAACCTACATTGGCAGCAGCATGCTGCTAATACCTAGGAGGTTATAGCAGGCAGCAATACGTTTCTTCTCTTTCTTTCCTCATTTCAGTAACACCAAAGAAGAGGAGGCCCCAGACAGGGAAGCCAGCATCCTCTGCTGACACCACGACACCAGAAAGCATTCTCTCTGCTGCCAGTAAGGCATGTATAGTTATTTTGTTTACGTTTTTGGATTTCTTTTCACAATCTCACATATAGTAATAAAGAGGCTTTCTTCTGTCAAATTGTAGTTTCCTTTTATTTATCATATCTACTAACTTCCACTTTGTATACTTTAATTAGGGTTCATAGAACCCCCACACATACTTGCGTTTCCTGTTTATTTTTCAAGCTGTTTCCTCTGCCTACTTTCTCCATTGTTTTCTATTTTTCTTTCATCCCCTTTTTTCTTATTATTGCATCATCAACCTCCCCCTTATATGTCCTACATTTCTCCTCTCCTCTCCTCTCCATTCCATTCTTCTTCCTTTGATAATTATTTTCCTGATCCTCTCTTAACCTGATTGAATTTTTGTTGTTCTGGTCTCAGTTAATTAAATACATGTGACTCTATTTTTCTAAATTGGTGTGTGATTTTTCTTGTGTTGCGTTTTCACTTTATTGCTGTCTGAAGTGCAGCATAAATACTTTAGACAAGCCTCTAACTTAAGCCTGACTGCTTTTGTGCCAAGCTACCAGAGATTTAAGCACAGGTAAATGTGACGTTTGCTTATGTTTCACCCTGGCAAGAAGGAAGAAGAAGCATTGCTTTCCTGGAACTCTTTCCATTAGTGCTAGCTATTACACTGTGGGGAGCTGAGGTGGCGCACCGGTGGGTGCTATTCTGAGTGGACAACATGGCTGTCCTGCAGGTGGTGAACAGACAGTCAGCAAGAGATGCGCAGGTGCTAAAGTTGTTGCATGTATTTGTGCTCGGTTGCCTGAGGCATGATATCTCTTTCAAGGTGCAGCATGTGCCGGGGGTGGAGAATGACATTGTAGATGCTTTGTCTCGTTTTCAGTGGGAGAGATTCTGTGGGCTCATAGAGGGAAGACACCCATAATGGTGGAGTTGTGATCAGTAGGCAACACAGGATGGTGGAATTGTTGGTAGGGTTCCTAGCTGAATCTAAAAGGAAAGCTTATGGTCAGACATGGTCACAATTTTTAGTTTCAGAGGCTCAGCGCAGGGGGTAGGGTGGCATTGTACAGAAGATGTGGTTCAGATTATCCAGGAACCAATACGGAAAGGCCTGCCGTGAGTGGCAATAGCAGGGAAACTCATTGTTATAGCCTTCATGGCATAACACCTCCTCTGTTTTGCGAAAAATGCTTGTGGCATTCAGACTCTCCCCAGCTGAATATAGGACACATTTGTTCAGGATTGGTGCTGTGACTGAGGTGGACAATTGCGGCTGGACGTGCGGAGACATTAAGAGTCTGGGGTGCTGGTCTTTAGATTGCTCTCAGAGATTTGTGTTCTGCATCAGAGGGGCGGGCAAACAGGGTGTTGCTGTGGGCGTAACACTGCAACATCCATTGCTTTTGACACTGCCCCAGATTTACAACAATTTTGAACTCTGTGGCAGTGCCTAAAATTGACACCACTCCGCAGGTGGAGTTAGCATGGCACAACGAGGAGGAATACTTATATTCCTCTTCATTTTTACTTTTCCATGTGTGCTGCATTTTGCAGCACACATAGAAAGAGCAAAAGGCCATGAAGTATTGTTTATGCGCAGGAAGGCCCACGTTCCTGCACTTAAACAATCATTCAAAAATGAAGATTTGGTACTTTTATTCTGCAGCACACATAGAAATGCCAAATTGCCATTGCAAATTGTTCATGTGCAGGAAGGGATATCTTCCTGCACATAAACATTCAATCCCCTCAATGCAAGCTCCCTTGCACCATGTTACAAAGATGCCTGTGTTGGCGTCGGCAGCTAAATTTAGCACGGGCACCGGGGAAAGCACAGGGGTGCACTGTATTTTAGTACATATGGTGCTTTTCTGCATTTCTAAAGTGATGCAGCACTGCAAATTGAGGTAAATCTGGCCCTGAGATGCTTAGAGTTTAATGCTTGCAGTCATAGCCTTAAGGGAAAAGTTAACATTGAAAAGGTTGAGATGCTCTTCAGAAGCAATGAGTTACTTGCGTGGTGGGGAATTGTGGATTGAAAAGTAGCGGTGGGAGTAGGGCATTGGTTAGTTAATTGGATGTTTAGCGATGTGGTAATTTGTAAGGCAGTTTGCTAGGACTAAGTTGTTAATGTGCACCTGTTTCAATAAAGCTACCTTTTCCACATTTTACAAGATGGTCAGTTGTTTGTGCTGCGTCCCTATCTCCCAAATACAAGCATTGCAACTTAGGTTAGGGTTGTCCACAATAGAACATTCTATTAGGAAATGTGTCTTTGAGACAATCAATCAAATATAAAGAATTACCTTAAAGGCATATTCTAAAGATTAGTTAGTGTAAATCAATTTCTGAAGATTTGCTTCCAATAATGTCGCAGAGATCTGGAAATGCTTGTTCAGGTAGTTACTCCAACTGTTACTATCACTTGCTCATTTCTGTGGTGCTGTTTTTAAAGATTTATATTTCCACTCTTGGATATTATGCTTCTGGCTTTTAGGGCAGATGTACTCATAGTTGAATTGGCAAGGGCACACACAATCAAAATATCCAAATAAGTGAAGAAAATACCAAGCTCTAAGTTAAAAATGATATGCGTTTATGGTGCAATATGTGCCACAAATACATATGCCAGAATAATATACAGATGCAACTGAAGCATACCAATGGCCTCATCAACAAAGAATTGGTGTAGGACAGCGCTGCAAGCCATTTGGCTGCACTGCCCTATGCCAATTCAAAAGGGCAGGAATGCACCAAATCTACAACATACAGTGCATTCCTGTCCGTTCAGCCGGTGCACAAGCCGCCGGATGCTAGGGTGTCTGTGTTGTCGGCATGATTGTTTTTGTGCAGGAAGGGGCACCTTCCTGCACATAAACAATCACAAGAGATATTTTCCTTGTGTTGCAGAATGCAGCACACATGGAAAGAAGAAAAAAATATGACGAGAAATGTAAACAACTATGGGTGTTGAATGGAAACCCCCACTGCAACACCCATGGCACACCTCCCGGATTCAGTGTGAGGCAATGCAGCGACTTGCACTGAGTTGCCCTACTCTACATGCGCAAGGTCATGTAAAGCCATGCAGGGTGGCTTTGTGCAGCCTTGTAGATATGGGTCTTCATTTGCACCCCAGGGGAATCAAAAAAGCGACGCTCCAGTGTTGCATGGTGTATTTACAACCCCCGAAATATTTAGGCCCATATTTACACTTTTTTAGCGCCGCATTTGCGTCACTTTTTGACGCAAAAGCAGCGCAAACTTACAAAATACATTTGTATTTTGTGAGTTTGCGCTGCTTTTACGTTAAAAAGCGGCACAAATGCGACGCTAAAAAAGTATAAATGTGGGCCTTAGGGGGTCATTCCGACCCCGGTGGTCTGCATCAGCTTCAATTTCTTGGAACAGCTCGCCAAGGAATTGAGAGCAGTAGTTTCATACTTCAGAGAAAAAGGAGTTTGGATGGTCATTTATTTAGACAACCTCCTTATTAAATCTCAGTGCAAAAAGGCAGAACATATGGGATATGGACATGGTTATGTCTCTCCTAAGAGTTTGAGGTTTATTGTAAATAAGGAGAAATCTGTTCTTATTCCTTCAAGGTGCCTAGAACTCTTGGGATTCATGGTAGACAGTGTAAAAGTGATGCTTTGTTTACCCTTGAAGATTACAAAATTTCGAAAGGAGATAAGATATATATTTTAAACGAGAAGCTTTAACCCTAAGGGAGCTAGCAAGACTTCTAGGTCTTCTTTCGTCATCTCTTCAAGCAATATTTCCAGGCCTTTTACATTATCAGGCTTTACATAGGTCAAAAGCCTTAGTGGAAGGCTTGTGGTATGTGGCCAAGGTGCTTCTAGATGAGGAAGCAAGGAGAGAGTTATCTTGGTGGTTGATGAACTTGGAAGCATGGAATTGAAGAGCGATCTTTGATTGTACTCTGGGTTTTATTTTGGAATCTGATTCAAGCTTAGATGGTTGGGGTGTATGCCTAGGTTCACACGGAACTGGTGGCTTGTGATCTCCTGCAGAGAAAGAGCATCATATAAACACTTAGAATTGACTTTACCCACAATGACCTGCAAACCCCAAAATGTGACTAAAATCACTCATTTTCCTTGCATTTCTGAGCCATATTCTTCCAGAAACAGAAATGAGCCACTAATTCCCTACCACACAGCATACCCTTTGGTCTCCTGATAAAAAATGATAACTCACTTGTGTGGGTGCCCAAAGCAGAGTCAGCCTAAAAATGTATTTAAAAAACTGGCCTTGGTTCCCCCTCAAACTCTACATGTTTTTGACCCTTACCTGTTGCAGGCACTTGGCCCACTCACACAAGTGAGGCATAGTTTTTTTTTGGAGACCAAAGGGAATGCTGACTGGTTGGAAATTTGCGGCTCCCCTCAGATTCCAGAACTTTTTACGACAGAAATGTGTTTTTCAGACAAACTGTGAGGTTTGCAAGGGATTCTGGGTAACTGAACCTGGTAAGAGTCACACAAGTCACCCCATTCTGGATTCCCCTTGGTGTCTAGTTGTCAAACATGTACAGTTTTGCTGGGTTTTCCTAGGTGCCGGCTGTGCTAGAGTCCAAAATCCACAGCTAGGCACACTGCAAAAATCGAGTTTGTTTTCAGTGAAAAAATGTGATGTATCCTCGTGTTTTGAGCCATTTCCCAGTGCGCGCACCTGGCCTACCCCCCAAGTGAGGTGTAATTTTTATCAGTAGATTTGGAGGAACACAGAATAGCAGAACAAGTGTTATTACCAATTGTATTTCTCTGCATTTGCACTTTCAAAATGTAAGACAGTGTGTAAGAAATAAGTACTTTTGAGAAATGCCCTCTAATTTACATGGTAGTATGGGTACTACCAACTTCAGACATGTGCAAATGACCACTGCTTCTACACTCCACATTTTGTGCTCATTTCAGAAATATATAGGTTTACTTGATACCTATTTTTCAGTCTTTATATTTTAACACAATAATTGCTGTATACCCTGTACACAATGAAATACCATTGCAAGGTACAGCTCAGTTATTGGGTCTGGGTGCCTCGGTTTCTTAGTGGGTCTGCAAGCCTTATATATCCCCACAACCAAAAAGGTACAGCGGACATAAAGATATATTTCTTTTGAAAATTTGACTTAGAAAATGTTACAGATGAAAACGTAGACACAAAGGGCTGTTTTTTCATCTCAATTTCAATATTTTTTTATTTCAGGTGTCGCTTTCTGTAGAAAAAAAAAATGAAGGATCTACACAAATGACCCCTTGCTAAATTCAGAGTTTTGTCTTTGTTTTAGAAATGTATAGATTTCCAGGATCCATGATTGGTTTCACACCCATTTCTGCCACCAACTGAAAGGAGGTTGAAAGCACAAAAAATAGGAAAAATGGGGGCTGTCCCAGTAAAATGCCAAAACTATGTTGAGAAGTTCAGTTTTCTGATTCAAGTCTGCCCGTTCCTGGAAGCTGGGAAGGGGGGGGGGTTAGCACTGCATACCCTTCGCTGATGTCATTTGCACAGAAAAAAACACAGCTGCTGTCTTCAGGAGCACTTTTTCCCATTTTCTCAAAATACCCAAAATGTGGCTGTATTTTAGTTAATTTCTCAGTCTCCTCCAGGGGAATACACAAACCCTGGATACCTTTAGAATCTACAGGATGTTGGAAAAAAGGACACAAATCTGCTAATTTGGTAAGGCTATTTTATGTGCACAAATAGTTTTAAAAAAACAGCTTAGCATGGGGGAGGGGGTGGGAGGAGTCTAGCAGTGAACGGCTTAAGCAATGAAAAATGTTTTCAAATTCTGAAGAAACCTTTTGCATTAACAAGGTTAAAGGTAAACCAGGAAACTTTGCAAACTTTGCAAAAGGTGAAAATCTGACACTTCGCAAATAAAATATTTGCATACCACTAATGAGACATGAAAAAGAAAATACAGTAGGTCAGCATGCGTTTCATTGATGGGCTGCCAGGGGTCCCTGGATTACCCTTTGCGACCCCTGGCACTGCCTTTGTGACCCCTGGCTTCAGAGGTGGCAACTTCAGTGCCAGGAACACAGTGACAGCTGTCAAAGGTGAATATGTCTTTCTGGGCAGCTGACCTAAGTATAAATGCTTTTAAATGTATGTTTTGTGCGTGCTTGTGGGTGACAGAATGTTTAAGTGAGAGGGTATGTGTAAGTGTGAATTTATGTGTATGTGTAAGTATGTGTCTGTGAACGAAAGTGGAGGTCCAAGGGCGCATGATGTCACTTCCGCTACCCCAGGCCATTTGGTGAATGGACGCCCATGTAGGTCATGGCTTCATCCTCAGTTTGCGCAACGGAAGCAAATAGCCAAAGAACAAAGCATCCAAAAAAGGGTCTGCCTAGTAAAGTTGGCAGCACACACTGTCTGTTATTAAAGTCCATGCTGAAATGGACACGGCCACTGCTGGCAGTAGGATGGAACAGATTTGTGTCTCTATTACTTTGGCCTGAAGACAGTGAGAAACAAACCTAGTGGCAGCTGCTTGCATTGTTTACAGCCTTTCAAATCTGGCTTCATTCCACTGTTATTGATTAACCTCTCTGCTCCCCTCAGAACAGCCTAGTTTGCAGAACATTTCTTTTGCAATAAAGTCAGAAATTTGAAGTAGAAAGGAAGCAGGTTTAAATCTTCAGCTTAATTAAGCCTGTTAAACATTACGTGATTGTACGTGCATGCAAGGAGTGCGCAATTAACATTTTTGTTTCCGTACAGAATTGCTGCTTGTCTTTGTATAATATGACTGCTGCGCTCATTTCACTGAATAAAACGAGCAGAAGCTGTTATGGTTTCCATAATACAGAACACTGGGTAAAAAATGAGGGGTTGGAATGCCACCCAGAGGGAATGTCAGCGGCAGGCATTATTCCATCACCATTTCTGTGATTTCAGTAGCCTGGATATAATGGACCTCATTAATGAGCTCCATCCATTAATAGTCTCAAACACTCGAAGGAGTGTACCTACATATATGCGGAGTGCAAATTATCCTAGTGTGCTTCGATGCATAGATGGCACACGTTCTGAGAGGCCCTCCGTCTGTGACAGAACATATTTATTGAAGTCTGAATAATCAGCACTTCCTTAAAAAACAGGTCACATTTAAAGCTGACAATTTATTCACGCACCTGGGCCCATATTTATACTTTTTGACGCTAAACTGCGCTAACGCAGTTTAGCGTCAAAAAATTTAGCGCCGTCTAACGCCATTCTGAAGCGCCATGCGGGCGCCGTATTTATGGAATGGCGTTAGCCGGCGCTAGCAGACCGGCGCTGCCTGGTGTGCGTGGAAAAAAACCACGTAGACCAGGCAGCGCCGGCGTAGGGGGAAAATGGCGTTAGGGCGTCTTAAAATGGGGCAAGTCAGGTTGAAGCAAAAAAATCGCCTCAACCCGATTTGCGCCATTATTTTCGACGCCCAGACGCCATTTAAATGACTCCTGTCTTAGTAAAGACAGGAGTCATGCCCCCTTGCCCAATGGCCATGCCCAGGGGACTTATGTCCCCTGGGCATGGTCATTGGGCATAGTGGCATGTAGGGGGGCACAAATAAGGCCCCCCTATGCCACCCCAAAAAAATTAAAAAATATAAAAAATTATACTTACCTGAACTTACCTGAATGTCCCTGGGGTGGGTCCCTCCATCCTTGGGTGTCCTCCTGGGGTGGGCAGGGGTGGCAGGGGGGGTCCCTGGGGGCAGGGGAGGGCACCTGTGGGCTCATTTTGAGCCCACAGGCCCCTTAACGCCTACCCTGACCCAGGCGTTAAATAGTGGCGCAAATGCGGGGTTTTTTGACCCGCCACCTCCCGGGCGTGATTTTTGCCCGGGAGTATAAATACGACGCATTTGCGTCGCCGTCATTTTTTTAGACGGGAACGCCTTCCTTGCATCTCATTAACGCAAGGAAGGCGTTCACGCCAAAAAATGACGCTATTTGCCCATACTTTGGCGCTAGACGCGTCTAACGCCAAAGTATAAATATGGCGTTAGTTTTGCGCCGAATTTGCGTCGAAAAAAACGACGCTAATTCGGCGCAAACGGAGTATAAATACGGGCCCTAGTACCAATATCCCTGAAAGTACCAATGAATCGTGCTTTTCTTCCACTGCAGATTATACAGCCATTTGTCTAGAGGTGATTTTGGAGACAGCTGCCTATTGAGTAGGTTATCACATAGAGTAAGTTTTTTAATACACGAGATTTAGGATTTCAAAATTACACCATCATATATTGTACTGTTTCAGCAACACACACGTTTAGTCATACTAATACTGTTGGTGGCTTCCAGAGCTAGGACCAATGACAAGCCTGCCCAAATGGTCTAGTATCCTCAGGTTTGTGATCAGCAATTGAATCTCAATGTCCGACCATGCTGAATGGTTGTCTCTGTAGTGTTTTGCACTGTTTTAGGAAGGAACCGTTCTGGCTCCAAACAGACTCTGTAGCAGCGTAACTTAATCACTAGAATATAACATAATGAAAGCTTGGTTTAGAATGTTAGAGTTCACATGTACATACAGAATAATAAAAACTTATGATTTACAGTTCCATGTGTCCATGTGTGGCATAGTCATTGACGGTTAGCAAAGCTAGGGAGGACACTACAACTGGCGATGAGTATAGGATAAGTCATCCACAGAAGAAAGTCCTCTCCTGGAGAATCTGCATTGGTCTAAGCAAAATGCTTGTGTGTGCCACCCGTGCCTTTTTCAAAGTGCTGAGTCGATGGATGGCATATGTTAAGTCAAAGCGCAACTCCTGCTGGCGTGAAGCATTTGAATGGAAAGTAAGCTTCATTGAGGAGTCAATGCAACATTTGTCAAGAAGTTATGACCAAGCCCCTACCAAAAGTTACGGCAATGCCACACAAAATAAAAGTATGGACCATTAACGCTGAAGGCGGATACAGCCAGTTTTACAAAATGCAGTCAAAGACAATCATAACTTACCATATACTATTACGAATAATATCGCTGGCTGACAAAACAAGTAAAAAGGAAGCATACTGCTATTACACTTACCTGAGTCCTAATAAGTGTAGCGTTATGACCTCTGCACCTGGGGGGGGGGACTCCAGATGCCTCCTCGAGTAAAGAGGCTCCTATGGAGATCAAGAAGAAGGTCAAAACTTCAAAGACTGTTGTGGGTGACCCGGAGGATGAATCATATTCAGGCCTCAGTGATGATGCAGATTCTCAGAACAGATAATAGTATCTGACAAAGCAACACCCTCAATGCCAGCCACTCCCATGAACAGTTACAACACAGTTGTCTTCCTAAAAACCCCAACAACCTTTTGAAACCACCAAAAAGCAAAGTATTGGTGATAGATTGACTGCTTGGATAGAAGTGTTTGAAGATTTTATTGATGTACTTGAAGAGATTGATAACATAAAGATTATCAAATATCTCAAAAATGTTGCTGGTGATGTTATGAAAGAAATCATAAACAGAATGTGAAAAGTTACAAAGAATTCATATACTGTCCGATTAAAAATGCTTTGAATCTCAAGTTCAATCCAGTTTCCAACATTGATTACGAAAGATACATATTCAGTCAAGAATGTCAAAGAGTTGGTGAAACTATCGATGAATTTGTGAAAAGACTAGATGCACTCATCAAGCACTGTAAGTTCAATGAATTAAAAGATGAAGATGCCATGTGCCTTAGAGTCAATGATCAATGCTTGTCTGATTTATTAAGATGATGACAGCTGAGAGAAACTCTATGCCGGAACAAGTGGTGATGGCTGACAGAGCTGAGGAAAGTGCTGAGACAAGCTGATGACATGAAGGCCGAAGGTGCCTAGAGTGGATAAGTCATGAGTGCGAAAAGCAAACCAAAGCAAAAGGCTGAAGGACATAAAGTGATATCTACACATAAAATGAAGTTGTATTTTAGATGTGGATTTTTATTTCCACATGAAGGAAAGTGTCCCGCCATTGGACAGACATGTAAAGGCTGTGGGAAAGAGAACCATTTTGTGGCAATATGTAAGGTGAAGGGAAAAGTAAATGCATCATGGTGCCAAGAGCAAATGGCTGCCAGAACAGTCCAGAAGCAACGTTCTGCACTAGCCGACAAGAAGAAGGAAAATTATACTAATCTAACTAGATCGTCATCTAAATCATCGTCAAACAGTTCTTCCCTCTCAATAACAAGTGAGAGTGAAGAAAGTGATTATGCCATATTGATGTTAATCTCACAGAAACGTGCACATGTCGAACTGGTTGTATGTGAAGAAAACTGTTAATCTAAAAATGTAGATATGCAAAAGCAGCCAAATTATACAAGAACTGTCCAAATATTACATGTAAAATAAATGGATGTAAAATACCTTTCATTATCAACAGTGGTGCATCAATAAACATAATGCCTGAATATAAATCAAATGAACTGTCTCCATTACTGAGGCTTAAGCCTTCGAAGACCAAAGTGTATACCTCTGCTGTATCGACTCACATAAAGAGTCAAGGTTAATTTGTAGCAACAGTAAAACATAAGAAAGGGAAGGTGCAGGCACTGACCCATATGCTCCAGGCCACAACGTCAACTGACTGTCTGCTCAGTTTCAATATGGCCACTGATATGGGGCTAGTTTCTGTGAATTGCAACATGAATGCTCATTATGAAATAGTAGGTCAATTTACTTCATTATTTCATTGTTTAGGAAAGCTAAAGACTATGAAAGTCAAACTGCACATTAATGAGGATGTCCGTCTGTGTCTAAGAGACATAGGCAAATTGCTTTTCATTTACAAGAAGCTTTGAAAGAGAACTTGAATCATTACTTGAGCAGGACATTATCAAGCATTCCACTGGTCCAACACCATGGGGTTCTCCCACCATAGTAGTACGTAAAAAGTGAAGGAGCTGTGTGCATATGCATTGACATGCATCAGGCAAACAAGGTAATTGAATGAGAACAACATCCAGGGCCACACACTCCTGACATGATAATGCAATTGAATGGTGCCTAGGTATTTTCTTGACTTGATTTAAATAAAGGTTACCATCAGGTACAACTTGAAGAAAGCTGCTGGTACATTACAACATTTTCTATACATGCTGGTTTGTTTAGATGCAAGGGACTAAGGGGCTGATTTAAGAAAAGTGGTGCTGCACCCAGTGCAGCTCCACTTTCCTTGCGCCCCTTAGCACTCCCCTACCGCCACCATGTTGCGCTGTATTTAAAATACGATGCACCATGGTGCAGGGTAGGGGGCAATAGCGTCAGAATTTCTGATGCTACTGATGAACTCTGCAGGAGTTGCACCAAAATGTTGGCGCTACTCCTGCAGAGTATGAAGGGGCCTATTGTATTCAATGGCATGCTCCCTTTTCACGACTGCTCCGAGCAGGCATCAGAAGTGCAGAAAAAAATGGCGTAAAGAAATCTCTTTGATTTCCTTGTGCCATTATTTTCCCTAAAGGGGGAATGCCCCCTTTCATATACTATGGGGGTCATTACAACATTGGCGGTAAAAGCCGCTTACCGCCGTGCAGAAGACCGCCAATACACTGCGGCGGCGGCGGGAGACCGCCACAGCTTTTATGACACACATCACGGATTCCGCTGAAATTCAGAAACCCACACAAGTCCGCCACACCAAAGGTCAGCGATAAATATGCGGAAACAAATCCTCCACCTCCACGCCAACAGAAACACGCCCATGCTATTATGACACACGAATCCACGCAGCGGTCTTTCAACCGCGGTATTCCATTGGCGGTACACACCGCCGCGCTCAAAATACACACACAGCTCCAAAACACCGCCACATTGGACAATTACAAATATACACACCTGATACACATACACACACCACTCCCACACACCCAACACAATATAAAACACACACCCACATCACCCACAAACCCCTACGACCACAAATTAGAGACGAAGGCCAGAGAGAGACAGCACAGAATAGATAACACCATCACATAGAGGCACACTACACCATCACCCACACAACATCCACGCACAAAACACCACATACCACTACACTAACCACACTCATCAACACATACACCACCCCACACATCACACACAACACCCCATGTCACGCCAAAGACCCCCCCGCTTCTCCGAGGAGGAGCTCAGGGTCATGGTCAAGGAAATCATCAGGGTAGAGCCACAGCTATTTGGCTCACAGGTACAGTACACATCCATAGCCAGGAAGATGGAGCTATGGCAAAGAATAGTCGACAGGGTCAACGCTGTGGGACAGCACCCAAGAAATAGGGAGGACATCAGGAAGAGGTGGAACGACCTACGGGGGAAGGTGCGTTCCACGGTATCCAGGCACCACATCGCGGTACACCGGACTGGCGGCGGACCCCCACCTCCTCCCCCACAACTAACAACATGGGAGGAGCAAGTCTTGTCCATCCTGCACCCTGAGGGCCTCGCAGGAGTCGTTGGAGGAACGGACACTGGTAAGTCAAATCTTCACTATCATATCCCCCACCCTACCTGCATGCTATCACACACCCCCACCCTCACACCCTCCCCTATCACCCTAACTCCTCACTAATCTACCCATAACACCAACCACCCATCCCAACCCCAAGACCTGCATGACACAACTAAGCATGGACACCCATCTCTAAAGCATGCCCACTGCACAGACCCACAACACCCCCCAAACATCACCACACAAGCCCCTACACAGGAATGCCTGCACTGGGGTTCACGCACACCCAACCATTGCACACCATGAAACACACACATGCAATAATCATGTACTTATACCCCCGCAGGAACCCGAAGGAACGTCACCACACCAGAGGGTCCAGACAACACCACTCCACCCCCAGAAGAGGCCCACAGTGACGACAGCAGCTCTGCCCTACTGGATCTTGATGACCAGCCCGGACCATCGTCGGCCTCAGGACAGTCGGTTCCCCTTGCCCAGCCACAGCCCAACACAGAGCTTACACCCTCTGGTAACCCCAGCACAGCACCCACCCAGCGGGCCCATACCTCCCTACCCAGGACAGGTCAATCAGCAGTGTGTCCCCCACTACAGGGCACCCAGGGTAACCCACCACCCCAACAACAACAGGGACCTGGGGGCAGTGGTAGTGGGCACACGGTCCAGGGGACGGAGGCACAGGAACACCGGGGAACTGGGAGGGCTGCTGTGCGACAGGGGGAGGACAGGCCAAGGGAACCTACTCTCAACGAGGCCCTATCCTCCATCATGGGAGCATACCACCACTCCCAGGAGACGATGGCAACGGTCCTGGACAAGTTGCAGGAGACCCTGTGTCTGCAGGAGGAGCAGTATTTGGGGTTCAGGGAGGAGCTCAGGACCATCGTCTCCGCCCTGGGCACCATCGTAGGGGTGCTGACGGACATTCAATAGACCTTGATGGACACCGTGGCACTCCAAGTGGCCACTGACACTAGCCAGGATGATGAAATGCCCACCACTTACGCCGGCGCTAGTGGACAGGACGCCCCGCCACAGGACGAACACACCAGCACCCCACCCCCTGCAGACGGACAACCACCACGAAAGCGGGCCCTGAGATCCAGGAACAGGACAGAGCAAGATGGCAAGACCCCGCCAGGAAATAAGACCACCCTGATTGTCCCCCCACTGTCCCACTTTGTTACCCTGTCCAGCTTGGAACTGCCCCAGCTCCACTTCCAATGGCCAGATGTGCAATGTACCTGTGAGACTAATAGACTGGACTCTGCCATGGACATTCTTCCACCGTGACCTCTCCCCATTTCACAAACCCCCTACATTTTTATGCACTTCAATAAACACCCTTGAAACCTCAATAATATTGGAGTCAGTCAATGATTGTGAACTTTGTATTGTCAATTACAGTGTTAAAAAAGGTTACCCATTGGAAGGTCAACATACCAATGTCACACATCACAAGCCTTTCAAGGGTGCAAGCTGTTGACACGTAGGTTACCACATTACTGAAACTGAAATGGAAGGGGACAACTCAGTTACCAAATAGGGAGTGAAATGTAGGTACAGGATAGAGGTAGACGTGTGAAATGTAATATGATGTGAAACATGAAATTGTACTCACCTGTGTCTCATTGAAAATATTGCTGTATGACTGACTCCCTGTTGTCGTTTTCATCTTCATCTGCTTCATCCTCATCACTGTCCACAGGCTCCACAGGCTCAACCGCTGCAACAACACCGTCATCTGGATCATCCTCCTGCAGAAAAGGCACCTGGTGTTGCAAAGCCAAGTTATGAAGCATGGAGCAGGCGATAATGATGTCGCACACCTTCTTCGGTGAGTAGAATAGGGACCCACCTGTCATATGGAGGCACCTGAACCTGGCCTTCAGGAGGCCGAAGGTCCGCTCGATCACCCTCCTAGTCTGCCCATGGGCCTCATTGTACCGTTCCTCTGCCCTGGTCCTAGGATTCCTCACTGGGGTCAGTAGCCAGGACAGGTTGGGTTAACCAGAGTCCCCCAATAGCCTCTGGAGTTCACCCATCATATCAGGGATGCTGCTATTCTGCAGGATGTAGGCGTCATGCACTGAGCCAGGGAACATTGCATTTACCTGTGAGATGTACTGGTCTGCCAAACAGACCATCTGGACATTCATGGAATGATAACTCTTCCTGTTCCTGTACACCTATTCATTCCTGCGGGGGGGACCAGAGCCACATGGGTCCCATCAATGGCACCTATGACGTTGGGGATATGTCCAAGGGCATAGAAGTCACCTTTCACTGTAGGCAAATCCGCCACCTCAGGGAAAATGATGTATCTCCTTACGTGTTTCAGCAGGGCAGCCAACACTCTGGACAACACGTTGGAAAACATAGACTGAGACATCCCTGATGCCATGGCCACAGTTGTCTGAAAAGACCCACTTGCAAGGAAATGGAGCACTGACAGCACCTGCACTTGAGGGGGGATTCCAGTCGGATGGCGGATTGGTGACATCAGGTCTGGCTCCAACTGGGTACATAGTTCCTGGATTGTGGCACGGTCAAACCGGTAGGTCACGATGACATGTCGCTCTTTCATTGTCAACAGGTCCACCAGAGGTCGGTACACCTGCGGTTTCCGCCATCTTCCAATATGTCCCAACTGACGGTGCCTAAGAAGGACAACAGCGAAGAAACTGTCAGCATTCCTCCAGGTATGTACCCACAGTCACACACAAGACTACACCAGACAATTAACCCATCCGGGAAAGGTTTTGAGTGTAGGCCTCGGTATGTGTGACGCAGTAGTAATTGAAGCCATCTGGGCCCCTGAAATGGCGGCTGCCTGACCTCTAAACTGGGACATTGGAATTGTGGGGTAACTGAGCTGGCGTTGTACACCGTCGCGGTAGGCGGTCATAGAGCGCGGCGCAATGCTACATTGGTTAACATTGGACCCTATGGGCCCCAGGAGCCAATGAACAGGTGCGCTGGCGGTGATGATGCTCACCGCCGCGGACGTCACCGCTGCGGACGTCACCACCATTTTCTATCTCTTCAATCACTAGATACCTGACCTTCGACAGGAGAGGACCTACACTGCTAGTGCTGCTGTGACCTCGGTCTGGAAGCGACGATGGCTGCTGTGTCTGGGGAAAGAGCCCCTGCCTTCACTGCACAGGAGTTGGAGAAACTTGTGGATGGGGTCCTCCCCCGGTATACGCTACTCTACGGTCCTCCAGAACAACAGGTTAGTACACAGGGAGCACGTTGTATGGGCTAGGCCTGGGTGGACAGGGCTGGGTGGATGAGGGAAGGGGGCAGAGTACATAGAACAGTCATGCATGGGGATGAATGGGCCACAGAGTTGGGAGGGGGCCAATTACAACGACGGTGCTGTAGGTAATGACTGTTCCTCTTTCCTTGTGCATGTCATGTAGGTCAGCGCCCACCAGAAGAGGGACATTTGGCGTGCCATTGCCAAGGAAGTCCGGACCCTGGGGGCCCACCAGAGACGCGTCACCCACTGCCGTAAGAGATGGGAGGACATTTGCCGCTGCAGCAAGAAGACAGCGGAGGCTCAGCTGGGGATGGCCTCCCAATGTGGGAGGGGTGCCCGTCGCACCATGACCCCCCTGATGTTCAGGATCCTGGCGGTGGCCTACCCGGAGTTGGATGGGTGCTTAAGGACATCACAGCAGACACAAGGGGGTGAGTACAACCTCATCCTATGGACTTTGCGTGCAGTGGAGCTGTCTGGGTGGGGGTGGTGGGCTGTGGGTGTCCCTAGGGCAGGGCGAGTTAGGTAGGCAAGGCCCCTCCGTTCTGTAGGCCATGTGGCACTCTACCCCAGCTCCAAAAAAAAAGCAAATTGATGTATAGTTACCCCTTTGCCATCCATGTGGGCAGATTTCTACCATTGCCATGTAGGCCATGTCCCAGAAATTGCATGTGCAGAGGGCAGGAGCACGGCGTAATGCAGGGGGCTGCTGCGTTTGTCTTGTCTGCCAACGGTAGCGGTATGCCATGCACTAAAACTCTCTTTCTTCTGTCTCCACCCTTTTTCTGCTCTCCCTGTCCTTCTGTACATCAGCATCAATAGGCGGAGGTACAGTGGCACCGGAGCACGAGGGAGCTGCATCCCACATGGCCATGGAGGGCCACACCACAGACTCTGAATTCACCAGTGGGACGGAGGGCGGGGGGAGCTTCACGTCGGCCACAGGATCACCAAACAGCGACACAGACTCGTCCGCCGATGGGAGCTCCCCTGTGGTGGTGGCACCATCTGTGCGCCCCACTTCTACAGGTACAGCCGCCACCTCCCCTACCAGCACCGCCCTCCCAGCAGCCCCTCAGCGTTCGCCCCGTGCCCGCTCACCCAGGAGGTTGGGCATCACCTTCGCCCCAGGCACCTCAGGCCCTGCCCCAGTCACCCCAGCTGCCCTCAGTGAGGAGGCCATTGACCTCCTCAGGTCACTCACTGTTGGGCAGTCTACCATTGAGAATGCCATCCAGGGTGTAGAACGAGAGTTGAAACACGGTAATGCATTCCTGGAAGGCATTCATTCTGGTCAGGCTGTCCTTCAGCGAACCCTGCAATCTCTGGCCTCAGCACTGATGGCAGCCATTGTCCCTGTGTCCAGCCTCCCCCTTCAACTTCCTCCACCCAGACCCAATCCCCTGTACCCCAGCCCATCCCAAGCACACCTACAGACCAGCATGCACACAAGTCAACACACACAAGTAGCTCAAGCAAACATAGGCACTACACACACCACAGGCACTCACACAAGCATCAGACCCATACAGACACAGCAACATCCACTGTCTCCACTGTGTCCCCCTCCTCCTCTTCTCCCTCCTCCCTCCCAGTGTCGTCTACACACACACCTGCATGCACCACATCTACAGGCACTAGCACTCGCACCAGGACACCCAGCACCACAAGCCGCTCACCTGCACTCACCACCTCCACTGCCATTTACACGTCCCCTGTGTCCTCTCCCAGTGTGTCTGTGACGCCCCCTCCCAAAGTACACAAACGCCGGCAATCACTCACCCAACATCCATCCACCTCACGACAGCCTCCAGTGCCTGCACCTGCACCCAAAACAGCTAAAGAGACACCTCCTACAACCACCTCCTATTCCTCCACTCCCAGAGCCCCTCCAGCTACCCATACCAGTGTACGTCAGAAACTGTCCCTATGTCAAATTGACCTTTTTGCCCCCACGGCCCCCCCTCCAATTCATCAGTCCTGTCGTAGCGCCTCAGCCAAAAAGCCTCCAGTACCAGTGGTGCGTGTACCAGGTTTTTGGAGTGCCCCGTCCACCAGGGCCGGCAGTAGGACCCGGAGCCAAGGCACTGTCAGCCCACCCCCTGTAAAGGCTCCGAAATTGGAGAGTGGACGACGGGACCGTGTCAAGGCTCCTGGTGGGACAAACAGTGACATGGGATCCAAGGCGATTGATGAGTCATCTGTAACTCAAAAGAAGGTGGGGAAGGTCCCGAGGAAGTCTCCCCAACCTTTTGTGAGTGTCACAGCGGAGAAGTGCGCCATCATTTCCGGCGGTCCAGACACAACCGCCAGCACCGTCGTTACTGGTCAGGAGACCACCGCCAGAGTCACAGCCCAGGAGGGCCCAAGTATCATTACTGGTCAGGAGAACACCGCCACCGCCGGAGTCACAGCCCAGGAGGGCTCAAGTATCGTTACTGGTCAGGAGACCACCGCCAGAGTCACAGCCCAGGAGAGCCCAAGTATCGTTACTGGTCAGGAGACCACCGCCATCGCCAGAGTCATAGCCCAGGAGGGCTCAAGTATCGTTACTGATCAGGAGACCACCGCCAGAGTCACAGCCCAGGAGGGCCCAAGTATCGTTACTGGTCAGGAGACCACCGCCAGAGTCATAGCCCAGGAGGGCTCAAGTATTGTTACTGGTCAGGAGACCACCGCCAGTGTCACAGCCCAGGAGGGCCCAAGCATCGTTACTGGTCAGGAGACAACCGCCACCACCAGAGTCATAGCCCAGGAGGGCCCAAGTATCGTTACTGGTCAGGAGACCACCGCCACTGCCAGAGTCATAGCCCAGGAGGGCTCAAGTATCGTTACTGGTCAGGAGACCACCGCCACCGCCGGAGTCACAGCCCAGGAGGGTCCAGAATCCCACAGCCCCGATGGGCAATGATGGAACGTCAAGCCACACACCACCGCCCAGTGTGTTGTGAATGCTTTCAATTATAGCAATGACATATTTGTTTTCTGACCATGATAGAGTATGTCAATTATTCAGTGATGCAGGTTTGACTTTGAATGCAGACAAGTGTGAGTTTAAGAAGACAAAACTGAAATTCGTTGCCCATATCTCTTCTGATGAGCGTATGATGCCGGATCCTGCAACAGTGCAAGCCTGTCAAATGCTGATCCCCCACAAGATGTTTCAATGGTACGTTTTTTTCTGGGCATGGCCAGTTAATTTTGAAGATGCATAAAACACTTTGCCACTGCTAGTGCTCCACTACGAGAGTTGATTATGAAAAATGCTTTTTTTCAATGGTCACAAGAATGTAAGAAAAGTTTCAACAAAATCAAATATGCCATTGAAAATGCTACTGAAATGGTATACTTCAATCCAAAGTTTAATATAGTGGTTGGGGGCCACGCTAGCCGGGTTGGTTAGATGTAATCCTTGCACAGCATAGTGGACGCCCAAATGCTTGACGGCATATTATAGCCTATGGTAGTAGAAGTTTAGCCCAAACAGAATGTGCTTAATGGCAACCTGAGAAAGACAGTTTGACGGTGTGATGGTCTTGTGAATATTTCCATGTATTTCTTGTATGGAAAACCTTTTACACTGGTAACTGATCATGAAGCATTGCAGACCATATCTGGTAATCCAGCAGCCAAGATGCCTCCTCACATTGAATGATGGGGACTACGATTGCAAGAGTATGATTATACAATTGTGCATTGTCCAGGAAAGGATGAGAATCCTGCTGACTACTTTTCGAGAGGTCACAGTACTCCATCCAAAATGGCTAAGGCCTACATTACAGTAATTTCATTGTCAAGGCAATTACACCAGCTGCTATATCATTATTCTAGATTGCCAATCAATCAATCAGTTTTTGTAAAGCGCAGCTACTCACCCATGAGGGTCTCAAAGTGCTGGGGGAGGGTCCTCATCTGAAGAGCCATGTCTTCCTGAAGTTGGTGAGCGACGGGCTTTGCCTGAGGTGCAGGGGGAGGTTGTTCCAGCTCTTTCCTTCAATATAGGTAAAGGATCATCCTCCGGCTGTGGTTTTCCAGATGCAAGGGATAGTAGACAGGGCCATCTGGGCAGAGCAGAGAGATCTGACGCGGGTGTGGAAAGAGACACAGTGGTTCAGGTAGGCTGGTCCTGCATTGTTTATGGCCTTGTACGTGTGGGTGAGTGGCTTGAAGGTGATTCACTTCTCGACTGGTAGCCAGTGGAGGGTACTCAGGTGTTGGGAGATGTGTTCTTGGCGTGGGAGGTCCAGGATGAGTCCGACAGCATTCTGGATGAGTTGTAGTTTTTTGATGTTTCTAATTGAGGTGCTGTCATAGAGGGCATTGCTGTAGTCAAGCTTGCCTGTGACTAGGGCATGGGATCCATCTGAAGATCTTCCGAAGTTTGAGGAGTGTGTGCAGGCAGAAGGAGGAGACTCAGTTTACCTGGTGGGTCATGGATAGTGAGGGGTCAAGGATTATTCCCAGGTTGCGGGTGTGCTGAGTCGGTGCAGGTGGGGTGCTGAGGGATGTGGGGCACCAGGGGTCATCCTAAGCTGAGGTGACGTGTCATCAACATATGACATGATGTTCATACACTGGGTTCTAATGATGGCAGTGAGAGGGGCTATGTATACATGAGGATCCTTGGGGGACTCCACAGTTGACTCCTGTGGGTCGGGAAGTGTAAGCCGGGAGTCTGACCCTCGGTGTCCTCCCAGAGAGGAAGGAGTGGATCCATTCCAGGGCTCTTCCGTGGATTCCTATGTGGTGGAGTCTAGTGCACAGAGTGCTGTGGGAGACCATGTAGAAAGCTGCTGAGAGGTCGAGACATATGAGTGATGCGGAGTGGCCGCAGTTTAGGAGTAATTGGATGTTGTCAGTGGCTGCCAGGAGAGCTGTCTCTGTGCTGTGGTTGCAGCAGAAGCTGGACTGGGAGCAGTCCAGGGAGTATTTGGCCTCAATGAAATTCAATAGTTGTATGTTGATTGCTTACTCCAGTACTTTGGTGGGGTAGGGTAGCAGCAAGATGGGCCAGACATTCTTAGTTCTGATGGGTCAGCCAAAGGTTTCATCAGGAGAGGGCATATTTCAACGTGTTTCCAGTCATTGAGGACGGTAGCAGTGTTGATGGAGTAGTTGATTTTGTTCTGGAGTGCGGGGGCGATGGATGCGCTGGCTCTGATGTATATTTGGTGCTGGCAGGGCTCCGGAGTAGGTGCTGTTCATGATGCTGACTGTTTCCTCTGTGGTGAGCGTGGACCAGCTGTGGATGGTCTGGGTGGGCTCTGGGTGGGTTCTGGAAGGGTGAGTCGGTCACAAGTTCCGGTGCCCGGATTTTCTGGGAGGGAGCTGTTGTAGATGCCCTGATCTTGTGGTGGAAAAAGGTGGCAAGTTTGTCACTGAGGTCCTATAACGGTGGATGCTGGTGGCTTTGGACAGGGGATCTGTGAACTCATTAATAACTGAGAAGAGTTCTTTAGAGTTGTGTGCGGAGGAGATGATACGCTACCAGAGTGCATCCTTCCTTGCGTTCTTGATTTTTCTGAGATGGGCGGCGGTTGCAGCTCTGAATGAGGTGAGGTCTTCACTGGTTTGGCTGTTCCTCCATTTGTTTCTCTAAACGTCTCCGGGTACCCATTGATTCTTGGAGTTCAGTGGTGAACCAGCTGGCTTTCTTAGATATGTGTTTGGCCAATATCAGCCGGAGGAGTACTAGAGTGTCGGCACAGTTGGTGATCCATGGGTTGAGATTGCATACTGCTGTGTTGGCGTCATCGGAAGGGGGGAGGGAGGTATTCGGCGAGCGATGGGGTGAGTTTCTCAATGGTGATTTTGTTCCATTTCCTGTGGGGGTGTCCCGGGGGTGCGGGTGCTGGGTGTGGTGATTGTGAAGTGTGTGCAGCAGTGGTCAATCCAGTCTGCGGTGGAGATGGTCTTAATGGTGATCCAGTTGCTTGAGGTAAAGATGGGGTTCAATGTGTGTCCTGCGATGTGTGTGGATATGGAGACCAGCTGTCTGAGGCCAAAGGTGCTGATGTTGTCGAATAGAACAGCACTGTTTGGATCGGTGCTTTCCTCGAGGTGGAAATTCAGGTCACCGAGGAGGAGGTAGTTATCTGATACCAGGGCCTGGGGGTAGTGATGTCAACAACGCTGTCTATGAAAGTTGGGTGGGGGCCGGGTGGCCTGTACACCATTGTACTGCAGATGGAGGAGTTGTGGTTGGGGTGGACCAGGAAGTTAAGGTGTCCCATGGTGGTCCATTATTCTTCTAGGACGGCCTTGACTCATATTGAGGACTTGTGTATGATGGCGAGTCCTCCACCTGAGCGGGAGGGCTGGTCCCTCCTTAGGATGCTGTATCCCTTGGGAATGGCGATTTCGATGTCTGATCCTGAGGATGGATTGGTCCAGGTCTCGGTAAGGAAGGCGATGTCCAGTCGGGCGGTGTCGGTCAAATCCCAGAGTTTAGTGGCGTGTTTGTGGAGGGAGCGGATGTTCAGGAGCAAGCAGTTGATGGGGTTGTGGAGGTTGTTGGTATCTTTTTTTGCAGAGAGTACCTCCAGCTTGTTGAGGCTGGCTTGTTGAGATTATCACTGCCATGAGACATGATAGTGACCTGCTGAAGTTAGAAGACATAATTACACATCGTTTGTGGAATAAACACATTCCTCTGAATTATGATGGTGAATAACAAAAATATAAAAATGTCAATGATGAATTGTCCATAAGGAGTTATACTACGAGGGCCAAGAATCTTGATTCCAGAGAGTCTGCACTAGAGTGTGATTCAAGTTGCTCACAAAGGACATTATGGTATTGTTGCCACAAAAAGAGCTCTACAAGACTGGATTTGGTTTCCATTTTTAGACAAAAGAGTTGTAAAGGAACTCAAGGCCTGTCATATGTGCAACTGCCTTTCTCCCAATGTTACTCAACATACTTTGTCCGAACTCCTTAAACATGCATAGGAAGAATAAACATTGATTTTTTTGGTCCACTTGGAAATGGACATCGTCTAATTGTAATTGTGAATGAATGCTCATTTTTCCCATTAGCTGAAAATCTCTCATCTACGACTCACAAATGAGTCATTAAAAAACTCAATGGTATCTTTGAGACATGGGGCACACCAGCCACTGTAAAGTCTGACAATGTCCCTCCTTTCAACAGTAAAGAATTTAAAGATTTCTGGGGCATCTGAACATAAAGCATCAAAAATTACACCTTCATGGTGACAGGCTAATCCACTGATTGAGCGCTTTATGAGTAAACTAATGAAAGCAGCACAGAGTGCAGCTCTTGAGAAGCTCAGTTTGAAAACAGTATTGAATTCTACCCTACAAACTAATCATTCAACACACCACTTGACCACAGGTGAAAGTCCTGTGCCGCTGATGTTTGGGAGAGCAATGATAACCAAGTTACCTCAATGGACTATTAAGAGAGACAAAAGTGAAAACAAGATCTATACAAGGGAATTGGTTAACATGAAGAAAATGAAGGCTCATGCAGACAAGAGGAGACATGAAAAAGACATCTTGTTTTGGACACCTGAACATCCATCAAACAAGCCATGATCACCAGCAGACTGGACTACAGCAACACCCTTTTTGTCGTCATCACATCTCAACTCACAAAGAGACTCCAAGTCATACAGAACACAGCAGCCAGACTCACTCTCAAATTCTCACTCCGCTTTCATTAACACAAACACCTTAATGACCGCCACTGGCCCCGATCCACAGACCTGCTCTGCACCGGGACCTCTGAATAGTGAGCACTGGAAGTTGGGCTGACTCTCTTTTTTAGAGTCTTGGCCCAGCCTAGAACCACGCCCAGGCATGTTGCAGGGAAAGTCTCTAGAAGGCCCTGGAAAGGGACCACACCCTAACACACTCTGAATGTCTGCAGAAATACATTGCAAATGTACAATATTTATAAGCACCTTAAAAATGAATCTTTTGGATGGAATTCTGCAATGCAAAAGGTTAAACAATAACATATCATCACAATGCATAAATTACATTATCTTGCGAGTGTTGGTTTTTTGCATTCTAGATGCCCGTAGAGCGCGCACTGTCCTGGTGTTGACACTATTAGCCACACACTGATCTACAAATATCTCCAGCTCTGCATCACTTATGTTATTTTCCCTTTTTTTCCATTTTCAGGTCTTTCTCAATTCTGAGTGGCCATGAAGTCACAGTTAATCTAAACACCTCCTCTTTCCTGTACAGGTTTACACTTGGCTTTCTTCCTTTTTACAATGACACAAGCATGAACCACTTCATCAGGTTTGATTTCTTAATTGAGATTTGGAAGCTGCGACTAACACCAGTTTGAAAATTGGAGACTAGAGTTTGGACATAACAAATCACTAACGATTTCTAAGATACCCATATCATATTTTTCCAATTCCCTATTTGCAAAGTGCTTTTATTCGCAAATAGGGAATCACAAAAATACTTTTAGTACATCTGCCCCATCTCTACTTTATGTATTTTTCTTTACTTTGATACTTCACACACTGTAATCACCCTGATCTAAACAGGCAAAAATTGAATGTTTTAGTATGTATCTGCACAATGTATTAGAAACTGCTTAACCATTAGCCAGACGTTCACCGTTGTTCAGACTGAGTGCAGTAGCTTTTTGATTCTGAGAACTTTGAGACAGTCATTCACTATCCTAAAATGTGTACTATGGCCTGTGCAGGTGTCACAAGTGGGCTGTGGTGTACATTTATACCACTCACATCTATAATTCTTAAAGGTTCTGTTCAGGGCTTTCATCGTAGCCGGGATGTCTGCAGACTAAAGCACTACAGAAGCACATGTGAAAAAAAAGATTTTGACATGTAGGGAAACCTACTTCAAAGATTAACTAAATGACCCCTGAATGAGTTGTGTAGCCCATAAGTCTAGGTGCTTAATGTGGGCGAGTGGCTCATTTTTAAGTGTTATGACTAGCATGCCCCAAACAGTGACAACATACAAAATGTTATTTTCACTAAATAGACACCTTGGCATCATTTTGATCTAAAGTCATATATCTATAAATTGGGCTAGGAAAATACTATAAAGCCCATTCATAGTTTATTTTCACTATTTACCAAAACAACTTCTCTGATAAGAGTGAGTTTTTGTAAATGTAATATGAAGATAAATGTATAGAAACATAACACATTATGCCGGGAACCCTGAAGAAGTCAACCAGATCTGCTGGTTTTTCTTCCATCCAAAGACAGTAATTAGCAGCTTGATGAGTTTCAAAATACCTCACTGATGAGATATAGTACAGCCAAAACTGTGGAAAGGATGGCACAGAATCACATATGCTGGAGTACAAGAACTGGAAGTGGACAGGAACAAAGTTGGTATCACAAAGAACAAAGATAAGCCTAATCATTCTCTAATGGTTCCTCTAAACAGAGATTTTTGTGACAGAGGCCATTTAACTGGTTTCCCTCCCAGATGTCTTGACTCTGTGCCCAGTTGAGGGTAAAATCTGTTTTTAGAACTGGCAAAATAATTTTAGCAAAAGTGAATTTTCATAAGGCAGACCCTCGGTCTAGTTTAAGGACTCTAGCAATAGGGACAGGTTCACTCAATATGCCACTGGACTGAAGACGTAATATCTTAGGGCGTAATTATGAGTCTGGAGGACTTGAGACTGTCAGGCTTGTGGTAGCAGTTAAGCTCCAGATTATGGTCAGACTGCCAGGGGAATACTGCAACTGCAAGGAACATGGTTCCTGATAGGGTGGCGATGGTCCGAGTCATGGTCAGTCACAACAGGGCTGAGGTCAGCGATCAGTAAGCAGATAATGGACAATTCATTAAAACTTGATGCTGAAAAAACTGAGATGTTTCATTTTGGTTGTCATTCCTTGGTCTGGTCTCATAGTTGTAGGCATGTTTGATTTGCATCTTGCTTTTAATATTCATGTCAACTGCACAGTTTCTTCCTGTTTTAACATCATTTTCTCCCTTAGGAAAATGATCCCTTTTATTCTGGAGTCTGCATAGTAAACTGTTATATATGCCTTAATCTCCTCGAGGTTGGATTACTGACATGCTTTTTTCTTCAATATTAAGCAGAGCTCCCTAACCAAATTATAAACGGTAGAAAATGCTGCTAGACCCCCTATTCTGGATATTCCTAAATTCAAATAAGTATCCAAGGAGCTTACAAACTTACATAGATTCCTTGGTATGCAAATAATCTATTTTATAGCCTTTTGCATTGTACATCATGCTTTACCTTACTTCTTTTGATCTACATTTCAGTGGTACTGTCTGACCAGACCACTATGCTCTGCTCAGAGTAAACAGTTTATCATACCCCAGACCTTGCAAAGCTAGATGGGGAGGAAGACATTTTGTCCTTGTGACTCCTGAACTCTGGAACTCTCTTCTTTGCATTTCTCATAACTGAATAACTATATATTTTTCATAAAGATCCTCAAAACCTGGCTCTTTTCTCAATGAGCATGGCCTTGAAAGCCTTTTACACAGCTTTGCTTTCTGCTCCTAGAACATCTGTATCAAGGTCTAAGAGCTTAGATGCCTTTGGGTTATTTGTGTGTTTTTATAAATGTTATTTAATTTTCATTTTATTTAATTGTCTTCAGGTAAAACAAGTCATCACCTATGATGGTTGGCAAGTCAGTGATACACCCTTTGAAGTGAACAAACCAGGTTTACTATCATGAACCCAAATTGTTGACTTCTTGGCTAAGTTGTGGAAATAATTTTCCTGACTTGCTGCCCTGCCAGGCAAGGATATTATGCATCTCCTCTCAACGCTTGTCCAAGGCCTCTTGCAGATCATGGCTCCATCATGTCTCCTGACCTCCCCTTTGAATGGGAAAAGGTGCCACAGATTTTATAGAGGCTAGGTCAGGGGACTCCTTCATCATATCTTGGACCTTGCCTGCCCTGTTGGTTGAAGGTGCAGATGGAGACCATGAACATCACAACGTGTGAAGTTAGAGCAATTCCAGACAGAAATATGGATGCATGTTTTAAAGCACTACCTCTAATTCCAGGCAGAATATATTTCACGCCTCCTAAGTAATGCTATGGTATGGGGTTACTGCAATCTAAATTCATCAAAGTTCCATGCTATCAGAATGGTGAAAATGTGGTTTTCTCAAGATCACATTACATTAAAATGTAATGCTGTTTAATATGAAGCAGTTAGTATTCCTTGCTACACAGCCTGCTAGGAAAACAGCCCTTTAAAAACATATTATATTTTACAAGCAGGTGGGTCAAGTATATCCTTTACCTCTGCTAAGCGTATCTGTACTCTTTGTAGCTATGCTTGTGAACACCACATGGCCAGCTTTCTTACTAGAGTGACAGTTATAATAATTTGGAAATAAAAACAGCTGCTCTTTAAACAGCTTTCTTAAGATTCCTTGCCTAAGCAATCAGAAAAACACCTGATATTACAATCTTATTTGTTGCAGCCAGCCTTTCATATTTCCCTTTTTCAGGTTATGAAAACCTCTCTGAAGGAAATCCGTATTCCCAAAGACTGATGAAGCAGAGATTCCAGAGCTAGGGGTGCATAAACCTTTACTAAAGCTCCCTAAATGAGGCTTGTAAGATCATGAGAGATGGTGCAAAAAGACAGAAATAGAAGCAGCAAGGCATTTTCCCTTGTCAGTGTAAACCGTGACTAGTAGACTAGCAGGCAGCTCAGCCAAGATGGACATTCTCTACTCACAAAACCCTTAAGTTCACAAAAACTCACCTCTGTAGAACTAGCTAAAGGATGCTCAGCAGTTGTTGTATAATGTGATATAAATATTTCAGATCCAGGAAGAGAAAGACTGCAGTATTCTGTCCTATCTGAAGTCTTGAAAGTTAATCTTTCAAAATGGAATGGTATGTAGTGTAACATAAATTGGTTTTATTACTCACCATTAATTTGTGAGAATGTACAGATCTGCACCTTTGTAGTGTCTGTTTAGTTATCAATAGTAAGGCCACATGTACTTTGTAAGAGATGGAAATATGACTTTTTTATGTAGCTTGGACTAGAAGTAAGGCTTAGTTCAAGGGTGAAAAGGTTAACACTATTCAGTATAACATTTAAATAAAGATGACATTTCCAGAGTTGAACTTAAGGCCTGATTTAGATCCTGGAAGAGGGAATACTCCATCACAAACATGACAGATATCCTGTCCGCCATATTTCAAACCCAATAGGCTATTATGGGATCGTAATACGGCGGGCGAAATATCCGTCTATCCGTCCGAAGTATTACAATCCCCAAAGGCAATAATGGGATCATAATACAGTCTACAGGAAATCTGTCACATTTGTGATGGAGTGTTCCCTCCACCAAAACCTAAATCAGGCCCTTAGTGATAAAAATAACATGATGATCTATGGATGACACCCAAGGACAATGACATTAAGTAACAAATTGATACTTATTGATCTCTACTCGCAGCTATTTACAACAAGTAATTTTTAAATCTTTTCTGAATTTTCCTTGCACTGTTGAGAGGGAAAGAAATTAGTCTTAGGCTGTTGCCATACAAATGGCCCTATCTCTATCCTTACATGTCCACGTTTTAGTATTCCACAGTTGAGAAAAATTTAGCAGAGGGAAGTATTCTAGTGGGTCATAGACAGCAAACCTTTTAGAAAAAGATTCTAGGGACTGTTGATACACTGACATATGCATGATGGTTATTGCTTTGAAGAAGTGTCTGTTTTTCACTGGAAGCCACTGAAATGGATTTAGAATGGGACTGATATGTTATTTTCAGGATTAATTAGTTGTCAACCTTACTGCTGCATTCATACTAATTGTTGGTGAGACAGCATAATCAAAAGGGCAGCTAAATAAATGGATTTTCCATAATACATTTGTGATGGAATCATGGCATTTGCATAATTCCTTGAATCCCAAGGACCCCATCTCTGAGTCTGTGCAAACAATTAAGGAAAGGGCAGATGAAACACCCCTTCCTGAGCCATGTTATGGCCACAGGGACCCCATCCCCTATAGCCACCTAAGTACCAGTGTTCTAGGGACCCCATCCACTCGGTCCATGTTCTGAAACCTTTACCAAAATAAGGTATAAAGGGGAAGGTTAAGGGTACATGACCCCCTGGTCCTTGTGGGAAGACCCAGGGCCACATTTTTAAAAAGAAATGTTGGGGGATTTGGCAATCCCACATGTTTCGCCATGGCCTGTCTCTGCTGGACTCACACAGGACTCACACCGACGTTTAGAGGTTACGCCGCCTCCCACTAAAGTCTCACAAGAAAGGATTAAAAAGAAATTTAAACAGGGGGTTTAGACAGAGACCGTCACGAAAAGACTGCCAAAGCTGCAGGCCCCAAAAGACCGTCAGTGCTGGTGATCTGAAGAACACCATATTACGACATCATGCTGATTTCAGCCCATTTTCGTGCAGAAATCCGACACCCTTGGCCTGCCTGATGTTGTAATAGAGGTGGATTCCACTGCCGGCACTGCCACACCAACAGGACTCTGCCCACCCTATTACAATCGATAATATAGCGGGAGGTTTCCTGCACAACAGTGTGGTGCCAGAGGTGGAAAGTGCAGAGACCCATCTCCTCCTAGATGGACACCTCACCAAAATAGGTAAGTTGATTGTCCGAAAAGGGGGTGGGTGGGAAGGTGGGGGGTGTTGTGTGAATGTGAGTGGTGTCTGCATGTATGTATGAATACGGAGGGCGAAGGGGGTGTCTGAGTGTGTGTGTGTGTTAGTGCGTGTATGTTTGTGTGAAAACGGGGGTGTCTGTTTGAGTGCATGCATGCAAGTGAATGTGTATGTCTAAGTGCGGGCATGCAAGTGAATGTGTATGTCTGAGTGCGTGCATGCGAGTAAATGTGTATGTCTGAGTGCGTGCATGCAAGTGAATGTGTATGCCTGAGTGCGTGCATGTGAGTGAATGTGTATGTCGGAGTGCGTGCATGCAAGTGAATGGGTATATCTGAGTGAGAGCTGGGTGCAAGTGTGTGGGGGTGTTTCTTAGTGAATGCATGGGTGAGTGGGGGTACATGTATGTAGGTGTGTTGTCGTGTGGGGGTGTGTCTGCCGATGACAGGAATAGAGATTACTGTTGCCGGGTGCATGACCACCAGCATTTTCGTGGCAGTGAATCACCACCAAAATGCTGGCGGTCTACAGAATGGTAATAACAATGGCGGTATTGTGGCTACTGCCTGGCCAGAGGTGCTCACCTCCTGCGCAGCCGCCCAACCGCACTGGTGGTACGGGGCGGCATTTCTGTAGTTTGGCCAAACCGCCAGGGTCGTAATATGGTGGTCTTCACCGCCGTCCTGGTGGCGGTAAGAACGCCACCATGAGTCTGGCGGTCCAGTGACTGCCAGACTCCTAATGACAACCTGAGTGTCTGTGGTGTGTTGCTTTAAACATCCCAGGCCATGCACAACAGAGGGTTTACTGGCAGCATGGGGTTTGACTCAAGGACTGGCTGCAGGGGTAGCCTGACATATGGTAATAAAATAGTACTTTACATAAGAAAAACCCTGGAAATTCACTAAATAACAAAGGTTAAAATTATGTTATAGTTTAGTAAGGCATTAATATATTGTTTTTTATTAAAATATATTTCAGAAATTCACAGAAACAATAGAAAGGCTAAAGTAGCATTGTTTTAACTATAAAAAATGGAAATTCAACAGTTAACGTTATTTCAAGCAACCATAACTTGCACCCTTATAAGATATTAGTACCATTCCTAACTGCAATATCACTTTAACCTTTCTTTTCTATGAATGTATATGTATAAAGTTTGAAGTAATGTTATAGTTAGGTGAATTTCTCGGTGACAACGTTGAAGTTGTGAACTAAAAAACAAAGACTTTCAGCAGTTATAGTTAGTAGCACTAACTATAACTTGTGCTGCTTATAACCTCAAATGTGAAATCACTCATGACATGTTCTATGACATCATTTATGACATCACCAATGACATCTCAAAATACATCATTAATGAAATGACCGATGAGATCACTAATAGTATTATCCAGTAAATGTGCTTGTTTGTTTTATAATTTACATAGTGGTAGGTAGCTGTCATATTCTTTTCTACCTAATTGTGTACATTATGGACTCAGCTAGTGCCTGCAAGTGTTTACAAAATGCATGTGCTCCTAATTCACCATTGCTGTGTAGAGGTGTTGAGCATGTTATAAATGTTTGCATTCAAGAGTAACCCTGTGTGCAAGAAACAATTGACTTGTATTCATTATATTCCACACAACTTTTTAGTTCTGTGGAAACAGTTTCTATGTAGTAGATGCTAACGTTTGTAAGCAGCCTTGAGTTATTAGAGAGAATTGTGGGTTCAGTGACATAATATCAACACAATAAACATCGACCTACAAAATTATCGAGACATTAATATTGTTAACAAAAATAGCGGAAACACTATACTTAAATAAAAAGGCACAAATTTCGTACTCAAAAATATTGACAACTAATATATCTAAACTAACCTATATCGAAAACAAAAATATCAGAAAAAATATCACAACTTATAACTAACAATAGTGTCTTGAGGTTATTTATAGCATTTTACATGGGCACATTATTTAGCTCTGGACCTGAGGCATGTGCCCTTTTGTCTAGTTACATTTCGCATTGATTACTTTTATTATTTTAGCCAAGCTTCATTTTACTGGAGATGTTATTTTATTTCTTTTATCAGTTGTCCTTCCTGTTATCCATCTATAATCTGTTATTCATTTCTTTGCACAAGAGTTTCATCCTGTGCTCAAACCAAGGTTTACACTATGTTTACCATGTATGGACGTTCCAAAGGGAACATTGACTACCCTACACGTAGTTGTAGGGTAGTCAATGTAGTTGACGTGTTGTCACGTCAGGGCAGTTCTTAGAATAGCATACATGTAATTATAAAGCATCACACTGCCCACATCATCTCAGAGGGGTAATACCCACCAGTTGCCCATCTCAAGCTGCACTTCGCCACAGTTTCTGCTGAAACCTTTTGGTCCCTCTTTGTCTACATGGGAGGACCCACAGCAGAATCACAGACATCTTCTTTACCTCTGCACAGGTATGGGGGTTGGGCTTCCTTCCCGAGACCAGAAAGGAGGATTAGGGCTACCACTGTTACCTGCTCTTGTATAGAAATGTAGGGCCTCATTACGAGTTTGGTGGACGAATCACCAGACCTTCCTATTATGTGTCATACAGGCAGGTCCACCGAGTGCCAAAAAAAAGGCAGACGGGAGTAGTGCAGGGGGCTGGAAATAGGTGGTCTAACCTCCAGCGCCGACAGCACTATGACCAACCACTGTCCTTATTGCAAGCACACAGTTGCTATGGGGGACACCCAATGGTGGTCCAAACCATGGTGGTCCGCAGTCACCAAAGTAATACATAACTATACTTTGCATGAATTAGAAAACAACACAGCTGACACACTGGACACACCTGCAAAGGACTCTATGAATCAAACCCCTTCACACACCATAATCCTTTGCATTTCCAATGCAAAACACTGAAGCCAGAATGACAGTTGTGCACAGAAAATTAGGCACCCCTTGTTCTCACCATCTCATTTCACACCGAGCACACACTTGTGTCCAGTCACACCCTTTTGCACTTCCCTTCTTTAGTAAGCCACATTTTGTTTTACGATGTCACATTCCAAAAATCCCTATTTTTCGGAGGGTGAGTTAAGAGTCATGGTGGATGAAATCATAAGAGTAGAGACACAATTGTTTGGAGCACAAGTCCAGCATACTCCTCTCAGTAGAACAATGCAACTCCCAGGAAGCACTATTCCAGGAACTACAAACACTAGCACAGTGGTCATGTGCTACAATACATCTTAGTCAACTCTTAAATGAAATACACTTACCTGAGGGGAGAACGTTTGTCAAGTGTGTGTAGTAGAGACAGTGACCTGACTGGAACTCACAGGAGGCACTGTTTCAGTAACTACAAACACTAGAACAGTGTTCACTTGTCCAAATACCACTGTCTGGCAACCCAGAATTTAAGTTTACTCAGCTAGGAGGATACAATATGTCAAATGTGGGAAATAGAGATATTGATATGACTACTAAAACCAGGAAGGCCCTGTGTCTGTAAAACCAACCATCAGCCCTGGGTTCTCTTGTCCAAATACCATTGTTTGGGAATCTCAAATGACATGGACTCACCTGAGAGGATAACATTTGTATAGTGTGTGTAGTACAGGAAGTTACATGACTGCAACTCACAGCAGGCCCGGTATCTATAAGTCAAAACACCAGCACAGTGTTCTTTTGTCCAAGGACCCCTGTTGTCAACTCTTAATTGAAATGTACTCACGTGGGAGGATACCATTTGTATAGTGTGTGTATTACAGGGAGTTACGTGACTAGAACTCCCAGGAGGCTTTCTTACTGATACTCTAACCACCTGTCCAGTGCCCTCCCCTCCAAAGACTCATGCTTGGGAACTCACAAATTAAGTGTACTTACCTGGGGGGATAATATATGTATGGTGTGGGTAGTACAGGGAGTTACATGACTGCAACTCTGAGTAGGCTCTTTACTGTCACTCCAACTACCAGTCCAGTGTCCTATTCTCCAGAGACTCATGCTTGTGAACTCACAAATGATGTGAACTCACCTGGGGGGGTGACATTTCTTAAGTGCTTAAAGTAGAAGGAGTGACATGACTGCTAAGGCCAGGAGGTTCTGTCTCTCCAACTCCAAACACAAACCCAGTGTTCTCATGCCCAGATACCCCTGTGTCTTAACTCTAAAATGAAGTTTACTCATCTGGGAGGATGGTGGGAATGTAAAACACAATAGGTCCTGTGTTCCTAACTCCAAACACACAATGTTCACTTGCCCAAATCTATCTATTTATGAACTGTCAATTGAGGTTCACTGACCTGGGAAGATACCATTTGTCAAGTGTGTGTAGTATGGAGAGTGACCTGACTGCAACTCTCTAGAGGCACTGTTTCTGTAACTCCACAAAACAGTGATCATGTGTCCAAATACCATTGCCTGTTAACTTTCAATTGAAGTTTACTCACCTAGGAGGGACAAAGATACGGATCGTGCTCAACTCCGAGATGTGTCTAGCCATCTAGCTGCATCTTGGCCAGCTAACCCAAGATGAAACTATTGAGGACAGGAAGGAAAGGTTACCCAGTATGTAAAACAATGATCCCGAAGGCTTCAAGATGCAGCAATAGAATTGTATTGGCAGCAGACACATTCCACAGACCACATGACAACTCCAGTCACATATACAACAATGTCCTGGGTTAACTAGGCCTCAAAATGGCCAAAGACATTTCTTGCCTAGCCATTGTTTTCCCTCCATTGCTGGCAAGATGACATTCTTGTGATCGGCACATCTCAGCAGCTGCTTCAGTCAAAAAAATCTGGCATGCTCCACAAATGTCATGTCAATGAAACCAATATCATGTCTACTTGCAACAATAAGATTACCTGCAAAATAACTTTGTTAACGTCTATGCTAAATGTAACACTAAATTGTTGGAGGTAGATGTCACAATACAAACAGTAGCATTGTATCTTTCACACCAACAGGTTAAGCCACCACTGGGCACACAGAGGACACAGAAGAGACAGCCACTACCCCTATAGATGAAGACCTCAGTGAAGAAGACACTCCTGGACATCTGGACATGGAGGATGGTTCTAGCCCACCTCTGCAACCTGGTCAGACGCCAGCAGTGTCGCTCACTGCTGCCACATCAACAACTTCTAGCTCGGTTGCCTCTACAACAAAAGCAACCATTCATTCCCACGTGTGTTCTAAGCACACTGTCTACTATCTCCTGCCCCCCAGTCCTGGATCCTGAGTTGCAATGCAACACTTACATCAGTGAAGGTCTAGGAACACATGGGAGAGGGCACCCTTTTGGCAAGGGCATAGGGCTGTGAGGGTAGTTTGCATAGGATGGGTGCTGTGGGCCAGCAGGGTGAGGCCATTGGGACTTCACCTGGCCAGGACACCATCAGCCACGTCTTAGGGGTCTATCAGGAATCCCAAGGTGTGATGGGCCAGGTCCTAACTGAACTCTGTGAAATAAAGCAGTTACAGAGGGACATCCATAGGAATATGCATGAACAGAGGGAGGCTCACAATATTAACATGGCCTTCCTAACAGGGGTGATGAGGGATATTAACACTACCCTGAACAGAGTTCCACAATGCCACTCAACCCCTTCCTTTGGCACATCAGCATTAGGCCCTTCTTCATTGGAGCCAGCCCCTGGAAGGGAGGCTCTGCCTGAGAAGCAAAAACCAGACACCCATCCCTCTGCAGCAGCAGATCTCACCCCACCACACAAGTGGGGAAGTCTGGTGAATAATCCAGGAGGTGTGAATGGCAAGACATCCACCACTGCCAGAAAGTGACCTCCTAAAGGAACTCATTTGTATGCCACACATTCACTCTGGTGACTAATCCTGAACTACCCACCAGTTCCAATGGGAGGAGTACTTTGGACTCCCAATGTTGTGACATCTACTCCAATGATTTCATTCACCATGATTGAACCCTTCATTTTATTATTTTTCTTTTTTACTGTCAAAATTGAATTTACTACATCAGCAGAGTAATACATTTACCCATCACAAACTCATTGTCTACTTGCCTAATTTCAGCATTTTGCTATGTAGAGATGTAAGACCATGTGACCCACATGATGAAGACATGACTTACTTGTGCAAGGATGTACATTGTCACAGGTACACAATGTCCTGCTCAGGATTACAACCATTAAACACAAACAAATCAGTACAAGTGTCTGGTCACAGCAAAGATTTTATTCCAGTGTACAGTGCATAGGCTGTCAATATGTCTGGAGCTTAGTGACATAAGAATGTGTGACTCATACTGAGTCAAAGTACATATTCCAGAGTACAGCCCCCCCGGACCACGGAAGGTGGTATTTGTCAAACATTGTCCTGTGGAATAGGCACACATCAAAGTAGAAGATGCCACCAGCTTGAGTCTTATCGCATACAACACCAAAGTAATCCAACATCTCATAATCCAAGATACAGACAGATGGCAGTACCACAGTCCCTGATCACATACCCATCATTATTCAATGGCCATGCATCTGGTGGTATGACGCAGGATTATGTCAGTGTTGGGGTACAAGCACTGCGGCCTGAAGTGATGAAACACAGCTATACCTACTTAAAGGTCATACAATAAGAGTGTTGAGCCAATGTGAAGGGGAATGTCTTGCTCACAATTTATGACTACATATGTCATGCTCACATGATGACACACATGATGCAATAGGCCCACCACAGCACACAAAACAAGTCCAATGTGCACTTCTGACCTCCACCCAACACTGTTCAAGCAGCCTTGGCACAGGTTACAAGCACTCTAAAGCCCTCATTACAATCCTGGCAGTCGGTGATAAAGTGGATGTAATACCGGAAACAGGCCGGGGGTAAAAAAATTAGAATCATGACCATGGCGGAAACCGCCAACACAGACAGCCACTTTAACACTACTATGAAGGGAAACGACTCACGTCTCGACACTCAAGGAAGAACCAGGACGCCATGGAGCCCGAACTGTAGATCTTCCCCATGCTGGTGTACCTTCACATACACCAGGAACATGAACACCGGCGAAGACGACCACAGTGAGCACTGCACCTAGCACACAGGGGAGGGGGGGAGGAAAATGAGAGTGACACACACATGCAATACGCAACACCCCCACTCTCACCCCCAACACTATACACACAAACACATGCAACAACATTACATATGCACCCCTTACCCTCTGGAATAACGAAAGGACAAAAGGAATGGAGTAAAATGAGTGTCATATTAGTAATTTTTAGAAATACGTTCATAAATAAATAAACAGTATGTACAATATATACAATGTATACAAAACAAGGGGCAATGCCTACTCCAAAGTGTCCGTGACCCACTGGGCCAAAACACATAGGACAAGGCCACACTTGACTTCTGTCCCAATACGGAGAGAACACTGCAGGGGCATCAGGTTGAAAACACACAGGCACCTCAGGGGGATAGGGAATGGGGGGCACCTCAGCCGGAACGTGGTACAACGCCACTGGCCTGGAGGGGGCTCCATGCCCACTGCTTGGTCCTGGGGAGTGCAAAGCCACAGTCTCTCAAGTGGGTGGGTTGCCCACTGCTTGGTCCTGGGGAGTGCAAAGCCACAGTCTCTCAAGTGGATGGGTTGCCCGCAGCTTGGTCCTAGGGAGTGCAAAGCCACAGTCTCTAAAGTGGGTGGTTTGCCCACTGCTTGTCCTGGGCAGTGCAAAGCCATAGTCTCTCAAGTGGGTGGGTTGCCCACTGCTTGGTCCTAGGGAGTGCAAAGCCACAGTCTCTCAAGTGGATGCCTTCTTCCACTGGTTCAGGAGGGGGCCTTGTACCCAGTGAGCTTCATCCTGGCAAGGAGGGGCTGTGTGGTTGCCTTCTTCCACTGGTTCTGGAGGGGGCTTTGAGCCCAGTGTGCTTCATCCTGGATGGGGCAAGGTCACAGTCTCTCACCTGGGTGTCACACCGACAGGTGTTGCAGGGGCCAGGACGCACTGCAGCCCATGTAGTCACCACTACATACTGCTCTCCGGCGGTGACGGCTGCTCAGTGGATGCCAGTTGCGCTGCAAGTGGCGGTGCAGGCAGTGGTGGTGGTAGCCTCCAGGCCTTCACCTGCATGCTCAAACAGCTGCACTGGGGCTGCTGCTGCTGGCAGTAGTGCTGCTGGTGGCGGGGCAGGTGGCAGTGCAGGTGGCAGTGCTGGCCGCAGTGCAGGTGCAGGCAGTGGTGGTGGTAGCCTCAAGGCCTTCACCTACAGCCTCCGATGGCTGAAGTGCCATGGCTGGTGTTCTGTGCCCCTTCCTGCCCTTGGCAGAAGGTGGTGCCTCCTTGCTTCTGCCAGATGGAGTCTTAGACTTCCCCTTGCTGACTGGTTCTGCCTCCTTCCTGTTGCTGGCTGCTGTCCCCTTCTTGCCAGGTGGCGGACCCTTCTTGGCCTTGGCAGGTGTTGCTGGCACATTGGCTGGGCTGACAGGTGCCTCCCTGGAGCCTCTTACAGCTTCAGAAACCACAGTGGCCATAGACTGGGTGGCTGAGGTGCTGGGCTGGGTTCTGGCCACCCTGGCCCGAGGTGAAGGACAGGGGGCAGGGGGAGGGAATAAGTCAACGTTTTTTAGGGACACTGGGGTGGGAAGAGGGTGAAGGTTTGGGAGTGGAGGAAGAGGGAGTGGTTGTAGGAGGTGTCAGTCTGCTGTGTTTGGGTGCAGGTACATGGGCTGGATGCTGTTGAGAGGTGGATGGCTGTTGGGTGTGTGCTTGCGTTTCTGTACTTTGGGAGGAGGGGTCACAGACACAGTGGGTGAGGACACAGGGGACGTGTGCATGGATGTGGGGGATGGTGACTGCCAGTGAGGGGTATGTAGTGATAAGAATGCCGGTGATGGAGGTAGTGGATGAGGAGGTAGTGCATGCAGGTGTGAGTGGAGATGCTACTGGGAGGGGGTGGACGAGGAGGAGGAGGGGGACACAGTGGAGGCTGTGGATGTTGGGGTGTGTGCTTTGGGATGGTGCCTGTGAGATGAAGTCTGGTGCTTGTGTTTCCCTGAACCACTTCTGTGTGTTGATTTGGGTGATTGCTGGTCTGAAGGTGTGCTTGGGATATGCTGGGGTTGAGGGGATTGGGACTGGGTAGGGGAAGTTAGAGGGGGGAGGCTGGAGACAGGGACAATGGCTGCCATCAATGCGGAGGCCAGAGCCTGGAATACTCTCTGTTGGGCCTCCACACCAGAGTGAATGCCCTCCAGGTATGCATTTGTTTGCTGCAAATGCCCTGCTACACCAATATGGTTGACTGCCCAACAGAGAGGGATCTCAGGAGGTCAATAGCCTCTTCACTGAGGGCAGCAGGGCTGACTGGGGTAGGGCCCGATGTGCATGGGGCGAAGGAGATGCACACCCTCCTGGGTGAGCGGGCATGGGAAACATGCTGAGGGGCTGCTGGGAGGGCGGTGCCTGTACAGGTGGTGGCGGCTGTATCTGTTTTTGGGGTGGGCACAGAGGTGTCCGCCACCACCAGGGAGCTTCCATATAGGAGGAGTCGCTGTCGGTAGTGTCCCCTCCTGTCTCTGTTGTGGTGCTCCCCTCGCCCTCTTTCCCACTGGTGCCCTCACCGTCAGTGGATTCGGCCTCCAGGCCCATGTGGGATATAGCTCTCTCCGTCACCGGTGGCTCTGCTCCTCCGCCAGATGATGCTAATGCACACAAGGACAGGGTGAAAAAAACAAAAAGGGGGGAGACAGAGGATACACTTGGTCAATGCCAGCAGCAACACTACCCTTGGCGTACACAACACCCAGGGAACAGCCTTATGCACTAGGCCATGCACTACCAGTTACAATGCTAGTCACCAGCCCATGGGGTACAATGCCTAACACCATTAGTTGCACACCTGAAACCCACAGGACCCTGCCCAGTAGTATATGCCCACTAACACTATTGGGGTTGGAGTGCATCTGATCTTGCCCATTATTGAACATACCCTGCCATGCTCCCCCTGGACAAGGGGCACCCATAGCCCACATCACCCACCCAGGTAAAACCTTAATGCGTGCAAAGTCATGATTCAGAATCTGTACTCACCCCCTTGTGGCTGCTGTGCTGCGTTTATCCACCCATCCAACTCCGGGCAGGCCACCGCCAGGATGCGGAACATCAGGGGGGTCAGGGTACGACGGGGCACCCCTTACTCGTTGGGAGGCCAGCCCCTGCTGGGTCTCCGCCGTCTTCCTTGCCCAGCGGCACAGGTCCTCCCACCGTTTGCGTCAGTGGGTGCTCTGCCTGTCAAAGACCCCCAGGGCCCGCACCTCCTTAGCAATGGCACGGCAAATACTCTTTTTCTGATGGGCGCTGACATGCAGGAAAAATATGGCAGAAAGGACATACCGTTCGGACTGTCAAACTCATGGCCCACCATATCCCTCCCATCCCCTTACGCACATACATTTCCCACTATACATGCAGCACTCTGCACAGGACCCCTCAGCCCCCCCACACGGGGCTTACAAACACAGCAATCCATACATTCATAGCCCACGCATCATGCTCACAGTGTACTCACCTGTTTGTCTGGAGGACCATAGAGTAAAGTGTACTGGGGTAGGACCCTATCCACCAGTCTCTCCAACTCCTCCGAAGTGAAGGCGGGGGCCCTTTCCCCAGACACTCAAGCCATTGTAGCTTCCAGACACAGGTCACAGCAGCACTTGCAGTGTAGGTCCTCTCCTGTTGAAGGTCAGGTAGCAAGTGAGTGAACAGATAGAAAATGGCGGTCACGTCCGCGGTGGTGCCCATTGGGCCCAATGATAACCAATGTGATGTTGCGCGGCGGTCATCGACCGCTGATCGCAATGGTGCACAACGCCAGCGGAATTGCCTCATTTCCACTTGTCTCTCCTCACAGGGGAGGCAGCCGCCATTTCAGGGGGCACAGGCCATGGCACCTAACTGCATCACAGCAGACATTGGCACATCAACTGACTCTTGAGTTCCCATACTGTTTCTGTAAATGAAGAAATGCATATTTATTTTCATATATGTGTGAATATGACCCTCTGCTCACCGTTTTTCATCCTAGAGTTCAACCGCTGAGGATGAATAGGAGATGGAGACATTCCCCCGTGTACAGACCCATGGTGGACCTTGTGACAATGGAGGACAGGCACATTATCCTGACCTACAGATTTGACGATAATAACAAGTTTATTAGTTAATTTAAACCATAAAACTTTTCCTTCAACGTAAACAATAACAGAACAATTTTAGTTCAAAAAGACAATTACAGTTCTTTGGCTTAGGGTGAAATGGTAAGTAAAATTTCCTTCCACATAATTTTTTTTAGAAAAGACATACTAGTGCTATAAGGTATTGATAATAGGGCAACAGAATAATCTTATTGAAGGTGAGAAAAAATACAGCGCAAAATAAAATCTTGTGATTAAAATAAAATGATATATGAAGTTTTCCTTCCACAAAGAAATATAAACAGTAACCCAATGAGGTATTGGTAAAAATAGTGCAAAGTGGGAAGAGACCTTCTATCGATTTTATTTACCCCTACTTAAGTCTGGTTTTTGGTACCAGACTTTATTATGACATAAGCTAAACAACCCAATGGACTACCTTGGAGCCTTCCCTTCTTTAAGATGTTCAATGCAGGTTATAGGGATTTCGCTATCGTTTCAGCCCTCCCTCTGAGTTGGTTATTTCGAGAGGCTGTGGTTTTTAGAGTGAAAATTTCCAAAAATTGAACCAGCCTAATGTTCAATATTGTATTTCGAGGGTTAAAGGCTGCAATTAATGCTTGTCTGCAAGATCTAATTTTTAAACCGTTAAATTCTTTTTTTTAGTAAGAGTCTCCTTTCAGCCGCCAGGGCTGGGCAAATGCAGACCACATGCATCAGGTTTTCATCTGCTAGATGACAGAGACGGCACTCCAGGGAGCCTACTTGCCGCTCCTTCTTCCATTTTGGCGTGAGGTCTAAAGTAGGGACTTCACCCAGCCTAAGTCTGAGAAAGGATTGCTTGATTTTCCTTGAGTAGGGGCCAGACATAAGTGGTGATTCTTTAAATGTTTTGTAGGAGTTAAGAATCAAGCAACTATGCTCCCTTTTGGCCAATGAGATCTTATCTTCTATCAAGCTCTGTAATTTACTTGCTTTATTCACTGCTTTATTGAAAATGGGGATGGGTAGAGACCGGTTCCATACTTCATCTAAGTTCAAAAGATTCTTACTTTTTTCTAGATACCTTATGTAGTTGGGGTTCCCTCTTTCTAGGATAATTTCCTGCCAGACTAGATTGGCTAAAGACCCTTTTGAAGCGCGACTCAGTTTGTAGCAGCATTTAATGTATGCTGCCGGTCGGGCTAACGACTGTTTGACCAGCATAAATTCCAATCTGACCTGGGCTGGCGATGCACGTCCGGGCAGCCGAAAAAAACGCGCTTATAGGTTTTTATCAGAAGTTTATCCAGAAGACCTACTTCCATCCCCCTCATTATTTCGGTCCCATAGGTAATAGATGGAAGTAGTTTTGCTCTCATTACAGCTGTTAATGGGTTCAGAGCATGACCACAGATTGAGATTGCTAGATTGCAAAAGGCGTAAGTAAGGGCCTGCGTCTTGTTTTTTATAGCCTCTTTTTGTGGCGTGTAATTACCTCTAGCATCTACCACCAATCCTAGGTATCTGTATGATGTTACTTCCTCTTGGGTTTTCCCATTCATATGCCATTTGCGTTGCGTGGTTGGCCTGCGGTTTAAGGTAATCATTTTAGATTTTTTATGATTAATTTCTAAATCATTAGACCCTGAGTATTCTTCTAATTCCTTTAACAATTTCTGCATGCCTATTCTGGTATTACTGATTAGTAGTAGGTCATCTGCATATAATAGGTTGGATACTTGTTGACCGCCCAGTGATGGAGAGTGGGATGAGTGACCATTTAACTTGGCGGGGAGATCTGCTATGTACAGGTTGAAGAGTGTTGGAGCCAATACACAGCCTTGCTTCACCCCCACTGTTGTTTTGACTGCCCTGGATAGGTGAGAGCCTTCCCCCAATTTAACCTTTACCCAAGTATCAGAGTATAACATTTTGATGGCATTTAAAATAGGGTGTGGCAGCCCCCACTGTAGTAATTTGGCCCACATTTTGCCACGGGGGACACAGTCAAAAGCAGCTTTAAAGTCAACAAATTATAAATAAGTTGGAGTCCCCTTTGCTTTTGCTCTGTTTATGATCAAACCTAGCCCCATACGATTTGTTAATGTTCCTTGGTGCTTGGTAAACCCGGTTTGATTAAAGGGTAGAATATTGTTCTCTGTAATCCAGGCTTCTAGATGTTTAAGCACACAGCAGGAAAAGTACTTGAGGTCAACGTCTAAAAGAGCGATTAGTCTGTAGTTGCTTGGGGAGAGCGCGCTCCCACCCTTATAGATGGGGTGGATTATTGAGCCTCTCCAGGATGCCGGGACAATGCCTGTTGTGATCACCTCATTAAACATTGCTGCCAGGAAATTGGCCCATCTTTCCGTGTCTTGTTTAAATAGTGCTTGCAGTAGGCCATTGGAGCCAGGGGCACAGTCCATTCGTGACTTTCCAATGATTTTTTATTGTTCTGGTGCCGTAAATTTCAAAGGTTCAGGGGTGTTGGGATCCCCACCAATCATATATGACTGCATTTGGGGGCCTTCTTCGATGGTTGATTCTTTTAGATGTGACCTTAAATGGGATACCCATACTTCCTCTGTTATGTTTGCGTTATTGCCTGCTTTTGCACCATTGTCTATTGTATTGATGATTTTCCTAAATCTTTTGGAGTCAGATGTTTTGGTCGCAAAATGTAGTTTGGCCCACAGGGCCTCCTGTTGGCCTTTTTTAAAGGTCCATAGAACCCTTTTATACAATTTCCTTTGCTCTCTAAGGGCGGTCAATATTGATCCATTATCTGGGCATTTACGCAGTGACCTTAATAATTTACCTACTGCTGCTTTCCTTTTGCGCACTGGCAGCGGTAAAAGTGAACTTTGGCGGTGATTCAATTGTGCTCCCTTTCTCATGTTACTTAAGGAATCTTTTTTTATGAGGTTGTGGGCAAAGTTCTCCCAGACTGTTGTCAACTTTGCCCCACTTGTGATAGTTGATTCTAGGTTCCCTAGGGCCTCTTCTGCTTGTCTTTCAATGGTGTCAGAGGACCATTTGAGTCGCTTTAGATTTTCGGAGCCTAGTGTCCCGTTTAGGGCTGCCACTTTCTCCGTTTTTTGCGGTGATGCACAAATCCCAAATACCTGTGGTTTGTGGTTGCTTTCCGTGCGGTCCATCATGGTAAAGGTGTTTACTAACTTATATAAAGCAGGGGACACCAAAGTGTAGTCTAGATAGGAGACCGACTTCCCAGAGAATCTTGTCCATGCCGGTGGAATATCCGGGCACTTCCGTCCGTTTAGCGCGAAGAGGCCTACTAATTCACAGGTGCGTATGAAACTCTCCCCTATTTTATCTTTCCGAAGTTTTTTTGGGGGGGTTTGGGCGGGCATTCTTGCAACTGTTTGGATGTGATCCTCACTGGGGTTGTGGAATAAGCCGAGATTTAAGTCGCCCGACATTAACCAGAATGCTGATTTTATTGTTCCTTTTATCCTTAATAGTTGAGTTAGAAGTTTGTTTGCTTCAATTTTTTTATTTTTAGGATTGATGTATGTGTTGACCAGAATCAATGGCTCCTGTGTGTTTTCCCCCCAATCGTCTAGCTGGAGCAATTGGAAAGGTTGGTCTTCCTCCTTATACTCAGAGATTTTTACCAAAAGGCTGGTGCTAACGTAAATGGCGAGGCCTCCCTTTGGCCTTCCACACCTATTTGTTTTCGTTGCTGGGCTAAGGTATTCCATGAATCCGATTATCGGTATTGATTCCATTGCCCAGGATTCCTTTATGAGTAAGATGTCGAGGGAGCCGAAAAAATTTATTACTGCAGGATCCTCCAGTTTTGACCGTAGGCCACCGACATTCGAGGAGCAAATGGATAAAATGCCGTGTGCGGGTTGATCCTTACCAATTCAATTATTGCCCATCGGTCTTGGGGGTAAAACCGTCGCTACCCGTTCCCTATCTGGATACTTTTGTTGACCCAAGACCACTCTTTCCCTCCGGTCTTCTCTCCATACTTGGACTGTCAGCGGGTGGTTAGGTGGATTCTCCTCACTACATCTTTCTTCAATGGGTCTGCTGGCCTGATGTACTCCTTTCAGAACTGACTATGTGCCTTTGGGAGTTCCCAGGTGTTGTGAGGCTAGTAACGGAGTTGGATAGCGGTCTCCTTTGTAGGTGGTTACCTCAATGCCCCAGGCTTTCAATAGGTCCTTTCTATTCAAGATCCGCTTTGGGATATCTGGTGCCGAGAAGATGGTGAGTGTTGGATCCGTGTGTTGGTTGCCTCTTGCTTGGATAAATTTTATAGCTGCCAGGTCCTCCGAGGCTACAAACTGAAGATCCGGTAAGGCTTTTATGATTCTTAAGATTGAAGAGCGATTAAGAACATCTGTGGGGGACCTGGAGGTGAATTCTGGAATCCAGAGTAACTGGAGGGTATTCGTGTCTGTTATACGTGACTGATTTTGCTCTATGCGCGGGTCTTCGCTTCAGTGCTGAATATTCTGACAAAGAAGTTTCCTTTGTAGATCTACGGATCATACTTACAGATGGAGTACTACATTCATCCATCTTTCACAAACCCACTGACAGGAATAGTCTCCTGCTCTACGACAGTCACCACCCTAAATCCTTAAGGAACAATCTTCCATTCGGCCAATTCTTAAGGACAAGACGTAACTGTTCTGATTTGGCTGATTTTCATACACAGGCAGATATTTTGAGTCAAAAACTTAAAGAGCGGAACTATCCCAACTCTGTTATAAAACAGGCTAAGAAGAGAACTAAGAATATCCCAAGGGATACATTGCTAGCCACCAATGTCCGAGAACCACTAACCAGACTGACATGTGTCACTACCTTTACTCCTCTGAGTAACCGTGTCAAGAAGGTCATTTTAAGACATTGGAGTATCCTGAACAGTTCGGGAGAATCCCTAGAACGTCCTCTTTTTGCTTTCAAAAGAACTCAAAACATTAGAGATTTACTAGTCCATACCAGACCTGTTGTGCCAAAACCTAGAGAATTGATAAAGACACGTTGGCTGGGGGTCAGGGGACATCATCCTTGTGGTGGGTGTAATGTTTGCTCACTTACCACTACCACCCAAGAATTAGATTTGGGAGAACCCTATACCTGGCAGTTAAGGATACATACCAATTGCCGTACTAAGAATTGTATCTACATGATCACTTGCCCGTGTAAACTACGATACATAGGGATGACCACTAGGATGATCAAGATTCGGATAAATGAACATCGCAGTACTATTAGATGTCTGAGGTCCTCCACAAAATTGACGAAACATTACATTGATTTACATCACACCCCTAATGATCTCAGGTGGGTTATACTTGAGACCATCAGAGACCAAAGAGAATCCACAAACCGCCTTTTTGAAAAAGAGCAACGTTGGGTCTATCGACTTAAGACACATATTATAGGACTTAATGATGACATACCATGGACAGACTTTGTGCATCGATCATGATTAAGGAATCTCTTGACCAGGTTTAAGTACACTCACTACTGGTTGTGGCTATTCCATCTCTTTCCATAGATTTTATGCTTATTTAAGTCTGAGCAATTTGCCTCTTAATCCCATTCTTTTTCCGACACATATATTTGAGCCTTAGTTCTGTGTCTTTTAAATTGGTTTTCTGTAACACTAAGATGGCCGACCCCTTTCTTCCTTTTTTTTGGGGCTTACATGATGGAGTCCCTCTTTAATTTCTATCCCACTGCTGGACCTAACACAAGATGGCCGCCATTTCTGTCCTCTTTCTATGCTGAGGCTTGAAGATATATAGCCCAGCCTACCGGGTGCTCTTTCCTATTCCAGGAACACCGAGACGGGGCAGGTGATGCCGCAAACTTCGGACAGGTCCCAAGTAAGTGGATGGTAATATTGTTGGGTGTTTAGATGGGAATCCTTAGGATCATTTCACGTTACTTTGGGAAAAGGCAGTTATATACCCTTTGATTTGGTCCTTTGTTGTTTACACGCATTTCCCACCACGAACACTCGTGTGTAGACACCGCCGCTGCATACTTGGCTACAGCGTTTTTGAGCACGTTATATATACTTATACATATATGTGTCTATGACATTCCTTATATATGCTGTCAACATCTGCAATCAGCACACCACGTATTTTACGTTTATTTGATGTTTTCTCAGCAAAGTGAACTTTAATAACCTGGTCAGTCAGAATATGTGTACCATCCTGCTACATTTGATTATGGGACACGTGAATGTTTGGCAAACGCTATATCCCTCAACTTCCCGGTATTACTGTTTTTGTCTTTCTCCCTAAATACAATCTGATAATTGAACTCACGCATTTAGCTCAGTAGGACCTCCGTTACTTGATGCGGCCCATCCACTAGTATGAGGAGGGTAAGCATTTATTTCATCATTATTTTCACATTGATTTACACGTTGATCCACAGTGGTCATACTTCACCTATGTGTGGATTTGCACAGAGCACATTGCTGTTGATATTGTACATGTGAATAATGTGTTGTTCTTTTTGTTTGTTATTCTTCTCATTTCAGGTCCCTGCATTGTACTAATATTCCTTATTATAGGTTATATTTAAACATAGGATTAGGTAGTTTAGGTCCTGAAGAATCGCGTTAGATCCATAGGACATCAATAGCGAGAAACATGTTGACCTTCTGGTGAATCGTACAGGGGATCCTGTGCGTACAATTCCTAACCTCAAATTGAGTGAGGAAGTGAATAATATTTTGGGGAGCGTAGACCTTGTTCTTTTCTCTCCCCGCTCTTTGGTTTTAATCATGACAGTGGTTGGATTATTTAATAAAATTTGCCTAACCTATAGTTATTTTTAAATAGAATTTTTCCAATCCTATACCCTATTCTTTCTAAACCGGGCATATATCTCAAAAGATCTCCGGCAAAGAGCCCCCCCTTGAGGGGCCCGTCAGGCATTGCAGCGCCGGCCTGACGTGGAGCAAAGCCCGAGGATGAAGCATGTCACCTTTGGTGAGTGAGGGCTCTTGTTCCAAAATAATTAATTTTCCAGGGACCTGGCTTTCTTTCTTCTTTCTTCTCTCTTTTTTACGATCTTTTCCTTAGATCAGGACCCAATGTGGTTTTCCTGATTATACTTACGTTGTGGAACTGTGTATACCTTGTTTTTGTACTTGCTCCATATAGCCATCTTCCCTCTGACTAATGGCAGACTTGCTGCCCAAATTGACCAGTGTTAGTTGGGGAGGCAGCGCAGGTGTAATGGGTTTAGGTTTTGTGCTCTGCTGGACCCTTGTGGGGCTTGGTCTTCGGTTCATTATAGTGCCAAACGCTTCGGGAGGTCTCAGGGGGGACCTTGATAAGTGGGTGACGTCTGCTGTGGCTGGGAGTGTTGTCACATCTATTATTGTGTTAGAGCTTGTACTTGTGTGGGTAGTACTGTTTCTATTATACCCTCCATTTGACGTTGCCTGGTCTTTAGATGGGTCCTTTGATGAGTTGAATTGATGGGGTTGGGCGGACTTCCTTCTTTTCCTTGCCCGCTTTCGTTCTCTTTTTGAGAGGGTCCGAGTTATGGGAAACTCAGGGTTCCCAGGCTTATTTTTGGGCTGTAGCGGAGGATGATTCACCATGGGTTCCCAGTGGACACTTGCTAGTTGGCGGCTGTCAGCCAATATTCTCTCCTCACTTAAAAACTATAAGACAGGCGCAAGGGAGGAAAGGGGCTGCTGCTCTTTTGTTTCTGCTCCCTCAGAGTAGATTTTAGCATGGTGGCGAGTGGTTTAGGCCATGTATGTTCATCCTTCCGGGTGAAGCGGATTTCTTGAAGTATTCCCTCTAAGATTTGCGGCAGTTGAGATATCTTTTCTACTACCTCTTTACAGGAACAAATTGTATAGTCATTAGAGTGAGTGGCTTGCGCCCTTGTTATAAGTGCGTTTAATTTTTCCAGCTTACTGTCAATCCCGGAGACAAATACTGCCAGGGTGTTTAGCAAGTCAACTTGAATGTCCATTTTGTTTGAATGAAATTGCAGCGCCATGACCGTTGCTTGCATTGAATTTATGATTGCAGCCCACTTTTCTTCTGACCTGACTGCCACGGGGGCTTGTGACTTTAAGTCGGGCGCTTGGTTACCACTTGATAGAACTTTGTTTATTGTTGTTTTATGGGGGACTTTCTGTGCCGCTGTCACTGTTTCTGTTTTTACTGGCCCGTTTGTGATGACCTGTTCTATACCCCAGAGGTCCTGTTCTTCTTTTTCACAGTTATACATTGGGAATGAGTGAAGTTTTGGACTTTGACAGAATAGGCCACCTTCCTGAGATTCTTGTTCTAAATGTTCTGCGATTGCTACCAGTTCTGAGTCCAGGATGGGTAGTTTCGCTGGACTAGATGTCCATTGGCATTTAGTGACATCTAGGGGTTTATTACATAGAGTTAAGTCTTGCCTAGGATTGTAGAGGGATCCTGGTGAAGGGGTAGCTGGCATCGCATTGTCCTGAACTATACTTGATGCGTCTACTTTCGTGGGGTGATTTTTCCTGATCACTACTGTTGGTGATAGGGGGGGGGGGAGGAGGAGAATTCATTCTGAGTTTCTTTTCGCTGCTTCCTTGCTGTTGCCGGTGTTGGCTGAGTGGGGTTATTTCCCCCAAACTTGTTTGGGTTGGAGCCAGGGAATCGAACCTTTTTCTGGTGGCAATGGTACCAGCAGTAGGGATATAGTCGGTTATCTTGTGATGCTTGGAGAGGCTACGGTCTCTGGAACCCCCTCCGGCGCCCCAGATCGTTTCTTCAATGCTTGAAATTTGGTCGCCTCCCCCGCGTGTGCCCTTTGTTAGGTTTTGCCTCCTGCCTGGGAGGGGGTGGGGGGAGATCCTGTTCGCTGCTTGCTCTCCTTTTTGGGGTTGCTTCATCCAGAGCCAGCTCTCCCTTCCTTTTTCTCTTTCCTTGTTTTGCTGGATGGTTGGTAATACTGCCTCGTGCTTTGCCTGATCTCATGATCGGTATGTTTTGCTGCCTTGGAGCAGGATGATTTTGGGCGGGCTGTTGGAGTGAGGGAGAAGGGCCTTGTTGGGCCTTGTTGGGCCTTTTGTTGTTTTGGGGCAGTTAGGAGTGCCGTCCTCCAAAAAGAGGCTCTAACGGATGTTGATATCTGAGTGTGCGATCGCCCTCAGGGGATTTTGGAGTTTTTGAGGGCCCGAGTCCGGAGATACTGGACCGTGCCAGTCCTTGTTGTGTTGTGACGGTCTCTCCTGCACCTGGCACTTGCTGCCCTGGGCAAGGGCGGGTGGAGGAGCAGGGCAAAGAGGGGGGCAGGATGGGTGAGACCACAGACTGCCTGGTGGGTCTACCAGGGTGGGTCGGGGTGGGGGGTGCTGCGCGCCCTTGCAGTGGGACCAATACCAGAGCCTGGACCAGCTTCCCTCCGCCCTGTTGCCCTCCTTGCCCCCCTTGCCCCTTTCCCCTTCGCCCTCCGCCCTCGCCCTTCGCCCTTTGTTGCTCACTTGCCTCTTGCTGGGTGGTCGCGGGCAGCACCTGGAGCACCTGGAGCACCTGGAGGAAAGGGCCGATAGCGAATGTCCTGAGCCTGATGCTGATGCTTGATGCCTGGTGTGCAGTCCTTGAGGGGTCCTTTCTTCTTCTTGCCACCCAAAGATTTACAGGACAAAGGACCCCCTATGCCCCTATGACCCCCCGCAAGCCGCACCCACGATCGGGCTGCTTCCGCGGGGGTCCGCGGAGGGGGGAGGGGATGGGGGACGCTGACCTCCTCTGCTCGCTGTCACGGTGCTGGGGGCACTCGTGGCAGGCTCGGTTGAGAGTCAAGCTATGGGTAGGGCGCTCCCGATGGTCCTGTGATCCGTGGCCCGTGATCCGGAGGCTGGGAGGCTGGGAGGCTCACCAGTGCGGGCGAGCTGTGTGCGGAGCTCGGCACACTGACCCGAGAACCGGAACCGGAAATGCCTCTCGTCGGGACCGGAAATGCCTCTCACACGGAACGTATGCAGACTTGATAGGGCCACAATCCAGACCTGATTTCAGCTATCCGCCACCCCACAGGTATCACCCCTCTAGTGCAGGTCCTGTCAGTGCTCCATTTCCTGGCAAGTGGTTCCTTCCAAGCGACAGTGGCCATAGCATCAGGGATGTCTTAGCCAATGTTCTCAAACTTGCTAACCAGAGAGTTGTCTACCCTGCTGAAACACACAGCTACATCGTATTCCCCCAGGTGCAGGAATTGGCCACAGTGAAGGCTTACTTTTATGCTCTGGAACATATCCCCAACATCATTGGTGCCATTGATGGTACACATATTGCATTTGTCTCCCCCCCCCCCCGGAGAAATGAACAAGTTTTCAAAAATAGAAAAAGCTTTCACTCTCTGAATTTAATGTGCTAATGGTGTGTTTGGCGGACCAGTACATATCCCATGTCAATGACAAGTATTCTGGCTCTGTGCATGATGTCTTCATCTTGAGGAATAGTAGCATTCCATATTTGATGTTTCAACTCCAGAGGCACCGGGTGTGGCTAATAGGTGAGCCCATGATACCCACCCAGTTGATGTAGGTATATGGGTGTGGGTTTGGCCCTACGGGTGAGTATGTGGCTAAAAGGTATCCCTTGAATATTTGCAGGTGACTCTGGTTACCCCAACCTCTCATAGTTACTGACCCCAGTGAGGAATGCCAGGGCAAGGGCAGAGGAACGTTACAATGAGGCACATAGGCGAACAAGGAGGATCATTGAGAGAACCTTTGGCCTCCTGAAAGCCAGATTCCGGTGCCTCCATCTGATAGGTGGATCCCTGTACTACTCACCCAAGAAGGTGTGCCAGATCATCGTTGCATGTTGCATGTTGCACAACCTGGCCTTGAGACGCCAGGTGCCTTTTCTGCAGGAGGATGAGCCTGGAGATGGTCGTGTGGCAGCAGTGGAGCCTGGGGACATTGACGAAGAGGAGGCAGAGGAAGAAGATGTGGACAACAGAAGTACACTCATTCAACAGTACTTCCAGTGACACACAGGTAAGACACTGTAACTTCACCTTCCATTGCAGTATTGTGTTTGACATTGAACATGGCAGCCCGATTTCCCTATTTCTATGGCCACTTGCTGTACCCTTTGGCATCTCTATTTTCTGATCTCTATGCCCCAATATGGCTCCTGGTGTGTTTACTGCTGCCCACTACAGGTCATACCTATGTTAATATTACAGTACATTTGAATTGTAATGTTATCAGTTTGTGAAACTAATACATTTGTCATAGAATTAACAGACTCCATACTTGAATTTGTTCAAAGGGTGTTTATTTATGTGCCAATAGGTGGAGGGGGTATTGCAATGGCTGGGTTGCTGATGGAGGAAAGTCCAGGTTAGTGTCCTTTCTATTTCTATCACAGGTGCATTGTCCATAGGGGCATAGGAAGTGGAGCAATGGCAGTTCAAGGTGGACAGGGTGACAGAGTGGGACAGAAGGGTGACAATCAGGAGAGTCCTATTTCCTGGCAGGGGTCTTGGTAATGATCTCTGGCTTCTGCCTGGATCGCAGGGACCATTTGCGGGGTGGTTCTCCTTCTGCAGGGGGTGGGGTGCTGGTGGCCTGTTGGTCCTGTGGCGGAGCCTCCTGTGCACTAGCGCCTGCAGAGGTGGAGGGCTGTTCATCGTTTTGTTACATAAAAGGTACAAGGGTCCAAGCGGGGAACTTCCTGTAGAGAATGCCGTTTTATAAGGCTGTGGGAACTTGTCACCGAAGGGCCTGGGCCCTAGCCCTCCTCATGAAGAAATACTGTACTATGAAATGGTGAGAAACCCACTTAGGCAGTGTCATAGGTCAAGTTCAACACATTGTTTATTGTGGAATATAGAGGCAAAGACTTCCCCTGGCATAGTTGGATTTCTTAGTGCATCAACAACCAAGGATGGTTTGAATATGGGGGGTCTCCTGCTAAGAAATAGGACATATATTCAACAATGATTCACTCACTGAATAATTGCGGCACCAGATATTGCACACACACATACAGGGCAGATGTGACTTACCAACCAGCCAGGTTCTCTCTGAGTACAGTTGTGAAATCAGCTGGGGTATGGTGCTGTTCTGCATTATGAAGAAATCATGGGCTGAACCTGAATAACAGGCACAGACATGTGAAATGCAGATATCTGCCAAACAGACAACTTACACATTGATGGTATGGAAGTTCTTTCTGTTGCAGTATACTTGTTCATTGGCCTGCGGTGGCACCAAGCCAACATATGTACTATCAATTGCCCCCACCACATGTGAGATATGTGCAAATCCAAAAAAGTCAGCCTTCACATGGGCTAAATCCTCAGGTCGGGGCGTACTGGATATAGCTGTCCAGGTGTTTCAACATTGCTGAGAGGACTTCCTTTCAAAGTCTGACTGAACATAGGTTGAGACATACCAGCAGATAGGGTCACTGTATGTTGGAAGGACCATGTGGCTAACAATTGCAATTTTGACATGACTTGTTCAATGGTTGGTATGCTGGTTGGATAACTAATAGGTGGCATCAGATCAGGCTCCAAATGACAACGTAAGTTCACTATTGTTTGCATATTCTGAAGGTAGAGCAGGATGATGTGTCCTTCTTCCGTAGTCAGAAAGTCTTGGAGTGGACGGTAGACAGAAGGTTGTCCCATCCTCGTTCTCCCTGGGTACCTATGTATGACAAGACATGCTTTTTAACATTATTCAGTTTGTCTGCAGCAATATACATGATGCATGTCAATTATATCATGTGACAAGGCATTTTTGAATGGATAGACATGGGAACCAGTACACAGCACAGCTGCAAAGGACACAATGGTCACATGTGCCCACCATGGTTTTCCACACATGTGGCCACAGCATGTACATGGACCAAACTCAAGATGTGCAACACAATTGTCCCTCAAAATGTGACTGGATATCCCTACCCTTTAAATGACCATCTGTGGTGGTGAACCCGTACCCACTGTTAAATGCTATATGTGCCCTGCAACATACTACAATGGTGTTTGATAAGTAGAACCTACATGACAACGCAGGGTAAGCATGTTCGTTACGTAAAAAAAAATTTTTTTGCAGGTGTGATGCAGTTTATATAGCCCAATACAGCATTTCATGCCACCACAATGGCGGCTGCTGGACCTACTCCACTGGATATTAGGAACTTGTTGCGACCACCTGCGGAAGTCGTCAAGGTGGTAGGTGGTTGTAACCACAGTGGACACAGCCATAGGCTAACATTGTTGCCAGTGGTGTCATGGGCCAATGGCTGTGTTTTCACTGGCAGTGATGACGGCGTAAGTGGCAGACGTGACAGGCATGTTCTGCAGATTCACTCACTTGACTCCTGACACTGTTGCTAGCAAAACCTCCATGACATGAGCTGCTGTGTGCTGACTCCGGGAGCAATCATGCAAAGTCCAGCAGATGATAGGGCCCTTGCCTTCTCACCAGAGGATCTGGAGAGGCTAGTGAATGAGCTCCTACCCCTGGATGGACAGCTCTTTGGCTCGCAAAAGGAGCAGGTGAGGACCTCCTGTGCACAATTGTCTCCGTACTTCACCACCTTTTCCCTCCACACAAGTTAGGATGTGCCCATGTGTGCCAGTTAGACCACTGATGCACCTGTTATTGCAGCCTGTGTGGCATCAATGACATGGATAGTGTGCAGGTAATGGTGGCCAGTGCCATATGATAGGTTATTGGTGGCCAGTGCCATATGTTACGTTCAGTCACATTGTGTTTTGTGAAGTCTCTTGTGAAGGTCCTAGATCATCCTTGTGTTGGATGCACACAACTAGCTAATGAGACATTATTGCCATCCACTAACATCTCTTTCCTCAGGATTGCTGTAGATATCAGACAACATGTATGTGCATGACAGCATGAGCTGTGTATGCATGCTGTATGAGTCAGGTGAGAGTCATGCGAGCAATGTGTATCATGCCATAGATCTTTAAACACAGATCTGGTCTTGCTAAACTGTTGTGTGGAAGGCATATCATGAGTCACACTGCCCTTCAGGTTGCCACAGCTTATCCTAGGTTCCATACTGTGAGATACATGTGATAGGGCCTATCACATGTATCTCACAGTATGGAACCTAGTATAAGGTGTGGGAGAGTCACTGTGACTATGCAATTGTGGCACTGTGCCAAATTGTCGCCACAAGAGTTTGTAATCAGTCCGACACTTAGGCGCCTATCCACGTCAGGCCTTTTCTCATGGAATGAAAATATGTTGTCTTATAAAAACAATGTGTAGCCCAAGGGAAAACAGGGAGGTCATTCCAGCCAGGATACCATCCATGCTACATGCCATTTAATTGCTTTCCTCAGCATTGTCTCTACAGCCAACCCAGGAGACTTCAGGCCAACCTCTTTCCTTCAGGTAATTGGTTTGGTGCTCCTCTCATGGACTAAGCATGGACAGATTGGTCTATCTCTGCTATGCTCCCACTTAGGTGTTAAGGGCTAGGTAGGATTCACTTCTGCATATTATTCCAACATGTTGGGACTGTTATTTTCTTCTCGCTGGGCACCACTATTTTAATATTGTTATTCCTCATTGCTGTAATGATTGCATCACATATATTTTATTATAGATTGCAGTATTTTCAATTAATGTATTAAAAACCATCCTGCAGCTCTGTCTTTGCCTGCATGTGTGTGTATGAGTCTTTTTGCTAATGAGAGAAAGGGGAAGGCCTTGTCAACCATGACTTCCTCTCAAATGTCACTGAGTGTCATGTTCAGTCTTCCCCAAATCAACTTTTGTTTCAAGTTCAGTGAGGTACTGCTAGCTAGCCAGAAGGGTTAGGTCTGCAGTTGTCAAGCAATGTGAGATCCGACTCAGTCCCCCACACTCGGTGGTGCTGTTTCATAAAGTGCAGCAGTCTTGTTACTATGACGGGAGTCGATGACACTTGTTTGTAGTCCTGTTGATGTATTTTTCTTTTCTTCAGTTGTTTCGCTGGCATCTCCAAATCTTTGAAAGCCCTACAGAGAACATAAAATACACATAGGTGGTCATTACAATCCTGCCGGTCGGTGTTAAAGCGGCAGTAAGACCGCCAACAGGAATTATGACCGTGGCGGAAACCTCCAACAAAGACAGCCACTTTAACACTCCGACCGCCACGGCGGTACACACAAACAGCACGGTGGTCACCGCCAACAGACAGGCGGGAGACAATGGGGGTCATTCCAACCCTGGCGGTCGGTGTTAAAGCGGCGGCTAACCCGCCAACAGGCTGGCGCTTTAAAAAATGGAATTCTGACCCTGGCGGAAACCTCCAACAGAGACCGCCACATTAACACTCCGCCCGCCACGGCGGGACAAACAAACAGCGCGGCGGTCAATGTACTGCCCACCCTATCACAACCCACCAGTCCGCCACCTTTTCCGGGGCGGTAGCCCCGTCGATAAAAACACGCGGAAACAGACATTTCAAACGGAAAACTCTCACCTCCATACACCCCACGAGGAATCTGGACAGCATGGAACCCGAACTACACATCCTACCAGCTATTGTATTCCTGCTCCTCTACCAGGAGCACGAACGCCGGCGAAGAAGACTACGGTGATTACTGCACCTACGACACAGGGGAGGGGGGAGGAGAAAATATTACGGGCACACATACGCTACACATCCACCACCACCCTCACCCACTACAACACACACATCAATGCATAGCAATACATCACTGCTACAACCCCCAAACCCCCCGGAAGAATGCAAAGACAAAATGAAATGATCATAAACAGTCGAATAAATTGTATTATTGGCATATAAAAATATCACACATTTAAAACTAATATATACATAAATATTAAAAGTCCGATACTTTTAGCAGTCATTGTCCGTGGACCACTGGGCCCAAATCACATGGGCAAGGCCCACACAGGATACCTGACACCAATGGAGAGAACACTGCAGGGGCATCAGATAGAAAAACTACAGGCACCTCAGGGGGAAAGGAAGAGGGGGCACCTCAGCCACATGAGTACACGACGCCAGATCCATGAGGGGCCTCCATGGCCACTGTCCCATCCTGGGGAGTGCAAAGCCACAGTCTCTCAAGTTCATACAGTGGGTGGCTTGCCCACTGTACCATCCTGGGGAGTGCAAAGCCACAGTCTCTCAAGTCCATACAGTGGGTGGCTTGCCCACTGTACCATCCTGGGGAGTGCAAAGCCACAGTCTCTCAAGTGGATGACAGTGTCCACTGGTTCTGGAGGGGGACTGGTGCCCAGAGTGCTTCGTGCAGCCCTGCCCGACAGAGATGCGGCACTGCCCCTTCCGCCAATGGGCCAGCGGTGCTTGAGATGAAGGGCCCAGTTCAGCGGTGCTTGAGACGGCGGTGCCCTGTTCAGCGGTGCTTGAGATGGAGGTGCCCAGCGGAGCGGTGCTTGAGATGAAGGTCCCAGTGCAGCGGTGCTTGAGATGAAGGGACCAGTGGAGCGGTGCTTGAGATGAAGGGCCCAGTGCAGCGGTGCTTGAGATGAAGGGCCCAGTGCAGCGGTGCTTGAGACGGCGGTGCCCAGCGGAGCGGTGCTTGAGATGAAGGGCCTAGTGCAGCGGTGCTTGAGATGAAGGGCCCAGCGGAGCGGTGCTTGAGATGAAGGGCCCAGTGCAGCGGTGCTTGAGATGAAGGGCCCAGTGCAGCGGTGCTTGAGACGGCGGTGCCCAGCGGAGGGGTGCTTGAGATGAAGGGCCCTGTTCAGCAGTGCTTGAGACGGCGGTGCCCAGCTGAGCGGTGCTTGAGACGGCGGTGCCCTGTTCAACGGTGCTTGAGACGGCGGTGCCCAGCGGTGCACAGCGGAGCGGTGCTTGAGATGAAGGGCCCAGTGCAGCGGTGCTTGAGATGAAGGGCCCAGCGGAGCGGTGCTTGAGATGAAGGGCCCAGTGCAGCGGTGCTTGAGATGAAGGGCCCAGTGCAGCGGTGCTTGAGATGAAGGGCCCAGTGCAGCGGTGCTTGAGACGGCGGTGCCCAGCGGAGCGGTGCTTGAGATGAAGGGCCCAGTGCAGCGGTGCTTGAGATGAAGGGCCCAGTGCAGCGGTGCTTGAGACGGCGGTGCCCAGCGGAGCGGTGCTTGAGATGAAGGGCCCTGTTCAGCGGTGCTTGAGATGAAGGGCCCTGTTCAGCGGTGCTTGAGACGGCGGTGCCCAGCGGAGCGGTGCTTGAGACGGTGGTGCCCTGTTCAGCGGTGCTTGAGACGGCGGTGCCCAGCGGAGCGGTGCTTGAGATGAAGGGCCCAGTGCAGCGGTGCTTGAGATGAAGGGCCCTGTTCAGCGGTGCTTGAGACGGCGGTGCCCAGCGGAGCGGTGCTTGAGACGACGGTGCCCTGTTCAGCGGTGCTTGAGACGGCGGTGCCCAGCGGAGCGGTGCTTGAGATGAAGGGCCCAGTGCAGCGGTGCTTGAGATGAAGGGACCAATGCAGCGGTGCTTGAGATGAAGGGCCCAGTGCAGCGGTGCTTGAGATGAAGGGCCCAGTGCAGCGGTGCTTGAGATGAAGGGCCCAGTGCAGCGGTGCTTGAGACGGCGGTGCCCAGCGGAGCGGTGCTTGAGATGAAGGGCCCAGTGCAGCGGTGCTTGAGATGAAGGGCCCAGTGCAGCGGTGCTTGAGACGGCGGTGCCCAGCGGAGCGGTGCTTGAGATGAAGGGCCCTGTTCAGCGGTGCTTGAGATGAAGGGCCCTGTTCAGCTGTGCTTGAGACGGCTGTGGCCAGCGGAGCGGTGCTTGAGACGGTGGTGCCCTGTTCAGCGGTGCTTGAGACAGCGGTGCCCAGCGGAGCGGTGCTTGAGATGAAGGGCCCAGTGCAGCGGTGCTTGAGATGAAGGGCCCTGTTCAGCGGTGCTTGAGACGGCGGTGCCCAGCGGAGCGGTGCTTGAGACGACGGTGCCCTGTTCAGCGGTGCTTGAGACGGCGGTACCCAGCGGAGCGGTGCTTGAGATGAAGGGCCCAGTGCAGCGGTGCTTGAGATGAAGGGACCAGTGCAGCGGTGCTTGAGATGAAGGGCCCAGTGCAGCGGTGCTTGAGATGAAGGGCCCAGTGCAGCGGTGCTTGAGATGAAGGGCCCAGTGCAGCGGTGCTTGAGACGGCGGTGCCCAGCGGAGCGGTGCTTGAGATGAAGGGCCCAGTGCAGCGGTGCTTGAGATGAAGGGCCCAGTGCAGCGGTGCTTGAGACGGCGGTGCCCAGCGGAGCGGTGCTTGAGATGAAGGGCCCTGTTCAGCGGTGCTTGAGATGAAGGGCCCTGTTCAGCGGTGCTTGAGACGGTGGTGGCCAGCGGAGCGGTGCTTGAGACGGTGGTGCCCTGTTCAGCGGTGCTTGAGACAGCGGTGCCCAGCGGAGCGGTGCTTGAGATGAAGGGTCCAGTGCAGCGGTGCTTGAGATGAAGGGCCCTGTTCAGCGGTGCTTGAGACGGCGGTGCCCAGCGGAGCGGTGCTTGAGACGGCGGTGCCCTGTTCAGCGGTGCTTGAGACGGCGGTGCCCAGCGGAGCGGTGCTTGAGATGAAGGGCCCAGTGCAGCGGTGCTTGAGATGAAGGGCCCAGTGCAGCGGTGCTGGAGATGAAGGGCCCAGTGCAGCGGTGCTTGAGATGAAGGGCCCAGCGGAGCGGTGCTTGAGATGAAGGGCCCAGTTCAGCAGTGCTTGAGATGAAGGGCCCAGTGCAGCGGTGCTTGAGATGAAGGGCCCAGCGGAGCGGTGCTTGAGATGAAGGGCCCTGTTCAGCGGTGCTTGAGACGGCGGTGCCCAGCGGAGCGGTGCTTGAGACGGCGGTGCCCTGTTCAGCGGTGCTTGAGACGGCGGTGCCCAGCAGAGCGCTGTTTGAGTGAAAGGGCCCAGTTCAGCGGTGCTTGAGATGAGTGTCCAGTGCAGCGGTTCCGGCCCAGGCATGGATGTCACTCGCCACCTGACATGTGGCTGGCGGGGCCTTCCTGCCCATCTGTCTGTTGGCTTGCGGGGCCCTCCTGGCCTGCCGTTCCGGGCCTCTGGGTGTCCTCCTGCACACCTGGGATGGGGCTGGTGGGGCCCTCCTGGGCAGCAGGCCTGCTGCCGGACTTGTCGGGCGTGCTGCCCTTCCCACCCTTCCCTGGTCGTCCGAGGCCCTTTCCCACCTTTGGCGGTGTACCAGGTGGAACCCCACTTCCAGCCGGAGCCAGGGTAGGGATCTTGGTCCCTGGTGTCCTTGGCCTCTCGCGCCGGGCACTGGTAATTTTTGGGTGTTTTTCCGGGGGTGGGCTGGCCGTGCCTTGGCTCCTAGCAGAACTAGTTGCCCTTGAGGGTGGGGGACTCCACAGTCCTTGGACAACAGTCTTGATAGGTCCTGGTTTGGTGGTGGCTGAGGTGCTGATTGCAGTCTTATTCGATGGACGGGGTGGGGGAGTTGTTGGAAAGAGGTCAAGTTTGGAAAGGAAAATCAATTTGGAAAGAGAGGGACGGCTAGGTGTAGTGGGTATGGGAGTGGAGGAAGAGGATGTGGTTGTAGGAGTGTGAAGTCTGGTGTCTTTGGGTGCAGGTGCTTGGGCTGGAGGCTGTCGTGAGGTGGATGGCTGTTGGGTGGGTGGCTGCCTGCGTTTGTGTGGTTTGGAAGAGGGGGTGACAGACACACTGGGAGAGGACACAGGGGACGTGTAAATGGTAGTGGGGGTGGTGACTGCACGTGTGCGGAGTGTTCTGGTGGGTGTGCTGGTGATGGACGTAGTGGCTGAAGATGTTGTGCATGCAAGTGTGAGTGGAGACGTCACAGGGAGGGAGGAGGGAGAAGAGGAAGACGGAGACACAGTGGAGGCAGTGGGTGTTGGTGTGTCTGCATGTGGATGTTGCTTGTGTGAATGCTTGTGTGATGTGTGGTGCTTATGTCTGGATGAGCTTCCCTTGGGTGTTGAGGTGTGTGCAGGCTGGTCTGTAGGTGTGTCTGGGATAGGCAGAGGTACAGGGGATTGGGTCTGGGGGGAGGAAGTTGGAGGGGGGAGGCTAGAGACAGGGACAATTGCTGCAGTCAGTGCTGAGGCCAGAGCGTTGAACGATCGCTGATGGGCAGCCTGACCCGAATGAATGCCCTCCAGCTATGCATTACTCCGGTGCACCTCCCTTTCTACACCCTGGATGGCATTCAAAAGGGTAGACTGCCCAACAATGTTGGTCCTCAGGAGGTCAATGACCTCCTCACTGAGGGCAGCAGGGGTGACAGGGGCAGGGCCTGAGGTGCCTGGGGCGAAGGAGATGCCCCCCTTCCTGGGTGAGCGGGCACGGGGCAAACGCTGAGGGGCTGCTGGGAGGGCGGTGCTGGTGCGCTGGGTGGCGGCTGTACCTGTTGTTTACGGGGGCACGGATGTTGCCACCACCACAAGGGAGCTCCCTTCAGAGGACGAGTCGCTGCCACTGACATCCGCACGAGTCCCCGCTGTGGAGCTCCCCTCGCCCTCCGTCCCACTGGTGTACTCAGAGTCCGTTGCATGGCCCTCCAGGGCCATGTGGGATGCAGCTCCCTCGTGCTCCGATGCCACTTCTCCTCCGCCTGATGATGCTAATGCACACATGAACAAGAAGACCACAAAAAAGGGGGGGGGAGAAAGAAAGACATGTTGAGTGCATGCATAGGCGACACCGTTTTCAGAGAGGACAGACACAGAAGCCCCCTGCACTACGCTGCGCACTTGGGGTCCACTACTCAATCAGTGGGACATGGCCTACAAGACTATGGACGACAACTGCACACATAGATGACACAGGGCCATGAATAGCTGTACTTGGCACCCTACAGAGGTGGGGGGCGGGGGCACAGGGCCATGCCTTACGGAGGGGCCTAGCCTACAGAAATCGCCCTGGCCTAGGGATACCCACAGCCCACCTCCCCCACCCAGACACCTCCACTGCGCGCAAAGTCACCAGAATGAGAGTGTACTCACCCCCTTGTGTCTGCTGTGATGTCCTCACGCGCCCATCCAAATCGGGGTAGGCCACCGCCAGGATCCGGGACATCCGGGGGGTCAATTGACGACTGGCACCCCTCCTACGTTGGGAGGCCTTCCCCAGCAGAGCCTCCGCCGCCTTCCTGCTCCCGCGTCGGATGTCCTCCCACCTCTTCCGGCAGTGGGTGCCCCGTCTGTTGTGGACCCCCAGGGTCCGGACGTCCTTGGCGATGGCACGCCAAAATAGCGACTTTCTGGTGGGCGCTGACCTATGTGACATGTACAGGGGGAGAAAAAAAACATCACCTTCTGCATGCTTGATGTGAGTGGCCCCCCATCCCCACCCTTGCCATGTGGCCAATGCTCTCATCTGTCGTCTGATGCATGCCTCAATCGCTCCCCTCCCCACCATCTTTCATCCACCCGACTCAACCCAGGCATTGCCCACAAAGCATGGTCCCAGTGTACTTACCTGTTGGTCTGGAGGACCGTAGAGTAGCGCATACTGGGGGAGGACCCCATCCACGAGTTTCTCCAATTCTTCAGAAGTGAAGGCAGGGGCCCTTTCCCCAGTCGCAGCAGCCATTGTCTCTTCCAGACCGAGGTCACAGCAGCACTTGCAGTGTAGGTCCTCTCCTGTGGAAGATCAGGTATCGAGTGATTAAGTAGATAGAAAATGTCGGTCACGCCCGCGGCGGCGCGTACCGCGGTGGTGCGTACCGCGACCGCCAGCGCACATCGTCATTGGCTCGTGAAACCCATAGGGTTCTATGTTAACCAATGCGGCTTTGAGCCGCGGTCTTCGACCGCCTACCACCACGGTGTGCCACGCCAGCGCATTGACCTCACATCCCATTGTCACACTTCACAGGTCAGGCAGCCGCCATTTCAAGGGCCCACATGGATTAATTTCTACTGCGTCACACATACCTAGGCCTTTCCTCAACACTCATACAAACCATTCAATGCATAGTGAATCGTGTTGTGTGCAAGCTGTGGGAACGTACCTGTGCGTTGATTGACTCTGTGCTCGCTGTTGTCCTTCCTAGGCTGAGGGGCTGCTGGGAGGGCGGTGCCTGTACAGGGGGTGGCGGCTGTATCTGTTTTTGGGGTGGGCACAGAGGTGTCCGCCACCACCAGGGAGCTTCCATAGAGGAGGAGTCGCTGTCGGTAGTGTCCCCTCCTGTCTCTGTTGTGGTGCTCCCCTCGCCCTCTGTCCCACTGGTGCCCTCACCGTCAGTGGATTCGGCCTCCAGGCCCATGTGGGATATAGCTCCCTCCGTCACCGGTGGCTCTGCTCCTCCGCCAGATGATGCTAATGCACACAAGGACAGGGTGAAAAAAACAAAAAGGGGGGAGACAGAGGATACACTTGGTCAATGCCAGCAGCAACACTACCCTTGGCGTACACAACACCCAGGGAACAGCCTTATGCACTAGGCCATGCACTACCAGTTACAATGCTAGTCACCAGCCCATGGGGTACAATGCCTAACACCATTAGTTGCACACCTGAAACCCACAGGACCCTGCCCAGTAGTATATGCCCACTAACACTATTGGGGTTGGAGTGCATCTGATCTTGCCCATTATTGAACATACCCTGCCATGCTCCCCCTGGACTAGGGGCACCCATAGCCCACATCCCCCACCCAGGTAAAACCTTAATCCGTGCAAAGTCATGATTCAGAATCTGTACTCACCCCCTTGTGGCTGCTGTGCTGCGTTTATCCACCCATCCAACTCCGGGCAGGCCACCGCCAGGATGCGGAACATCAGGGGGGTCAGGGTACGACGGGGCACCCCTTACTCGTTGGGAGGCCAGCCCCTGCTGGGCCTCCGCCGTCTTCCTTGCCCAGCGGCACAGGTCCTCCCACCGTTTGCGTCAGTGGGTGCTCTGCCTGTCAAAGACCCCCAGGGCCCGCACCTCCTTAGCGATGGCACGGCAAATACTCTTTTTCTGATGGGTGCTGACATGCAGGAAAAATATGGCAGAAAGGACATACCGTTCGGACTGTCAAACTCATGGCCCACCATATCCCTCCCATCCCCTTACGCACATACATTTCCCACTATACATGCAGCACTCTGCACAGGACCCCTCAGCCCCCCCACACGGGGCTTACAAACACAGCAATCCATACATTCATAGCCCACGCATCATGCTCACAGTGTACTCACCTGTTTGTCTGGAGGACCATAGAGTAAAGTGTACTGGGGTAGGACCCTATCCACCAGTCTCTCCAACTCCTCCGAAGTGAAGGCGGGGGCCCTTTCCCCAGACACTCAAGCCATTGTAGCTTCCAGACACAGGTCACAGCAGCACTTGCAGTGTAGGTCCTCTCCTGTTGAAGGTCAGGTAGCAAGTGAGTGAACAGATAGAAAATGGCGGTCACGTCCGCGGTGGTGCCCATTGGGCCCAATGATAACCAATGTGATGTTGCGCGGCGGTCATCGACCGCTGATCGCAATGGTGCACAACGCCAGCGGAATTGCCTCATTTCCACTTGTCTCTCCTCACAGGGGAGGCAGCCGCCATTTCAGGGGGCACAGGCCATGGCACCTAACTGCATCACAGCAGACATTGGCACATCAACTGACTCTTGAGTTCCCATACTGTTTCTGTAAATGAAGAAATGCATATTTATTTTCATATATGTGTGAATATGACCCTCTGCTCACCGTTTTTCATCCTAGAGTTCAACCGCTGAGGATGAATAGGAGATGGAGACATTCCCCCGTGTACAGACCCATGGTGGACCTTGTGACAATGGAGGACAGGCACATTATCCTGACCTACAGATTTGACGATAATAACAAGTTTATTAGTTAATTTAAACCATAAAACTTTTCCTTCAACGTAAACAATAACAGAACAATTTTAGTTCAAAAAGACAATTACAGTTCTTTGGCTTAGGGTGAAATGGTAAGTAAAATTTCCTTCCACATAATTTTTTTTAGAAAAGACATACTAGTGCTATAAGGTATTGATAATAGGGCAACAGAATAATCTTATTGAAGGTGAGAAAAAATACAGCGCAAAATAAAATCTTGTGATTAAAATAAAATGATATATGAAGTTTTCCTTCCACAAAGAAATATAAACAGTAACCCAATGAGGTATTGGTAAAAATAGTGCAAAGTGGGAAGAGACCTTCTATCGATTTTATTTACCCCTACTTAAGTCTGGTTTTTGGTACCAGACTTTATTATGACATAAGCTAAACAACCCAATGGACTACCTTGGAGCCTTCCCTTCTTTAAGATGTTCAATGCAGGTTATAGGGATTTCGCTATCGTTTCAGCCCTCCCTCTGAGTTGGTTATTTCGAGAGGCTGTGGTTTTTAGAGTGAAAATTTCCAAAAATTGAACCAGCCTAATGTTCAATATTGTATTTCGAGGGTTAAAGGCTGCAATTAATGCTTGTCTGCAAGATCTAATTTTTAAACCGTTAAATTCTTTTTTTTAGTAAGAGTCTCCTTTCAGCCGCCAGGGCTGGGCAAATGCAGACCACATGCATCAGGTTTTCATCTGCTAGATGACAGAGACGGCACTCCAGGGAGCCTACTTGCCGCTCCTTCTTCCATTTTGGCGTGAGGTCTAAAGTAGGGACTTCACCCAGCCTAAGTCTGAGAAAGGATTGCTTGATTTTCCTTGAGTAGGGGCCAGACATAAGTGGTGATTCTTTAAATGTTTTGTAGGAGTTAAGAATCAAGCAACTATGCTCCCTTTTGGCCAATGAGATCTTATCTTCTATCAAGCTCTGTAATTTACTTGCTTTATTCACTGCTTTATTGAAAATGGGGATGGGTAGAGACCGGTTCCATACTTCATCTAAGTTCAAAAGATTCTTACTTTTTTCTAGATACCTTATGTAGTTGGGGTTCCCTCTTTCTAGGATAATTTCCTGCCAGACTAGATTGGCTAAAGACCCTTTTGAAGCGTGACTCAGTTTGTAGCAGCATTTAGGGGCATATTTATACTCCGTTTGCGCCGAATTTGCGTCGTTTTTTTCGACGCAAATTCGACGCAAAACTAACTCCATATTTATACTTTGGCGTTAGACGCGTCTAGCGCCAAAGTTCATGGAGTTAGCGTCATTTTTTTCCGTGAACACCTTCCTTGCGTTAATGATATGCAAGGTAGGCGTTCCCGTCTTAAAAAATTACTCCGATGCATATGCGTCGTATTTATAATCCCGGGCCAAAATGACGCCCGGGAGTGGGCGGGTCTAAAAAACCCGCATTAGCGCCGGATTTTAGCACCTGGGTCAGGGCAGGCGTTAAGGGACCTGTGGGCTCAGAATGAGCCCACAGGTGCCCTCCCCTGCCCCCAGGGACACCCCCTGCCACCCTTGCCCACCCCAGGAGGACACCCAAGGATGGAGGGACCCACCCCAGGGACATTAAGGTAAGTCCAGGTAAGTATTTTTTTTTTTTTTTTTGTGGCATAGGGGGGCCAGATTTGTGCCCCCATACATGCCACTATGCCCAATGACCATGCCAAGGGGACAGAAGTCCCCTGGGCATGGCCATTGGGCAAGGGGGCATGACTCCTGTCTTTGCTAAGACAGGAGTCATTTCAATGGGGGATGGGCGTCGTAAAAAAATGGCGCAAATCGGGTTGTGGCGATTTTTTTGCCTCAGCCTGACTTGCACCATTTGTGGATGCCCATACGCCATTTTCCCCCTACGCCGGCGCTGCCTGGTGTACGTCATTTTTTTTAACGCACACCAGACAGCTCCGGCGGCTAACGCCGGCTAACGTCATTCAATAAATACGGCGCCGGCATGGTGCTTCAGAATGGCGTTAGCCGGCGCTAATTTTTTGGGCGCAAAACTGCGTTAGCGCAGTTTTGCGTAAAAAAGTATAAATATGGCCCTTAATGTATGCTGCCAGTCGGGCTAACGACTGTTTGACCAGCATAAATTCCAATCTGACCTGGGCTGGCGATGCACGTCCGGGCAGCCGAAAAACGCGCTTATATGTTTTTATCAGAAGTTTATCCAGAAGACCTACTTCCATCCCCCTCATTATTTCGGTCCCATAGGTAATAGATGGAAGTAGTTTCGCTCTCATTACAGCTGTTAATGGGTTCAGAGCATGACCACAGATTGAGATTGCTAGCTTGCAAAAGGCGTAAGTAAGGGCCTGCATATTGTTTTTTATAGCCTCTTTTTGTGGCGTGTAATTACCTCTAGCATCTACCACCAATCCTAGGTATCTGTATGATGTTACTTCCTCTAGGGTTTTCCCATTCATATGCCATTTGCCTTGCGTGGTTGGCTTGCGGTTTAAGGTAATCATTTTAGATTTGTTATGATTAATTTCTAAATCATTAGAACCTGAGTATTCTTCTAATGCCTTTAACAATTTCTGCATGCCTATTCTGGTATTACTGATTAGTAGTAGGTCATCTGCATATAATAGGTTGGATACTTGTTGACCGCCCAGTGATGGAGAGTGGGATGAGTGACCATTTAACTTGGCGGGGAGATCTGCTATGTACAGGTTGAAGAGTGTTGGAGCCAATACACAGCCTTGCTTCACCCCCACTGTTGTTTTGACTGCCCTGGATAGGTGAGAGCCTTCCCCCAATTTAACCTTTACCCAAGTATCAGAGTATAACATTTTGATGGCATTTAAAATAGGGTGTGGCAGCCCCCACTGTAGTAATTTGTCCCACATTTTGCCACGTGGGACACAGTCAAAAGCAGCTTTAAAGTCAACAAAACATAAATAAGTTGGAGTCCCCTTTGCTTTTGCTCTGTTTATGATCAAACCTAGCCCCATAAGATTTGTTAATGTTCCTTGGTGCTTGGTAAACCCGGTTTGATTAAAGGGTAGAATATTGTTCTCTGTAATCCAGGCTTCTAGATGTTTAAGCACACAGCAGGAAAAGTACTTGAGGTCAACGTCTAAAAGAGCGATTAGTCTGTAGTTGCTTGGGGAGAGCGCGCTCCCACCCTTATAGATGGGGTGGATTATTGAGCCTTTCCAGGATGCCGGGACAATGCCTGTTGTGATCACCTCATTAAACATTGCTGCCAGGAAATTGGCCCATCTTTCCGTGTCTTGTTTAAATAGTGCTTGCGGTAGGCCATTGGGGCTAGGGGCACAGTCCATTCGTGACTTTCCAATGATTTTTAATAGTTCTGGTGCCGTAAATTTCAAAGGTTCAGGGGTGTTGGGATCCCCACCAATCATATATGACTGCATTTGGGGGCCTTCTTCGATGGTTGATTCTTTTAGATGTGACCTTAAATGGGATACCCATACTTCCTCTGTTATGTTTGCGTTATTGCCTGCTTTTGCACCATTGTCTATTGTATTGATGATTTTCCAAAATCTTTTGGAGTCAGATGTTTTGGTCGCAAAATGTAGTTTGGCCCACAGGGCCTCCTGTTGGCCTTTTTTAAAGGTCCATAGAACCCTTTTATACAATTTCCTTTGCTCTCTAAGGGCGGTCAATATTGATCCATTATCTGGGCAGTTACGCAGTGACCTTAATAATTTACCTACTGCTGCTTTCCTTTTGCGCACTTGCAGCGGTAAAAGTGAACTTTGGCAGTGATTCAATTGTGCTCCCTTTCTCATGTTACTTAAGGAATCTTTTTTTATGAGGTTGTGGGCAAAGTTCTCCCAGACTGTTGTCAACTTTGACCCACTTGTGATAGTTGATTCTAGGTTCCGTAGGGCCTCTTCTGCTTGTCTTTCAATGGTGTCAGAGGACCACTTGAGTCGCTTTAGATTTTCGGAGCCTAGTGTCCCGTTTAGGGCTGCCACTTTCTCCGGTTTTTGCGGTGATGCACAAATCCCAAATACCTGTGGTTTGTGGTCGCTTTCCGTGCGGTCCATGATGGTAAAGGTGTTTACTAACTTATATAAAGCAGGGGGCACCAAAGTGTAGTCTAGATAGGAGACCGACTTCCCAGAGAATCTTGTCCTTGCCGGTGGAATATCCGGGCACTTCCGTCCGTTTAGCGCGAAGAGGCCTACTAATTCACAGGTGCGTATGAAACTCTCCCCTATTTTATCTTTCCTAAGTTTTTTTGGGAGGGTTTGGGCGGGCATTCTTGCAACTGTTTGGATGTGATCCTCACTGGGGTTGTGGAATAAGCCGAGATTGAAGTTGCCCGACATTAACCAGAATGCTGATTTTATTGTTCCTTTTATCCTTAATAGTTGAGTTAGAAGTTTGTTTGCTTCAATTTTTTTATTTTTAGGATTGATGTATGTGTTGAACAGAATCAATGGCTCCTGTGTGTTTTCCCCCCAATCGTCTAGCTGGAGCAATTGGAAAGGTTGGTCTTCCTCCTTATACTCAGGGATTTTTACCAAAAGGCTGGTGCTAACGTAAATGGCGAGGCCTCCCTTTGGCCTTCCACACCTATTTGTTTTCGTTGCTGGGCTAAGGTATTCCATGAATCCGATTATCGGTATTGATTCCATTGCCCAGGATTCCTGTATGAGTAAGATGTCAAAGGAGCTGAAAAAATGTATTACTGCAGGATCCTCCAGTTTTGACCGTAGGCCACCGACGTTCCAGGAGCAAATGGATAAAATGCCGTGTGCGGGTTGATCCTTACCAATTCAATTATTGCCCATCGGTCTTGGGGGTAAAACCGTCGCTACCCGTTCCCTATCTGGATACTTTTGTTGACCCAAGACCACTCTTTCCCTCCCGTCTTCTCTCCATACTTGGACTGTCAGCGGGTGGTTACGTGGATTCTCCTCACTACATCTTTCTTCAATGGGTCTGCTGGCCTGATGTACTCCTTTCAGAACTGACCATGTGCCTTTGGGAGTTCCCAGGTGTTGTGAGGCTAGTAACGGAGTTGGATAGCGGTCTCCTTTGTAGGTGGTTACCTCAATGCCCCAGGCTTTCAATAGGTCCTTTCTATTCAAGATCCGCTTTGGGATATCTGGTGCCGAGAAGATGGTGAGTGTTGGATCCGTGTGTTGGTTGCCTCTTGCTTGGATAAATTTTATAGCTGCCAGGTCCTCCGAGGCTACAAACTGAAGATCCGGTAAGGCTTTTATGATTCTTAAGATCGAAGAGCGATTAAGAACATCTGTGGGGGACCTGGAGGTGAATTCTGGAATCCAGAGTAACTGGAGGGTATTCGTGTCTGTTATACGTGACTGATTTTGCTCTATGCGCGGGTCTTGCTCCATATAGCCATCTTCCCTCTGACTAATGGCAGACTTGCTGCCCAAATTGACCAGTGTTAGTTGGGGAGGCAGCGCAGGTGTAATGGGTTTAAGTTTTGTGCTCTGCTGGACCCTTGTGGGGCTTGGTCTTCGGTTCGTTATAGTGCCAAACGCTTCGGGAGGTCTCAGGGGGGACCTTGTTAAGTGGGTGACGTCTGCTGTGGCTGGGAGTGTTGTCACATCTATTATTGTGTTAGAGCTTCTACTTGTGTGGGTAGTACTGTTTCTATTATACCCTCCATTGGACGTCGCCTGGTCTTTAGATGGGTCCTTTGATGAGTTGAATTGATGGGGTTGTGCGGACTTCCTTCCCTTCCTTGCCAGCTTTCGTTCTCTTTTTGAGAGGGTCCGAGTTATGGGAAACTCAGGGTTCCCAGGCTTATTGTTGTTCTGTAGCGGAGGATGATTCACCATGGGTTCCCAGTGGACACTTGCTAGTTGGCGGCTGTCAGCCAATATTCTCTCCTCACTTAAAAACGATGAGACAGGCGCAAGGGAGGAAAGGGGCTGCTGCTCTTTTGTTTCTGCTCCCTCAGAGTAGATTTTAGCATGGTGGCGAGGGGTTTAGGCCATGTATGTTCATCCTTCCGGGTGGAGCGGATTTCTTGAAGTATTCCCTCTAAGATTTGCAGCAGTTGAGATATCTTTTCTACTACCTCTTTACAGGAACAAATTGTATAGTCATTAGAGTGAGTGACTTGCGCCCTTGTTATAAGTGCGGAGACAAATACTGCCAGGGTGTTTAGCAAGTCAACTTGAATGTCCATTTTGTTTGAATGAAATTGCAGCGCCATGACCGTTGCTTGCATTGAATTTAGGATTGCAGCCCACATTTCTTCTGACCTGACTGCCACGGGGGCTTGTGACTTTAAGTCGGGCGCTTGGTTACCACTTGATAGAACTTTGTTTATTGTTGTTTTATGGGGGACTTTCTGTGCCGCTGTCACTGTTTCTGTTTTTACTGGCCCGTTTGTGATGACCTGTTCTATACCCCAGAGGTCCTGTTCTTCTTTTTCACAGTTATACATTGGGAATGAGTGAAGTTTTGGACTTTGACAGAATAGGCCACTGTTGTGGCTGCTTAAGAATGTTGGGCACAGTCTAGAATCTGTGTCATAGAGATTCTAAGTGAGTGGTCTGGAGAGAGTCGAGAGTGAGAGATACTCGACGGTTGAAGGAAGGGGAGCTTACGCTGCTGTTGGGTTGGTGGTTTCTGAATAAAGCTCTTTACACTAAATTACCGTGTCAGAGCATAACACTGGCGACGAGCTGACCACCAACCCAGAACCCACGGATTTTCCTACTCTGCTCTTCTGTCGTTACGCCATCCCACATGGGTTTGCTGCGCTTCTCCTACCTGCTCGGATGAAGGTGCCTGTTTCCTGGTTGTAAGGAGGGTCTTCTCTGTGTTGACGGCAGAGTGAGCGTCTTCGGCGGCCTCCATCGAGTCTTCCCTGTGTCAGCGGCAGTGTAAGGGTTGTCCGCGGTCTCCACTTGGTGGGTGTGAACACACGGTCCAGGAACATTTCCTATCTGTTCTGGACAGTGGATTTGTTTCCGTTCTCCTTTTGTTCTTTTTTTTTTTTTCCTTCTCATTTTCGAGCCGGTTACAGTTTTTAGACCAGCGCGGGCCTCTAACGGACCTGGCGCGCTCGAGGGTGCACGCGCATTTGTTGCTACAGGAGCCTAGAAACGCGGCCCTGGCAACAGGAAGCATACAGTAGGCCTAATAACGCAAGCCTGCATTGCGTGCGCAGCCATAGCAACGCTGCCTTGCAACGCGCTTGCGTTTTGATCGTCCAAGCCAGATACATATATATTATTTTGTTGTGCAGTGTTACATTGTTTAAAGAGACTTTCTTCTACATTGGACTTAAGACTTACAACTGCAAGTTACCTTATTGTATACACATTATGGCTACTCCTACAATGTCTCAGCCTCCTCCTTTTCTAACGGATAAAGGCGACCCGATTCTTCCGTGGAAGCGTTGGAAGAATCTTTTTGATTCCTATTTAATAGCGATAGGAGGGGAAAAGTTCTCTCCTGCAAGGAAACAAGCAGTCTTGTTGCACAATTTAGGAATTGAAGGCAGGAATATCTATGATAGTCTTGAGACCTTGTCCTTTGGAGGGGCAGAAGGTGAACCCAGAGACTGCTATGAGATGTCTGTGGCCATTTTAGCAGCACACTTTGAATTCAAACTCAATGTTGTTCTTGAGAGACACAAGTTTTTTGCACGCTCACAAGGGAAGTCTGAAAGTGTGGGTAATTACGTTGCTGTTTTGCGCACGTTAGCACGCACTTGTGATTTTGGTGACATCACGGATTCTTTGATTCGTGACCAACTCGTCCGATGTACTAACAACAAGAGAGTTCAAGAGAAGCTACTGATGAAAAACCCAGACTTAAGAGAGGCCATTGCAATTGTTGAAGGGATGGAGAGCACCAATAGTTGGATTAAGGAGATGAATGGAGAGAACGACTTGTGCATGGTTCACTGCATCTTCGGGAGGAAGTCTTGAAGGTTAGCGGTGACAGTGACAGTAAAACCCCAGGATTTACCCAAGAGAGGAAGAGAGAGCCTAGACTTCAACGTTGTTTCCGTTGTGGTAATACAGGACACACTGCGAACAGTCCTAATTGTTTCGCACGGAATTCTCAGTGCAGGAAGTGTGGGAAGAAAGGGCACTATGCTAGAGTCTGCAATAGTGACAAGAACAATATAGATGCTGTCACTGAGAATGTTAACAAGATGATCCTATGCATTGATTCGGATTCCGGCAACATTGTGAATGATTCTGGAATGGTAGATGTAGGACCTGTAACCATGCCTGAGTGTGCTATTAAGCTTGATGGGAAAATGGTGACAGTATTAGCTGACTCGGGTTCTCCTTATACTATGGTGGGTGACAAGAATTACCGGGCAATTTTTGGGGAGGATTTCCATTCGTTAACAGCACCTGATATCAACCCTGTCAGTTATGGGGGGTCTAAAATAGAAGTGATTGGCTATAAGATCATGCGTATTCAATTCCAAGGTAAGGCCACTGTAGGAAAGGTTTATGTGGCAAAACGTGGGAACAATCTACTAGGATGGCGTCACCAACGTGATATGGGGATTAAATTGGACCCCAATGCCAAGAGTCAGGTTATGGTAGTGAATGATAGCAACTTGGATCTTAATATTCTGAAGGATTTCCCTACTGTGTTCAGAGAAGAACTAGGTTGTCTGTCCAATTTTGAACACAGAATTATTCTTAAGAAGAATGCCACTCCTTCTGTGCATAAAGTGAGGAGAGTTCCGAAATTAATGTTAGAACCTCTCAAAGTGGAGCTTAACAAGCTTTTGGATGCTGGTGTGGTTGAGGAGATAGAGTCCTCTGAATGGTTGGCTCCCATTGTTCTAGCACCGAAGGACAATGGGAGACGAATTTGCATGTGTGTGGACCTCAGAGACCTTAATAAGCATATTTGGGTTGATCGCCAACCCCTGCCCAATATTTCTGAGGAATTGTCTGGGCTGGGTGGTTCAAAAGTATTTAGTGTACTAGATTTGTCGTCAGCATATCACCAGGTCGTTTTACACCCAGACTCTAGACACCTCACGTCATTTGTAACACCGCTAGGAGCTTATCAATTTCGTAGAATGCCTTTTGGGCTGGCCTCCGCTGCTGCCTGTTTCCAACGCATTATGAGGAAAGTTTTGGAGGGGGTTTTGGGAGTCTTATTCTTTCAAGACGACATTTTGGTTCATAGCAAAACGTTAGAGGAACATGACGGAATCCTTAGAGAAGTATTGTGTAGACTGGCTGGTTCTGGCCTCACGGTTAAGAAGGAAAAGTGCAAGTTTAGAGTTTCTTCTGTAACCTACCTTGGTCATACTATTTCCAGTGAAGGGATTAAACCCAAGTTTGAGTTGGTTGATTCTATTGTCAGCGCCCCTGAACCCAAAAACAAGGAGGGGGTGAGATCCTTTTTAGGGCTGGCAGAGTATTATTCTAAATTTGTTGCCAACTTTTCGAGCGTGACCCAACCCTTGAGATCCCTATTGAAAAAGGGAAACAAATTTGCATGGACTGGTGACTGTGCAGCTGCCTTCACCTTTGTGAAAGACTGCATTGGGAAAATGCCCACCTTAGGCCATTTCGACACACACGCTAAAACCTTCTTGTACACTGATGCCAGTGTAACTGGACTGGGGGCGGTGTTAATCCAAAGAGTAAGTCAAGAGGAGAAAGTAATTGCCTTTGCTTCCCGTTCTCTGAAGGGGTCAGAACAACAGTATTCCGTTATTGAGAGGGAGGCTCTTGCGTGCTCATGGGCAGTCAAGCATTTCAGATTCTATCCGTGGGGATTACCCTTTGTTGTGAGAACTGATCACAGACCCCTCGTACAAATTTTCTCTCCAAAGAAAAGTGAGGGATTGACACCTAGAATAAAGAGGTGGGTTGAAGGGTTAATGGAGTATAATTTTTCTGTTGAGTATGTGCCCGGGCCAAAGAATACGGTAGCAGATTTCTTGTCTAGAAGTTCGATTGATAGTTATGACGAAAGCGAGGATGAGAGTGTCATTAGCTGGGTGAATGAGTTGGCTATAAATGAAGATGAGTGGAAGACTGCTGTGGATCAAGATTCCATTAGACATGAACTTGCTGGTTTCATTGTGAGAGGGTGGCCGGACTATAAGGACATTCCTGAACCTTTGAAGAGTTACTGGAACATTAGGGATGAACTGTCTTTAAGTGGTCGCGAGGTATTAAGGGGTACCAAATGCATACCTCCCATTGGTTTAAGAAGTAAAATCATCAATTTGGCTCACGAGGGTCATTTGGGCAGAAATCTCACCAAATCAAGGTTGAGATCGATATATTGGTGGCCAGGGTTGGATCGTGAGGTCGAAGCGACAGTTAAAGATTGTGTAACATGTGCACGAAATGACAAGAGTAAAGTGGTATCGAAACCCCCACTTTCCCCAGTTGCTGTGCCTGAAAGGCCCTGGGTGAAGCTAGGTCTAGATTTTATGGGCCCTTTCCATCTTCTCCCTGCTAGTGAACGGTATGTCATTCTCATGGTGGACTATACTTCAAGATGGGTAGTGACCAAGTGTGTTAACTCCATAGATACCAGGACGGTGATTGAGTTTCTAATGGAGGAATTCTCACGAGAGGGTGTACCCAGCCATTTGGTTACAGATAACGGGGTACAGTTGACATCCGTGGAGATGAAGTCCTTCTTGGACTCTTTAGCTATTGTGCATTTGAGAACTGCCTTGTACTTACCCCAGGCCAATGGTCTTGCAGAACGTATGAACAGGATGGTGAAGTACTGTGTCCAGGAAGCAGTTGAGACTCGGGTTCCTCTTGGGAGTCTCCTGAGAGACCAATGGTGGGCATATCGTAGTACTCCCAATAGCGTTACTGGAATCGCCCCTTTTGAGTACATGAGGGGAAGGTTGGGCTGTAACAAGATGTTCCCAGCGTGGTTCAGAGATAAGTTGGGATCATGTGTTCCTGAGAAACTTGACCATGAGAAACTTGGTAAAGCGTCCATGCGTAGGAGCAATCATCAACAAAAGTACAAATTGCGGTATGATTCCAAATCGTGTGTGTCCGATGTTGCATGGAAGGTTGATGACTTGGTATGGCTGAAAGACCCTAATTACAAAACAAAAGGGAGGTCAAGTTTCAAAGGTCCTTTCCGTATTAAGGAGGTGAGGAAAAATGTGGTTGTGCTGGATAATGGTCTTGTGTGGAGTATGTCCAGAATTGCAAAATGGAACTGTCCCAGGATTGATTGCGATAATCTGGCTAACCGAGGAGCAAACCACACCGCAAGGGATGAGTCCAAGGTAACACCATGCAAGACAACTCCTTTCAGACTCCGTTCTAAACCATTGTGGTGGAAGGACTATGGGGCATATTTATACTCCGTTTGCGCCAAATTTGCGTCGTTTTTTTCGATGCAAATTCGGCGCAAAACTAACGCCATATTTATACTTTGGCGTTAGACGCGTCTAGCGCCAAACTATGAGTAAAGAGCGTAATTTTTTTGCGTGAACGCCTTCCTTGCGTTAATGAGATGCAAGGTAGGCGTTCCCGTCCAAAAAACTGACTGCGCCGCAAATGCGTCGTATTTATACTCCCGGGCAAAAATCACGCCCGGGAGTGGGTGGACCAAAAAACCCAGCATTTGCGCCGGATTTTAGCGCCTGGGTCAGGGCAGGCGTTAAGGGACCTGTGGGCTCAAAATGAGCCCACAGCTGCCCTCCCATGCCCCCAGGGACCCCCCCTGCCACCCTTGCCCACCCCAGGAGGACACCCAAGGCTGGAGGGACCCACCCCAGGGACATTCAGGTAAGTTCAGGTAAGTATATATATATATTTTTTAAATATTTTTTTTTGGCATAGGGGGGCCTGATTTGTGCCCCCCTACATGCCTCAATGCCCAATGGCCATGCCCAGGGGACATAAGTCCCCTGGGCATGGCCATTGGGCAAGGGGGCATGACTCCTGTCTTTACTAAGACAGGAGTCATTTAAATGGCGTCTGGGCGTCGTTAAAAATGGCGCAAATCGGGTGGAGGCGATTTTTTGCGTCAACCTGACTTGCACCATTTTTAAGACGCCCTAGCGCCATTTTTCCCAACGCCGGCGCTGCCTGGTGTACGTGGTTTTTTTCCACGCACACCAGGCAGCGCCGGTCTGCTTGCGCCGGCTAACGCCATTCAATAAATACGGCGCCTGCATGGCGCTTCAGCATGGCGTTAGCCGGCGCAACATTTTTTGACGCTAAACTGCGTTAGCGCAGTTTAGCATCAAAAAGTATAAATACGGGCCTATGTTTCTTGAATTCTGACGTTTCTCTTTCTGCATACTTCTGTGCAATTTAGATTTCTGTATTACCATGTTTATTTCTGCCATTATATTGTCATATTGTTGCTTATTTGTTTTTATCCACACACATATGTATATATATTTTCTCTTTTCTTTTTTTATCCTTATGTATTTCTTCTCTAGTGTAATAAGGGGGATGTGTTGTGGCTGCTTAAGAATGTTGGGCACAGTCTAGAATCTGTGTCATAGAGATTCTAAGTGAGTGGTCTGGAGAGAGTCGAGAGTGAGAGATACTCGACGGTTGAAGGAAGGGGAGCTTACGCTGCTGTTGGTGGTTTCTGAATAAAGCTCTTTACACTAAATTACCGTGTCATAGCATAACAGCCACCTTCCTGAGATTCTTGTTCTAAATGTTCTGCGATTGCTACCAGTTCTGAGTCCAGGATGGGTAGTTTCGCTGGACTAGATGTCCATTGGCATTTAGTGGCATCTAGGGGTTTATTACATAGAGTTAAGTCTTGCCTAGGATTGTAGAGGGATCCTGGTGAAGGGGTAGCTGGCATCGCATTGTCCTGAACTATACTTGATGCGTCTACTTTCATGGGGTGATTTTTCCTGATCACTACTGTTGGCGATAGGGGGGGGGGGGAGGAGGAGAATTCATTCTGAGTTTCTTTTCGCTGCTTCCTTGCTGTTGCCGGTGTTGGCTGAGTGGGGTTATTTCCCCAAAATTTGTTTGGGTTGGAGCCAGGGAGTCAAACCTTTTTCTGGTGGCAATGGTACCAGCAGTAGGGAAATAGTCGGTTATCTTGTGATGCTTGGGAGAGGCTACGGTCTCTGGAACCCCCTCCGGCGGAGTCGCCGGTTTCCAAAAGCCGGGCTCGCCCCAGATCGTTTCTTCAATGCTTGAAATTTGGTCACCTCCCCCGCGTGTGCCCTTTGTTAGGTTTTGCCTCCTGCCTGGGAGGGGGTGGGGGGAGATCCTGTTCGCTGCTTGCTCTCCTTTTTGGGGTTGCTTCATCCAGAGCCAGCTCTCCCTTCCTTTTTCTCTTTCCTTGTTTTGCTGGACGGTTGGTAATACTGCCTCGTGCTTTGCCTGATCTCATGATCGGTATGTTTTGCTGCCTTGGAGCAGGATGATTTTGGGTGGGCTGTTGGAGTGAGGGAGAAGGGCCTTGTTGGGCCTTGTTGGGCCTTTTGTTGTTTTGGGGCAGTTAGGAGTGCCGTCCAAATTTTTGGACGCAAATTCGGCGCAAAACTAACGCCATATTTATACTTTGGCGTTAGACGCGTCTAGCGCCAAACTATGAGTAAAGAGCGTCATTTTTTTGCGTGAACGCCTTCCTTGCGTTAATGAGATGCATGGTAGGCGTTCCCGTCCAAAAAACTGACTGCGCCGCAAATGCGTCGTATTTATACTCCCGGGCAAAATTCACGCCCGGGAGCGGGTGGACCAAAAAACCCCGCATTTGCGGCGGATTTTAGCGCCTGGGTCAGGGCAGGCGTTAAGGGACCTGTGGGCTCAAAATGAGCCCACAGCTGCCCTCCCATGCCCCCAGGGACCCCCTCTGCCACCCTTGCCCACCCCAGGAGGACACCCAAGGCTGGAGGGACCCACCCCAGGGACATTCAGGTAAGTTCAGGTAAGTATATATATATTTTTTTTTAATATTTTTTTTTGGCATAGGGGGGCCTGATTTGTGCCCCCCTACATGCGTCAATGCCCAATGACCATGCCCAGGGGACATAAGTCCCCTGGGCATGGCCAATGGGCAAGGGGGCATGACTCCTGTCTTTACTAAGACAGGAGTCATGTAAATGGCGTCTGGGCGTCGTTAAAAATGGCGCAAATCGGGTGGAGGCGATTTTTTGCGTCAACCTGACTTGCACCATTTTTAAGACGCCCTAGCGCCATTTTTCCCAACGCCGGCGCTGCCTGGTGTACGTGGTTTTTTTCCACGCACACCAGGAAGCGCCGGTCTGCTTGCGCCGGCTAACGCCATTCAATAAATACGGCGCCCGCATGGCGCTTCAGAATGGCGTTAGCCGGATCAAAAATTTTTGACGCTAAACTGCGTTAGCGCAGTTTAGCGTCAAAAAGTATAAATACGGGCCTATGTTTCTTGAATTCTGACGTTTCTCTTTCTGCATACTTCTGTGCAATTTAGATTTCTGTATTACCATGTTTATTTCTGCCATTATATTGTCATATTGTTGCTTATTTGTTTTTATCCACACACATATGTATATATATTTTCTCTTTTCTTTTTTTATCCTTATTTATTTCTTCTCTAGTGTAATAAGGGGGATGTGTTGTGGCTGCTTAAGAATGTTGGGCACAGTCTAGAATCTGTGTCATAGAGATTCTAAGTGAGTGGTCTGGAGAGAGTCGAGAGTGAGAGATACTCGGCGGTTGAAGGAAGGGGAGCTTACGCTGCTGTTGGTGGTTTCTGAATAAAGCTCTTTACACTAAATTACCGTGTCATAGCATAACAGCCACCTTCCTGAGATTCTTGTTCTAAATGTTCTGCGATTGCTACCAGTTCTGAGTCCAGGATGGGTAGTTTCGCTGGACTAGATGTCCATTGGCATTTAGTGGCATCTAGGAGTTTATTACATAGAGTTAAGTCTTGCCTAGGATTGTAGAGGGATCCTGGTGAAGGGGTAGCTGGCATGGCATTGTCCTGAACTATGCTTGATGCGTCTACTTTCGTGGGGTGATTTTTCCTGATCACTACTGTTGGCGATAGGGGGGGGGGGGGGAGGAGGAGAATTCATTCTGAGTTTCTTTACGCTGCTTCCTTGCTGTTGCCGGTGTTGGCTGAGTGGGGTTATTTCCCCAAAATTTGTTTGGGTTGGAGCCAGGGAGTCAAACCTTTTTCTGGTGGCAATGGTACCAGCAGTAGGGAAATAGTCGGTTATCTTGTGATGCTTGGGAGAGGCTACGGTCTCTGGAACCCCCTCCGGCGGAGTCGACGGTTTCCAAATGCCGGGCTCGCCCCAGATCGTTTCTTCAATGCTTGAAATTTGGTCGCCTCCCCCGCGTGTGCCCTTTGTTAGGTTTTGCCTCCTGCCTGGGAGGGGGTGGGGGGAGATCCTGTTCGCTGCTTGCTCTCCTTTTTCGGGTTGCTTCATCCAGAGCCAGCTCTCCCTTCCTTTTTCTCTTTCCTTGTTTTGCTGGACGGTTGGTAATACTGCCTCGTGCTTTGCATGATCTCATGATCGGTATGTTTTGCTGCCTTGGAGCAGGATGATTTTGGGTGGGCTGTTGGAGTGAGGGAGAAGGGCCTTGTTGGGCCTTGTTGGGCCTTTTGTTGTTTTGGGGCAGTTAGGAGTGCCGTCCTCCAAAAAGAGGCTCTAACGGATGTTGATATCTGAGTGTGCGATCGCCCTCAGGGGATTTTGGAGTTTTTGAGGGCCCGAGTCCGGAGATACTGGACCGTGCCAGTCCTTGTTGTGTTGTGATGGTCTCTCCTGCACCTGGCGCTTGCTGCCCTGGGCAAGGGCGGGTGGAGGAGCAGGGCAAAGAGGGGGGCGGGAGGGGTAAGACCACGGACTGCCTGGTGGGTCTACCAGGATGGGTCGGGGTGGGGGGTGCTGCGCGCCCTTGCAGTGGGACCAATACCAGAGCCTGCACCAGCTTCCCTCCGCCCTGTTGCCCTCCTTGCCCCTCTTGCCCCTTTCCCCTTCGCCCTCCGCCCTCGCCCTTTGCCCTCTGTTGCTCACTTGCCTCTTGCTGGGTGGTCGTGGGCAGCACCTGGAGCACCTGGAGCACCTGGAGGAGAGGGCCGATAGCGAATGTCCTGAGCCTGATGCTGATGCTTGATGCCTGGTGTGCAGTCCTTGAGGGGTCCTTTCTTCTTCTTGCCACCCAAAGATTTACAGGACAAAGGACCCCCTATGCCCCTATGCCCCCCGCAAGCCGCACCCGCGATCGGGCCGCTTCCGCGGGGGTCCGCGGAGGGGGGAGGGGATGGGGGACGCTGACCTCCTCTGCTCGCTGTCACGGTGCTGGGGGCACCCGTGGCAGGCTCGATTGAGAGTCAAGCTATGGGTAGGGCGCTCCCGATGGTCCCGTGATCCGTGGCCCGTGATCCGGAGGCTGGGAGGCTCACCAGTGCGGGCGAGCTGTGTGCGGCGCTCGGCACACTGACCCGAGAACCGGAACCGGAAATGCCTCTCATCGGGACCGGAAATGCCTCTCACACGGAACGTATGCAGACTTGATAGGGCCACAATCCAGAACTGATTTCAGCTATCCGCCACCCCACAGGTATCACCACTCTAGTGCAGGTCCTGTCAGTGCTCCATTTCCTGGCAAGTGGTTCCTTCCAAGCTACAGTGGCCATAGCCTCAGGGATGTCTCAGCCAATGTTCTCAAACTTGCTAACCAGAGAGTTGTCTACCCTGCTGAAACACATGCACAGCTACATCGTATTCCCCCAGGTGCAGGAATTGGCCACAGTGAAGGCTTACTTTTATGCCCTGGAACATATCCCCAACATCACTGGTGCCATTGATGGTACACATATTGCATTTGTCCCCCCCCCCGGAGAAATGAACAAGTTTTCAAAAATAGAAAAAGCTTTCACTCTCTGAATTGAATGTGCTAATGGTGTGTTTGGCAGACTAGTACATATCCCATGTCAATGCCAAGTATTCTGGCTCTGTGCATGATGTCTTCATCTTGAGGAATAGTAGCATTCCATATTTGATGTTTCAACTCCAGAGGCACCGGGTGTGGCTAATAGGTGAGCCCATGATACCCACCCAGTTGATGTAGGTATATGGGTGTGGGTTTGGCCCTAAGGGTGAGTATGTGGCTAAAAGGTATCCCTTGAATATTTGCAGGTGACTCTGGTTACCCCAACCTCTCATAGTTACTGACCCCAGTGAGGAATGCCAGGGCAAGGGCAGAGGAACGTTACAATGAGGCACATAGGCGAACAAGGAGGATCATTGAGAGAACCTTTGGCCTCCTGAAAGCCAGATTCCGGTGCCTCCATCTGATAGGTGGATCCCTGTACTACTCACCCAAGAAGGTGTGCCAGATCATTGTTGCATGTTGCATGTTGCACAACCTGGCCTTGAGACGCCAGGTGCCTTTTCTGCAGGAGGATGAGCCTGGAGATGGTTGTGTGGCAGCAGTGGAGCCTGGGGACATTGACGAAGAGGAGGCAGAGGAAGAAGATGTGGACAACAGAAGTACACTCATTCAACAGTACTTCCAGTGACACACAGGTAAGACACTGTAACTTCACCTTCCATTGCAGTATTGTGTTTGACATTTCTATGGCCACTTGCTGTACCCTTTGGCATCTCTATTTTCAGATCTCTGTGCCCCACTATGGCTCCTGGTGTGTTTACTGCTGCCCACTACAGGTCATACCTATGTTAATATTACAGTACATTTGAATTGTAATGTTATCAGTTTGTGAAACTAATAAATTTGTCATAGAATTAACAGACTCCATACTTGAATTTGTTCAAAGGGTGTTTATTTATGTGCCAATAGGTGGAGGGGGTATTGCAATGGCTGGGTTGCTGATGGAGGAAAGTCCAGGGTAGTGTCCTTTCTATTTCTATCACAGGTGCATTGTCCATAGGGGCATAGGAAGTGGAGCAATGGAAGTTCAAGGTGGACAGGGTGACAGAGTGGGACAGAAGGGTGACAATCAGGAGAGTCCTATTTCCTGGCAGGGATCTTGGTAATGTTCTCTGGCTTCTGCCTGGATCGCAGGGACCATTTGCGGGGTGGTTCTCCTTCTGCAGGGGGTGGGGTGCTGGTGGCCTGTTGGTCCTGTGGCGGAGCCTCCTGTGCACTAGCGCCTGCAGAGGTGGAGGGCTGTTCATCGTTTTGTTACATAAAAGGTACAAGGGTCCAAGCGGGGAACTTCCTGTAGAGAATGCCGTTTTATAAGGCTGTGGGAACTTGTCACCGAAGGGCCTGGGCCCTAGCCCTCCTCATGAAGAAATACTGTACTATGAAATGGTGAGAAACCCACTTAGGCAGTGTCATAGGTCAAGTTCAACACATTGTTTATTGTGGAATATAGAGGCAAAGACTTCCCCTGGCATAGTTGGATTTCTTAGTGCATCAACAACCAAGGATGGTTTGAATATGGGGGGTCTCCTGCTAAGAAATAGGACATATATTCAACAATGATTCACTCACTGAATAATTGCGGCACCAGATATTGCACACACACATACAGGGCAGATGTGACTTACCAACCAGCCAGGTTTTCTCTGAGTACAGTTGTGAAATCAGCTGGGGTATGGTGCTGTTCTGCATTATGAAGAAATCATGGGCTGAACCCGAATAACAGGCACAGACATGTGAAATGCAGATATCCGCCAAACAGACAACTTACACATTGATGGTATGGAAGTTCTTTCTGTTGCAGTATACTTGTTCATTGGCCTGCGGTGGCACCAAGCCAACATATGTGCTATCAATTGCCTCCACCACATGTGAGATATGTGCAAATCCAAAAAAGTCAGCCTTCACATGGGCTAAATCCTCAGGTCGGGGCGTACTGGATATAGCTGTCCAGGTGTTTCAACATTGCTGAGAGGACTTCCTTTCAAAGTCTGACTGAACATAGGTTGAGACATACCAGCAGATAGGGTCACTGTATGTTGGAAGGACCCTGTGGCTAACAATTGCAATTTTGACATGACTTGTTCAATGGTTGGTATGCTGGTTGGATAACTAATAGGTGGCATCAGATCAGGCTCCAAATGACAACGTAAGTTCACTATTGTTTGCATATTCTGAAGGTAGAGCAGGATGATGTGTCCTTCTTCCGTAGTCAGAAAGTCTTGGAGTGGACGGTAGACAGGAGGTTGTCCCATCCTCGTTCTCCCTGGGTACCTATGTATGACAAGACATGCTTTTTAACATTAGTCAGTTTGTCTGCAGCAATATACATGATGCATGTCAATTATATCATGTGACAAGGCATTTTTGAATGGATAGACATGGGAACCAGTACACAGCACAGCTGCAAAGGACACAATGGTCACATGTGCCCACCATGGTTTTCCACACATATGGCCACAGCATGTACATGGACCAAACTCAAGATGTGCAACACAATTGTCCCTCAAAATGTGACTGGATATCCCTACCCATTAAATGACCATCTGTGGTGATGAACCCGTACCCACTGTTAAATGCTATATGTGCCCTGTAACATACTACAATGGTGTTTGATAAGTAGAACCTACATGACAACGCAGGGTAAGCATGTTCGTTACGTAAAAAAAATACTTTTTGCAGGTGTGATGCAGTTTATATAGCCCAATACAGCATTTCAGGCCACCACAATGGCGGCTGCTGGACCTACTCCACTGGATATTAGTAACTTGTTGCGACCACCTGCGGAAGTCGTCAAGGTGGTAGGTGGTTGTAACCACAGTGGACACAGCCATAGGCTAACATTGTTGCCAGTGGTGTCATGGGCCAATGGCTGTGTTTTCACTGGCAGTGATGACGGCGTAAGTGGCAGACGTGACAGGCATGTTCTGCAGATTCACTCACTTGACTCCTGACACTGTTGCTAGCAAAACCTCCATGACATGAGCTGCTGTGTGCTGACTCCGGGAGCAATCATGCAAAGTCCAGCAGATGATAGGGCCCTTGCCTTCTCACCAGAGGATCTGGAGAGGCTAGTGAATGAGCTCCTACCCCTGGATGGACAGCTCTTTGGCTCGCAAAAGGAGCAGGTGAGGACCTCCTGTGCACAATTGTCTCCGTACTTCACCACCTTTTCTCTCCTCACAAGTTAGGATGTGCCCATGTGTGCCAGTTAGACCACTGATGCACCTGTTATTGCAGCCTGTGTGGCATCAATGACATGGATAGTGTGCAGGTAATGGTGGCCAGTGGCATATGATACGTTATTGGTGGCCAGTGCCATATGTTAAGTTCAGTCACATTGTGTTTTGTGAAGTCTCTTGTGAAGGTCCTAGATCATCCTTGTGTTGGATGCACACAACTAACTAATGAGACATTATTGCCATCCACTAACATCTCTTTCCTCAGGATTGCTGTAGATATCAGACAACATGTATGTGCATGACAGCATGAGCTGTGTATGCATGCTGTATGAGTCAGGTGAGAGTCATTCGAGCAATGTGTATCATGCCATAGATCTTTAAACACAGATCTGGTCTTGCTAAACTGTTGTGTGGAAGGCATATCATGAGTCACACTGCCCTTCAGGTTGCCACAGCTTATCCTAGGTTCCATACTGTGAGATACATGTGATAGGGCCTATCATATGTATCTCACAGTATGGAACCTAGTATAAGGTGTGGGAGAGTCACTGTGACTATGCAATTGTGGCACTGTGCCAAATTGTCGCCACAAGAGTTTGTAATCAGTCCGACACTTAGGCGCCTATCCACGTCAGGCCTTTTCTCATGGAATGAAAATATGTTGTCTTATAAAAACAATGTGTAGCCCAAGGGAAAACAGGGAGGTCATTCCAGCCAGGATACCATCCATGCTACATGCCATTTAATTGCTTTCCTCAGCATTGTCTCTACAGCCAACCCAGGAGACTTCAGGCCAACCTCTTTCCTTCATGTAATTGGTTTGGTGCTCCTCTCATGGACTAAGCATGGACAGATTGGTCTATCTCTGCTATGCTCCCACTTAGGTGTTAAGGGCTAGGTAGGATTCACTTCTGCATATTATTCCAACATGTTGGGACTGTTATTTTCTTCTCGCTGGGCACCACTATTTTAATATTGTTATTCCTCATTGCTGTAATGATTGCATCACATATATTTTATTATAGATTGCAGTATTTTCAATTAATGTATTAAAAACCATCCCGCAGCTCCGTCTTTGCCTGCATGTATGTGTATGAGTCTTTTTGCTAATGAGAGAAAGGGGAAGGCCTTGTCAACCATGACTTCCTCTCAAATGTCACTGAGTGTCATGTTCAGTCTTCCCCAAATCAACTTTTCTTTCAAGTTCAGTGAGGTACTGCTAGCTAGCCAGAAGGGTTAGGCCTGCAGTTGTCAAGCAATGTGAGATCCGACTCAGTCCCCCACACTCGGTGGTGCTGTTTCATAAAGTGCAGCAGTCTTGTTACTATGACGGGAGTCGATGACACTTGTTTGTAGTCCTGTTGATGTATTTTTCTTTTCTTCAGTTGTTTCGCTGGCATCTCCAAATCTTTGAAAGCCCTACAGAGAACATAAAATACACATAGGTGGTCATTACAATCCTGCCGGTCGGTGTTAAAGCAGCAGTAAGACCGCCAACAGGCCGGCGGGAAAAAAAATGGAATTACGACCGTGGCGGAAACCTCCAACAAAGACAGCCACTTTAACACTCCGACCGCCACGGCGGTACACACAAACAGCACGGTGGTCACCGCCAACAGACAGGCGGGAGACAATGGGGGTCATTCCAACCCTGGCGGTCGGAGTTAAAGCGGCGGCTAACCCGCCAACAGGCTGGCGGTTTAAAAAATGGAATTTTGACCCTGGCGGAAACCGCCAACAGAGACCGCCACATTAACACTCCGCCCGCCACGGCGGGACAAACAAACAGCGCGGCGGTCACCGCCAACAGACAGGCGGGAGTCAATGTACCACCCACCCTATCACAACCCACCAATCCGCCACCTTTTCGGGGGCGGTAGCCCCGTCGATAAAAACACGGCGGAAACAGACATTTCAAACGGAAAACGCTCACCTCCATACACCCCACGAGGAATCTGGACAGCATGGAACCCGAACTACACATCCTACCAGCTATTGTATTCCTGCTCCTCTACCAGGAGCACGAACGCCGGCGAAGAAGACAACGGTGATTACTGCACCTACGACACAGGGGAGGGGGGAGGAGAAAATATTACGGGCACACATACGCTCCACACCCACCACCACCCTCACCCACTACAACACACACATCAATGCATAGCAATACATAACTGTTACAACCCCCAAATCCCCCGGAAGAATGCAAAGACAAAATGAAATGATCATAAACAGTCGAATAAATTGTATTATTGGCATATAAAAATATCACACATTTAAAACTAATATATACATAAATATTAAAAGTCCGATACTTTTAGCAGTCATTGTCCGTGGACCACTGGGCCCAAATCACATGGGCAAGGCCCACACAGGATACCTGACACCAATGGAGAGAACACTGCAGGGGCATCAGATAGAAAAACTACAGGCACCTCAGGGGGAAGGGGGGGCACCTCAGCCACATGAGTCAGCGACGCCAGATCCATGAGGGGCCTCCATGGCCACTGTCCCATCCTGGGGAGTGCAAAGCCACAGTCTCTCAAGTCCATACAGTGGGTGGCTTGCCCACTGTACCATCCTGGGGAGTGCAAAGCCACAGTCTCTCAAGTGGATGACAGTGTCCACTGGTTCTGGAGGGGGACTGGTGCCCAGAGTGCTTCGTGCAGCCCTGCCCGACACAGATGCGGCACTGCCCCTTCCGCCAATGGGCCAGCGGTGCTCGAGATGAAGGGCCCAGTTCAGCGGTGCTTGAGACGGCGGTGCCCAGCGGAGCGGTGCTTGAGATGAAGGGCCCAGTGCAGCGGTGCTTGAGATGAAGGGCCCAGTGGAGCGGTGCTTGAGATGAAGGGCCCAGTGCAGCGGTGCTTGAGACGGCGGTGCCCAGCGGAGCGGTGCTTGAGATGAAGGGCCCTGTTCAGCGGTGCTTGAGACGGCGGTGCCCAGCGGAGCGGTGCTTGAGACGGCAGTGCCCTGTTCAGCGGTGCTTGAGACGGCGGTGCCCAGCGGAGCGGTGCTTGAGATGAAGGGCCCAGTGCAGCGGTGCTTGAGATGAAGGGCCCAGCGGAGCGGTGCTTGAGATGAAGGGCCCAGTGCAGCGGTGCTTGAGATGAAGGGCCCAGTGCATCGGTGCTTGAGATGAAGGGCCCAGTGCAGCGGTGCTTGAGACGGCGGTGCCCAGCGGTGCTTGAGATTAAGGGCCCAGTGCAGCGGTGCTTGAGATGAAGGGCCCAGTGCAGCGGTGCTTGAGATGAAGGGCCCAGTGCAGCGGTGCTTGAGACGGCGGTGCCCAACGGAGCGGTGCTTGAGATGAAGGGCCCTGTTCAGCTGTGCTTGAGATGAAGGGCCCTGTTCAGCGGTGCTTGAGACGGCGGTGCCCAGCGGAGCGGTGCTTGAGACGGTGGTGCCCTGTTCAGCGGTGCTTGAGACAGCGGTGCCCAGCGGAGCGGTGCTTGAGATGAAGGGCCCAGTGCAGCGGTGCTTGAGATGAAGGGCCCTGTTCAGCGGTGCTTGAGACGGAGGTGCCCATCGGAGCGGTGCTTGAGACGGCGGTGCCCTGTTCAGCGGTGCTTGAGACGGCGGTGCCCAGCGGAGCGGTGCTTGAGATGAAGGGCCCAGTGCAGTGGTGCTTGAGATGAAGGGCCCAGTGCAGCTGTGCTAGAGATGAAGGGCCAGGTGCAGCGGTGCTTGAGATGAAGGGCCCAGCGGAGCGGTGCTTGAGATGAAGGGCCCAGTTCAGCGGTGCTTGAGATGAAGGGCCCAGTGCAGCGGTGCTTGAGATGAAGGGTCCAGCGGAGCGGTGATTGAGATGAAGGGCCCTGTTCAGCGGTGCTTGAGACGGCGGTGCCCAGCGGAGCGGTGCTTGAGACGGCGGTGCCCTGTTCAGCGCTGCTTGAGACGGCGGTGCCCAGCAGAGCGGTGTTTGAGTGAAAGGTCCCAGTTCAGCGGTGCTTGAGATGAGTGTCCAGTGCAGCGGTTCCGGCCCAGGCATGGATGTCACTCGCCACCTGACATGTGGCTGGCGGGGCCTTCCTGCCCATCTGTCTGTTGGCTTGCGGGGCCCTCCTGGCCTGCCGTTCCGGGCCTCTGGGTGTCCTCCTGCACACCTGGGATGGGGCTGGTGGGGCCCTCCTGGGCAGCAGGCCTGCTGCCGGACTTGTCGGGCGTGCTGCCCTTCCCACCCTTCCCTGGTCATGTGTGGCCCTTTCCCACCTTTGGCGGTGTGCCAGGTGGCACCCCACTTCCAGCCGGAGCCAGGGTAGGGATCTTGGTCCCTGGTGTCCTTGGCCTCTCGCGCAGGGCACTGGTAATTTTTGGGTGTTTTTCCGGGGGTGGGCTGGCCGTGCCTTGGCTCCTAGCAGAACTAGTTGCCCTTGAGGGTGGGGGACTCCACAGTCCTTGGACAACAGTCTTGATAGGTCCTGGTTTGGTGGTGGCTGAGGTGCTGATTGCAGTCTTATTCGATGGACGGGGTGGGGGAGTTGTTGGAAAGAGGTCAAGTTTGGAAAGGAAAATCAATTTGGAAAGAGAGGGACGGCTAGGTGTAGTGGGTATGGGAGTGGAGGAAGAGGATGTGGTTGTAGGAGTGTGAAGTCTGGTGTCTTTGGGTGCAGGTGCTTGGGCTGGAGGCTGTCGTGAGGTGGATGGCTGTTGGGTGGGTGGCTGCCTGCGTTTGTGTGGTTTGGAAGAGGGGGTGACAGACACACTGGGAGAGGACACAGGGGACGTGTAAATGGTAGTGGGGGTGGTGACTGCACGTATGCGGAGTGTTCTGGTGGGTGTGCTGGTGATGGACGTAGTGGCTGAAGATGTTGTGCATGCAAGTGGGAGTGGAGACGTCACAGGGAGGGAGGAGGAAGACGAGGAGGAGGCGGACACAGTGGAGGCAGTGGGTGTTGGTGTGTTTGCATGTGGATGTTGCTTGTGTGAATGCTTGTGTGATTTGTGGTGCTTATGTCTGGATGAGCTTCCCTTGGGTGTTGAGGTGTGTGCAGGCTGGTCTGTAGGTGTGTCTGGGATAGGCAAAGGTACAGGGGATTGGGTCTGGGTGGAGGAAGTTGGAGGGGGGAGGTTAGAGACAGGGACAATTGCTGCCGTCAGTGCTGAGGCCAGAGCGTTGAATGATCGCTGATGGGCAGCCTGACCCGAATGAATGCCCTCCAGGTATGCATTACTCCGGTGCACCTCCCTTTCTACACCCTGGATGGCATTCAAAAGGGTAGACTGCCCAACAATGATGGTCCTCAGGAGGTCAATGACCTCCTCACTGAGGGCAGCAGGGGTGACAGGGGCAGGGCCTGAGGTGCCTGGGGCGAAGGAGATGGCCCCCTTCCTGGGTGAGCGGGCACGGGGCAAACGCTGAGGGGCTGCTGGGAGGGCGGTGGTGGTGCGCTGGGTGGCGGCTGTACCTGTTGTTTACGGGGGCACGGATGTTGCCACCACCGCAAGGGAGCTCCCTTCAGAGGACGAGTCGCTGCCACTGACATCAGCACGAGTCCCCGCTGTGGAGCTCCCCTCGCCCTCCGTCCCACTGGTGTACTCAGAGTCCGTTGCATGGCCCTCCAGGGCCATGTGGGATGCAGCTCCCTCGTGCTCCGATGCCACTTCTCCTCCGCCTGATGATGCTAATGCACACATGAACAGGAAGACCACAAAAAAGGGGGGGGGAGAAAGAAAGACATGTTGAGTGCATGCATAGGCGACACCATTGGCAGAGAGGACAGACACAGAAGTCCCCTGCACTACGCTGCGCACTTGGGGTCCACTACTCAATCAGTGGGACATGGCCTACAAGACTATGGACAACAACTGCACACATAGATGACACAGGGCCATGAATAGCTGTACTTGGCACCCTACAGAGGTGGGGGGCGGGGGCACAGGCCATGCCTTACGGAGGGGCCTAACCTACAGAAATCGCCCTGGCCTAGGGATACCCCAGCCCACCTCCCCCACCCAGATACCTCCACTGCGCGCAAAGTCACCAGAATGAGAGTGTACTCACCCCCTTGTGTCTGCTGTGATGTCCTCACGCGCCCATCCAAATCGGGGTAGGCCACCGCCAGGATCCGGGACATCAGGGGGGTCAATTGATGACTGGCACCCCTCCCACGTTGGGAGGCCATCCCCAGCAGAGCCTACGCTACCTTCCTGCTCCCGTGTCGGATGTCCTCCCACCTCTTCTGGCAGTGGGTGCCCCGTCTGTTGTGGACCCCCAGGGTCCGGACGTCCTTGGCGATGGCACGCCAAATAGCGACTTTCTGGTGGGCGCTGACCTATGTGACATGTACAGGGGGAGAAAAAAAACATCACCTTCTGCATGCTTGATGTGAGTGGCCCCCCATCCCCACCCTTGCCATGTGGCCAATGCTCTCATCTGTCATCTGATGCATGCCTCAATCGCTCCCCTCCCCACCATCTTTCATCCACCCGACTCAACCCAGGCATTGCCCACAAAGCATGGTCCCAGTGTACTTACCTGTTGGTCTGGAGGACCGTAGAGTAGCGCATACTGGGGGAGTACCCCATCCACGAGTTTCTCCAATTCTTCAGAAGTGAAGGCAGGGGCCCTTTCCCCAGTCGCAGCAGCCATTGTCTCTTCCAGACCGAGGTCACAGCAGCACTTGCAGTGTAGGTCCTCTCCTGTGGAAGATCAGGTATCGAGTGATTAAGTAGATAGAAAATGGCGGTCACGCCCGCGGCGGTAGGTACCGCGGCGGTGCGTACCGTGACCGCCAGGGCACATCGTCATTGGCTCGTGAAACCCATAGGGTTCTATGTTAACCAATGCGGCTTTGCGCCGCGGTCTTCGACCGCCTACCGCCACGGTGTGCCACGCCAGCGCATTGACCTCACATCCCATTGTCACACTTCACAGGTCAGGCAGCCGCCATTTCAAGGGCCCACATGGATTAATTTCTACTGCGTCACACATACCTAGGCCTTTCCTCAACACTCATACAAACCATTCAATGCATAGTGAATCGTGTTGTGTGCAAGCTGTGGGAACGTACCTGTGCGTTGATTGACTCTGTGCTCGCTGTTGTCCTTCCTAGGCACTGTCCGCTGGGCAATGCGAGGAGATGGAGGAATCTTCCCGTGTACAGACCGCTGGTGGACCTGTCGACAATGGAGGAACGACATGTCATTCTGACATACAGGCTTGACCGAGCCACTATACATGAACTGTGTGCCCAGCTGGAGGCAGACCTGATGTCACCCATCCGCCAACCCACAGGGATCCCCCCTCTAGTGCAGGTGCTGTCAGTACTCCATTTCTTATCAAGTGGGTCATTTCAAACAACAGTGGCAATATCATCAGGGATGTCTCAACCTATGTTTTCCAAGGTGTTGTCCAGAGTGTTGTCTGCCCTGCTGAAACACATGCGGAGCTACATCGTTTTCCCTGAGGTGGGGGATTTGCCTAGAGTGAAGGGTGATTTCTATGCCCTTGGACATATCACCAACATCATAGGTGCCATTGATGGGACACATGTGGCTTTGGTACCCCCCAGCAGGAGTGAACAGGTGTACAGGAACAGGAAAACTTATCATTCGATGAATGTACAGATGGTGTGTTTGGCAGACCAGTACATCTCCCATGTTAATGCCAAGTTCCCTGGCTCAGTGCATGACGCCTACATCCTGTGGAATAGCAGCATCCCTTATGTGATGGGTCAACTCCAGAGGCACCAGGTGTGGCTATTAGGGGACTCTGGTTACCCCAACCTGCCCTGGCTACTGACCCCAGTGAGGAATCCCAGGACCAGGGCAGAGGAACGCTACAATGAGGCCCATGGGCGGACTAGGAGGGTGATCGAACGCACCTTTGGCCTCCAGAAGGCCAGGTTCAGGTGCCTCCATATGACAGGTGGATCCCTAATGTACTCACCAAAGAAGGTGTGCCAGATCATCGTGGCCTGCTGTATGCTTCACAACCTGGCTTTGCGCCGCCAGGTGCCTTTTCTGCAGGAGGATGGTCCAGATGGTGGTGTTGTAGCAGCTGTGGAGCCTGTGGAGAGTGAAGAAGAGGAAGCCGAAGAGGACGACATAGACAACAGGAACACAGTAATAGAGCAATATTTTCAGTGACACACAGGTAAGAGTACACACCGGCATATTACATTTACTTAAAGACTCCTACCTCTCTACTGTCTGACTTTTTCCCCCAGTGTATGGTAACTGTGTTGTGACTTTCACTTCCGTTTTCAGAGATGTGGGCCCCACTGCGTGACATCTGCTTTGTTTCCCCATGGACTACAGCTGTGTGACAGCGGTTTGTTGGCATCACAATGTGAATAACAATTTTGGCACTGTCATGTCTAATACATTTGTTAAAATCACAGACAGACTCCAGATTGTTTATGTGCAATAAGTGTGTTTATTCAAGTGCTCTAATTTGGATGGGTGGTTGCAAATCGATGAGGGGTGATGGTGGAGGATTGTCCATGGCAGAGTCCAGACTATCAGTTTCACAGGTGCATTGTCCAAATGCCTGTGGGAAGTGGAGCAGGGGCAGTTTAAGGTTGGACAGGGTGACAATGTGGGACAGTGGGATGACAATCAGGGCGGTATCCTTTGCTGGCAGGGGTCTTGACATGTTACTCTGTCTTCTTCCTGGATCTCAGGGCCCGCTTGCGGGGTGGTTCTCCTTCTGCAGGGGGTGGGGTTCTGGTGGCTTGTTGGTCTTGTGTCGGGGCCTCCTGTCCACTAGCGCCGGCGGAGGTGGTAGCCAGTTCTTGGTCCATGCTAGTGACAGGGGCCCTTTGAGGTGCCACAGTGTTCCGCAATGTGGTGATTAACTCATTCAGGGCCACTACGATGGTACCCATGGCGGAACTGATGTTTCTTAGTTCCTCCCTGAACCCCATATACTGTTGCTCCTGCAGAAGCTGGATTTCCTGAAACCTGGCCAGGACCGTCACCATCGTCTCCTGGGAGCGGTGGTATGCTCCCATGATGGAGGAGAGGGCCTTGTGGAGAGTGGGTTCCCTTGGCCTGTCCCCCCCCTGTCGCACAGCAGCCCTCCCAGTTCCCCTGTTTCCCTGGGCCTCCGTCCCCTGGACTGTGTGCCCACTACCACTGCCCCCAGGTCCCTGTTGTTGTTGGGGTGGTGGGTTATCCTGGGTTCCCTGTAGTGGTGGACACACCGCTGATTGACGTGTCCTGGGGACAGAGGTATGGGCCCGCTGGGTGGGTGCTGTGCTGGTGTTCCCAGAGGGGGGAAGGTCTGCTATGGCCTGTGACTGTCTGAGGGGAACCGACTGTCCCGAGGTCCCCGATGGACCGGGCTGGTCACCTAGATCCAGGGAGACAGAGCTGCTGTCATCACTGTGGGCCTCTTCCTGGGGTGGAGTGGACATTTGTGGACCCTCCTGCGCGGTGACCTGCCGTTCGGGTCCTGCAGAGGTATAAAAGTATGGTTATTGCTTCTGTGTGTGCCAATGGCGTGCAATGGGTTGGTGCCCGTGTACCCCAGTGCTGGCATTCCTTTGTGGGGGCTGTTGTGACGGTGTTTTGGGGGGGGGTGATGGGTATGTGCATTGGGCATGCTTTGGTGATGGGTGTCCATGCTTTGGGGCCACATGCAGGGCTAAGTTTTGGGATGGGTGGGTTGTGATGGTGAGACATTTGCAAGGGGTAGTTGTGATGGGGGTGAGGGTGAGGGTGGGGGTATGAGTTGGCATGCAGGTGGGGTGTGGGGGATGAAGTAATGAAGATGAGACTTACCAGAGTCCATTCCTCCACCGACTCCTGCGAGGCCCTCAGGATGCAGGATGTTCAAGACTTGCTCCTCCCATGTTGTAAATTCTGGGGGAGGAGGTGGGGGGCCGCCGCCAGTCCACTGTACCGCGATGTTGTGCCTTGATACCATGGAACGCACCTTCCCCCGTAGGTCGTTCCACTGCTTCCTGATGTCGTCCCTGTTTCTTGGGTGCTGTCCCACAGCGTTGACCCTGTCGACTATTCTGCTCCATAGCTCCATCTTCCTGGCAATGGTGGTGTGCGGCACCTGTGTCACGAACAGCTGGGGCTCTACTCGTACGATTTCTTCCACCATGACCCTGAGTTCATCATCTGAGAACCTGGGGTGTCTTTGAGGTGCCATGGGGTGGTGTGGATGATGTGTGGGGTGGAGTGTGTAGTGATAGGTGGGGTGCTATTTAGTGGTGTGTTGTGTGAGGTGCGTGGAAGTTCTGTGGATATTGGAATTGTGTGCCTGTAGATGCCTGGTAGTTGACTGTGGTGTCTCTCTCTGGCCTTCTCTCTGAATTTCTGGTCGTAGGGCTTTGTGGGTGATGTGGGTGTGTGTTTTATATTGTATTGGGTGTGTGGGAGTGGTGTGTGTATGTGTATCAGGTGTGTGTATTTCGATTTTGGCCAATGTGGTAGTGTTTTGTATGAGTATGTGTATTTCAACCGCGGTTGAAAGACCGCCGCGTGGATTCGTGGGTCGTAATGGCATGGGCGTATTTCTGTTGGCGTGACGGTGGAGGTTTGGTCATCGCCAGTTTATCGCTGACCTTTGGTGTGGCGGACTTTTGTGGATGTCGGTATTTTGGCGGTTTGCCTGTTGTGGGTCAGAATGACCGTGGCGGTTTACCGCGACCGCGGCGGTGTTATGGCGGTCTTCTGTCTGGCGGTAAGCACCTTTTAACGCCGAGGTCGTAATGACAACCAATGTACCGCCAACAGTATCACAACCTACCAATCCGCCACCTTTTCCGGGGCGGATTTACCGTGAACAAAAACACCGCGGAAACAGGACTTTGAAGGGAATACGCTCACCTCTGCACACCCCACGAGGAACCAGGACGCCATGGAACCAGAGCTCCACATTTTACCAGCTTTTATCTTCTTGCTCCTCTACCAGGAGCACGAACGCCGGCGGCGAAGACCACGATGAGTACTGCACCTACGACACAGGGGAAGGGGGAGGGAAAAAAAAACAGTGACACACACAAGCAACACCCCCACCCTCACCCCCGACAACACACACACTAATACAGCATGATACATTACAGTTACACCCCCCAACCCACCGGGAAGAATGGAAAGACAAAAGGAAATGAGTTGAACGATTGTAATATATTAAAATTCAGTAGTCAAATAATATACATACACTATTTACAATATATACACCAAGAATATTAGTCCAGTGTATTCCACCCTTAAAATCCGTGGACCACTGGGCCCACACTGCATGGGCGAGGCCCACACAAGATACCCGAACGTGACGGAGAGAACACTGCAGGGGCATCAGATGGAAATAAAACAGGCACATCAGGGGGACGGGAAAGGGGGGGCACCTCAGCCGGTTGAGTGCACAACGCCAAATCCACGAGGGGGCCCTATGCCCAGTGTTCAATCCTGGGGAGTGCAAAGCCACAGTCTCTCAAGTCTCTACAGTGGGTGGTTTGCCCACTGTTCAATCCTGGGGAGTGCAAACCACAGTCTCTCAAGTCTCTACAGTGGGTGGTTTGCCCACTGTTCAATCCTGGGGAGTGCAAAGCCACAGTCTCTCAAGCGGATAACAGTCTCCACTGGTTCTTGAGGGGGCTTGGTGCCCAGAGTGCTTCATCCTGCCAAAGACAGAGGTAGTGGATGTAAGTCTCCACTGGTTCTGGAAGGGGCTTGGTGCCCAGAGTGCTTCATCCTGCCAAAGACAGTGGTAGTGGATGTAAGTCTCCACTGGTTCTGGAGGGGGCTTGGTGCCCAGAGTGCTTCATCCTGCTCGTGGCAGCCTCAGTAGCGTCAGTGCATGTGGGGCTCATGGGCTTGCGGTGCTTGTGGCAACGGTGTCCTTGGCAGCGGTGCTTGTGGCGGTCCTGTCTTTGGCAGTGGTGCTTGTGGCGGTCCTTTCTTGGGCAGTGATGCTTGTGGCGGTCCTGTCTTGGGCAGCGGTGCTTGTGGCGGTCCTGTCTTGGGCAGCGCTTCAGCTGCTGGCGGTCCTGTCTTTGGCAGCAGTGCTTGTGGCGGTCCTGTCTTTGGCAGCGGTGCTTGTGGCGGTCCTGTCCTGGGCAGCGCTTCAGCTGCTGCCGGTCCTGTCTTGGGCAGTGGGCTACTGCTGGCGGTCCTGTCTGGGCCAGAGGGTCTTCTGGCGGTCTTCGCCACCATGCTGATCTTCCCAGACTTGCCGGGTTTCTTGTGCCCCTTCTCCACCTTGGAAGGTGTCGCTGCTGACTCCACACTCCCACCTGTACCCCAGGGAGTGGCGTTGCTGGCTGTTGTCTTCCCCCTCACCCGCCGGGCACTGGCCAACTTTTGATGCTTGATAGGTGGGGGACTGTCCATGCTGTGGCTCCTTGCCACACTGGCTGCCCTGCTGCCTGGTGCACTCCAGAATCCGGTGACTACTGGCACCACTGGTCCCGGCGATGTTGTGGCTGAGCTGCTAGGTTGGGACCTAGAGAGTGGGGCCCTAGGAGACTGATGGTGTTGGGGAGGTGAGGGAAAGAGGTCAAGGTTGGAGAGGAAAAGTTTCTTAGGAACACTGGGACAGGTTGCTGGAGGGGGTTTGGGAGTGGAGGAAGAGGTTGTGGTTGTAGGAGGTGTACGTTTGGTGACTTTGGGTGAAGGTGCATGTGCTGGAGGCTGTCGTGAGGTGGATGGCTGTTGGGTGGGTGTGTGCCTGCGTTTGTGTACCTTGGGAGGTGGCGTCACAGACACACTGGGAGAGGACACAGGGGATGTGTGAATAGTAGTGGGGGTGGTGACTGCACGTGAGTGGGGTGTGGTGGTGGGTGTGCTGGTGATGGAAGTGGTGGCTGTAGATGTAGTGCAAGCAGGTGTGAGTGCAGATGAGACTGGGATGGAGGAGGGAGATGAGGAGGAGGGGGACACAGTGGAGGCAGTGGATGTTGCTATGTCTGCATGTGTGTGATGCTTGCGTGAGTGCCTTTGGGATGTGTTGGGCTTATGTTTGCCTGAGCTTCCTTTGTGTGTTGAGGTGTGTGCATGCTGGTCTGATGGTGTGCTTGGGGTAGGTTCAGGTACAGGGAATTGGGTCTGGGTGGAGAAAGTTGGAGGGGAAGGCTAGAGACAGGGACAATGGCTGCCATCAGTGCTGAGGCCAGAGTCTGAAAAGCTCGTTGAAAGGCTGCCTGACCAGAATGAATGCCCTCCAGAAATGCATTGGTTTGTTGCAACTGTCTCTCTACACCCTGGATGGCATTCAAAATGGTAGACTGTCCAACAGCGAGGGACCTGGGGAGGTCAATGGCCTCCTCACTGAGGGCAGCAGGGGTTACTGGGGCAGGGGCTTAGGTGCCTGGGGCGAAGGAGATGCCCACCCTGCTGGGTGAGCGGGCACGGGACAAAGGCTGAGGGGCTGCTGGGAGGGCAGTGCGTGGAGGGAGGGTGGCGGCTGTACCTGTAGATGCGGGGGGCACAGATGGGGCCGCCACCACAAGGGAGCTCCCATCAGAGGACGAGTCCGTATCACTGGTGTCAGCTCCTGTCCCTGCCGTGGAGCTCCCCTCGCCCTCCGTCCCACTGGTGAAATCAGACTCCGTAGTGTCGCCCTCCAGGGCCATGTGGGATGCAGCTTCCTCCTGCTCCGGTGCCACTGCTCCTCCACCTGATGATGCTAATGCAAACATGTACAGGGAGACCACAAAAAGGGGGGGGAGACAGAAGAAAGACATGCTGAGTGCATGCATTACCGCTACCGTTGGAGGACACGACAGACACAGAAGCCCCCTGCACTAACCGCGCACTTGGGGTCCACAATTCAATCTCTGGGACATGGCCTACAAGGCTATGGGCAATATCTGCACACATGGATGTCACAGGAGCCTGACTAGGTATAGTTGGCACTGTACCCAGGTGGGGAAGGTGCCACAGGGTCTGCCTGAAAAAGGGGACTTAACTAGCACACTTGAACTGGGCTAGGGAAACCCACAGCCCACCTCCCCCACCCAGACATCTCCACTGCACGCTAAATCAGCAGAATGAGAGTGTACTCACCCCCTTGTTGCTGCTGTGATGCCTTCTAGTGCCCATCCAACTCCGGGTACGCCACCACCAGGATCCTGAACATCAGGGGGGTCATGGTGCGACGGGCACCCCTCCCACGTTGGGAGGCCATCCCCAGCTAGGCCTCCACCGTCTTCTTGCTCCAGCGGCGAATGTCCTCCTATCTTTTATGGCAGTGGGTGCTCGGTCTGTGATAGACCCCCAGGGTCCGGAAGTCCTTGGCGATGGCATGCCAAATATCCTTCTTCTGGTGGGCGCTGACCTACATGAATTGTACAGAGGAAAAAGAGAAGTTATTACCAACTGTCACAGTCATTGACCCGCATCCCTATCCTTGCCATGTGGCACATGCACTCACTGTTGTTTCATGCACGCATCATTCTCCCCCCCTCTCTTTCATCCACCCCACTCCACACAGGCATTGCCCATACAGCATGCTCACAGTGTACTTACCTGTTTGGCTGGAGGACCATAGAGTAGCGTGTACTGGGGGAGGACCCCATCCACGAGTTTCTCCAACTCCTCCGTGGTGAAGGTAGGGGCCCTTTTCCCAGACGCACGAGCCATTGTCTCTTCCAGACTGAGGTCACAGCAGCACTTGCAGTGTAGGTCCTCTCCTGTCGAAGATCAGGTATCGAGTGATTGAACAGATAGAAAATGACGGTCACGTCCGCGGCGGTGCGTACCGTCACCGCCGGCGTACATCATCATTGGCTGCTGGGACCCATAAGGTCCAATGTTAACCAATGCAGAATTGCGCCACGGTCTTCGACCGCCTACTGTGTCTGTGTACAACGCCAGCACAGTTACCTCACATCCCATTGTCCCACTTGACAGGTCAGGCAGCCGCCATTTCAGGGGCCTACATGGCTTTATTTATAGCTGCGTCACACTTACCTAGGCCTTGGCTCAACACTCATACAGGCAAAATTCGGGTTATGAATGGTTTTCTGAGTAAGCTGTGTTTACGTACCTCTGAGTTGGTTGACTCTGTGCTCGCTATTGTCCTTCATATGTACCGTCTGCTGGGACATGTGAGGAGATGGCGGCATCCTCTGGTGTACAGACTGCTGGTGGACCTGTAGACAATGGAGGAAAGACATGTAATCATCACCTACAGGCTTGATCGTGCCACAATCCTGGAACTGTGTGCCCAGTTGGAGCCAGACCTGATGTCAGCTGTCCGCCATCCCACAGGAATCCCCCCTCTAGTGCAGGTGCTGTCAGTACTACATTTCCTTGCAAGTGGGTCTTTTCAAACAGTGGCCATAGCATCAGGGATGTCCCAGCCTATGTTTTCCAACGTGTTGTCCAGAGTGTTGTCTGCCCTGCTGAAACACATGCAGAGCTACATCATGTTCCCTCGGTGGAGGATTTGCCTACAGTGAAACGCGACTTCTATGCCCTTGGACATATCCCCAACATCATAGGTGCCATTGATGGGACACATGTGGCCTTGATCCCCCCCTGCAGGAGTAAACAGGTGTACAGAAACCAGAAGAGTCCCCATTCGATGAATGTGCAGATGGTGTGTTTGGCTGACCAGTACATCTCCCATGTTAATGCCAAATTCCCTGGCTCAGTGCATGACGCTTACATCCTGCGGAATAGCAGCATCCCTTATGTGATGGGACAACTCCAGAGGCACCGTGTGTGGCTATTAGGTGAGCACCTGGAACCAAATCAGTGGGACTAGTTGTCTGGGGATACCCCTACAGGTTAGTGTGTGTCTAACAGTTGTCCCTCGCAATTTGAAGGTGACTCTGGCTACCCCAACCTGTCATGGCTACTGACCCCAGTGAGGAATCTCAGGACAAGGGCAGAGGAACGCTACAATGAGGCACATGGGCGAAATAGGAGGATTTTAGAAAGGACCTTCAGCCTCCTGAAGGCCAGGTTCAGGTGCCTCCATATGACAGGTGGTTCCCTATTCTACTCACCAAAGAAGGTGTGCCAGATCATCTTGGCATGCTGTGTGCTTCACAACTTAGCTTTGCGACGACAGGTGCCTTTTCTGCAGGAGGATGGTCCAGATGGAGGTGTTGTGGTAGATGTGGAGCCTGTGGACAGCGAAGACGAGGAAGCAGAAGAAGAGGACATCGACAACAGGGACTCTGTGATCCTGCAATACTTCCAGTGAGACCCAGGTAAGAATACACACCTGCCTACTACATGTACTTTAACACTACTACCTCTCTACTGTCTGTCGTTTTCAGCCAGTGTATGGTCACTGAGTTGTCACTTTCCCTTACGATTTCACAGATGTGGTCCCACTGTGTGACATCTGCTTTGTTTGCTCATGGACTAGAGCTGTGTGACATAGGTATGTTGACATTACTATTGAAAAAGCATTTTGTCACTGTAATTGCTAATACACTATTTCGAAATCACAGACAGACTCCAGATTGTTTTGCGCTTTAAGGGTGTTTATTTAAATGCTCATTATTGGAGGGGGCTGTAAAATGGTGAGGGGTGATGGTGGAGGAATGTCTATGGCAGAGTCCAGTCTATTAGTCTCACAGGTGCATTGCCCAAATGGGCATAGGAAGTGGAGCTGGGGCAGTTTGAGGATGGACAGGGTGACAAGGTGGGACAAAAGGATGACATTCAGGGTGGTCTTATTTCTTGGGGGGGGTCTTGGCATCATTCTCTGTCTTTGTCCTGGATCTCAGGGACCGTTTGTGGGGTGGTTCTCCCTCTGCAGGGGGTGGGGTGCTGGTGTGGTCGTCCTGTAGCGGTGCCTCCTGTCCACTAGCGCCGGCGGAGGTGGTGGGCAGTTCATCGTCCAGGCTAGTGTCAGGAGCCACTTTTTGCGCCACAGTGTCACTCCTGGTGTTGAGGACTTCCTTCAGCACCCCTACGATGGTGCCCAGGGTGGAATTGATGGATCTGAGTTCCTCCCTGAACCCCAAATACTGTTCCTCCTGCAGCCGTTGGGTCTCCTGAAACTTGGCCAGTACCGTTGCCATTGTCTCCTAGGAATGATGGTACGCTCCCATGATGTTGGAGAGGGCCTCGTGGAGAGTGGGTTCCCTCGGCCTGTCCTCCCCCTGTCGCACAGCAGCCCTCACAGTTCCCCTGTTTCCCTGGGCCTCTGTCCCCTGAACCGTGTGCCCACTGCCACTGCCCCCAGGTCCCTGTTGTTGTTGGGGTGGTGGGTTAGCCTGAGTTCCCTGTAGTGGTGGACATACTGCTGATTGACGTGCCCTGGAAACAGAGGTATGGGCCCGCTGGGTGGGTGCTGTGCTGGTCTTTCCAGAGGGGGGAAGCTCTGTGGTGGCCTGTGACTGCGTGATGGGAACCGACTGTCCCGATGTCCCAGATGGGCCAGGCTGGTCATCTAGATCCAGTTGGACAGAGCTGCTGTCATCACTGTGGGCCTCTTCTGTTGGTGGTGTGGACATGTCTGGACCCTCCTGTGCGGTGACGTTGGGTAGGGGTCCTGCAGGGGTGTAAAAGCATGATTATTGCATCTGTGTGTGCCATGGTGTGCAATGGGTGGGTGACCGTGTACCCCAGTGCTTGCATTCCTGTGTGGGACCTTGTGTGATGATGGTTTAGGGGGTGTATGGTATGTGCAGTGGCCATGCTTTGGTGATGGGTGTCCATGCTTTGTTGTTGCATGCAGGGCTTGGTGTTGAGATGTGTGGTTTGTGATACTGGGACATTTGTGAGGAGTTGGAGTGATAGGGGTGAGGGTGAAGGTGGGGGTATGTGATGGCATGCAGGTAGGGTGGGGGATATAGTAGTAAAGATTTGCCTTACCAGTGTCCATTCCTCCAGCTACTCCTGCGAGGCCCTCAGGATGCAGAATAGCCAAGACTTGCTCCTCCCATGTTGTTAGTTGTGGGGGAGGAGGTGGGGGTCCGCCGCCAGTCCTCTGAACAGCAAGGTGGTGTCTTGATACCACGGAACGCACCTTCCCCCATAGGTCGTTCCACCTCTTCCTGATGTCATCCCTATTTCTTGGGTGCTGTCCCACTGCGTTGACCCTGTCCACTATTCTTCGCCATAGCTCCATCTTCCTAGCTATGGAGGTGTGCTGCACCTGTGATCCGAATAGCTGTGGCTCTACCCGGATGATTTCCTCCACCATGACCATGAGCTCTTCCTTAGAGAACCTGGGGTGTTTTTGCCGTGCCATGGGGTGGTGTGGGTGATGTATAGGGTGGTGTGTGTTGTGATAAGTGGGGTGATATTTAGTGGTGTGTTGTGTGAGGTGCCTGGATGTCATGTGGGTGATGGTATTGTGTGCCTGTGGATGCTTGGTTGTAGATTGTAGTGTCTCTCTCTGGCCTTCTTTCAGGATTTTGGTCTTAGGGGTTTGTGGGTGATGTGGGTGTGTGTTTTATATTGTATTGGGTGTGTGGGTGTGGTATGTGTATGTGTATCAGGTGTGTGTATTTTGAATTGTCCAATGTGGTAGTGTTTTGTAAGAGTGTGTGTATTTTGAGCGTGGCAGTGTGTACAGCCAATGGAATACCGCGGTTGAAAGACCGCCGCGTGGATTCATGGGTCATGATAGTGTGGGCGTATTTCTGTTGGCGTGACGGTGGAGGTTTTGTTTTTGCCAGTTTACCACTGACCTTTGGTGTGGCGGACTTGTGTGGGTGTCAAAAGTTTGGCGGATTCCGAGCTGTGGGTCATAATGACCGTGGCGGAATTCCGCTGCCACAGCAGTGTGTTGGTGGTCTTCTGCACGGCGGTAAGCAGCTTTTACTGCCAATGTTGTAATGAGGGACATAATATTTATTTCTGCTTCCTACTTACCTATGTTCTTTATTATTACATTTTTAACATACTATACATTCTCCACAGTACAGTTTCATCAAACAGTGAGCCTATCTCATACTAACATCTAACAGCAGTCTCTCTAAGTGACAGCTCAACAGAGGTCAATTGCTTTGTGTACAAGGCCTTTCAGAGCTAGTAGCTCTTGTGCTACATAGCTTTATAAACACAAGATGTATACTTATATCTTGGAACACCATAAAAGGTGTGTGTAAAAGGCCTCATACAAATAGTATAGGTTAAAGGTTGTGTGTAAAAGAGTTTAATGAATAATTCATCACGGCACAAAGGTTGGATGTGTTTACAGACAGCAAGGTGTCCACTCCTACCTCTGAAGAGAAGAAAGTGTTAGTGTAGAAGGTTTTAGACAAGCGCAAGGTCCTCTGCTATCAGATTTAAACGGACTATACTTTGCTTGGGGTGCTGTTTCATGAAACAGTAACTCCCTCCTATGTAAACCCATACAGAGTGAATACTTCACATTATTAACAGGACACCATCTCTCCTGACCTTCCTTATCAGATTAAATGATGGTTGTGAAAGTATTTAGCAATATAGCAATATCTCTCAACTGATGTTTTCTCACAGTGAATAGGGTACTTGCTTCAGATCAGAAAGAGCTATCTGTGCAATGACAGTTCTCAAGAGGATAAGGGATGTATATAGAAGGATCAATACAAACAGTAGGCCTTGTATTATCACACTTTAACAATCCACAGATTCTCTATGGTTTATTTTTAGGAGAGAGGAGCTACTTTTCTTATAAGTGTATAGAGGCTAAACACTTCTTTGTTTTTCTGGCAGCCTAGCCTCTCTGTTGAGTCATCTGCTCGCAGTGAGGGCTGCCTGCGAAAGGCTTTGTTGAGAATTCATCTCTTTCCAGAAATGTTTTGTCTGAGTGAATAGGGTATTTAGTTAAGGAAACTCACATCACCCGCTCTAATGATTCCTCTGAGCAGAATAGACAGTCTCTGTAGAAGCCATGAGAGAAAATCTAGGCCCTGTGCAGTATATTATACATTTGGCATGGTAAAGTTTCATGAAATCAGTGATCCTTTCCCATACCACCATGTTCCAGCAGTCTCTCTAAGTGACAGTCCAACAGAGACCATATGCTTTGTGTAGAAGGCCTCCGGGAGCTAGTACCTCCTGTGCTACATGGTTTTATTAAGAGCAATGTGGTTACTAATATCACTGAACAGAGTAAAGAGTGTGTGTGTGAAAGGCCTAAGACAAACACTAATTCCTATGCTATTACAGTTTACCGGAGGGGAGATGAGAGACAACACAATTTCAAGTAAACTAATGGTTTGTGATATCATTCTATGCAGAGTGATTATTCCACCTGTATCAGAACATAGCTACTCCTTTAATAGGTCTTTAGAGTTTACAGCTCTGATATAAAACAATTTAGTGAGTAACTACCCCTGCAAAATGATGTCTCTTCTGTGAGAACATGAATTATGAATGGGTTTATAGGCACTAAGGTCTGAACTGATACATCGAAAGAGAGTAAAGGATTAGTGTAGACGGGTTTAGAGAAGCACTAGACCCTCTCCAATCAGATTTAAACAGGGTACACTTTGGTTGTGGTACTGTTTCATGAAGCAGTAAAGTCCTGTTAAATCTGCCAATATAGAATGAGTAATTCACATTTATAACAGCACACCATCTCTCCTGAGAGGCCTCACAAGGTTAAACAGTAGGTATGAAATGCTTTAGAAATAGAATCATGTGTCTTAAAAGATGTTTTTTTACAGTGAAGAGGGTGTCAGCTTCAGTTCACAAACTGCAGCCTACTAACACTTTTAAAGAGGATACATGATATTTGTGGGAGTATCACACCTTTAATGACAACATTGATTCATACCAGTGAAACACTTTACTAACAAAATGACGTCTATAGTGAGACCTCAGCACATGCTAATTACAAAACAACCTCTCTACTGAAACCTCTCCACATGTTAAAGGATGGAAGGAAAAGACTTTTGTTAGAAACCCATCTCTCTTCAAAGGCTTTTGTTTCAGTGAAGGGCATGTGTATTTGTTTTATGAAACAGACTCCTATATAATTACAGCACACAATACAACACATTTTAACAGGTTACAGATTAAATACATTGCACCTTTATAAAACCTTCGGTGTACACTATAGAACTTTTTAGATTATGAATGCTTCAGTTTATTATCTAGATGTATTCTGTGCAAAACACATTTGTACAGTGTAGAACCTCAGTGTTAACAGGTAACTAACTAAGCAATTCATTCCTTATCCAAACATATTTTCTATGAGTAAGCTGCATCTATGATTCAATTAAGTTAGTGCACATTCTTTACTGTAAAACAACTCTAGCATATATTTACCTGTGAATATGACTCACACTGTCCGAACAAATATACAGTATGTTGAAAATTAAAAATATACATTAACCATCCTTGAGAAACATCCAGATCTTAAAACAAAACTATCTCCATGGCCCCCTATGAACTCAACAATATATGAAAAATACTATCAGCTAAGGTTCAATACCACCCACTTTTAATGTCTATTTAACATTTTAAAATATTATCACATTATTAGTTATGGCACAATAAACAAATAAATTGAATGTTGTTTCGGAATATATTATTTTATTGTAATATTTAGTCAGATACTTCATAATTAAATTACACCATAGTTTCACTTACCTGAAAATGAAGCTGTGTCTTGAAGGTAGCTGAATACACCAATCACTTTAATCAAAAGTCAAATGACCTCTGCTGAGCACAAGTCAAGGAGATCACATTTGCTTCACTACCAAACCACCAAGGTTAATCCCAGGTGTCCAAGGTTATGCAACACATAAAAGTATATGAACCCTCAAGCCTTTCAGCCAATCACATCAAAGCTTTTTTGAATTTTGAAGGGGTAAATTCAACTATTGGGTGTCCCTCACTTATAACCTCAGTCTCAGGTTCTTTACAGAAGAAATGCATCTGTTTCATAGTACATGTATCCATGTACCATAATCTCCAGTAATAACTTGAGTAACCTTTTATTTTTGCTTTGTAACTCATCTAGAGTACCTGTGCTTTACTTCTATTGTTTTACAGTTCTTTTAACCAGTTAATTGCACTGGAACTGTGGTAGTACATGCTCTTTTCTCTCCATGTACAACCTGACTAGCAAGACTCTCACAAAATTGAAAGAACTACCTCATGGCAGGGCCACCTGGGCAAGTTCCATGCGACTCTCGCGACAACTTTCCCGGATCATAGGAGGATTCCCTGATCTGCTTCACCTGTAAAAGCTTGTCAATGACTCTGCAAGACTCTTGTAGGATTGTACCAAAAGGTGAAAGTCAGCCAATAGAAAAGCTCAAACTGTTTCTCAAGTAACTGTGTACCATATAGATAGCAGTTGGTCACAATCTAACTTATTTTTGTAACTGCCAAAAACCTGCTAATTTCATTTAGAACTTTGCTACTCATTTTTTTCTGTCTGCATATAACCTATTGCTCCTGAAGCTTACTCATTCTGCTGAGCACTCCTCCTCTGACGGACATCTACATACTGCATCAAGGCTCGCCTCTGGATTTTGGGACACAGCTTCATCTACTGGGCTAGAGAATATGCCATTAATTGTGGTATTAACAAGAATCTTTGGATTTCCAAACTTGAACATAACTTGGATTAGTCATAGAGGTATGAAGTGGCATACATTTTTACCAATGGCTGAGATCATTTTAAATTGTGAGCAGCCAGACCTTATGAAAGTGCACTGTGGTCGCAGTGGCCTAGGCACAATCACAGGTGTTGCACTAACATCCAAATGAAGGAGCCCTCTCCACAATTTATGTCTACCTTTCCTCAAACTGCCTTTGTATATTCTAATGTATGTCAAAGCCAGAAATGGCAATTTAGTTTGTCCTAAGATTGAGAAATCCCAGAAGCATGTCAATAAAAGAGTTTCTGCATTTTCTATGTGATGGCGGCATGGGCTCTATGTCTCACAACAGCATCTGGTTTGATATGCCAGGTGCCTATAGGCGCGATGGAGTGAACTTCACTGCAGAAGGCAAATAACATCAAGGAGTGCATCTAGTTCAATGTGTAACTGAACATTGCACACTATAAACACAAAGGCTCTTGTCAAAGCCACTCTATTACAACATTAGATGATTCTTCCAATTATAAATCCCTTTTTTGGGAGATAATGACACCCTCAAGACTACTGTGAGAAAGGGAGCACTCAAAAGTTTGCACTCACTGGTATATTTGTCCAGCTCTTGCGGGAGTCTCACGAGCTCAAACATTCAAGCTATCTTTAAACTGAATAGCTCAGTTTCATAGGGTGAACGTATTAAAATATCCAAACACACAAGACTCTGTACTTAAAGCTTTCTCTTGAGATAGGTTTTCTATACACCACTATTTATTTTGTTTCTTGCTTTTACAATCCTGCATCAGTCTTGCAAGATGGTACCTTTTTTGTTGGGAGGGGAAATTTACATCTTCCTTTATTACAATACTTTTCACTTATAGTCCACACTAGCATAGTGTGGGGAGAAAGTGGCCTCTCCACTGTTACTTTTAATGGCATAGCAGCAGTGCATAGTAGGATGTGAGGCAAGAGTGAGTTCTTCATTAACACCCAGACCAACAAATGTGTTTAGTAGGGTGTGCAGAGAAACAGTCTCTCCACTGACATCTTACATCAAGATTTTGTATACCCCACTACTTTTTTTCAGATCCCACTAGAATCTCCAGATATTTTCTTTAGAGGAAAAATGTACACTTTATTACAGTATTCATGCCTTATAGTCCCCATTAGTAGGACATGGGCAGAAAGTAGACTCTCAAATGAAAGATGTTCATAGTATAACAGCAGTGCACAGTAGGGGGTAAGTAGAAACTGGGATCTCACTGACACCTCTCCGCAGCCTAAAACTGTGTATTGTAGTGAGAGGGCATAGTTTAAACATTACCTATTTTAGATGTGAAATGCTTATATTAACAATGCTGCATTAATAATATTCATTGAAACGTATCTTAAAGGTGGAGAATTTTTCACATGCATAAACTAATATCGCCTGTAAGAAATAATTGCTTGTATTATGATTAATTGAAAATATAAACACGTATAAAGATTGCATTAGAATTCATACATCTTAAGTTAGCGTGAGTCAAAAACTAGCTATGTAGTTCTCATATTAAAGCGTATTTTTCTGTTTCTTCACTGTGCTCACTCGCAAAAGGCCATCACCCAACAATTGTTCTTTTCTTCGCTTATTTGCAACAATGCTAGTTTTTCTCATCCGCATGCTAGCAGCTTTAGTATAAAATTATAGACTTTGCATCAAACTCCGGATGTGCCACCTACGAAAAACATCAATTATGAAGACCAATTAGAAGAATGGAAATTATCATAGAATGACAAATGCATTACTTAATGTATAATTTGATAGGTTACAGATAGTGGGGTGTAGTGATTGTCCAATAGAATTTTGGAGGAATGTATTACGAAAAAGGGATAAAAAGTCATGACACAGGAGACTCGGGAGCATTAGGTAGGGAATGATATCAATTGCATCCAAAAACTCTGTCACTCTATTTGGTGATTTGAGACTTAGACAAAACCATCCTCACCCATAGACTGCCCCATTATACTTTCTTCCTTATGAGGGAAGTGTCCCCTGCTATTCAATTAGGTAGATTGACGGCGATCTAACTGATGTCCTGAAGACGAAGTATTCTGTATGCTGACCTATTTCGAGGAGGGTAATTATACTGTTGCTAATGAAATTCATTTGTTTGCCTTTTCTTTCTAGGTACCAACTGCTGTGAATTTTTGATAAGAGACCTTAGTTAGATGTTTTCCAAATTGATGTTCTAAATTGTTTTGCATGAAGCCCAACATGCTGATGCTAATTAGTGGCTAGATGAGGCATTCACTTGACTGACGTAGCTGACTTGACTGATGTGGTGCTATGCTGAACTAAGACATATAAGAGGTTCTATGCATTTTGACTTGTTTACTTCCTTATTACTATCTTATGTTAGCGATCATTGTATTGTTGAAACATTATCATAGTTGCCGCATTATGAATACTCTTTTTGCTTCTTGGTTTTGAAACTAATACATTTGCTATTAGATTGTAATCAATAGGGAATAAAATTCACAAAACTTCAATAAGGTGTGGTTATTCATGTCTGAAAGGTCATGGTTGCGCCGAAGGTTTACTAATGACTAAAGTGAAATATATTGTGGTGATATATGTTGACAGTATTATTAACATATTGATTGGTATATTAATCAGTTATCTCGTCTTACGGTGTCTCACCACTGGGTCCAAAGATTCATTGGCCTAAAACGAGTCCCGATGTGTATAAATTAACATAGAAGGACGCGTTAACAGTTCTGGTAGCAGAGGATGGTTTGGCCCTTGGGGGCCCTAGGACGGAGTTTCATTGTTTAATTTGTTTTTCTGTGATAATGCAATTTGGAGAGATGATGGGTTGCTAGGTTCGCCATGGCTTTCCCGGAATCTCGGAGCCTGCCTAAATGAGTTGGGAATGTTCTCGGCGCCATAGTATGTGTGGTTAGGGTTTTTGCGCTTGCTTAAGCTTATGCATCTTGCAGGTGGTTGTGAAAAATTTGTGTGTATTTAGGCCAAATTAAGTGTTGTTTAGCAGGAGTAGGTATACTCCACAGTATGAGAGTAGGGAAGATGGCATACTTCATGTGAATGTAGCGCTTGTTGCTCAAAATTATCCATGTGGTTGACTATCGTGCACGGACCTGTTGAGGTCTAAGACTCCGGAGTATGATGATAAATGTGGTCTATGTTGTAATCTGTGTGGTTTAATAGGTCAATCAGGCGTGGTTGACAAGTCGAGTTTGAGTTATGATGTATGTGTGAAACCTTCGATGGAGATTTGACAAATTCTAATGTGCACTAGAAGGAGTCATTGACAAGTCGAGAGTAGGATTTGCAGGTCGAATTCTGCTTGCGTATGTGGGAACTGAGAAGGAGAGAGTAGCGGCCGAGGCTTCAAGTGAAATCTCTGTAAAGTTCTGAAGCAAATGTGTTACCCTCCCTGTAGTAAACCGACAGATTTGTGTTGTCATTTTAAAGTGCTCGCAATAATTTGCATTAGTTTGTATGAAGTTGTAAGGGGTCAGTGAAGGGTGGACGAGCCGCAAGGCTTTGTCAGCTGCAGTTTGTTTGAGTGTGACATCAGTGGTGCCGCGCTGAGATAGGTCAAATGCCGAGAGGGGTCGTGCACGGACTGGCTGCCGTCCGTGAGAGGCAATAGGCTGAGAAAGGGCAGGTGAAGAGTGGCCTGGGAACTAAGCCATTTCTGATTAAATACGAAATAAAGAATTTGCAAAAATGAATTTTGTCAAGGCATTCAAAAGCGCTCTAAAGGGAGATGTATATATTGTAGCAACTGATGGTGAACCTACACCACCTGAGGGTACTCCGGCTTACATAGTGATGGAAGAAAAAGGTGTTGCACCCTGTTTATGGATGAAACAGTGGCGCAAATTAACAGAAAAAGAAGGGTGTTTAGCGTTCCCAGAACATGGGACGTTTAATCCAAAGGTATTAGAAAACCTGAGGTGGATGTTAAGCACACAGAAGCCACCTCCGAGACCGGCACAGTACGAGGCTTTGGCGATTTGGGACTTGATGGCCCTTAAACATAGACAAGAAAGGTTTCAGAGAAGGCTGAAAAGGGCAGAAAAATCTTATGCCGAGGCTAGGTGGGACAACGAGAGCAAAATGTGGAGAAGGGGAATCGTAGATGGGTTAAAGTTATTCCCAGTAATAACTCAGGGAGAAGAAACACAGGGAAAGAAAGCCTCTTGTAAAACCGACAGAGATTCAGGCAAAACTAAAGAAAATAAAAGGTCCTGGGAAGAGGAAGATGATTCAGATGATGAGGAATTCATGGATAGATTGTTACATGATCGTCCGCCACCATATGCAGTGAGTGACAGTGCTCCAAGTACTAGCTTGGACCCTGGGAACCAGACGCAGGAGAAGGGAGTTACTGATACGGTACAGACTAATGATACGGCTTTGATACAGAATGGTGTCAGTGCACCCACTGCACCAGACTTGCCGATACAGTTGCAGCCTCCACCACAGATAAAAATAATTTATCCTGATGTCCCAGTGCTTGAGACTACTACAAACTTGATAGTGCCGCCAGACCCGATATACACAAAGCCAAAGTTAATACAGATTGAATCAACCCCGAAACTAGTGTCTCAACCGCCACAGCTGATACCTGGGTATAACCCTGTAGCAGGACCACCGTTAGTACCTGTACCGGGTACACTGGAGCAGACTTATGGTGTTGCTGCTCCAAGGAGTCTGGGTCCAGGTCAGACACCTGCTGCTATATCACTACCTATTACTGTTGGTCCCCCGTGCGGTTATATGCACAAGGTAAAACAGGGGTGTGTGAACAGGGAGTGATGACACAGGAAGCGATAAGAGGAGGGCCTATGGGAACTCCACAGATAATGGCCCCTGGAGAGCAAGCAAATGAGCCACCGAGATCTTTAATGGACCTTAGTCCAGTAGGGGCACCTCTCGAAGCAATGCATCAAGCAGGGTTGGGAGTTTTGACTCCCCAAACCATGAGTACAAATACTTCACACTCTCCAATGATACATGCAGGGAACATTTCACTGCAGGGGTTTACAGTACAACAGCTAAATGAGTGGTTAGAGAAAACTTGTACCTCACAAAAGACTACAGTAACCACATTTGAACCTGAAAAAGAAAAACAAGACGAATACCTGAATTTTGTACGACTAGGGGCAGAAGCTGCTGAGTTAGTAGAAGGAACAATGGGAGTAAATAGGTTGGAATCATACACTGAGGAAAAATTGAGGTACTTATGCCCCAAGATTACCAAAGAGGTAGGCAAAGTACATCAGAGATTAGCGAATTTGGCAGACAAATACAGTATCGATATCGGAAACACTAAACATTTGAAAAGAAGTTACAGATTAGATTTTGACTCCAAAGATTTTAAACACATGAGATCTGCAGGCATGAAGGCACACCTGAGAGAATTGTTGCAAAGTGCACAGATTTGGGGTGCATTAGAGAAATGGGAAGGCCGATGGGCAAAGAAAAGAGATAAGGGAAAGGGAGATAGTCCAGGGTCAAATAAAGTTGTGACCACACCTAATCTAGATTCAGTAAAAATCTTACCTATGAGAGAGACAGCTGGTGGTGTTTTAGTGCATGTGCCATGGACTAGAGGAGACATTTTATCCTTTACGAATGATTATCCTAGGCTAAGAGAAAAGCCAATTGAGTGGTATCAACAGACGGATAGGTTCGTGAAGCTTGCAAAGTGTCTCTGGGAAGACTTGAATACTTTGTTTGAGATTATTGTTCCGCCAGATTGCAAGAGAGGGATAGATTGGCCCACGAAGGAGCCGGCAAGAGATAAGGTGACTTGAGCACCTTCGGAAGAGGTGATGAAATATTATCATAAAGTAATTGAGTTCTTGAAACAAAAGGTGTCGCCGAAGGTGACCGATTGGCAGAAAATCGACCGGACCTCTCAAGAGGTTAAGGAGTCAATACATGCGTATTACGAGAGATTATTAAAAGCGTTCAAACATTACAGTGGTACTGAGACTATCGAACCGAAGGATATGAATCACCTTGTGTTTAGGTTCGTCGAAGGGCTGAGGCCGGAGGTCAGCCAGATGATTAAGAATCATTTGATTTGTTGGCAAGCTAAACCGATTGATGAAGTGTTGCAGTATGCAAAATACTGTAGTGATGAGATTGAGTTGAAGCAGAAAAAGATGAAGGAGAAGGTGATGGTGATGCAGATAAGGGCTGCACAAGCTGGAATACAGTGGAATGGAGTTCAGCAAATGATACAGCAACAACCGCAAATGAATGGTGTGTTTCAGGCACAGCCGAGAGGCAGAGGTCGAGGGTTTGTGAACCGCGGTTCGGACATGAATAATGTTGTTATTCAAAACGACGGTTTGGGAATGAAAAAGATGTCACCATGTCATGCGTGCGGGGGCATGGGGCATTGGAAACGGGATTGTCCGAATATGGTGCAGGATGGTGTAGTTCAGCAAAGCATTAATGTTGGTACATTACAAAATCCACGAGGTCCAAAAATAAGACACCAAAACCCGAATTTTCAGAATAATTTGGTACAAATGCCAGGGGTACAACCCATGCAGCAGATGCAAATGCCGCGTTTTCAGTCAGTATCAATGCAACCAGTGCAGCAGCAGATTCCTATGGTGCCTAGACAGCAAATGCAATTACCCATGGCTCCGATGGGACAGCAACAGGTGATGCTTCCTCAGCAGGTCACAGCCCAGGTAACCAACCAAAACAACACCGTACAACAATTCCCATTACGAGGTGAAAATGGCATGAATGAGGATTGGTCAGATGACAGCTCAGACAGTGAAGAGTGTAGGCTTGCAGCATCTTTAGAGGTGGATCTGAGAGGCCCATATGTAGATGGAAAAGTAATGGGCTATAAGGTTTCATTTTTGGTCGACACAGGAGCTACACGCTCTACAGTTCGAAGTGCAGAAGTCCCGAGATTACCTCTATCAGGGCGTACTATACGAGTGGTTGGTGTAGCAAACCAGTACCTGACTAATCCGATTACCGATCCGGTGCAGGTTGAAATTGGTAATTTCCAAGGCCTGCATAGATTTGTTGTATGCGACTCAAGCCCAGTATCCTTATTAGGAAGGGACTTGCTATGTAAGACAAAATGTTCGATTACCTGTTCCAATGAGGGAATAGAAGTACAAACAAAGAGTGACGATGAGGGAGATGAAAGTCAATGCATAGAGGAAGGAGGGGAGACAAATGAAGACTACCCTTTGATTACTTTATTCCCAATGCATACTTTGATCGACCTACCTGTTGATTTACAAGGGACAGTAACAGAGAAAGTGTGGGATTTGACTGGGAAAGAAGTAGGGTTGATAAAGGGAGTAGAACCAGTCAAGGTTCAGATAAAGCTGAATGCAGTGTTCCCACAAGTACTGCAATACCACATGACCCAAGATTTCCTCATTGAGGTATCACAAATAATTGCAGATTTTCTCAGACAGGGAGTCCTGAAAGAAGTTTTGAGCAGTCCATGCAACTCTCCCATTATGGGTTTGAAGAAGCCCTGTGGGAAAGTTCGAATTGTGCAGGATTTGAGAAAAATAAACAAAATTGTGATAAAATACTGCCCTGTTGTACCTAACCCAGCAGAAATAATGTTCCAGGTACCTTGTGATGCTGAATGGTTTACTGTAGTAGACCTATCACAAGCATTTTTCTCGATACCTCTTCATGAAGACAGTCAATTTTTGTTCAGTTTCAAATTCCTGGATAAGGTGTACAGTTGGTGCAGAATTCCTCAGGGGTTTTCTGAGTCACCATCCATCTTCAACCAGATATTGAAAAAGGATTTGGAACCTCTTGTGCTGCCTTTTAATTCGACTCTTGTGCAGTACATTGACGATTTGCTGATTGCATCTAAAACCAGAGACAGTTGTAAATATGATACCATTGCATTGTTGAATCATCTGGGAAAGAATGGACACAAGGTGTCACCCAGAAAGTTGCAATACTGTCAAAAAGAAGTTAAATACTTGGGACATCTGATTGAGAAAGGGGCCCGAAGAATATCAAAGGAAAGAATAACCGCTGTTTTGCAGATGAATCCCCCAACAACAAAAAGAGATGTCAGGATGTTTTTGGGAATGGTGGGCTACTGTCGCCAGTGGATACCCAACTTCTCGATTATCTCAAAACCTTTAATAAAATTGACAGGAAAAGAAGTCCAGGACGAACCATACACAATAACTTTAACAAAAGAGGAGCTTGAATCATTTCTAGAATTGAAGGAATGCATGTGCAGGGCACCAGCATTAGGAATGCCTGATTATGAAAAACCTTTTCTGTTGTTCTGTCATGAACGTGATGCTTGTTCTTTGTCTGTTTTAACACAGGTCCATGGAGATGCAAATCGCCCGGTAGCATATTTTTCAGCTACCTTGGACCCTGTCGCAGCAGCCTTACCGGGTTGTTTGCGAGCAGTTGCAGCAGTTGGTCAAAGCCTTTCACAATGTGAAGGCATAGTCATGGGATACCCCCTGACAGTAATGGTTCCACATTCAGTTGAAATTCTGTTGACACGAACTAAGACACAACACATGACAAATGCACGACTCACTAGATATGAGACGATTATACTGGGGTCACCAAATGTCACACTAAAAAGATGCACTGTGCTGAACCCGGCAACCTTACTTCCCAATGAAAATACAGAAATCAAAGATGGGGAAGAATTTGAGCATGATTGTCTTGAGGTGACTGAGCTCTGTACCAAACCTCGCCCAGACATACAGGATACCCAGTTAAAAGAAAACGATTGCATTATGTTTGTTGATGGGTCCTGTCTAAGAGATTCAGCAGGAACATTGAGAGCCGGTTACGCAGTATGTACCATAACTGGCATTGTCGAAGCCTCCTGGCTCGAGAAAGTGTTTTCTGCACACAGCAGATATGGATTTGGAATTGTGCATGATTTTGGCCAACTCTGGTCACAGAGGGGTTTCATGACCTCCTCTGGATCTCCTGTGAAAAAAAGGGCGAACAAATAAGAGATTTGTTACATGCGATTCAGTTACCTCTTGAAATTGCCGTGGTGAAGTGCAGTGCCCACACCAGATCACAAGATTTTGTGTCAATGGGAAACAGCTATGCCGATCAGGTCGCAAGATTTTGTGCATTAAATTGTATATCATTTAAAGAGCAGTGGGAATTGTTACCACAACCTGAAAACGACATGAGTTTAAGTCTAGCATTACGAGTGGTTGATACCTTAGACGAACTAAAGACATTACAAAGTCGTGCTAGCAAAGAAAAAAAACGTTCCTGGCAGAGAATGCAGTGTGTACAAAGGGCAGATGATTTGTGGGTTTCAGAAGAGGGAAAACTGGTTCTGCCAAATAGTCTTTTGTCACAGTTTGCACGGTTATACCACGGGCAGGCCCATCTAGGAAGAGACGCCATGATCAGATCCTTTAAGATTGATTGGTTCAATCCAAAATTCAGACATGCCGCAGAAATCACTTGCCACAGGTGCGTCATCTGTCAACAGATGAATGCTGGAAAAGGGACTGTGGTAACTTTGACCCACATTGGGAGAGCTGGAGGTCCATTCAACAAAATGCAAATGGATTTTATCGAAATGCCTGTTTGTGGAGGATTGAAGTACGTGTTGGTGATTGTGTGTGTTTTCAGTCATTGGATTGAGGCATATCCCACACGTAGGAATGACAGTCTTACAGTTGCAAAATTACTACTCAGAGAACTGATACCAAGATTCGGGTTTCCGGTTTCTATAGAATCAGATAGGGGGAGACACTTCGACAATGAGGTGATTAAACTTCTGTGTGCCGCACTCAACATTGAACAAAAGTTGCATTGTAGCTATCGCCCTGAAGCATCAGGACTAGTTGAACAGATGAATGGTACTTTAAAATCAAGAATAGCAAAAATGTGTGCTGCAACAAACATGAAATGGCCAGATGCCTTACCTCTAGTACTGATGTCTATGAGAACACCCCAGATAAGAAAACGGGACTGTCCCCCATGAAATCCTCATGGGCAGAGCAATGAGATTACCAGCGGTACCTGCAAATGCACTAGTGAATATTACAGATGATATGGTGTTGGATTACTGCAAAGGTTTGGCTGACGTGATTCGCTCTTTCTCTCACCAGGTGGAAGCTAACGCGTTACCACCAATTGGCGAACCTTGTCATTCTCTGCAAGCTGGAGATTGGGTGGTTGTCAAGAAGCATGTAAGAAAATCGTGTCTTGAGCCGCGTTGGAAGGGGCCGTATCAAGTAATATTGACAACCACCACTGCTGTGAAGTGTGCCGGGGTTCCCAACTGGATACATGCCAGTCACACAAAAAGGGTAACGGGTCCTGTTGAAGAGGAACTTGAAGTTTCCGGTACAGCAACTTCAGAAAGAGAAATCTCAGAGTCAGAGATCAGTCAAGAAGGAACTGAGACTACTGGAGAGCCCACTGAGAATAGCCTTGTCCCTCAAACTGTCAATGAGTTCGAGAGAGGTGACAGAGTGCCTATCTCAGTTAAGGCAGCAGGAGAACTAAATCAAGGAGAGGTTCTCCCAGAAGTAGACGAATACGGATTAGAGTCCGAACTCAGCATAGAACCAGAAGACGAGAGAGAAGGAGAAATTGTAGACACAAATCAAAACGTGTCAGAGTCTCTTGAACCAGTTGCAGGTCCGTCAAGAGGAAACACCATATCACAATAGGAGGGTACTGTCCAACGTCCTGAAGGGAAACGTAGAGAAAAGACACATAGAGGCGATAATTGGCCAGACAAGTCACATCCTAAAATAAGAGAGATATCGAAAGAGACAATAATAGAAGAAAGTGATACTTCACAAGCAGGTGATCTGAGTGAAGGAGAACAACAAGGTGAACGAAGGCTAAAAAGAAAAAAGAATAGCAAACAGAAGATATACAAGTCCTGAATGGTCATATGCTACAACCTCTGAGTGGCAACAAGAATTCTTAGCATTCTGTTTTGATTGAGAAGTACCAGGCCAATACTACGGTACCTGAAGACATTCAAAGGGAAAACTCGGCTAAAAATTGAATTCATGAAAGCTGAAAAGAGAAAGAGACTTTAGAAACTACCGGAAAGTGACACTAAACCTGGATTTGACTTTAAAGAAATCTGATTACGACAAGCTGCTAACCTGAATTGACGAAAAGGGTCCTGGAGTCAATGAAGGCGCTGTAGCATACGCAAAAAGAGTTTTCTTCTCAAAGTTGATTGTTGATCTGCTATTCTGATTCTATACAAACATGGCTTACAGTAGCAAAGGAAGTAAGGTGTGTGGTTGGTTAGGTCTTATAATAGGTGTTATATGTGCAGTAATGATTGTGGGAGTGATTGTGGGAATGCCATGGAGAGAGAAAGAAACTGTTAATGCAACTTCGAAACCTGAAACTACCACTACTAAACTATCACTGTGGGAGAGATTTGAGCAAGACTCAAGACATATGCATGAGGGAACTAATCCGAAAGGGGAACTTTCTACTAATGTCTTCTATCGCTTATTAAATGAGTATGTGGAAACTATGGATGCGAAAGATTGTTATGTATGTACTAAAATTCCTTCATCTGTGCAGGAGGGAGTTACTTATCATAGCCTCCCTCTTACTTATGGAATTAGTTGCAGCTTGCTATTAACAAGATTCTATAATCAAGAGCATGTGCAATACTTTTATTCAAATTTGGATGTTGTGTTTTCTTTTGTGCCTGTGATTGAATTCCTAAATAAATTAGCTAAAGAGCATGATATTAAAATAGTTAGAGGTTTCTTTGAGCCAACACTTACATTTGGAACTGCTTATGCACATCGCAACAATTTGACTTGCTTATTGTCTCCTGTAGAGAAAACCTTTTTAGATCACACAGATGATAGACGCAAAGCACTAAAAGAAAGGTTAGAAAAAGGCCTAGAAAAACGTACTTATGCAAATGATTATGCTTATACTGCAATCAAAACACAAGGCAAATTAGCTATAGATGCATTACACGTAGGTAGGCTCTGTATATATAGACCAAAATCCGATCAAGACAATTTGTTTGTGGGTACGAGTGAATGTAGGCATGTGTTTTTGTTTCAGAGTAAATGGACCTTTATGTTGAATGGACAAGATCCAGCAATCCCTGGAATCTATTATATTTGTGGACTAAATGCATATTACCGTCTCCCTAAGGGATGGTATGGGACATGTTATTTGGGAATACTGTAGTATTTCCAAAGCTATACCAGATTGATGACTTAAAACAAATACCTAAAACGTCTGAATTACAACATCCTAGACAAAAACGAGAATCAATGGCGGCTGTCATTGGTGATATATTTGGAGCCATAATCCCATCAGTAGGGGTTATCTTGAATTCTATGAAAATTCAAAAGTTGTCTACCATTGTGGATAACATGTTGACAAATCGGCCTAAAACGTGTCCCAATGTGTATAAATTAACATAGAAGGACGCGTTAACAGTTCTATGGGGAGAGACTGGACTCTCCACTGAGAACCTGCATGAAGGTAGCCAGTGTGTAGAGTAGGGATGTAAAGAGATACTAACTCTCCGCTCAGACCTTTCCCCAGGCTCAGCAGTATGCATAGTAGGGTGGGGAAGGTACTTACCTCACATTTAAGACCCCTCTTTTCAATAACAAGCATAACAAGTACTGGCCTCTACATTGAGACCTCAGCATAGGAAAATACTCATACATATGCTGACAATTATAAGTAGCAGACTGTGTGAAGGATCTGCCCTGTTTGTTGACATCTATCTTACATGATAAACCTACGTACTGCACTGTGGAGAGAGACTTGCCCCTATCCTGTGACCTGTTGCTTGGATGATGGTCGTTCAAATTACACTGTGAAAAGGGGATTGCCTCTTTGGTTACACCCCTCCCCAGGATGACAGATGTGCAAGTAAGGTGTACAGATACAATTGCCTCTATGCTGAGAAGTCAGTCTTGCATAACCAGTATACATACTATGGGATAGAAACACACTACCCTATCAGCTGAGGCATGTCCCCAGAGTAACCTATGTGCAAAGTAGGCTGTAGGTAGAGACCGCTCGCCCTCCACATAGCTTGCTTCAAAATGAAGAATGGGCATAGTAGAGTATAAAATGGAGTATCCTCTCTGTTGAAAACTGTGGCTTGAACAACTTGTGTCCATATTTGATTGTGGAGACTTACTCACCTATCTTTCAGACATCTCCCAATAGATATGAGTGTGGACAGCAAAGCAAAAATATCAAAAGTAACTTTAAAACTACTAAAACTATATCAACAAAATATAAAAGAACAACTATAATACTCACAAAACAAACAACTTTTGAAATATATAACATTTTTCTCTGACACTTATCAGCAGGTACCAATGTCGTCCCCATTTTTTATTTATTTTGCTTTATTTGCCTACTGGATTATGGTGTCAGTAGCACTTATTTTCCAGTCTTTTAGCCACCTTAATCTGCCAGAAAGTGTTCAGCTTTAAATTTATATTTGCAGGCTAGGTGGCAAGAAAGTTTCGGCAAAGCATCATGTCTATAAATAACAGTTCACAAAACCTTGTCCAGGCAAAGTTAGCTTGCGCTGATGAACTGTGCAACTGTCCAGTCACTGCCACATCCTTCCAACCTTAAAACACTGTGCTTCAAAATGTAGTTATTGCTCAGTAGCAAAAAAATCCTGCTTGTGTTGGCAAGGTTCTTTTTGCCGCGTTTTGGCAGCAGAATATGTTTTCCTCAGACACATGTATGCATTTTTGTCCTAAAAAAAGGCAAAATATCTAAAAAAGATAAAAAATACATATTGATCAATAATGCATAACAGCGATACATTACTCTATTCTCTAAGCTTTACTACATTTGTCACCCACATATTTATATCTAATGTACCAGTAACGTCTTATTCCTTTGTTCTGAAAAATACAATACCCTCATCCGGTCTGTTTTCATGTTTTTGTAATTAAATAATAAAATGCCATGAACTCTGCTTCCATAACAGTTTCTAAAGTACCACAGTCATCTTAACATACCTTTGCTAAGACTCACCAAAGTGTTTCACTCTAGAAATAGAAAGCTCACCACTCAAATATCTCAAGGGTCTAAAATCTATCTATAATGAGGTTCACAAGAACAATAGAGCTTGTATTGTTATATTTGTTGTTTTACAATTTCACCCCTTCGGTGTGCATGACAGAATGGTTCCATCATGTTCACCGGTGCTCGTGTGCAGAGGACAGAACTATTCCGCCCTCATCACATGAGTTCAAAATCCCTCTACCGTAAACAGCAGAAGGATTTCATTTTTTGTTTAGTTTTTTACCTCGGAGCTTCCCCAGGCACCAAGGAATGTTTTTCAATGTAATGACAATCGCGTGCACGGTGCACTGACATCATTACATTGAAAGTGAAATGAGTCGATCAGCTCATTTCACTTTCACTGCTTTCCTGCTTGTGGGGCTATCTCAGCCCCGAGCGCCAAAGCACATGAGAGAGGTATTGCTGGAAAAGGGAGAATCTCCTCTTTCCAATGGCACTTGTCCCAAGTGGACCCCTGCTTGTGGGTCATCCAAGGGGGGGCGATCCCCAAGCAAGGATCCGCCTCACTAGGCACATGGGATTTGTTCTCGGAACAGGGAGCAGCAACTTAGGCAAGGGCTGCTCCCAATATTTGGGAACATTTTTTGGCTGTTTTCTGCCCCTCCAGAAGCAGTTTGGTCTTACTTGTAGGTCAGTCTGCCCCTGGGGGGGCAGAATACCACTAGACACCAGGGATTTAAAAGAAAATATGTTGGGGAGTGGCCCCTTGGGCAAGGGCCGCTGCCCATTATGGGTGATTATTATTTTGGCCATTTTCTGCCACCCCAGGGGCCGATTGGCCTTATTTTTAGGCCAATCTGCCACCCAGAAACCCACTAGCACCAGTTATTTTATTTTTATCTGTAGAGGTGGGGGCTGCCAAGCATGGGCATGCCCCGAACCCCCACAGTAGGGAATCAGTGTTTCTGCCCCGTTGGGGGGGTCAGATTGATCCAATTACCCCCATCTGTCCCATTGGGAGTGCAGAAAGCCCGCTAGACACCAGAGATTATTTTTTTGTTCAATTTGTATCAGTGGGTGCTGCCCAGCATGGGCATGCCCCCACCCCTCCAATAAAATAGAAATAGTCTTTCTGCCCCCATGGGGTGGCAGATGGGGGCAATTACCCCCATCTCCACCCCCCCAGTGGGGTCAGAAATCCCACTAGTCACCACGGATTACTTTTTTGTTTGTATTGGGCATGCTGCCCAGCATGGGCATGCCCCCACCATCCTCCAAAATGAGAAAACAGTCTTTCTGCCCCAGCTTAAGAGGGCAGATGGTGCCTATTATTTCCATCTGCCCCCGGCGGTGGGGGGGTCAGAAAGCCCCTCAGACACCAGGGATTGCTTTAAAAAAAAAAATTATTGGTTGTGGCTGCCCATCATGGACATGACCATACCCCCCCAAAAAAGGGAAAGTCTTTCTGCCCCTTTGGGGGGGGGGCAGATGGGGGCAAATATCCCCATCTGCCCCTGGGGGGCAGAAAGCCCACTAGACATCCGAGATTGCTTCTTTGTAGGGGGAGGGCTACCCAGCAAAGACATTGCCTTGCCCTGGCCCATTAAAAAATGGGGAAATAGTCTTTCTGCTACTCTGCAGAATAAAACTCATCCCAATGGCAAGCAAGAGGGTATTTGATTCCTTTGGGTGTTTTTTTGCAAGTGGGCCAGGAGAGTTTGGCTAACTCCCAGTAAAATACCACTTGCAATGGTAAACAGCTGCACTTTTTGGGCTTGTGTTGGCTGCCACCTGGAAAAACCTACCAGCCCCACACAGTTCTGAAAATGTAAACATCTGGGGAAGTTGAGGGTGCTGTGCTTTGCATCCATCCCACACCATTTTCTTACCCACAATGCCTGTACTCTTCAAATGTTTACTAACAACACACATTTATCCTCACATTTCTGTGATGGAATCTTTTGCAATATGCAGGAATCCACAAACTTCCTACCACCCAGCATTGCACCACTACTGCCCAAAAAAATGATGTGCCACTTGTGTGGTTAGGCCTACTGTCACAGGCAGGTTCATATCCAACTGATGCCATTAGGAGTCCTCAAGCAAGGACTCCCATTGCCCTTGGTTTGATAACCTCCTGTCACTGGCACTAATCCCAGACACACAAGTGAGGTACCATTTTTATCAGAAGACTTAGGAAAATCCTGGGTGGAAGAAAAGTTTCTGGCTGTGTGCAGATTCCAGAACTTTCCATCTCAGAAATGTGAGGAAAATTTGTTTTGTAGTCCAATTTTGAGGTTTGCAAGAGATTCTGAGGAACAGAACCTAATAAGAGCCACACAAATCAAACACCCCTGGATTCCCGTAGGTGTCTAGTTTTTGGAAATGCACAGGTTTGCTAGGTTTTGCTAGGTGCTGGCTGAGCTAGAGCCCAAAATTCAACACATCTAGGCACATTGCAAAAAAAAGGGTCAGTTTTCAGTGGAAAGATGTGGTGTATCCATACTGTGCTTTGGGCTGTTTGCTGCTGCAGGCACTAGGCCTACCCACACACATGAGGTGCCATTTTTATTGAGAGACTTATACAAATGCTGGGTGGAAGGAAGTTTATGTCTCTGGGTGGATTGCAGAATTTTCCATCACAGAAATGTTTTGTAGACAAATTTGGAGGTTTACAAAGGATTCTGGGTAATAGAACATGGTGGGAGCCACACAAGTCACACCATCGTGGATTCCTATAAACATGATGTAGAATACATTTATCAACATTAATACACTTAGTAATAATTCCCAACAAATTTTATTAAATATATCATTACATATCTGAACTTGAATGTGTTTCTTAGATGCAGATGAAGATGCCAGTCTCTTTCAGCTCCATATAAATTCACTTCTGCTGAGCACAACTCAGGCTTCCTCCTCCTCCAAAGCACCAAGGACAAACTGAGCTATCTCAGGTCCTGCACCCAGTGACATCACAGCAATTCTTCAGCCATGTAATAAGAATGGTACTATTGGTTGAGCCAGAGCCCTTTTTTCTACTTCTCCTCAGTAATTTTCAATGCAAGTCTTGCAAGATGATCGCAGGATCAAACGAGCCCCATGCTGCAAGCTTCACTCCCTAAAGCTTGCACACTACTCAGTGAGACTGTTGTGGGATTGCACCAAAATTGTAGGAAAATAGTAGTATATGGAAGAGACTAGCCTCTCTACTGAGAATCCTCTCCAGGAAAATGGATGTCCACACTAGGGTGTAATGAGCATACATAGTAGGGAGTGAGGAGTAACAGACTTCTTATTTCACACATCTCTCATATGACGCTCATGTTTATTACTGTATGGGAAAGAACCACCTTCTCCTTTCAGACCTTTCTCCCACATGATGGATGTGTGCAGTAGGGTGTGTTGATGGACTAGCTCTCTTTTAAGTCCTCTCTCTCAGATGACAGCTGTACATAGTAGGGTGTGGGAAGGGACTTGCCTCCCCTTTGACACCTCTCTCTCAAATGATGGATAAGTGTAGTAGGGGGTGTGTGAGGGACAGGCCTCTCCTTTCAGACCTCTCTCTCAGATGATGAGAGTGCATAGCAGGGTGTGTGGATGAATTGGCTTCTCCTTTTAGACCTCTCTCTCAAATGACGGGTGCACAATAGGGTGTATGGGCAGGGACTGTCCTCTCCACTAGGGCATCTCCCTCAGACCTTTCTCAGGGATGATGGGTATGCCTATTAAGGTATACACATAGTATGGCCTCTCCTGTCCTTGTCAAGATTCATCAAACAGGGCCAAAGTAATTAACAAACTAAAAACACCCCATCTATGGAAAAGCAGACGTAACTATAACAAGGTAATCTTCCAGAGAAAGTGTGCCACTGCATCTAGTTGTGCATGGAAAGTTTCTGGGCAATCTGGGGGGCCAGTTAAAAGGGGTGTCCCATGTTAATTGCCATAGGGATTTTGAACATGACTACAGCCTGAACCTTTGCACAGATTTACACCAAATGTATCAGAAAGGAAGGTCTTGGGCCATCTCAGACATTTGTGCACTCACTCAGTGGCCCTTTTCCTATACTCATGTACCACTCAGAGACTCATGCACCCACTCACAGACCCACTCAGACACTCTTACACCCACTGACAGACCCACTTAGACCTTCACGCACCCACTAGCAGACCCACTCCGACACTCATGCACCCATTCACAGACTCATTCACTCTCACACCCTCTCACAGACCCACTCAAACACTCAAACACCCACTCACAGACCAACTCAAGCATTGATACACCCACTCGCAGACCCACTCAGACACTGGGAGGTATGAAGTAGGTCCACAGCTGCAGTAATGCCTAGTCCCCTGGCCACATCTCCAGCAAAAAGTCTCAATTCAACCTGGAGCATGACAGTGTGTCGTGACAGGAATGTTGTTGTGGTAGATAGACGGCCAATGGGCTGACTTAGCCGGTTCAACCGTGCAGCTGTGCTGCGCTCATTGCACCTTACATGGGCACGATCTGCCACAATTTCCCTACATAGGTCAATGATGGCAGTGGTGAGGTGTACCATGTTGCTTTTCTTTGTGGACAATTGTGTTTCCACATTCCCAGATCCCTGTGTGAGAGTCTGTTGTATACGGGGTAAATTCCTGTTCATTAACCGCATATGTTTGTTTTGCAGGAGTTGACTGAGTAGGGATGCCTCCATTTCCAGAAATAGTTGAGTACTGGCATCCTCATCACCTACATCCCTTCTGCCATCCATCCTCTGCTGTACTGCAACTGATCCTCCTGCCTGCCCTGCATGGTCTGTGGTGAAGTCTCTTCCCCTGCCATTTCTAGCCTGTGTCCAGACCCTACCTATTCCCTCTTTTCTCCACAGTCCTTTGTGCATACCCCTGCACCCTCCTTCTTGCCCAACATGGCTGCTGTGCTGCAATTAACCCTCCTGCTTGCAATGCACGGTCTTTTGTGGTGCCACATCTGAGACCATGTCCCTACCCCATTCCTCCTACCCTCAGTGATCCAATGTACCATATTTGCCAACATCTTAAACCTGGTAAGAGGGAGTTTTGAAAAAAAGCCTGGGGAATTTATTTTCCTCATTGACTTATGTTGAAAAAGAGATTTTAGGCAGGAGACACATAAAATAAAGCCTGTTTGGGCTTAAAAACATGATGCATCTCCTGCTTGAATTGGATCTGTTGGCATATATGGTTGTACTCAAATGCCTCTTCCTTCTGCCCTCAATGATCAGTTATATTGCCACAGACTCTCATGTTTGTCCTGCATGGTTTGTTTGTTGGCCCTGTCCCCCTTTGCCCTGCAGTCCATGGTCTCTTGTGCTGCCACTGCCCCTCCCGCCTGCCCAGCATGGTCAACATGTCCCCTCTGCACCCTCCTCCTTTCCCTCAATTATTCAAGTCCATGCCCCTGACATCAGACTCCCCACAGTATTCTAATGAACAACTAGATTGGTAACATTCTATATTTAATACAAAAGTGTGGCACACCTGACATCATCTTAATGTATTCAAAACTGTAATATCTAAAGGATTTATAAAAATGAGAGGGTCTTATTTCACAGAAATGATGGTTACTGCTCTAAAAAACTAAAATCAAGACATTGTGCCCGAGTTCTCAAATAGCAACAAAGTACTTTTAAATTAGTTTCTACCTTTGTGTTTTTTTATCCAGTTGATCACTTGATTATATGTTATACTTAGGGAAGAGGAAGTGACGTTACAGCCAGAGCTGCAGACTTTGCTACTGGGGAACCATGTTTGAGTATCACCATCAGCTTAACATCCTGTGATTTATTGCAGCAGCGATGCATCAAAAATACTTACAAAGTGCTGAGATCAGTTACGATGCCATGGATGCACTATATTTACAATATAGGGCACCATGGTGCAAGGACCAAAGGTGCGTCAGAAATTCTGACGCACCTGTGGGGACTTTGCTGTAATGAAGAAGCCCCAAAAGGGGTGCATCACTGAAGTTGGTCTCAAAACTGATGCAACTTCTGCGATGCATCAAAATTTAGGTATGCTGTGTCAGTTTTACTTACTGCAAGTTGGCTAATGTGTCAGGACAAACATGAAAGACTGTAAAATGGTGGAATAGCACCTAGTACAATTTCACATTGGTTCTGGATGTAGTGTAAGCAGCATGGCTATGTGTCATATAACAGTGGGCATAGTCTACTTATGTGTATGTGGAGACCTGAGTATGTGTGACATGGTGAGTGACAGTGGTATGTAAGTGAATAAAAGTATACGGTGTAATGTATTGTGCAAATGTATGTATAACCTACCTTATGTGTGTACTTACCTGTTGTCCTTTGATGTATGCAGCCCTATACTTGGAGACTCCTTCCTACATGGACAAATGACAATCCTGGCCTGTCCATTGCAAATAATACACCATTGTCACATTGCCTTTCTGCAGAGGATGATGAACTGATAGGTGCCATGGTCCCAGCTTGGTCAAGGGGTACTACATCACGATTGTCACATGTGTAGATCCACTACTAGTAGAGGGAAAGTGAAATACAGTCATATTCCAGTGTGTAAAGTGACTTCAGCTGGTCAAGTTTCTATTGCAAAGCCACTGCGTCATTTTTAAGCCTCGTTTAGGGCGGCAAATGTTGAGGCATTTTAGACTCTGCACATCACTTGCAAAGAATGCATCAGTTGCATATGATTAACATTACCTGATGCAGACAGTTGTAGCGCAGGTGAAAAATGACGCAGGACAGAGAAAAGTGATGCATCATGCCTAATGCATCACTTTGTGAGAATGGAGCACTGAATGCGCCATTGCTGCATAAAAAAATGATGCAGATGCGGCACAAGATCCATGTAATCTCCCTATGCCTAAACCAAAAATGAAGGTGTAGTCTTGTAATGTAAATGATGCTCATGTAAAGTACTCTAATACCTTTGGGTCAAGTCTGCGCTATATAAAACTATAAGAAAACATTGGGCTATACTAGGGCTACATTGATATTTGTGCTACATTTGGGCTCCTTTTTTGCTGGTGGCCATCTTGGGAGACTTAGGCATCATTATGAACATGGAAGTCAAGACCGCAATGTCGTCAGCGGCAGAAATTACCGCCACCGGCATGGCGGTCTGGACCGCCATATAATAAACAAGGGAAGACCGCCACAGGCGGCCCTCCGCCACTGCCAGGCTTCTGCCGACAGGCAGCCTGACGATGGTGGATTTCTCTGCCCTCCAGATAGAGAACCCTTGTTCCTCCATCCTTTCCCTGGCGGTTTTCCCTGCCGGGGAAAGGCTGGCGGAAGGGGTGCTCAGTGGCCCCTGTGCACCTCCCTTTCACGCCGATCACTGCCTGATTTACGGGCAGTGATATGGGCCACGGGTGCTGCTGCACCCACTGCACTGCGGCATTGGCGACTGCTCCATGTCGGCAATCTCCTGGCCCAGCATTCTGCTGGGCCAGCTGGCGGAAACACTGTTTCTAGTGGGGTCTTCTAGGGGCTGGCGGTCTATGTTTAGACCTCCAAAATTAACAGGGTGGGGAATCCCGCCGTGTTCATAATGAGCCCCTTATTTGTTATAAAGCTCCCTAATGTCCACATTAACTGTAGTATCCTCAGTAGAAAATGCTTTCAGTTTTTTACTTCAATTCCATCAGGATGACGTTCAGATGTGCCACACTTTTGACATAAATTCTGAATGTTAGCACTCTAGTTGCCCATAAGAACACTGTAGTAAAGCTGCTGATTACAAGGGAGTTAACTGGCAGTCTGCTGCTGGTGTTGAAAGGGCATGTTTCAGTCTGCATGTCAGAATGTTTTAATAAAACAGAAGAGGAAGATATCTGAGAACTCACTTAAAACATGCCCACATTTTTCGTTCTACAGCACTAATCATGATTTCTATGACAAAATAATCCCCCTCATGTTGTTCCTTTCTAAATTAAATGGTTTAAGTTTTTCCATTTTGTTTCAATTAAGATGGCTTCATGTGTGCCACAGGTTTGTCATCATAAGACTGTTAATGCTTTAGTTGTTTGTTAGAGCACTCTGGGAGGTTACAGCAGAACACAAGGGAATCATCTGGCAGGCTTCTCCTGTTAGAAGTACATGTTTTACTGAGAATGTGAGACTTCATTCCCATATGGCTGAGAAAGGTAGTGTGAATTTACAGTCAATATGCTCTCATTTTAGCTTCTGGAGCACCTTCCATGACTTCTATGGGAAAATCATAAAAACGTTTCTCTAAAACATGAATCATGAGATCTCAGCAGAAGGCTTTTTCACAGGGTAAAATCACTTTTGAATACATCACAATTCCTAATATCTGTATAGTACCATCAACAAATGATTTATATTGCAACTAAAATCTGTTATCACCATTCATACATTCTCCTTTTTGTGACTCTGCCATTCACAACAATGCATTTCAATGGGGACCATGTCAAGACATGCCAAGGCTCAGGGACTTGGTACATGTGTCCTGAAAATGAACCAAAAAACATATAAGTGGGCAAGGTGAGCACACACAGACCCCAAAGGGTATATATAGGGGTCCCAAATGGACCTCCCTTTATTGTCCAATCACAAAATGGAGAACATGCTGTAGCAGCACTTGCAGGACTCTGAGGCATGGTCCCCATTGAAATGCATTTAGGTGGTAATAGGTTGGAAAAATATCAAACTTAATACTTACTTATAACTAATGGCGTAACGCAGAACACAGCCAAAGTGCACTGAAACAACATGGCTGCTTTTTATTTTTGTGAATCATTATGCAATCACATAATGCTTTGACATTGCTATGTACCACAGTAGTTTCCAAAATACCACAGAATTGTATGGATCAACTACCACAACAGATATCATTAGGATTAGGGGGCACATGTACGTATGTTTTATGACTCACAAATGGGACGCAGAGCTATTTGCGACAGTGCAAAACGCAAAATGGTATGTACAAATTCCATTTCGGAGTCCCAAATAGCGATGCAACCAATTATCGAATCGCAAACATTTGCGACTGGATTTTGCGACTCGCAAATAGGAAATCGCAATTTGCAACCCCGGAAGCCAAATGTACATGGTAGTCACTAATTGCGATTAATTTCAAATAGGCCATTTTGCACACGCAGATTAGCACTGATTCCAAACAGGTGGTAAGCAGAACCAAAGTATAAAAGCAGACCCAGAAGCCATCTGCGTTTACCACAATGGCTGCACTCCACATGATTGCATGGAGGAGGCGATTCCAGGCTGCCCAGCAGAGGAGGAGGAGGCGGAGACAGGAGAGAATATAGAGAACCAGGTAGACCATATTGCAATACACTGAGGAGGAAATATATGAGAAATATAGACTGAGCAGCACAGTCATCCTAGAGATCATAGAACTGCTGAAACCTCAGCTAGAAAGCCAAACCCTGAGCAGCTGCTCCATCCCCACACATGTGCAAGTGCTGTGCTCACTGCACCTCTTGGCCTTGGGTAGCTACCAGGGTAAGATTGCTGTTGTTTATGGGGTGTCCCAAAGTGCCCTGTCATGATTCTTTAGATGGTTCTTAGATGCCATACTCGCACACATGTCCAGATACATTTACCTTCCCAGGAATGCGGAGGAAATACACAACACCAAATTGGACTTCTACAGAATTGACAACTTTCCCCATGTAACAGGGTGTGTGGATGGGACACATGTACCCACATGCCATCCTGCACATCTGGAAAATGTGTTCCACAATAGGAAATGTACTCACTCACTCAACATCCAGGTGTTATGTGATGCCCACAAAGTCAGAACCGATATAGTGGCAAAATACCCAGTGACTACACATGATGCATACATTTTCAGGAACAGTGGGATACACCAACGCCTAGAACATGGGGAGTTTGATGATGGATATTTATTAGGTACTGTGTAGTACACACCAATGTCATAAATACCTGTCAGTGCATAACCATGTAAAGCCATGCTCATATTTGCTATTGTGTTACACAGGTGACAGTGCATATGCTTTGAGGCCATGGATACTCACCCCATAACTAACACCTGCTAATCAGCATGAGAGGTGCTACAACATTGGATATCAGCGCACCAAAACCATCATTGAAAGGACCATTGGCATGTCTAACTCACATTTTAGATGCCTGCACAAAAGTGGAGGTGCACTCCAGTATGACCCAGAGATTGCATGCAAGATTGTAGTGACATGTGCCATCCTACACAACATTGCAACCAGGCGTGGGCTACATTACACCATAGATGACATAGATTCTGAGGATGAGGAGCAGGAGCCACCACTACAACAGCCTTGGGATGGTAGCATTGCAATGGAGGGCAGACAGCGACGGGATCACATAGCAACTCATTACTTTGGCAGGTAAGTGCCAACCAACACTGCACTCACAAATGTCAAACATACAGACCCTCATTATGAACTTGGCAGTTCAGACTGCCATGCCGGCAATGGCGGAAAGGACCGCCACCGGCATGGCGGTCTGAACCACCATATTGTCAACACAGTGAGGGCCGCCTGTGGTGGCCCTCCGCCACCGCCAGGCTACCACCAACAGGCAGCCTGACAATGGCAGATTACATTGTCCCACAGGGCAGAGCTGCGCTCTGGATAATGTACCCTGATTCCCCCTGCCTTTCCCTGGTGGGTTCCCCCCAGCAGGGGCAGGGTGGCAGAAGGGGTGCTCTGGGGCCCCCGTGCAGTGCCCTGTCGCACAGGTCACTGCTGATCTTCGTGACGGGTGCTGCTGCACCCACCGCATGGCGGCATTGATGGTGGTTCCATGTGGAGCCGTCGGCAATGTCCCGGCCCAGCATTCTTCTGGGCCGGCAGGCAGAAACAATGTTTCCGCCCGCCGGCCCAGCAGAATGTTCTTTATGTGGCCAGCAGGGTCTCAGGGGGGCTGGCGGTCTATGGAAAGACCGCCAGCATGAAAACGGCGGTGTTTACCGCCTTGTTCATAATGATCCCCACTGTCAGGTTGTTGAAAAAAAAATTATGTCAATAGTGGCTTATTCTAACCAGTAAACAAAAATGGTGTAACATCACCTGACACATTCCAATCATGTGCCTTAAGAAAAACCTAGAGACTTCAAATCACACACTCCTACGGCTATGACCACCATGGCCTCTGCCTGGTTGGTCCACAGATGTCTGACGGGCAAATCTACTATGCAGGATGTGGGCATCTGAGGTGGAAATGCTGCTCACACTCGATATGTCCTCACTGTCCTAAGGGGTGTCACCAGGGCCTCTTGCTGCCTGGGAGGTATGAAGTAGGTCCACAGCTGCAGTAAAGTGGCCTAGTGCCCTGGCCACTTCTCCAGCATAATGTCTCAGTTTGTCAACATCAGGACAGTGCACGCTCTACGGGCGACGTAAATGCAAAAACCCAGTCCTTATGCAGAGGCATATTTAATGCATTGTGTTTCTGTGCAGTATATTAACCTTTTGCATTGCATAGCTTTCACCTTGAAAAGTCATTAATGCTGTTTGTAATTCATTGTTCATTTGCAAGGCTTATTTGCAGGACTACAGGGTGTGGTCCTTTATTCTAAGACTTTCTAGAAGCCTTTCTTGCAGCATGGTTGGGTTTGGCTCATGGGCTGGGCTTGGCTCTATATAAGGGAGCCAGCCCAACTCCACGTGCTCACTATTCAGAGGTCCCGGTGCAGAGCAGCAGCATTTTCCAGAGCACCTGTCCCGGAGGCCTATACAGTTATTTCCAGGCCTGCACTTGTTTATTTGGTGATCTTCAAGCAGGGCAGTAAGGCGGAGGTCGGGTTAGGCCCCGACTCAGTTTTCCAGTGACATTTGAGTTTTGGGTCTAAACTTGAAATTGCGTGTGCGATTGTTTTCATGGCATTTGCATCGTGAAGTCCGAAGCGGCAACAGTGTGCACGATTCTTTCCAGGCATTTAATTCTTGGCATTCAGATCAGCAGTGTGCTCGATCATTTCATGGTATTTGTATCATGAATTCCAAATCGGCAACAGTGTGCGTGATTCTTTCCAGTGTTTAATTCTTGGCATTCAGATCGGCAGTGTGCGCAATCATTTCATGGCACTTAACTCTTGAATCATAGATCGGCGTTTTGCGCGATCTTTTCATTGCATGTGAATCTAGACGTTCGAATTGGCAGCAGAGTGCGTGATTCTTTCCTGGTGTTTAACTTTTAAAATACAGATCGGTGGAGTGCGCGATCATTTCTAGACATTTAAACTTAGATGTGCAGTTTTGATTAAAGTGCATAATATTCCCTGAACATTTGAGTCTTGAAACTCTTAATCAGAGAGTGACGTAGCAGTGTTATTCATGGTACTTGTACAGTTCATTCATGCAGAAAAAAAAACATGTGTTCTTTGATTCTTGCTACAATGCAGAGATTATTCTAAGAAGTATTTTGGAGAGAGTTTAGTGTTCAAAATATAATATGCTAATTTTGGAATGTTCATGATAAAAACTTGCATAACCTTTCTTGATTTCCAGGTACTTAGATTTTTCGTTTCCGTTTCATTGCAAAGCTCATGTAGCAACAGATGCTGAAAAAGATGTAACGCTGCCCTGGCAGTACTCGTCCTATCTAAATGTTTTTGAGGAAAGAGAAGCAGAAACCTTGCCACCTCACAGACCATATGACTGTCAAATTTATCTAACTCCTGGTGCTATACTCCCTAGTTGTTGTGTCTACGCCTTGTCAGAAAACGAAAGTCAACACTTAAGAAAATACTTCAATTTCTAGCTAATGGCTTTATTCGTCCTTCCAAGTCTCCTGCAGCGTCTCCTCTTTTTTTTGTCCCCAAGGCTAATGGGGATCTTCAAGCTTGCATAGACTATAGAGGTTTGAACAAGATCACAATCAAGAACAAGTACCCATTACCTCTGATTCCTGTCTTGTTGGATCAAGTTAAAAAAAAACAAAAATCTACACTAAGTTAGACTTGAGAGGTGCTTACCATTTAGTCAGAATGAGAGAAGGCGATGAATGGAAAACTGCCTTTAAAACCCGATATGTTCTGTTTGAATACACAGTCATGCCCTTTGGACTTTGTAACGCTCCAGCAGCATTTAAATTCTTTCTGAATGACATCCTTAGAGAGTATCTAGACCTATTTGCAATAGTCTACATCGACGATATCTTAATCTATTCAGATAATGAAGTCGAACATGTACAACATGTCAAGAAGATTCTCACAGCCCTTCGAAAGCATAACTTGTATTGCAAATTAACCAAATGTGAATTCCATGTTACCACCGTCGAGTTCTTAGGAGTCATCCTTACCCCTCAAGGTATGGTCATGGAAGAAAGAAAAGTACAAGAAGCAGTATCTGATTGGCCCACTCCAAAGACTGTTCGAGATGTTCAGTGCTTCCTAGGTTTTGCAAACTTCTATCGTAGGTTCATAGATCATTTCTCTCAGACAGTGGCACCAATCACCAAGTTGTTGAGAAAGAAAGAACCATTTGTGTGGTCCCCTGAAGCTGACAGAGCCTTTTCAACCTTAAAGGAAGCTTTCTCCACTGCCCCAGTCTTGACTCACCCGGACGTTGAGCGTCCATTCATAGTGGAAGCAGATGCTTCAGATGTAGCCATTGGTGCAGTGTTATCACAACTCAGTAAAGATACTGGTCAACTACGTCCTGTAGCCTACATGTCTAGAAAGCTGAACGAAGCAGAACAAAATTATGTTATTGCTGAGAAAGAGCTTCTGGCAATCCGGGATGCCTTCAAAGAATGGAGACACCATTTGCTAGGCACCAAATACACTATCACAGTATATACAGACCACCGCAATCTCCAGTTCATGAGTTCAGCTAGACTTTTGACTCCTCGGCAACTCCGATGGATGCTGTTTTTTACTGAGTTTGATTTTGTGGTAACCTTCCGCCCCGGAAAGGATAATCGCAAAGCGGATGCTTTGTCCCGTCAAGATTCTACTATGTTACCCGCGATTCATTCTCCTAGGTCTATCATTGCTCCAAATAAAGTTCTTTGCATCATAAAAACCTAAGACTTTTTTGAAGAAATACATAATTCCTTCACCATTGAGAAATGGCAAAAATGGGCTCAAGCAGATCCCAAAAGGTCAATCAAACAAGGACTACCTTTTCATGATGCCCGTTTATTTGTTCCAAATACCAAGTTGCGTAAGTTGGTATTTCATTGGTTGCATGTTATACCTGTGGCAGGTCATCCAGGTATTCCTAAAACTCTTGAATTCGTTCAACGCTACTTTTGGTGGCCTACTTTGATAAAAGACGTCAAACAGATGGTAGCTAACTGTGAAGTCTGTGCTCGCATCAAGTCAAGTTATTCAAAGCCAAGAGGTTTGTTACATCCTCTCCCAACTCCACTTCGACCTTGGAAGCACATCTCATTAGACTTTATTACTGGTCTACCCATTGTTCAACAGCACTCAGTAATCCTTGTGGTGGTAGATAGTCTCACGAAATATGCACATTTCATTGCTTGCAAGAAATTGCCCACCTCCAGTGAACTGGCAATAATCCTTTTAAATCGAGTGGTCCGATATAACGGATTACCAAAAATGATTCTCTACGATCGAGGATCACAATTTGACTTTAACTTCTGGAAAACGTGGTGCAAAACACTTCAAATCACTTATACCCTATCTACCAGTCATCATCCTCAAATGTATAGCCAAACTGAGCGATTAAATCAAACACTGAAACAATATCTATGTGCTTATGCTGAGAAAGCACTACATTCTTGGACATTGATGCTTTTGCTAGCTGAACTAGCCTATAATAACTTGTATCATACTTCCATTGGTGTCACCCACTTTTTTGGTCTGTTTGGCTATCATCCTGCCACCCTGACAATCACAATTCCACAAGAAAGTACACTTACACCAGCTGTATCAGAGACAATTAAACAACTTCATCAAACCCAGAAACAAATCCAGCAACACTTAAATAAAGCTAAACAAATGTATAGAAAGCACTATGACAAGAAACATTGTGAAGGACCCCAATATAAGCCAGGTGATTAAGTGTGGCTTTCCACACGTCATATTGACTTCAAGAAAAAGCATATGTTTAGTCGCAAGTTCATAGGGCCTTACACGATTCTTCAACAAATTAATCCAATTCTTGGCATTCAGATCGGCAGTGTGCGCGATCATTTCATGGCATTTGCATCGTGAATTCCGAATCGGCAACAGTGTGCGCGATTCTTTCCAGGCATTTAGGCCCATATTTATACTTTTTGACGCAAAACTGCGTCAACGCAGTTTTGCGTCCAAAAAATTAGCGCTGGCTAACGCCATTCTGAAGCGCCATGCGGGCGCCGTATTTATTGAATGACGTTAGCCGGCGTTAGCCGCCGGCGCCATCTGGTGTGCGTTAAAAAAAACAACGTACACCAGGCAGCGCCGGCGTAGGGGGATATGGAGCTTGGGCGTCAAGAAATGGGGCAAGTCAGGTTGAGGCAATTTTTTCGCCTCAACCCGATTTGCGCCATTTTTTTTCACTCCCAACCCCCATAGAAATGACTCCTGTCTTAGCAAAGACAGGAGTCATGCCCCCTTGCCCAATGGCCATGCCCAGGGGACATCTGTCCCCTGGGCATGGTCATTGGGCATAGTGGCATGTAGGGGGGCACAAATCAGGCCCCCCTATGCCACAAAAAAAATAAAAAAATAACACTTACCTGAACTTACCTTAATGTCCCTGGGATGGGTCCCTCCAGCCTTGGGTGTCCTCCTGGGGTGGGCATGGGTGACAGGGGGTGTCCCTGGGTGTATGGGGGGGCACCTCTGGGCTCCTTCAGAGCCCACAGGTCCCTTAACGCCTGCCTTTTGCAGGCGCAAAAAAAGGGCGCAAAAGCGGCCGTACGTCATTTTTTTTTACCTGCCCACTCCCGGGCGTGATTTTTGCGCGGGAGTATAAATCCGACGCACATGCCTCGGAGTCGATTTTTTAGACAGGAACGCCTACCTTGCATATAATTAACGCAAAGTAGGTGTCCACGCTAAAAAAATGACGCTAACTCCATGGACTTTGGCGCTAGACGCGTCTAACGCCAAAGTATAAATATGCAGTTAGTTTTGCGTCGAAATTGCGTAAAAAAAAACGACGCAATTTCGGCACAAACGGAGTATAAATATGCCCCTTAATTATTGTCATTCAGATCGGCAGTGTGCGTGATCATTTCATGGCATTTGCATCGTGAATTCCGAATCGGCAAATGTGTGCACGATTCATTCCAGGCATTTACTTCTTGGCATTCAGATCGGCAATGTGCGTGATCATTTCATGGATTTTACATTGTGAAATCCAAATCTGCAACATTGTGCGCTATTCCTTCCAGGCATTTACTTCTTGACATTCAGATCGGCAGTGTGCGATCATTTTATGGCATTTTTATCGTGAATCCCGAATCGGCAACAGAGTGCGCAATTCTTTCCCAGCATTTAACTCTTGAATCATAGATTGGCGTTTATCAAGTTCATGATAAAACCTTACATAACCTTTCTTGATTTTCAGGTACCTAGATTTTTAAGGCCTAGTTATAGTGAAGCCTTAGGCCATTCATGTTTTTAGCATAAGTGTTTATTTGAAACAAAATGTATTGAAAGTCATTGTGATTAATCTTGCAATTGTGTTGTTTAACTCTTGCTTCCACAGGTCTCCTTCCCCGCTGATCCCAACCCAAAACCCATTCCCCCACTTGGCCATTCTTTAACTCTTTGTTATATAACTAATGGAGTTTGGAGCTGCCAAGATGTGGACATGTTGGGAACATGCACAAGTCCGAGGATCTGGTCTCCTTGACACAGTTCAACCTGGAGCATGGCAGTGCATCGTGACAGGAATGTTGTTGTGGTGGCTAGACGGGCAATGGACTGACTTAGCTGGTTCAACCGTGCAGCTGTGCTGCGCTCATTGCGCCTTACATGGGTACGATCTGCCACCATTTCCCTACATAGGTCAGTGATGGCAGTGGTGAGATTGACCATGTTGCTATTCATGGTGGACAATTGTGTTTCCACATTTCCAAATCCCTGTGTGAGAGTCTGTTGCAGATGGTGTAAATTCCTGTTCATTAATCGCATATGTTTGTTTTGCAGGCATTGACTACTGAGTAGGGATGCCTCCATTCCCAGAAATAGTTGAGTACTGGTATCCTCGTCACCTACATCATGTGCCAGACGACGCCTTCTACACCCACGCCCAGCAAATCTCTGTGGCTGGCTATCACCCATCTGTGGACTGGGAGTAAGGTTTATACCCTCATTGTTTAGATCTGTGTCCTCAGTGGTTTCAGGTGCATTGGGAACAATGGTTGGTGTGTTGCATTCCTCAGCGGAAATGCTGACTGCCCCCTTGCTGCCACGGTAGCCTCATCTCCTCCCTCCACACTGGGGTCATCAGTGGATACCTGAGGGCACAGTAGATACACTGTCAGTGCCTCTCAGATCTGTGGCTTATCAAAATAAAAATTCATCAAAATTTGTACTACTTTACTAAATTACCCATAATGCACTACACTTGAGCTGGACTTATAGCCATGGAAATATTTGAATGATGCATGCTTTTGTGAACTGTGGTTGTGTGCATAGTGCCCTGAAAAGTTTGAAAAAGTGAGATGTGCTACTTACTTTTGGAGGTTCCTGGTGCTGAGCTGTCCAGGTCCCCGATTCCCACAACAGCCTCTGGCTCCAGTGTGGTCTGTACCATACTCTCAATTGCTGTAGATGGTGGTACCTTGGATGGTCCCTCACCTGTTCCATGTGCCTCCTTCATCCGCTCTGCAACCCTTTCCTTGGTTCTTGACCTGAGGTCATACCAACTTTTGCGCAGTTCCTTGATGGAGCGGTGACTGACTCCAATAGCATTGATTTTCCTTTTATGTTCAGCCAGATTTTGTTTTTTCTGTGAGTCAGGTACAGTCATTGCTGCCTTCCCAAACAGGACCTCATGATGTAGGCAGCACTCCTCAGTGAGGACTTCCAACTCTTTTTCTGAAAATGTTAGCTTTCTCTTCCTCCCTGCTGTGTTTCCCTCCTGTGTTTGGCTAGCCATGGTTGCAGTTCCTCCTCTCAGCTGAGTGTGCCTCTGCTGTATGTACTGGCTAGACTCCTCCCACTTCAATGGGAGGCACTTCCTGATTCTAAGGTCATTTCCCAGCACCAAGAAGTGAAATTGGTAATACCCCCATGCACAATTTAGGTAATCCCAATTTGCAATACCGCAAATTGCAATGCGACTCGGCACTGATTTGCTAAATTGGTCTTCTATTTGGACGTACATTCGGGTTTGCGAGTCAGTAATTGTGATTTGCATTGAATCGCAATTTCCATCTTGCAAATGTTAGTCTTCGTATATGTGCCCCTAGATTCCTTCGAACCTAAATCTTACTTACCCTACTTATATGAAGTAACCAAAAAGATAATCTGTGCACCATAATATTTAATCATGCCATATTTCATGGAAATCTATTGAACTGTTTTAGCGGTACGTCGCATACCAAAGCCTATGAAAAAGCTATTTGTGGAAAAATGCATTAGGGACTTCCATTTATCCCTTGCAGCCACTTGAGCAATTATCACAAATCTTTTCATCCTTCACCAATGTAGAAAAATGTACAGCTCTTTTCCTTTTTTCGCACAGTGGCCACCATTTTTTTGTGGACTGATGCTGCTGGTGTGTGACTCTGTGCACTGGGGCGCTGCTAAACAGGCCCCAATGCATGTCCTCTGACCCCTAAAACCTTTTTCAAAATTGCTCAGTCGTTATTGGCATATTTAGCTTTTGTATAAGACATTACCATATTGTGATTGAAAATATAATTGTGTTATAGAAAGTTAAATATCATTTTAGATTACAGCAGTGCTGTGACATCCACCAGTGTGACAAGACAAACATCAGGTCCACCACTGTAACTTTCTAAAACTGCAACCTGACTGCCACAATGACCCTTTTTTGACAGGAGAAAACGTAACTTTTAATAAACAATAAGTCACCCCTATGTAAGCCTTGTAACCGACATTGCATTTAAAGATAGGATATATAGAAAGTTAACATTTCCTTTCAGCAACTAGAATACAATAGCTATTTTCACTGCAGGAAGGCTAACAGGTGTACATAGAAACACTGGGAAGCAATTAAAAATATTAATTCTGCTATCTCAGACTAGGGACCAGCTATAAAAATGAGTAAATTACTATTTTGATATTTATTAAAAACCCAACTTAATGGTCAAGTAAAATTTTTGAAAACATTGACATTTAGAAGTTTACTTTTTCCATAACTGTTGCTCCTGGAGGATAATTTGCATTAGCCCTCCATCTGTCACCCCACTGGTGAATAGCCCTGATGAGGTGTAAAAACATCTCCCAGAGCAGAGAGAATGGCTGGGCTATTGTGAGAGCTCAGGAAATTAATGACCTTCAAAGGGGCTACCCCTGTCACCTGCAAATATCAAATGAAACATGAACAGACCCCTTCATTTGTCCTCTTACTAAGGCAGGCACAAAACTCATCAGCAGGAAAGCTGCCCCAGAACTGTTTTGGAGAAACTACAGAGGAGGGGCTGCTCAGTACTTTGGCTACACCTCTGGTTGGGCGCACAGTCTTTGCACAAGAGAAGAAGCAATTATTCATATTGGATTTATTGAGTGAGAGGCACAGTGAGATTGTTTTCAGCAGTCCACATAGGAATTGCTGCAAAAATGGGTATAGTTACACCTACGAAAGTTTACCCTTTTGGTGAAGGAGGGGTCAGGAGTCAACCCCATCAACAAAGTAGTGCTACATGCAAAAAATGCCATCTCAAGGAACCTTCTTTAGAACAATCTGGACATGGCTGCAAGCTTGCATTCCCAACACACTTGAATCTCCAAAGGAATTGTGATTTGTCAGGGACAGGAGAGTGAGAGGTCAGCCCCTTCATGAAATTGTAATGTGTGATTTTCAATTCCATAGCATTTTTGTTCTCCAATTGCTAGCTGTACCAAAGTGATTTCTCTAGTTGGTTCTGCAGAGAAAAGACATAGCACATGGATAACAATCACTTTCTTCAATGTTGGAGTAAGTTGCATATGAACAGGCATCAGTAAATTACTTCATAGAAGCAACTCTGCAGAAACATTCATGCAGAATAATTTGCTGTTCATTCTGGAGTCTTTGTCACCTTGAAATTGTGCCTATTGCATTAAGTAGTATACCTGCAGCAACCAGGGTGTACGAAGCAGGCATAATTTGTGCAATTTGTTGTATCATAATTTTGCAAAACTACAGCAAAATTAGGCAACATTCTTAGCTGTCTGCCAGGATCTTGTATGTTACATAATGCATACATCCATATACATAAATATATATCCCCATAGGTACACAGAGGGCCTTTGATTCTTCTCTTTTCTGCTACTGGTCTGTATAAGGTCATTTACTCTTTGCTTCCATCCATGACAGAGTACTGCATTTGGATATGGTTCAATCCATATCTGACATTGGCTCACTTGTCCTGTGAACATCAGCATTTTCAGATCACATATGCACATCCACCTGAACATTTATTAGTACACTTCAGTGTCTGGGCTGGCTGGCCAATCATTTTGTTTCCAATTTTCTCATTTTATAATCTAGTTTAGTTTAATATTTCTTAAGATGATACTAAAGCTCTCCAGACAGTGCTAACGGGGCTACTTGCTTGTCACTCATTTCATCTGAAGTGCGCTGTATCACACATGGCCACTGCCTATAAACCAGGAAACCATTATGGAATGCTGTTGTCCATAGTGTATCATTCTTTTAGCATTCTAAAATGGTCCAACACGTTGATTCTGTATTTGCCTGACATTCCAGAACACTAAAACAACCATAGACTATTTCCAGTACCTCTGCAAGGTGGACACCCACTGCTGTGTTTAGTTTCGTTTTTGCAAACATATGCCTGCCATGTTTATATGGGAGCATTTCTTTTTTCCAATTGTATACTTGTGATTTATCTAGCATATGTTGTTTGGTGTGTGTGTGTGTTTTATTATGGGTATGCAAGAAGGTGAATTCAAGAATGAGTCAGTGGATGGATGAATGGACATATGAGTACACAGACGAGAGACAGAGAACATATACATTAAAATATTAAGTATATAAACCCCTCAGTGACCCAAAAGGCACTTTCGTTCATAAAGTGGACTTATCAGCTATGCCAATGCTTGCTTCCAAAAGGACAGGCATGCATGCTTTGTTTCATGGGGTTTTGGTGCTACTCCTAGGATGATAATGTAAGCCCATCCTGAAAGGTGCCTGTGTGACATTACTCAACAAGTTGTAGAGAGAGGGTGATAGGAAGAAAAAGAGAAAAGATCTAGAGAGAGAAGAACTGGGGCAGAAAAAAAAGAAAATGAGAGTCCCCAAGAAAGTTTGAGGCTGTGAGGGACAAGGTGCGAAGAAATGAAAGAGATACGAATACAAAATGAGTAAAACTTCACTACAGAGAGTCAGCAAGATAGAGACTGAGATTAATAATATTCATTTTCTAACAATATACAGAAAACCATATGTGGTGACGCCTTATCACTGTTATTAAAAATAAATCCATAGCAAAGCATATTTTAAATTAGCATAATACCATGTATTTATTTACGTTTACCAACTGGGTGAGTTCAGCATGAAAACGTTCATTTCATCTAGTTTGGTTTTCATATAAATTGTAACTTGTTTTCCTATCAAAGAGAGGTCCTGTTCTATCACATTAAAACGTTTTCGCCACTAGAAAACACGTAACTAGTCTGGCTGCAGAGAAATCCAAAGAAACAAACTTATGGGACTCACGTTCCTGCCTTTGACATTTTGACCCACGTTTGTGCTCCAACTGTTTATCCAAAATGGGGGTGATAAATTCAAAGCTCTTCCTTGGCAATGAAAAGCCCTTTGTGGCAGTGTGAGAGAAATGACAGAGCTTATTAAACAAGCCAAGCAGTAAAATCCTAAACAGCTTGAGGGCAACAGTCATTTGTCAGGAATACTAAAACAGAGAAATGTGTCAGGGTTGTGCATGCCATGCGGTAAATCTAAAAGCAAGGGACCGACTCTGATATCAATAGCTACATTGAGGTTGCATAATATATTGTTTTCTGCCTGAGGGGAGAAGAGGGTACAGGTGAAGTTGGAATATAAAGACAGTCAGGGAGACATTGGAGTAATTAGGAAAGTCTTTTCTTCTTTGCTTCAAACTTTCGCACAGTGTTCTTCAATGAATCATTTATTTGCATGAATAATAAAAAGAGATGAAATTCATAATGTTGAAGCTACATAGATCTTTCTACTTGCTTTTATTTTAATGGAAGCTTTGCAATTTTCTTGCCTTGACCAAAATGTTAAATTTCTACCTCGGTCTTCCCTCCTAGATACCTACTGAACGGTCAATAGCTGATACAACAGAATAACAGGTGCCTGAGTTGCACCTGTTTGCCCATATGGCTCTCAGGGTTTTGTGTAAAAGGCACCCCTATTTGTGTTGTCATCATGCCTGTTTATGTGGGAGAGGTCATGGGATGAATACTTTTTGCTTTGCAGAGCACACTTATTGGTTTCAGAGACGGTAATTTATGTGTCATTGTGTGTGTGTGTGTCATAGCAGGGTGCTCGCACTCCTATTTTGTTTTTGTTTTTATTTGGGGGGGGTCTGGGAAGACGTCATCGCTGCTTAGATCTTCAGAAACTGGCTTACAAAATAACTAGGGAAGCCTGTGTGAAGAGTATTCATATTGACGAGTTTCGTTTTACCATAAGAAGAATAATAAAGATAATAATGATGCATTCGCTTATGCTATCAATATGTAACTGTTGTCTATCAAAAAAGGTGACAAGGTGATTGAGCAAGGAGGTGCAATAGACATGAGCGAGGGAGAAAGAGAATGTGAATTGGAGCAAATTAACGTGAGCCTGTTATTTCCCTCTGTTCTTGAATGACCTGAAATCTGACCAAGTGGTTCAGTGACTTTTTAAGATTTATTGTTTTAGGTAGATCAGTGTGAAGCAGTGCAAAGTGTTTATATGGAATTTATTTTTCAATGCTGGAAAGTGGCTTAAATGTAGAGTAAATAGTGATTTGTGCTATTCCAGCACTTTCACCCATGGTTTTTGCCACAAAGTTATACCTATAAAGATTGCCAGACCTAGTTTTGCGTTACAAGATGACACCTCCATGAAACAGATGCAAAGTTGGAAAATGTTTTTATGTATTCTTGCATTTCACACATTGCATGTGTGCTGCGCTGCACATTTCACATCCAATGTGTGAAATGTTTTAAAGTTTGTCTAACACTTTGTTTTTGTACCGAAGCTGTACCCTTCAGTACAAAACCCACGCTACAGAGCATGTACACACTTTTGCACGTCCCACCTTTACAGCACATCTCGTTTACCTTCCTTCATACTATCCCATAGTGCACTGGTCCGAACAAATCCAACATAACAGAATCTTTATACCCCCAAAGAAAGCTTTTGTGCCAGGCAAGGGTGCTTTTAGAGAAATGAGCAGTCCCCTCCTCTTCAGTTACACCAAACGAGTTTTGGAACCAGACCCCCAACATCCACTTTGCCAGTGTCAAGCTAGCTAAAGGGGGCCTATTGAACAAATGGCTTCCCTTTGCCAGGTCTCCCTTCACACTTAACTGTGAATGCCAAGTCCTCCCAATGATCTCGTTCAAGTTACTGAAGTTTTTAGATTCTTCCCAACTGTCTTTCCTGAGCTGTTATCCAGCACATACCTTATGTTCTGCGAGCTGTTTAGCCGTTTTCTGACCTTGTTAAGGGGAAGCACTAGCAGAGCCATCTACTATCAGGATAATGTGATACCCTATTTGAGGCTCAGGCATAAGGTATGTGTTCCTCAAGATTTAATAACAATAAATCTTCACAACTGAAATGGATTTTTAATAAATATTAAAATACTGTTTGCATTATTACAGCAGCTTGTATGTATGCATATCCATGGTATTTCTATGGTGCAAGCTTAGCTAATAAGCACAGAGCGATGTACAGGGTCAAGGACAAACAAAGTCAACGATTGATAGAAAGGGAAGCTGAGTTGTGAATGGTTAATGCATTGTCATGCAGTGGTGTTTAATTGGCTAAGTCTTTAATTCTTTCCCAAATTGGAGCAGCACTGAGGCAGTCCTGATTTAAAAGGGAATAGTGTACCCATTCCTGGGAGCACAAATGGAAAAGGCCTGTTTATTAAAATATTTTCACACTTCTTAGACTGAAGTCTGGTGTAATCTTAGCTGTTGTGCTAAGGGTCACCAGAGATGGTGAGCTCGTCTGCAGTAAATGATTCAAATGGTTTTAAAGATGGTGTGGGCTGGCAAGGTCACCTAATGGAGTTCTATCAGGATAGAGGAGGGCCTTGTCCCAAACCAGAGTTAGTGGGGTTATGATTTAATTCTGAACTCTATTTTTTCTCATAGGGCATCTACATCCCTGAACAATGAAAACGCTTTAGTGTATTAATTACTGCAGATAGATGCTAACTTTAAATTATTGCATGCTTCACTTTTAAACACTAGGCAGGCTACCTTGTAGGCTACCATTCCTACTTAAGGGTGCCTTAATTAATATTCAAAAGTAAGGTTATTTTTTGTCAAAAATTGTTTTAACAGGTTAGACTGTAGGTTTAAAAGCTGTTGGAGCCACGTAAACGGACTACTGTAAAGCTGTCCTTGAACTTTTCCTTGTTGTTGGAATGTTTCCTAAACTACATACTACAGCCTTACTAGGAAATTAAATATGCTAATTAGGAGATAGACAATGTTAGGATGCTTTAGGGTCAGAAGACATACACTGAGGAGGGGACTGCAGTGCCTCCAAATGCTGAGTTAAAAACCCAGCAGTATACTTGAAACAAAATGGATGTCATTTGACAAAAGAGGCACTCATACACTGTTGCTTCCCCCAGATTAAAGGTGAGGAGCAACTAAGTAATTCCCTTGGCAGAACTCATTTTCTAAGCAGAGAAACCTTGAAAGACCATCTGCATAGATGTGGTCAGGTCAAGGGCAGTATTCTACTATAAAGTCAACTCCCTGTATGGTGTTTTCTCATTTGCCAAACCACAGTGAACTCCTCCCTCTGAATGGAACTCCTACACTGCTCTCTAGGGATAAGTTACCTACTAATGAAAGTCACTGGTTGGCCCTGACCTCATTATTCACCTAGGATGTTACCACCCCATGCAATGCTCTAAAACATCAATTTTTTGGCACTAAACTCTTTGCTAAAATCTAATGCCTTGAGTACTGGTGCAGTGCAGTGCACAATGTCTCCTTAGGGCATTCTGACGCTCCACATGTCTTTCTTGCGCTACTTCTTAGAAGTCTGCTCTGTCATGGGGGTTGCAATGGTACCATACCACTTGGTAAACCTCCTTTAGTATTCAGTCAGACCCAGAAAGGATGTCACCTGAATCTAAGTCTTAGGAGGCTCCCAGGCCATGAGGGTCTTGATATTAGGCTAGAGAGGCTGCACATGTTCCTTTCAACTTGGTGAGCCCATGCACAGAACAGATCCTTACCCTATCTCACAGTTGTTGACTTTGATAGTCAATTCTGTTGCAGAGCCTAAAGCACTTTTTGGAAGAGGGCCAAGGGATCCTGCCAGGTGGAGCTAAGGACAGCAATATCTTCAGGCTGCAGTAAAGTTCTCCAGCTCAGACAGTAACCTGCTGACCAACCTCTGGGAAGTGACAGGGACATTCATTTGTCCAAAGTGCATCGCATTAAACTGAAAGTAGCCCTCATGAGATGGAAAATGTAGCTCTCTCCTTAGCCCTGTCACAGGACTGACGCCTACTAAAGGATATCAGGTTGCAAGTTGGCCTGAAGGCTATGAGGGTCTGGATATTAGGCTAGAGAGGCTGCACATGTCCCTTTCAACTTGGTGAGCCCATGCACAGAACAGATCCTTACCCTATCTCAGACTTGTTGACATTGATAGTCAATTCTGTCTGCAGAGCCTAAAAGACTTTTTGGAGGAGGGTCAAGGGATCGTGCCAGGTGGAGCTAAAGACAGCAATATCATCATGCTGCAGTAAAGTCCTCCAGCTCAGACAGTAACCTGCTGACCAACCTCTGGAAGGTGACAGGGGAATTCATTTGTCCAAAGTGCATTGCATTAAACTGAAAGTAGCCCTCAGGAGATGGAGAATGTAGCTCTCTCCTTAGCTCCTTAGGACTGACGCCTATTCAAGGATATCAGGTTGCAGGGTGGCCTGAAGTCCCAGGTCTTAGCTGTCTTGGTCTGCCAGAGATGTGAGCAACCCCTTTTAGTAGCCATGCTGCTGGTGATGCTAGGAATCACCTAAGAAGCAGAATGTGCCCTCCAGAAGGAGCCCCTAAAGGAGTAAAATGCCAGAGGGGAAAAAACCTCCATGGTGGAAGAAGAGCGCCAGATTTTTGTAGAGAAGACTGTTTTTAGGGGGACAAGTCTCTTCAGAAATACATAAGAGCTGAAATATTTGGACAAGAAGAAGAAAATAAGCTGACTTAGACTTGTGAGCTCAAGTGGCATTAGAAGCTGTAACTGGATAGCACCAACCATTGTGATGAAATGAATGATCAAACGTCTTTTGTTATATACCTAAAAACAGGAAACGCCTGAATTGCTATTTTGGTTTCTGAGCAATCCCATTAGAATAAATTGGGTAGTGGCAATTTTGGAACAGGTTTTGTATCTAACCCAGAGCTCTTTACAATTTTTTTTTTTTAGTTAAACCCATAATCATGCGTTTTAGAGCCCTGTTAAATCTTGTAACAACCCTGTTGGTTTGAGCGTGTTATGGTGTGGTGAACTAAGTCACCCCACTCGCATCTCACTTGGCCTTCAGTTACACCAAAAAGATGTTTGTCCATCTGCCTGAAATTATCTTTTTGGGTAACCCACTATGGTAACTATACCTAGTACAGCCCAACCCATCATGGACGCAGTTACCATACCCAAAGGTATGGCTTCAGAATACATAGCAGTAGGGTCTTCTGAAGTCTATGGGCCTGACAATGTCATTCACTACCCTCTCAAAAGGTGTCCCCACCACGTAGTGTTACAAACAGAGCTTTGGGCTCTCCTCCTGTCTTGCCACCGACTTGGAATGTTTCACAGGAGAAAGAGAACTCCTTTACTTTCTTGCAGAGCTGGCATCAATAGAAATGATTAACCAACCACTCTTGGTCTGTCACAGATGCCAAGCTAAGGGAATGTCATGACCCTGTTCCAGTAAGATGTCCCTGCAACGCAGAAAGAATTTCATCTTGCCTTCCTGTCCCAGGTTTAAGGTCTCTATCCTTACCATGCAAGACACCACCCTCCAAGTATCAAATGGATCATGGACGACTGCCACAAGATAGTAACCCATGCTCTAGTCACAAGCGAGCTCAACAACGGAAATGCATTCTACGCCGGCACCATGAAAAAGAACATCAGGAAACTACAACTCATCCAAAACACCGCCACCAGACTTGTCGTGGACCTCCCCCACCAGGAACATATCTCCCAACATCTGAGACTCTTCCATTGGCTCCCGGTGGAGAAGCAGATCAACTTCAAACTACTCACCCACACCTACAAGGCCATTCACAACATCGGACCGGCCTACCTGAATCATTGCATCTCTTTCCATAATCCCGCCAGACCCCCCCGATCCACCCAGCAAGCACTAGCCACCATTCCACACATCAGGAAAACCAGCACCAGAGGAAGATCTTTCACCTACCTCGCAGCCAAGAGCTGGCCTACCTACGCACCTCAGACAAACCCCATCATTCACCATCTTCAGGAAGAACCTCAAGACATGGCTCTTTGAATGAGGCCCAGACCCACCACCAGAACCTTGAGACCCTCACGGGTGAGTAGTTGTGCTTTATAAAAACTGATCGACTGATTGATTGTGATAATATATCCTGTGGTCCCACTGGTATTTCCTTAGCCCTGGGCCTCAGCTTGGTGTCAAAGGCCTTCATGAGTGAGGCACCATCTCTACACTTTGTAGAACTCCTCCAGAGAGTCCTCCTGCCCTTTGCCCTTCAGAGCAATTGGGAGAAATGTTGAGTCTGCTTCCCTATATCCATGGCTCCTGCTCTTGAATTCTTGATCTTAGGCCATGGTGCCAGTCTCCAGCCTTCCTTAACTCCCCTGATAGGAGGTCTGAATTCTTTGGACAACAGACAGCCACTAAGGTATACTCAGCATGGGTCTTTCACTGCACCTGGACACATCCAGAGGATTCCTGATCATTGCCCAATAGACAATCTACTAGTATAGCCAGGATTACAGCTACTTTCTTAGGGCCATTAACCCCACCCCATTCCAAGGTGATCATCACTACAGGATTGAACTTCACCTCATTGTCAGTTTTGACTATCATATGAATAACATCTTGGGTGAAGTACTGTAGGGTATCAACTTTCACATCATAGTGGACATGCTCGCACCTGTGTCACTCAAAGCTTCTACTCCAGTAGTGTTGATACCTGGCAACTGCCTGTACTTCAACATGCTGGGAGGTGAGATGGTCAGGCCATCAATATCCAGTCCACCCACAGAGACTAATGTGGCTTTGGTCCAACAATTGGTTTCCCTGGACCAACTTTGAGATCAATTCCTACGCTTGCAATCCCTTGATTGGCCAAAAGAGTGTGGTTTCTTAGAATGGGCAGAATCGCTCCTTTTGTGTCAGAGCCGAAAACAGTCCAAGCACACTCTAGCATTCAGAGGTCAAAGAGTTTTTATACCTTAAATCTTTCCCTTCTTATTTTAGCAGTGGTTAGTGACTCCCCTTCTTTCTTCAACTTTTGGAGCCTCTGAGAGAACTACTTCTTTTTATCGTTGTTGCTTCCCTCCTTTCCCCAGTTAGGGCTTGACTCCCTTTTCTTGGGATCAGATTCTCAGCTTTTTAGACACCTTAGTGCTTACTCATGCATTGGTTGCCTTGCTAAGCGTTCTAGGGTCAATCATATTGGAATCCACTAGATGTTGATGCAACTCTGAAGAACAATTACTCAATATGTGCTGCTGCACAACCAAATTGTGTAGCCCACCATAAGTGATGAATGTATTGCCCATCGCCCATCCCACCAGTTCTCACAACTCCATCTTGTGCCATGGATTTTACTCATTGGGTAATACTGATATTTACCCAATTAGGTCCGCACTTGGAATATGGGTCTTATTATGAGGAAGTCACGCAATGCAGCCAGTCACTTTTCTGGGCTGCACTGTATGCCAGGGAAAGGGCAGGTATACACCATATATAAGGTAAAACAGCACATTCCTGTCCTTTTCCATGTGTTGGTGCACAATGGTCTGCCTAGAGCCAATGCACCTTGATGTAAGGGTGCCTCTGTTGCACAGAGGTTTGCTTATGTGCAGGATGGGAGAACTTTCTGCACAAAAACAATCCAGGGAGGCATACTCCTCTTCCTATGTATGCTGCAGAATGCAATACAGAGAGAGAGAGAAAGAAACAATGATAAATAAAAATATTTTGCCTCGTTATGCACCCCTGTGAAGGTGTAAGATTTTGGTGTATTCTCAAATTCTTGTAAATCAAGCAGAAGCCCAAAGCAACTTCAGCGCTGCCACCACCGCACACCACCAACTCATCACAAACACCAGAAAGAAAGCTATAAAAGATAGAATCTCCTCTTATGCACACAACAGCAAGGGACTCTTCAGCATCATCAAGGAGTTCGCCCAACCCAACAGTGAAACAATGGACATCCCACCCTCACAGGACCTCTGCGACAGACTTAACACCTACTTCCACAACAAAATCAAGACCATCTATGACAGCTTCAGCGAGTAGAACCCACGGGCAGAATCCCCTCTATCAAAACCCGACATCAACAAACCAACAATCACCAACTGGACCCCCACCACCACCGAAGACACTCTGAAAACAATGAAGTCCATACACTCCGGGGCCCTCCTGGACCCATGCCGCAGACACCATCTCCCCCAAGCTCCGCCTCAAGATTAATCGCACCCTAGCTGCCGCATCCTTCCCCAACAACTGGAAACACACCGAGATCAACCCCCTCCTCAAGAAACCCTCGGAAGACCCACCGACCTGAAAAACTTCAGGCCCATCTCCCTACTCCCATTTCCTGTGAAAGTCATCGAAAAAGCTGTCAACAGCCAACTCACCACTTTTATCGAAGACCACAACATCCTCAACATCTTCCAATCCGGATTCAGGAAAAACCATAGCACCGAAACGGCCCTCCTGGCTGCAACAGAGGACATCCGCTCCCTGCTGGACAAGGGAGAGACAGCGGCACTCATCCTGCTAGACTTTTCGATGGCCTTCAATACAGTCTCCCACCACACCCTGATACAAAGACTTCACAAAGCTGGCATCAGAGACAAGGCACTTGACTGGAACCAACCCTTCCTCTCTGGCAGAACTCAACGAGTGAGACTCACCCCCTTCCTCGCAGACCCCACACCTACCACCTGCGGAGTTCCGCAGGGATACTCCCTTAGCCCCATGCTGTTTAACGTCTACATGGCCCCGCTTTCCACCATCATCAGAAGCTACAGAATCACATTGTCTCCTTCGCCGACAACAGCAAACTCATCCTCTCTCTGGCCAACAAACCCAGCACAGCCAGACACAACTTCTGCAAAGGCATGGCAGCAGTCACTGACTGGATGAGAAACAGCTGCCTTCAACTCAATGAAAACAAGACAGAAGTACTCATCATGGGCCCTCAACCCGACACATGGAATGACTCCTGCTGGTCACCCACCATTGGAAACCCGCCCACCACCACAAGCCAGGCACGCACCCTTGGGATCATCCTGGACTCCAAACTCAACATGAACCACCAACTCAACTCAGTCACTTCCACCTGCTTCTGTACCCTCTGCCTCCTACACAAGACTCTCAAATGGATCCCCCTCGAACATAGAAAGACCGTCACACACGCCCTCATCACCAGCAGACTGGACTACGGCAATGCACTTTATGCCGGAATCAGCAAGAAACTCACCCCCAAACTACAGAACATCCAGAGCGCCGCCGCCAGACTGGTCCTCTACACTGCCACATCTCGCAACAACTGCACACACTACACTGGCTTCCCATAGAGAAAAGAATCTCCGTAAAGATCCTCACCCACACACCCAAGGGCCTCCACAAGACTGGACCAGCCTACATGAACCAGCTACTCAACTTCCACATACCCCACTGGGCCCTATGCTCAGCCCAGCTCTCTCTCGCCGAAGTACCCAGCATCAGGTAAACCAGAACAGGGTGACACTCCTTTTCCTACCTCGCAGCCACCGCCTGGAATGCTCTTCCTCTCCACATCAGACAGACCACCCCCTCCTCAACTTCACGAAGGAGCAGAAGATGGGTTTTTTAAGAACCACCTCACTGGTGGACACTACACTTCCCCAAGCGCCTTCAGACCCTTGTGGATGAGTAGTTGCCATTTACAAACACTGATTGATTGATGAAATCTGAGGATGTGGTAAAGTCCACTGGAGTTGCATGGGAACACCCAGGCAATGCCTATGTAATGCCTTCCCAGGGTAGAGTAACGCAACGCATCTATTTATACTGTGTTGCATTACTCCAGAATTTCGCCAGCAATTTAGAGCTATGCATTGTGGCTTTGCATGGCGTCAAAAATCTGTCTTAAGGTTTGTGTCAGGTGCAATGGTGACACAAACAGCCTCATAAATTGGTCCCTCAGTCTCTTTTTTGGAAGCCAAAAATCTCTAGTGGGAAGAAGCTACAGGCTGTAGCCGGCAAGGGATCTACAAGGCAAGATACCCCTTCTGTGAGGAACCACTAAACAGAATTTGCTGCTGCAGAGAAGAACATAGCAAGAGCTGCTGCAAAGTCAAGTAGACTGGTGATGCACTTTGGGCGGATCAATGAACAGGTATGTCCCAGTCCCCTCTCAGTTCTCAGAGCACCTTTTGGAGCAAGTTTTGAATTTGGGCTATTAGTGCACCTTTAGCATCACTTCCAAGGTCCAGGACTGGTGTGGTTTCAATATGGTTGGAATATTTTCTTTCCCTAAGGCTCTGATTAAGAGGCCAGTCAACTAGCCATTGGAGTCACTCTTGGATGTCCTGGGTTGAACAAGAAGAGCAAGGATCAAGCAGTAGAATAGACATATGAAGCTCAGAGCAGGCTTTAGGCGGCAGAGCAATCCTTCTTGGTGCAGCAATGCAATCCTTCTGAAGTATACACCAGGCAGTTCTTGGTTCCTTTAGTAGTCTTTCCATAGGTTCAGAGGTGATCTGAAGAGTAGGTTTGAGGGTCCGATTTTTATATATAGTGGCTCCTTTGAAATGAGAGAAACTTCCGGAGGCTTCCAACCACAGAAGTGTCTGGAATTTCCTACCTCCATGCTCTGGCTCCAGCATGGCTACAGGCACAAAAGGTTTATGTAAAGTTCTTTGTGTGTGAGCAGGGTCCAGCCACCTGTTATAAATGGGGATGTGCAAGGTCTGCCCCCCATCCTGCCATTGAAATCCCATTCAGGCAAGCCTAGTCCCTCTGTTGTGTGGCTGCCTGGGAGGAATTTACAAAGGCTGACTGCCACTCATACCTTTTCATGTGACCCATGTGACTCATGTGACCCAGGAACAGGCTGCAGGTGCCAAATGGTCAGGACAAGAATATGCTAACTTTCTAAAATGGAATTTTCAGATCTGTGACTTAAAATCTGACTTTACCATTATGTATTAAATGTAAAAAAGAAACCCCAATGTTGTCCTACGGGAGTGTTAAGCCTCACAGTAGAGAAAAATAGTTGAGCGTTTTTCACTTCCAGAGAATGTAAAACTTAAAAAACACATATCCAACATTTTAGTTCTCCATGGTTGTCTAGGGCCTACTTTAGAGGTGACATATGAAATAAAAAGGGAGTTTTAGTGCTGCAAAGGGGTTGTTTTGCTAGGTAGAATTGGTGTTTTAAAACTGCATACAGGCTGGAATGAAAGACCTGGGACGGGTTTTATGGGCTACCAAGGTGGGTGGCACAATAAGTGCTGCAGGTCCACCAGTAGCATTTCATTTACCAGTCCTGGCTATATGGCATACAACTTTACTAGTGGCTTATAAATATAGTAAATTTCCCAATCAGGTGTAAACCACTTGTAGCATGTTTCAGGGAGTATGCACAAGCAATTTAGTAGTGGTCAGCAGTGCTCTAAGTTCAACAGAAATGAATACAGAAAATTAGGAAGGGTGAAGGCAAAAGGTTTGGGGAAAGTCTAACAACTATCCTCAAAATCATGAAGATCAATTGTGTATACATTCAACTTTAAACTTTCAGTGCAAAATTTTCTCAAGTATACCTATGCTATTGTTGAGCAATTATAGAAATGCTGAAAGGAGCAATTACTAGAAGAAAACAGTGTAAGTAAATGTTATAAATCCTGTTTTACACATATTGTTTGCATTATTCTCTTCTGTTGAATGTTCTAGCAGTTTTACTGGCCATGGTAATAGGCCTCTTTTGATTTAATATGCTCACCTCTACTATCATATGCTATCTCCTATTGCTCGTAATACCCAGTCTCAGTTTCAAAGCAATAGTGTAGAATCTCTTGTACAATGCAACACTTTGACACATATGCTTTTAATTATTGTGTATCCTGTATAATGTTTTTGGAGAAAAAAAAATGATTTTGCAGTTTTACACAATGTACTTCTCCCAAGTGCTTTTGATCACTTTACAACAGAATTAGTTTATGTAACACTTTTTTGCCTTTTTAGACACATGAGCTTATTTCTTTTAATAAATCACAACACATGTATTCTTAGTTTATGCCTAATTCATGAATATCTGAGATGGACTGAATACATATCTACCTGTGCACTGGAAGATAGGTAGTTTGCTTCCAAGTCAAGAGATAGAGGCATTGGCGTAGCAAGGGCACCATAATCCATGATGTAAGCATGTGAAATGACCCCCTCTGATTGGGGGGAGGGAAATCCCATGCAAGCTAAGTAAAAATGCACATCGAATTTTATTGCAAACATTTTGTCACACATATCTATACATCTAACTGCTCCTATGGTCTGGCTTAACAGTGTATCAGTCACCAGACAATTATGTGAGCATCACTAGTGAGTAGCTTTGGCTCCACCGACATGTTAGGAGCCAGTCATATATGTTTTGATTGGGCAGAAGGTGTATGCTCCCACAAAAAAAGTGCTTGACCTCCACACAACTGCAATATTATTCTTTATCTAGCTACCTCACCTTGAAATTTCAGGGGCCCACACATCACAGTGGAATGCTGTAAAAGGGTCTTAGATAAGTAGATAATGTAAGCTGTTTTTCTCTAGCAGCAGCACAGATGGTAGGAGGGCAATCATCAAACCACATGTTTTTTTTAGGTCTGGTTTGACATGTTTGCCACCTGACCTCTTAACCTACACCAATAATAATTCTACAGTTCTTTGCTTGAACACAAATACCTATCTATTCACATGCAATTTACTTGTAATGCTTCACATTACAATACACCATAAATTTAAAGTCAGGCCTATTGGCATGGTCAAAGATTGTTCTATGTGCAAGTGAGACTGTGAAAGGTAAAAGGATTTATCTGACATGTTAGACACTCCTGAAGCGTGAGTTAGGCATGCAGAGTTCTCACAAATTTGTTTAATATCTGCACATAAAACAACACAATGGCCTTTTTACCAGACTGGTGGTCTCAAGACCTCCAGACTCTGGTGGTCAAACTGTCAAAAGACAGTGGTTGTGATCAGCCACGGTGGCGCTGAAGTCAGTACCACTGTTCTAATTACAACCATGTCATCCACCAGCCTTTTCCTGGCAGTTTAACAGCCATGAAAAGGCTGGCGGCAACAAGTGCAGGGAGCCACAAGGGGGCCCCTGCACTCCACATGTCTATGGCATGCCTATGTGCGACGACATTGCCGTCCAATGCCGCTGAATGTTTTCCACTGGGCTGGCTGGCAAAACTTTGGCCGGTGGGGAGACCGCCATTGCTGGCAGCCTCCTCATTGGGAGTTTGGCAATTGAGTTTTTCTGACCTCCAAACTCATAATCAGCCCCTAAATCATGTCTGACACATTCAGCCATTCTTGGCTTTTTGAACAACAGAACATGGCAGTTCAGGATTTGCTGGTTTCTTTCCACCTTTATAAATATAGGCTTGAAACTCCAGCATACAGTGCTGCTGGATACAAATAGAGGAGTGATGAAAGTTTTTCACATGACATAAGGCAACTTGGCAGCAATTCTTAACATCCATCTATGAAAACATAAGAAGGTACAGTATGTTCATAATCTATTCAGATGCTTCTCAGCAAGATTCAAAAAGATACCACACCTGGTTAGAAAAATAGAACTGAATTAATTTAATAAATAAAACAAGATGACAATTCCAAAAAGTGAATAAGTAGAACTTGGGTTAACATTTTTAAAGACTAAAGGTAAAATAGAGTATTCAAGAAACAAGCACTTACTTGGGGTATCTGGTTGCTGTGGACCTGGAATAAGTCAAGAGTTGAGGCCAACCACAATGGAGCAGGAGCCGGCTACAGGGACTCAGTGAGGCCCACTGAACAGAAGTACCTTAATCCTTGGAGCTGGGGGTCGCAGAGGAGGCATTGCACATGTGTCAATCCCCACAGCACAGAAGATGAATAGATTTTTCCCATGTAGCAGCGGCAATGCAGTGGTACCAAGATGTGGTGGTTCTATAGGTGATGTGCTGGAGTAAATTCTTCCAGCAGAGGAGGTGCGTTGACTTTCCACACACAGCAGCAGCAATGCGGTGGCTCCGAGGTATGGCACGTCTGAAGGTATTAAGCTGGTTGTGTCCTTGCAGCAGCAGCAATGGGTCGAAGTTGATCCGCGCAGTTGAGGGGATGCAGTGTTTCCAATCAATGCAGTGGGGAAAATATGCCAGTTCTATCCCTCACAACAGCGGCGATGCATCAGTTCTGGCTGGAGCAGCACTTTATACCCACTTCTATGGGCCCAGAACCACCACTTGGAAGGACACGACTCACAGTTGATCCAGGTGCTATAGCAGGTGAGTTGGACATATTTTGTGTTTCTGAGACTTCAAAGAACAGGAGAGAGGTCAGCTGGCCCTTGGAATCCCTCTTGGTGTTGGGTTCAAATCATGTGGGTCCCATCCTTCTCACCCAGTCAAGGAGGGCAGCAGTTCCACACAGCAAGAAAACAGTTCTTCCAGAGCAGCTGTCCAGCAGAGTGGCATTTCTTGTAGGAACACAGCAGTCCTCCTTCCTGGCAAAGAATACACAGGTCCAAAAGTGTATTGAGTTGGTAGGGTCAGAAATCCATTTCTTATTGTCAGTGGTGCCTTTCAAGTGGGGTAGACTTAAAAGAAGGGCCTGGAAGTACACCGAGGGCCTCCCTTCCTGTCTGGGCCCCAGACTCACTATAGGAGTTTAAGCAGCCTTTAGTGTGGGGCTAGGGCATAGCCTATTCAGATGTAAGTGTGAGGCTGTGGCCAGCTCCTCCTTCCCTTCCTGCCCAGGATAACCCATCAGCTCTCTTTGTGTGTGGCTGCCTACAGGGCATGCACAAAGCCCAGCTGTCATCCCACCCCAGACGTATATTGGGTATTGGGGACAGGCACATAAGGTTAAGACAGGAAAATGGCAACTTTCTTAAATTAACAATAAATGCAACTTCACCATTGAAGAGGATTTATTATTACAATTCCATTGGTACTAAACATAACAAATAAATCCCTTCTCAATTAGTAATTACAGCTTACTAAATTTAGGAAGGCATCCTTAATGTTATCCATTTGAGAGGAGTAGGCCTTACAGTGAAAAAAATAATTTGAGTGGTTTCTCTACAAGGATATCTAAAAACCTAATTTTCACTTCACAGCATCCTCCCCTATGGGCTACCTAGCGACAAACTTAGGGGTGACTTAAATGTAATAAAAAGGGAGTTTAAGGCTTGGCAAGGTGTTTTACTGGCAATTGGACATGGCAGTGTAACACTGCACTCAGGCTGCAATGGTCTTGGACATGTTTTAAAGTGCTAAGTAAGTGGGTGGTACAAGCAGTGCTGTATGCCTACTAGTAGGATTAATATTACAGGCCTTGGGCACATATAATGCACGTTCACATGGACTTCTAAGTAAATCAAATATGCCAATTAGGTATACACCAATTAAACCATGTTTTAGGGTGAGAGCACAAGCACTTTAGCACTGGTTAGTAGTGGTAAAGTGCAGAGAGCCCTAAGGCCAACAAAAACAAATTCAGCAAAATGGGAGGCAAGCAGACACAGTTTGCTGAAAGACCACCCTAAGGCTGTCAGGTCTAACAGTATTTTACATCTGTTTTATGACAATCACTTTTATTTAACATTAAACTTTGTGAATACATGAAATATACATTGCATTATATTTAGTAATCATTTTCTTACAAAGACAATATATATGTTTTATATATTTGATATTCTGACTCCTTCATAAAGCCAATAGGCCCACTTTTCAGAATTTGGTTTCCTGACCCTTTGACAAAGTCAGTAGCTATGTGTTACATAAAATTACATATCTTATATTCAGTCATGTTCACCCAGGGGAGCTTGGGTGCCAGGTCCTGTCCCCAATTTCCCAGAGTGCATGGCTTCTGTGCAGTGGGTGGGCGATAAGCACTAGCAGGGCTGGAACAGGGCCTGGCCCAAAGCAATCGCATGCCTGCCAGGTCCTGTGGCCAACCCCACCCTGTTCATGACTAGAAAATGTGAATGGCATGGGGTTGGTGAAACGTATGGTAACAATATATTTCTATATGTAAATAAACAAAAAAACAGAAGGTTAAAATGATGTTTTAGTTAGGAATTGTAATTATGTATTAGTTTTCAATAAAAAAAAAAAACTTACAATTTCACTAATAACAACAAAGGTTAAAGGGACATTATATTTAAGCGACAATGACCCTCATTACAACCCTGGCGGTTGGTAAAAAAGTGGTGGTAATACCTCCAACAGGCTGGCGGTAAATACTGCTAAATCATGGCCATCGCGGAAAAGGCTCAGACAGACAGCCACTTTAACACACCGGCCGCCAGGGCGGAATCAACAGGCACCACAGCGGTAACCGCCTACAGCCAGGCGGAAGCCAATGTTCTGCCCACTGTATTAAGACACAGAAAACCACCACCTTTTCCAGGGCGGTGCCAACTTCATCAAAAGCCTGGCAGAAACAGATCTCAGAAGTCAAAGGACTCACCTGTGGAGACTCAGGGAAGAACCACGACACCATGAGCCCGAGCTGCACATATTCCCAATGTTGATTTACGTCCTGCTCAACTACGAATACCAACGACGGCAAAGACGACCACGGTGAGTACAGCCACCTAGCACACAGGGGAGGGTGGAGGAAAAAGAGAGTGACACACACACGCACAACACAACCCCCAACACCAACACCATACACACAAGCAGATGCAGTAACATAACATATTTACCCCGTACCCTTCAGGAATAATGCAAGGACAACTCCAATAGATAAAAGTGAGTGTAATACGCTAAAATAGTAGCAATATGTGCATCCAAATCAAAAAGTATAAAAGTATATACATATTTACAAATGAAGGGACACTGCCCAGTCCTCAATGTTCATGGGCCACATTACAAAGTCCAAGGCTACACTTCACTCCTGAAACAACACGGAGAGAACACTGCAGGGGCATCAGGTCGAAAATAGGCAGGCACCTCAGGGGGACGGGGAATGGGGGGCACCTCAGCCGGTCAATGGAACAACGCCACTGGTCCTGGAGGAGGCAACATGCCCTGTGCTCTGTCCTGGAGAGTGCAAGGCCACAGTCTCTCAAGTGGGTGACTTGCCCACTGGCTCTGGATGGGGCATCGTGGCCTATGCTTTGTCTTGGGGAGTGCAAGGCCATAGACTCTCAAGTGGGTGAGTTGCCCACTGGCTCTGGAGGGGGCATTGTGCCCTGTGCTTTGTCCTGGGGAGTACAAGCACACAGTCTTTCAAGTGGCTAACTTGACCACTGGCTCTGGAGGGTGCTACATGCTCTGTGCTTTGTCCTGGGAGGATGGGGTGAGTGGGTGGCTTCTCCACTGGTTCTGGAGGGGGCATCATGCTCTGTGATGCAGATCTTGGGGAGTGCAAGGTCACAGTCTCTCAGCTCGGTTTCATACTCACAGGATTTGGAAGGGGCAGGCCGCACAACAGCCCATGGAGGCAGGTTTACAGAATGTCTGCCGGCAGTGACTGCTGTTCAGTGGTGACAGTGATGCTGCTGCTGCTGGTAGTGGTGGGGGGAGGCTCCAGCCCATCCCCTGCAGCCTCGGACGGCTGCCCACCGGTGCTGCTGGTGGAGCTGGTGGTGGTAGTGGTGGGGGAGGCTCCAGCCCATCCTCTGCAGCCTCGGATGGCTGCACACCGGTGCTGCTAGCGGAGCTGGTGGTTGTGCTGGTGGCAGTGCTGCTGGCGGAGCTGGTGGTGGTGGAGGGAGGCCTAGGATGGCTGCGCCACCATGGTTCCCACCATCATGAATCCCAGCACCAGTCCCCTTGTCCTTACTGCTTGCTATGCAGGCCCCTTGCCCTTCCTGCCAGCAGCTGGGGATGGCTCCTTGCTCCTTTTGGCAGCAGCTGGGGATGGCTCCTTGCTATTTTTGGCAGCAGCTTGGGGTGGCTCCTTGCTCCTTTTGGCAGGAGCTGGGGGTGGCTCCTTGCCCTTCCTTGCTGCAGCTGGGGGTGGTTCCTTGCCCTTCCTTCCTACAACTGCAGATGGCTCCTTGCCCTTCCTTCCTGCAGATTGGGCTGGCACCTTGCACCTTTCTTGAAGCACCCTTTCAGTCTGTCTAGCTGGTGGCCGGGATCCTTTCCCACCTGGAGTTGCTGGGGACACTACTGTGCCTACGGATTGGGTGGCTGAGGTGCTTGCCTGGGTTCTGATCACCCTAGCCTGATGGGAAGGTCGGGGGGAGGAGAGGTGGGGAAGAGGTCAACGGTGGAGAGGAAAAGCTTCTTAGGGAGATTGGGGCGGGAAGAGGGAGAAGGTCTGGGAGTGGAGGAAGAGGGAGTGGTTGTAGGAGGTGTCTGTCTGCTGTGTTTGGGTGAAGTTGCATGGGCTGGATGCTGTTGTGAGGTGAATGGCTGTTGGGTGTCTTAGTGCTTGCGTTTGTGCACTTTGGGAGGAGAGGCACAGACACAGTGGGAGAGGACACAGGGGACATGTGCATGGATGTAGGGGTGGTGTCTGCCAGTGATGTGTGTGTTCTGATAGGTGCGGTGGTGATGGGTGTAGTGGATGAGGATGTAGTGCATGTAGGTGTGAGTGTACATGGAACTGGGAGGAGGAGGGGGCCACAGTGGAGGCAGTGGATGTTGGTATGTCTGAATCTGGATGGTGTTTGTGCGAGTGCCTGTGGGATGAAGTATGGTGCTTGTGTTTGTCATGTCCACTCTTGTGTGTTGTCCTGTGTGCATGCTTGTCTGCCTGTGTGCTTGGGATAGGTTGGGGTTGAGGGGAATGGGACTGGGAAGAGGAAGTTGGAGGGGGAGGGGGAGGGTGGAAACAGGGACAATGGCTGCCATCAGAGAGGAGGCCAGAGCCTGGATTGATCTCTGTTGGGCCGCCAAGCCAGTGTGAATACCCCTCCAGAAATGCATTGGACTGTTGCATTTGGGCAGCTAGCCTCTGGATGGCATTCACAATGGTTGACTGCCCAACAGAGATGGATCGCAGGAGGTCAATAGCCTTCTCACTCAGGGCAGCAGGGCTATCTTGGGTAGGGCCTGAGGAGCCTGGGGTGAAGGAGATGCCCACCCTCCTGGGTGAGCAGGCACGGGCAACTTGCTGAGGGGCTCCTGGGAGGGCGGTGCTTGCCTAGGGGTGGCGGCTGTACCTGTAGATGGGGTTGTCACAGGGGTGTCAACCACCACCAGGAAGCTTCCATTGGAGGAGGTATCTGTGTCCAAACTCTCCCCTCCTGTCTCCGCCGTGGTGCTCCCCTCACCCTCTGTCCCATTCCGTCCCACTGGTGCCCTTAGCGTCGGTGGTCTCTGCCTCCTGGGTCCTGTGGGATGCAGCTCCCTCCATCGCCGGTGCCTCTGCTCCTCCGTCAGATGATGCTAATGCACATAAGGACAGGATGGCAAAACAAAAAGGGGAGGGGGAGACAAAGGATACACTTGGTCAATGGTGGCACCAACACCACCATTGGCGTACAGAACACACTCACACACAGGGAACAGCCCTAATCAATGTACTACCAGTTACAATGCTAGTCACCAGGCCATGGGTAGGGACAGATAACCCCAACTGCAGCATACCTGGGACCCACACACCCTGCCCAGTAGTGAATGCCTACTAGCTAGGTTGGGTGTATTTCACATCAGAACCCTGCCCAACATGGGACCTACTCTGCAATGTGAGGCCTGGCCAAGGTGCACCCACGACCCACATCCCCCACCTGGATTCCACCCCACCAGGAGTAAGTAGTAATGAAGGGCACTGTACTCACCCCCTTGTTGCTGCTGTGATGCCCCCAAGCACCCATCCAGCTCCAGATAGGCCACCGCCACTATGCGGGCCATCAGGGGGACAGGGTTCAACTGGCACCCCTTCCTCATTGGGAGGCCATCACCAGCTGGGCCTCCACCGTCTTCCATGCCCAGCATCTCAGGTCCTCCCACTGTTTGCAGCAGTTGGTGCTCCGTCTGCCGTAGACCCCCATGGTCCGCACATCCTTGGCGATGGCACGCCATCTACCTTACTTTTGATGGGCGCTGACCTGCAGAGGAAATACACACAGGGAAAGGTATTGGTCAGACCATCCTGCCTGTTACACTCATGGCCCACCATGCCCCTTACCATCCCCATTAGCACAGACATGCCCCAGCATACATGCTGCACACTGCCCAGGGCCCATCCACTAACCCCCCCCACACGAGGCCTTCACACAAAGCACTCCATGCATTCATGACCCATGCATCGTACTCACAGTGTACTCACCTGTTGGTCTGGAGGCACATACAGCAGTCTGTACTGGGGTAGGACCCCATCCACCAGTCTCTCCAACTCCACCAAGGTGAAGGCAGGGGCCCTTTCACTAGTCACACGAGCCATGGTAGGATCCAGACACAGGTCACAGCAGCACATGCAGTGTAGGTCCTCTCCTGCTGAAGGTCAGGCAGCAAGTGAGTGAACAGATAGAAAATGGCGGGGACATCCGCGGCGGTGCATGCCGTCACCGCCGGCGTACATCACCATTGCCCACTGTACCCCATAGGGCCCAATGATAGCCAATGAGGAGTTGCACAGCGGTCCCCCACCGACTTCCGCAATGGCGCACGTCAGTAGAATTACATCATTTCCACCTGTCCCTCCATACAGGACAGGCAGATGCAATTTCGGGGAGGGGAGGCTATGGATCCTAACTGCATCACTATTCACAATTTCACATTCTGGACATATGCCACCAAAATATTGTAACAATCACAATATGCATTGTACTGTAGTGGTTACAATGTAGAGGTAATGACCAGCTGCTCACTCTTTTGCCCCATAGATTGCAAACACTGCGGATGAATAGGAGATGGAGACATCCCCCCGTGTACAGACCCCTTGTGGACTTGGCAACAATGGAGGACAGGCACATTATCCTCACCTACAGGCTTGACAGGGCCACAGTCACAGAGCTGTGTGCCCAAATGGAGCATGACCTGATATCTGCTATGCGTCACCCCACTGGGATCCCCCCTCTTGTGCAAGTGCTATCATTTTTTGGCAATAGGTTATTTTCAAGTGACAGTTGGCTTGGCAGCAGGAATGTCACAGCCAATGTTCTCAATAGTGCTGACCCGAGTGTTGGATGCCCTGATTAAACACATGTGCAGCTACATTGTTTTCCCCCAGGTTGAGGATTTGGCCACAGTGAAGGCTGACTTCTATGCAATTGGACATAACCCCAAAATCATTGGTGCGATTGATGGGACACATATTGCATTTGTCCCTCCCCCAGTGAAATTAACAGGTCTTCAGAAATCGAAAAAGTTATCACTCTATGAATGTACAGATGGTGTGTTTGGCGGACCAGTACATCTCCCATGTCAATGCTAAGTATCCAGGCTTGGTGTATGATGCTTTTATCCTGAGGAATAGCAGCATCCCAACTGTGATGGCCCAACACCAGATGCACAGGGTGTGGCTAATAGGGAAGCCCTGGTTCCCATCCAGGGGATGTTGGTGTATGGGTATGGTGTGGGACATAAAGGTTAGTGTGTGGCTAACATTTGTCCCTCGATATTTGCAGGTGACTCAGGTTACCCAAACCTATCATGGCTACTGACCCCTGTGAGGAACCCTAGCACAAGGGCTGAGGAACATTACTATGAGGCACATGGGCGAACAAGAAGGATTATTGAACGTGCCTTCCGCATCCTGAAGGCCAGGTTACGGTGCCTCCATCTAACAGGTGGATCCCTGTGGTACTCACCCAATAAGGTCTGCCAGATAATCTGCATGTTGCACAACCTTGCCTTGAGACGCCATGAGCCTTTGCTGCAGGAGGAGAATGCTGGAGATGGCCGTGTGGCAGCAGTGGCCCTGTGGACAGTGAAGATGAGGAGATGAGGAGGCAGAGGATGAGGATGAGGACAACAGAAGTGCAGTCATTTGTCAATACTTCCAATGACACACAGGTAAGACAGTGTTATTTCACATTTCATTGACAGTTTGATGTGTGACATTGTCACAGGCAGGCTGTGAATTCCTACTTCTATGCCCACTCACTGTACCCATTGGCATCTCTCTTTACAGATGTTGGTGCCTCACTATTGTTCATGATGTGTTCACTACAGCCAACTACAGGTCTTTACAATAGATGCATTACTGTACAGTTGAATTGCAATGTTTAAAGCAAGTTAAATGAATACAGACTTAAATCATTTGACATACTCCATACTTGTATTTTTTCAAAGTGTGTTTATTGCAGTGCTCTGACGAAAAGGGGGAAGTGCAATGGGCTGGGGTGATGGTGGATGAAAGTCCAAGTAAGAGTCAAGTCTATTTGTATCACAGGTGCATGGTCCAAGGGGGCATAGGAAGGGGAGCAATGGCAGTTCAAGGTGGACAGGGTAACAGAGTGGGACCCAAGGGTGACAGTCAGGAGAGTCTTCTTCCTGGCGGGGTTCTTGGCAATAGTCTCTGGCTTCTTTCTGGATCGCAGGGAACGTTTGCGGGGTGGTTTTCCTTCTGCAGGGGGAGGGGTGCTGTGGCCTGTTGGTCCTGTGGCGGGCCTCCTGTCCACTAGCGGCAGCAAAGGTGGAGGGCTGGTCAGTAGTCTGGCTAGTGGCAGGGGCCCACTGGTGTGCCACTGCCTCTCTCATATTGTTAGGCATGTCTGCCAGCACCCCTGCAAAGGAGACCAGGGTGGTGTTGATGGACTTCAAGTCCTCCCTGATCCCCTGGTACTGTCTCTCCTTCAGCTGCATGTTCTCCTGCATCTTGTCCAAGATCTGGCCCAGCGTATCCTGGGTATGCTCCCAGGATCGCAGTGAGTGCCTCCTGGAGAGACGGTTCCCTGGGCCTGTCCTCTCCCAGGGGCACAGCAGTCATTCCAGCTTCCCTGTTGTCCTGTGCCTCTGTCCCCTGAACCGTGTGCCCACTGCCACTGACCCCAGGTCCCTGAATGTCCTGGGTTTGTGGGGTGCCCAGGGGTCCCTGTAGTAGTGGACACATTGCTGATCGACGTGTCCTGGGTGGGTTCTCTGGTGGTGTTTCCTGAGGGGGGATGCTCTGTGGTGGTATGAGACTGTGGCTGGGTGACCAACTGTCCGGATGTCCCTAATGGGCCAGGTTAGTCATCCATATTCAGGAGAGCAGAGCTACTGTCATCACTGCAGGCATCTTCTGTAGGGGGACTGGATGTTGCTGGCACCGCTTCTCCAGTGACATTGGCTCGGATACAAGTGGGGATTTAAATGCAGTATTATTGTTTCTGTGTGTGACATATTGTGCATGGGTGGGCTGCCTTCTATGGTTGTTATTGCCCTGGCAGCTTTGCCTTCTGTGAGCTGTTATTTGGTGGAGTAGCTGATTGTCTTAGTGTGCATGCTTTAGTGATTGGTGTCCAGGCAGGGCTGTGAGTGGTGCCCATGCATTGGTGGTGCATGCAGGACTTGGCATTGGGATGAGTGAGTTGTGATGGTGGGGTGTGTGGGAAGTGGTCGAGTGATGGGAGTGAGGGTGAGGGTCGCGGTGTGTGATGGCATGCAGGTAGGGGGGTGATAGGAGTATAGAGTTGACCTACAAGAGTCCAGTACTCCTGCTACTCCTGCCATGCCCTTAGGATGCATGATTGCCAAGACTTGCTCCTCCCATGTTGTTAGTTGTTGGGGAGAGGTGTGGATCCACCGCCAGTCCTCTGTACTGAGAACTGGTGTCTTGCTGCAATGGACTGCACCATCCCCCGTAGGTCGTTCCACCTCTTCCTGATGTCATCTCTTGTTCTGGGGTGCTGTCCCACGGCGTTGACCCTGTCCACGATTCTCGGCCATCGCTCCATCTTCCTAGCAATGGATATCTGCTGCACCTGTAATCCGAATAGCTGTGGCTCCACCCGGATGATTTCGTCCACCATGACCCTTAGCTCTTCCTCAGAGAATCTGGGGTGTCGTTTTGGTGCCTTGGGTGTAGTGGTGTGGGTGAGGATATGCAGGGTGATGTGTTGGGGTGTGTGATGTAAGGTGCGTGGGTGATGTATAGGTGATGGTGGTATGTGGCTCTGGTTGTGTGTGTGCTCTTGCTGTCTCTCTCTGGTGGCAATGATTGGTATTCGTAAAGGGTTATGGGTAATGTGGGTGTGTGGTTTACAGTGGTGTGGGTGTGTGGGTGTGGTATGTGTATGGGTGTCAGGTGTGTGTAGTTTGAATTGTCCAATGTGGTGTTGTTTTGTTAGTGTGTGTGTATTTAGAGCGCTGCGGTATGTACTGCCAATGGTTTACCACCATTGAATGTCCGCCGTGGTGATTCGTGGGTCATAATGTTGTGGGCGTTGTTCTGTTGGCGTAACGGTGTGGGTTCTGCTACCGCCACTTTATCACTGCCCTTTTGGCTGGCGGATTTGTGTGTGTGGCTGAATATTGACGGATTGGTGTGTGTTTGTCATAATATGGTTAGCAGATATCCTCCGCCGCGGCAGTATGTTGGCAGCAGTCAGCATGGCGGTAAGTGGAATTTACCGCCAATGTCATAATGAGGGCCTATGTCTTTTATAGCATACCATTTTCAAATAATAAAATATTGAAATTCACCATTTATAATTATCTTAGGTAACTATAATTTGTGCCTCAAGCGGTTCTCACTATACAATGCTCATTGCCCTATACATTACATCACTCATGGCATGATCTATGACAACACTGATTACATGACTGCACCATCTGAAATGACATCATTAATGAGAAGATTGTGAATCATGGGTACACAAGTAATAGTTTCCTCACTTGTGACACACATATAGATATAAAAAAAGTTTTAATTATGGTTAACTCAAGTAACTATAACTCATGCCCTTCCCATGCACATTTTTCTTCTGAAAGTGTCACATCAATGAAGTTATCAAAGATGTTGTTAGACCTGACAGCCTTACGTGGTTATCCCCCAACTTTTTGCCTGCCTCCCTCCATTTTTCTGACCTTGTTTTTGCTGCTGTAGGAAAGTACCCTCTTTTTGCCATGGTCACCCCCATTTTCTGCCTGATGTCAGTGTGTTTGACTGTGTTCACTGGGATCCTGCTAAACAGGACTCCAGTGATTATTCTCTCTCTCCTCTAAATGTTGTCACTGCATACTGGTAACCCAGTATTTTACCCAAAATTGGCATACTGGTGCCCCCTTATAAGACACTAGTATATGGTACCTAGGTGCCCAGGGTATTGGGATTCCAGGGGATCCCTATGGGCTGCAGCTTTTCTTCTGACACCCATAGGGAGCCCATGCAAAGGCTTCTGCACTACTGCCATTGCAGGCTGCGTGAAAAGGTGAATGCACCCTTTCACTGCCATTTACGCTGCACCAGGCCACTTATAAGTCACCCCTATAGCAGGCCCTTCAGCCCTGAGGGTAGGGTGCAGAGTACCTGTGTGTGAGGGCACCCCTGCGCTAGCAGAGGTGCCCCCACATCCTCCAGGACCATTTTCCCAGACTTCGTGAGTGCAGGGACACCATTTTACATGTGCACTGGACATAGGTCACTAACTATGTCCACCTACATATTAGGAACTCCGAACATAGGCATGTTTGGTATCAAACATGTTGGAATCATTCCCCAATGCTTTTGCAAGTCATGGTTGTATGATTCCATGCACTCTGGGGGCTCCTTAGAGGACTCCCAGTATTGCCATTCCAGCCTTCTGAGGTTTGCCGGGAAGCTACCGCTGCTGCCACCTCTCAGACAGGTTTCTCCCCTCCTGTTACTTGAGCAGCTTAAGTCCAGTATGGCAGAACAAAGAATTTCCTTTGGGAGAGGGATGTTACACCCTCTCCCTTTGGAAATAGGTGTTACAGGCTTGGGAGGGGTAGCCTCTGCAAACCTATGGAAATGCTTTGAAGGGCACAGATGGTGCCCTCCTTGAATAATCCAGTCTACACTGGTTCAAGGACCCCCAGTCCCTGCTCTGGTGTGAAACTGGACAAAGGACCACTCCCCTGTCCATCACCACCCCTGGGGTGGTGCTCAGAGCTCCTCCAGAGGGTCCCTGGGTTTTGCCATCTTGGATTCCAAGTTAGCAGGGCACTCTGGGAGCATCTGAGTGGCCAGTGCCAGAAGGTGATGTCAGAGCCCTCCCCTGAGATGTGCTTACCTGTTTAGCTGACCAATTCCCCTTTCAGGGCTATTTAAGGTCTCTCTCATGGGTGGTTCTACAGATTCGGACTGCAAGACTCAATCAAGAATCCTTTGCATCCTTTACTTCACCTTCTTACCGAAGAAACTGCATCTGGACCCTGCAGGAACCCTAAAAACTGCAACAAAGAAGCAAGGAAGACGTCTGCAACAATATATCTTCAGCTCCTGCAAGCAACTTCAACTGTGTCCAGGTCGTGCATCCTTGAGGACAGCCTGTCTTCAGCCTGCACCAGAAGAACAAAGGAATTTCCTTTGAAGTGAATGAATCACTCCCTTGCTTCAGCAGGCACCCCTCTGCAGTGACGATCGGGAGTCTGGGCCCCCTCTCATGATGAAGTACGTGGATGCAGCATCACAGTTGGTGGACTGAAGTGGTCCCGACATTACTGACGTCCCACTATCCAACTTTACGCAAGACAGTACCCCATGCACTGTATGTTTTGCAGTTTCCAAGGCTTGGTAGCATCCTTCCATGCAGCTCTGGCCCCCAGCACTCCTACCTGCAACTCACAGCTTCCTGAGTAGTTCTCCTGTGGCGTGGAATCCCTTTGTGTAGTGCTGCATGGGCTTCCTTTTGCATCTTCTTTGTTCCCTTGCTGTGGGTCTCCTGTGCACACTGCCTGGTCTTCTGAGGGCTCTCTTAGTTGCTGAGAGTCCACTCTGAGTCCCCCTCCTGAGTAGAGTCCACCAGGTCCCTCCTGGTCCCGGGCAGCTCCATTTTGTGCTAACTGGCAGCTTTGCGTGTGCCAAGGCTTGTTGGCAGAATCCAGAGACGCAAAACAGAATGCAATCATCCATCCGGCATGGGACATCATCTGCACCAACCAGAACTTCCTTCTTGGGTGCAGTACTGACTGTTGTTCTTCACCAGTGGTTCTTCTTTTGCACCTTCATCCTCATTAGCAGGGGCTCCTGTTCTCCCTGGACTCTTCAGTGCTTCTTGGACTTGGTCTCCTTCTTCCACAGGTCTTCAGGTCCAGGAATCGATTGTTGGTGTCTTGCAGACTCTTCTCGTTCTTGCATAATCTTCTTTCTTGTGTTCTTGTGTGTTCTAGGAAAGTTACTTTGATTTACTCCTGCTTTCATGGGCTCTATTACTTACCTTTGGTGTTTTCTAATACTCCCAGCGCACCGATACACACTACACTTGCCTAGGTGGCAAACCGACTTTTGCATTCCACTTTCTTATTATATGGTTTGTGTTCCCTCAGGCCCATTTCTAACTGTTGTGATTTTCACAATTTGCACTGTTTTCTAACTGTTTTTATAGCCATTCATGCCTACTGGTGTATATAATTTTTGTATTACTTACTTCCTAAGGGAGTATAGTCTCTATGGTATTTTTGGCATTTGTGTCACAAAAATAAAGTACCTTTATTTTTGTAACATTGAGGACCTCATTACGCCATGCCGGTGGTGGCGGAAAATACGACCACCGGCATGGCGGTCTGAACTGCCATATTCTGAAGAAGGGAGGGCCGCCACAAGCGGCCCTCCACCACCTCCAGGCTACTGCCGACAGGCAGCAAGTCCATGGCGGAATACTTTATCCGACAGGGCAGCGCTGCAAGCAGCGCTACCCTGCGGATAAAGAACCCTTGTTCCTCCAGCATTTCCCTGGCGGGTTCCCCCGCCAGAGAAATGCTAGTGGAAGGGGTGCTCTGGGGCCCCCCTGGGGGCCCTTGCACTGCCCATGCACTTGGCATGGGCAGTGCAGGGGCCCCCGTGCAGTGCCCCGTCGCGCAAGTCACTGCCCGATTTACGGGAAGTGATCTGTGTGACGGGTGCTGCTGCACCCGCCGCACAGCAGCATTGACGACGGCTCCATGTGGAGCCGTCAGCAATGTCCAGGCCCTGCATTCTGCTGGGCCGGTGGGCAGAAACACAGTTTCCGCCCGCCAGCCCAGCAGAATGTATATTATATGGCCGGCTGGGTCTCAAGGGGGCTGGCGGTCTGTGAAAAGACCGCCAGCATGAACACGACGGGGTTTCCCACTGTGTTCATAATGACCCCCTGAGTATTTTCTTTCATGTTTGTGAGTACCGTCTGACTACAATGGAATTGCAGGAGCTTTGCATGTCTCCTAGTCAGGCCTTGGCTGCTCATCCACACTACCCCCAGAAAGCCTGGCTTCTAGACACTGTTGTAATTTCAGTAGTAAGGGTTAACTGGAACTGGTATATGGTGTAAGTGCCTTAGATAGCCACTACAAACCAGGCCAGCCTCTTACATTGGTGGGGCAGCGATGGGATAAGTACTTGCAATTGCCTTATAACTCTGTCACCGGTGATTTCTACAGGAAAGAATACTCTGTTCCTAGAGCTATACATATATACTGTTAAAAATTGGGTCTTTGGTTGGCAGTCAGGTTACCCCCTGTCCAAGCAAGGACCCTCACTCTCGGCAGGATAAGTCACACACAATCCAAATTATCCTGTGTCCACCCTCTGGTAGCTTGGCACTGAGGAGTCAGGCTTAACTTAGAAGGCAATGTGTAAAGTATTTGTGCAGTAAATCATCCAATAACAAAGTATAGAACTACAAAAATACACCATACAGTGTTTAAAAAAATACAGAATATTTATCTGGATAAATGCAGGTCAAAACAATCAAGATTTGATAAGTACAATTTAAAATATCTCTTCAGAGAGTGATAAAAAGAGTCTTTAGTCTTTAAAAAGCAACAAGTGTCTCTTGCAAGCACAAAATACCTGGTTTACTTTTAGGGCCAGATGTATGATTCTGGGCCATTGCGATTCGGTAATTGCGATTTTTAAGAAATCGCTATTACCGAATCGCAAAGGGCCATGTATCACATTTGCGAATCGGTAATAGCGATTTCTTAAAAATCGCAAATGCAATTACTGAATCGCAAATTGCGATACTGGCCCCATTCGCAGCTATCGGCCTGTTGGCCCATAGCTGCGAATTTTTTGCATTTCCTAAATTGCGATTTCTGAACCAGAAATCGCAATTTGGGAAACGCAAAAGGCCAGGGTGCTGGGGGCCTAAGGCCCCCTCTCCTGCACCCCTATTTTTTTTTTTTTACCATGTAAAGTACACACATGCCAAAAGGGCATGTGTGCTTTACATATTACATTTAAAAATGCAGTTTTACTGCATTTTTAAGTTTTGCACCAGATTACCACCTGGTTGCAGACAATGGTATTTTGCATGTGCAAAATACCATTCTGCGAAAAATGGCAATTTGCGATTTTTTGCAGAATTGCCTTGCGACCTGGATCTTGCGAATCGCAAAATGCGATTCGCAAAATCTAGGTCGCAACGCAAAAAATCGCAAATTTTGCGATTTCTATTTTGTGGTCTGCGAATGCCTTTGATGCATTGCAGACCACAATTTTGCACTCGCAAACGGCCAAGTTCGCCGTTTGCGAGTGCAAAATATTTTGATACATCTGGCCCTTAGATTCTCCACAAGGGACCGCAGAGGAGGAGATGCGTGGAAAACAGGGAGGTGTGCGTTGGTTTCTCCGGGCGCACACAGACAATGCATTGATAATTTTCCATGCAGGGTAGGCTTTGCATTGATTTCTGCCACACGGACTTGGATCCTCTTTGGGTTGCAGGGCTTTCGAATGCCCCGGGGATGATGCGGAGAAATCCTGGCCGTGCAGGACGAAGTCACAAGAGCTGAGTCAATCCGGTGGGCCATGCATGGAAATTTCTGTTGCACGGCAGGCACTATGTTGATTCTTCTCAGAGGAAGTTGGGATGCATTGTTCCGGCTCGGCTTTGCATCGATCTAGGGGCCCGTGCGTCGAAGTTCCGGTCGCAACACTGGCTCTGCGTCGATCTCCTCTCGGGGAGCCAGGCTGCGCCGTTCCGGTTCAGCGTGTGGTGATTTTCTCAACCCTATGCAGGCTGTGCATTGTTTCTGGCAAGCTGTGCGTCGAAGTTTCACTGCACAAGGAGTTCTTTGCAGGGGGAAGTCTTTTTGGTCCTGAGACTTCAAGGAACAGGAGGCAAACTCTATCAAAGCCCTTGGAGAGCACTTCACAGCAGAGCCAGAGGTCAGCAAGGCAGCAGAGTAACAGCAGGGCAGCAGTACTTTGCACAAAAGCAGTCAGTTGAGTCTTTTGGGCAGTCAGCCAGTTCCTCTTGGCAGGTTACAGGTCCAGGTTCAGAGTTTCTTCACCAGTGGTATCTTGTCCAGAAGTGTCTGAGGTGGTAGGGTCAGAAGCCCTGTTTAAATACCAAAATGTGCCTTTGAAGTGGGGGAGACTTCAAAGAGTGGCTTAGAAGTGCACCAGGTCCCTTTTCAGTTCCATCCTGTCTGTCAGGGTCCCAGTAGGGTGTTTGTCAGTCCACTGTGTGAGGGAAGACCACTGTCCTTTTAAATGTAAGTGTCAGGCCCTCCACCCTCCCAGCACAGGAAGTCTCATTCAGTATACAGATGTGTGCAGGTGAGACTGAGCATCCTGTGTTTGGGGTTGTCTGAGTGAAATGCACAAGGTAAATGTCAAGTAACCTAGCCAGAAGTGCATTGTAAGGCACAGAAGGATTTAAGTGCAGAGAAATGCTCACTTGCAAAAGTGGCATTTCTAAAATAGTAATATTGAATCCAACTTCACCAGTCATCAGGATTTTGTATTACCATTCTAGCTATACTATATATGACCTTGTTACTCAACCAGTATATGAGGGTAGCCCTAATGTTTGTCTATGAAAGGAGCAGGCCTCACAGCAGTGTAAAAACAGATTTAGGACTTTTACACTACCAGGACATACAGTATAAAGTATGTATGTATGTATGTATTGAGTATTTATAAAGCGCATTCCGGCCCAAGGGCATCGAAGCGCTAACTGGGTGAGGCGAGTCGACTTAACAAGGAGACTACCAGACTTATTGCGAAAAAAGCCAGGTCTTGACCAGTCTCCTAAATATTAAATAGTTATGTTCTTGCCTTATGTCCAATGGTAAAGAGTTCCAGATTTTAGCAGCCGCAATGGTAAATGCTCTGTCTCCCCATTTTACTTTCTTGGTGCGGGATGTTTGAATTCGATAGGCACAGGCCGAACGCAACAGCCGATTAGGCCTGTACCATTGCAGCTTGGTGGTTAAAGCCTTAGGCCCAATCCCATGGACAGCCTTGTGGGTGATGCAGAGAGCCTTAAAAGAGAGCTGATGGATTACCGGAAGCCAGTGTAGATCTCTAAGGCACCTCTTAGCAGAGGCCCCGCAAGGCAATTTTAATAAAAGCCTAGTAGCAGTGTTCTGCATCAACTGTAGCTTGTTCAAAGTTTCTTTATCCAGATTGAGCAAAAGCGCATTCCCATAGTCCAATCTGGAAATGACTAAAGCCAAAATGGCGGTAGTTCTGCAGGTTTGTGGAATAAAAGGAAATTTTTTTTTTTAATTTCTTCATAGTCCACATACAGGTCTTGATTATCTGATTGACCTGAGGTTTGAATGACAATTGATCGTCAAACACTAATCCTAAGTTTCTTGAGGTAGACCGTGGTACAGGAAGAGGTCCACATTCTTCAGGCCACCAGCTAGAAGACCAATGTTCCCTTCCAATTCCAAAGCACAAAATCTCTGTTTTTTCACAATTGAGTTTCAACCAGTTGGTCTTCATCCAATGATTCACTGCTGTCATGCAGGCGTTGAAGCGGATGGCCACTTCTTCCAGATCTTTATTAATAGGGATGATAATTTGAGTATCGTCTGCATATGAAGTAGGAATAAAGCCTAAAGAGCGAACCAGCTCTGCCAGCGGTGCCACGTACACGTTAAATAGCGTCGGGCTTAACGAAGAGCCCTGAGGGACCCCACACGGCAAAAGATAGGCAGGGGATCTAAAGTCGCCACTACTAACTGTGGCCCACCTGTCTGATAGAAAAGATTCAATCAGCTTAAGAGCTTGGTCTCTAATGCCTACCTGATAAAGACGGTCTAGCAGGATGTGAGGAGCAATGGTGTCAAAAGCTGCCGACAGGTCCAATAGCACCAGAAAGACCCCCTGGCCCTTATCCACCAATCTGCTTATGGTGTCAGATGATGCAATGAGAGCTGATTCAGTGCTGTGGGATTTCCGAAAACCATGTTGCGAGCTGTCTAAGCCCTTAGAGGCAGACAGGAAATCAACCAATTCTTTATTAAGATGTTTTTCCAGGATTTTGGCCGCATAGGGGAGAAGGGCTATTGGGCGTAAATTCGTCAGGTCATCGGGTTTACCAGCTGCCTTCTTTTTTAGCGGAATAATAGTGGTTTCTTTCCATGCCGTAGGATACAAGCCCGTTGTGAGAGCTTCCTGAAAAATAGGGGCCAGCATAGATACCGCAAGCTCTGGTACTAATTGGAGGATAGCAGGGGGGCAGGGATCCATAGGGGAACCTGATTTACCTTCCAAGAGTAATTTACACAAAACCTCTTGAGATGGCATCTTAAACCTTGAGAGTAAAAGTGGCTTGTCTGGCAACCCGTTTACTGTCACCACAGGGTGCAGATGTGTAGCTGACCAGGGGGAAAAGTTGGCTTGTTCCTTGTCCATCCTAAAGCTGGAGTAGATGTCAAGAACTTTACATTCAAAGAATTTAGCTACTTTATTGCAGAAGTCGTGGGAATTTTCTACTTTAGGAGTGCCTAAGGGAGTGGTGAGAACATTGATGGTTCTAAATAGCTCTCTAGAAGAGTTGGCTGCCTCACTAATTTTACGTGTAAAATAGTCCGATTTGGCTGCCCGACAGGCTTCTTTGTAAATGTTCAGTGCGAGCTTTAGCTCCACCCTCTCGGCTTCTCGAGAGCTGAGTTTCCAGCAGCGCTCCTTCTGCCGGTATTTTCTCTGTAGAATTTTGAGGTCTTGAGAGAACCATGGTTGATTAGGTTTTTTCATAGTGCGGGGAACAGAGATCCTCGCCGGAGCTAGCGAGTCCATTGCCTGTGTAATGCCCAGATTGAATCTAGCGAGCGGTGATAACGTGGACGCCTTTAGATCATTCCAATTATGTATTAATGTTATTTTCAGTGGTTCTGCTTCAATATTTCTCCAGGATCTTATCAGTTTTTTCTGGGGAATGGGTATTATAGGCTGCTGTCCGGGGTGAAGAACTTGGCGTAGGTTTATCGGCAGTGTCCATAGACTTCTAAAAATCAGAATTGATTGATTTTTTTAGCCTGGCCTCCCCCGATGTGACCCTACCGCTAATTTTTTGGAGGTTTTTTTTGACTGTTATATGTGATAACCTCTCAATTTAAAGGATTAGGTATGTTACTAGGTCCTGACGAATCGCATAAGGTAATTCCTTGGTGACAAGTGAGAAACATGTTGACCAATTATATAGAGTGACACAGGGGATCCTGTGTGCTCCGTCCTTTGACGTTTATACCTTCCTAGCTTTCATGGGAATTACGGACATTAGCCTACCAATTCCCAACTTTACTCGATTTTAATCTTGTCAGAGGTAGAGTCATGAGTATTAAAATTTATTAATTTTTACCTCTAGACATTTTTAACCTTTTCTTATTTACCAATCCTTCACTTCATTTCTTTTTCAACCGGCCACAACCGATTCTTAAAAGATCTCCGGCAAAGAGCCCCCTGGCGGGGCCCGTCAGGCATTGCAGTGCCGGCCTGACGAGGAGCTGGCCCTATGATGAAGCATGTCACCGGATGGTGAGTGAGGGCTCTTGCTTCGATTAAGTTCGCTTTTCAATGATTTGTTTAATTTTTTCCTCTAAAGAAACCCACGATGCTAGGTGGAACCGTGTGTAATCTTTTTTTATTTCTTATTATAGGCTGCTGCCTGGCCAGAAATTTAAATGTCAGGAGAGCATGATCCGTCCACTCTAACGGGGTCGTTGAAAGATACAATTCTTTCTCGGGGTGGGTGAAAATCCCATCTAGGGTATGGCCAGCTCTATGAGTGGCCATCCCGTCCTTTAGGACCCAATCCAGAGCCACCATAAGGTTGAGAAATTCCGCAACCAGCAAATCACTCGTGTTATCAAAATGGATGTTAAAATCTCCCAAGATGATTGCTTTAGGGGCCATGATTAAAGGTTCCAATAATGAAATCCATATCGAGAGGAACTTAGAAACGGGGCCGGGGGGCCGATAAATTAACAGGCCTTCAAAGACCAGAGATTTGTCAAGGAGGAGTTTAAAGGCCATAGCTTCACAGACCTCTGGCATGTGGCTAGCACTATTCCAAGTGCAAGTAAACTCAGACCTGCAAATAATGGCCAAGCCTCCTCCTCTGCCTGTATTCCTGTCAACCTTGTAGAAGGAGAAGCCGGTAGGTGTCGCCTCCAAAAAATCGGGGTCCAAATCAGGCCTCGCCCACGTTTCTGTTAGGAAGAGACAATCTATGTTGAGAGTAAGAATAAGTTAATTGATTTCAAATTTGTGTTTTGGGAGGGATCTAACATTTATAAGAGCAAAAGAGCCCACAGCTCTACAGTCCCTTGCAACTCCACCCAAAGCATGTTCTGAATTGTTCCCTCCTGCTCCCCGAACTCCCTGGGTTTTCTGCTTTCCCATCATAGATGGTGTAGGCACCATCCAGTTACACTGCGCACACCTCCAGGCATGAGTTATGTCAGGGATAAGTGTGTGTGTGCACCGGGGGCCCGCCAGATTCTTAAGTTCTGCTACGGTGTATCTATTTTTTCCAGTGCAAAATGCAGGGTTCCTGGCCCTCTGACCCGTCCTGGCGCGGACGGGCGCAGACGGGCTTGCCTTTGGCGCGCCTTCGGCACGCCAGCGGCGCGGCCGTGTTTGAGCCGTCATTTAACCCCCCTTGATGAGGCAGATCCACTAGACCGCAAACCGCGGTTTCTGCCCAGAAACAGGAAGTGGGCTCTAACCGGTACAGGTACATATCCTGCCTTTTATCTACATGGCACCCTGCCCTAGGGGTTACCTAGGGCCTACCTTAGAGGTGACCTATATGTAGAAAAGGGGAGTTTAAGGTTTGGCAAGTACTTTTAAATGCCAAGTAGAAGTGGCAGTGAAACTGCACATAAAGACCTTGCAATGGCAGGCCTGAGGCATGGTTAAAATGCTACTTATGTGTGTGACACACTCATCGCTGCAGGCCCACTAGTAGCATTTAGGGCCATATTTATACTCCGTTTGCGCCGAAATTGCATCGTTTTTTTTGACGCAATTTCGACGCAAAACTAACGCCAACTAACGCCATATTTATACTATGGCGTTAGAGGCGAATAGCGCCAAAGTTCCCGGAATGTGCGTCATTTTTTAGCGTGAACCCCTTCCTTGCGTTAATGATATGCAAGGGAGGCGTTCCCGTCTAAAAAATGACTCCCAGGCCTTTACGTGGTATTTATACTCCCGGGCAAAAGAGACGCCCGGGAGTTGGCGTGGCTAAAAACGGCGCATTTGCGCCACTTTTTAACGCCTGCTCAGGGCAGGCGTTAAGGGGCCTGTGGGCTCAAAATGAGCCCACAGGTGCCCTCCCATGCCCCCAGGGACCCCCCCTGCCACCCTTGCCCACCCCAGGAGGACCCCCAAGGATGGAGGGACCCACCCCAGGGACATTCAGGTAAGTTCAGGTAAGTATAATTTGTTATTTTTTATATTTTTTTTTGGTGGCATAGGGGGGCCTTATTTGTGCCCCCCTACATGCCACTATGCCCAATGACCATGCCCAGGGGACAGAAGTCCCCTGGGCATGGCCATTGGGCAAGGGGGCATGACTCCTATCTTTACAATGATAGGAGTCATGTTGATGGGGGATGGGCGTCGAAAATAAATGGCGCAAGTCGGGTTAAGACGATTTTTTCGACGTAACCTGACTTGCCCCATTTTAAGACGCCCATGCGCCATTTTCCCCCTACGCCGGCGCTGTCTGGTCTACGTGGTTTTTTCCCACGCAAACCAGGCAGCGCCGGTCTGATTGCGCCGTCTAACGCCATTCCATAAATACGGCGCCCGCATGGCGCTTCAGAATGGCGTTAGACGGCGCAAAACTTTTTGACGCTAAACTGCGTTAGCGCAGTTTAGCGTCAAAAAGTATAAATATGGGCCTTAATCTACAGTCCCTGGGCAATTTTAGTGCACTTTACTGGGGTCTTACAAGTAGATTAAATAAGCCAATTGGGTATGAACCAATGTCAGCCTGTTTTAAGGGAGAGACCATGGGGCATATTTATACTCTGTTTGCGCCGGAATTGCGTAGTTTTTTTTGACGCAATTCCGACGCAAAACTAACTCCATATTTATACTTTGGCGTTAGACCCGTCTAGCGCCAAAGTCCATGGAGTTTGCGTCATTTTTTAGCGTGGACACCTACTTTGCGTTAATGATATGCAAGGTAGGCGTTCCCGTCTAAAAAATTGACTCCGAGGCATGTGCGCTGTATTTACACTCCCGGGCAAAATTCACGCCCGGGAGTGGGCGGGTCCAAAAAAATGACGTCCGGCCGCTTTTGCGCCGTTTTTTAGCGCCTGGTCAGGGCAGGCGTTAAGGGACCTGTGGGCTCGGAAGGAGCCCAGAGGTGCCCTCCCAAGCCCCCAGGGACACCCCCTGCCACCCTTGCCCACCCCAGGAGGACACCCAAGGCTGGAGGGACCCATCCCAGGGACATTAAGGTAAGTTCAGGTAAGTGTTTATTTTTTATTTTTTTGTGGCATAGGGGGGCCTGATTTGTGCCCCCCTACATGCCACTATGCCCAATGACCATGCCCAGGGGACATAAGTCCCCTGGGCATGGCCATTGGGCAAGGGGGCATGACTCCTGTCTTTGCTAAGACAGGAGTCATTTCAATGGGGGTTGGGAGTCGAAAAAAATGGCGCCAATCGGGTTGAGGTGAAAAATTTGCCTCAGCCTGACTTGCCCCATTTTTTTTGCCGCCCAAGCTCCATATCCCCCTACGCCGGCGCTGCCTGGTGTACGTCGTTTTTTTTCACGCACACCAGGCAGCGCTGGTGGCTAACGCCGGCTAACTCATTGAATAAATACGGCGCCCGCATAGCGCTTCAAAATGGCGTTAGCCGGCGCAAATTTTTTTGACGCAAAACTGCGTTAGCGCAGTTTTGCATCAAAAAGTATAAATATGGCCCCTAGTCTCTTACTTTCCTTTCCAAGAGACTAGAGGTTAGGTAGGTTAGGTCTTCCTTACACCACACTAACACACACTTACATCATGTCTACTGCTGGGCCTAGATCTGAGGTTATTGGTACTCCCTATGAGGACATGACCTTCAAGGAATTGAAGGGGCTTTGCTCAGACAGAAAACTAGATGTAGGGAAGAAACCCAATAAGAACTTCCTTTTGTGCCTTCTCCTTCAGGATGATCAGGAACATGCTGATAGCCAGGAGGAGGTAGAGGTGAAGGGAGATTCTAACCCCTTAGAATCAGAGAATTATCCTTCATATTCAGGGGAAGGCTCTCCCAAAGATCTTCCACCTAGCAGTCCTAATAGTGTAGCTGGCAGTGGGAGGGGTAGTCATTCAGGCAGGTCTACCTTCACACCCAGAGGTCAATTTGCTAGGGTCTCAAAAGATAGGGAAATATCTACCTCTCCCCATTCCTATATCACCTCAGTTTCTGACGGATCCCATGGTTCAACTCCAGGTGATGTCTCCATAGATAGGGAGCTCAAGAAACTGAGACTGAAGAAGGCCAGGCTTAGGCTGCAGCAGCAACAGCTAGCCCTAGATAGGGAGGCCTTGGCTGCTGTGAAAAGAGAAAGGAAGGGGTTGTGGTTAGTTCCCCCTGGTGGCAGCAGCAGCAGTTTCAGGAGTTAGGGAGGACAACATTGATTTTAGAAATCTGCACAAAATTCTTCCCCCATACAAGGTGGGGGAGGATATCTACAAGTGGTTTGCTGTACTTGAGAGGGCCTGCAAAGTTCAGAGGGTCCCTCAAAGGCATTGGGCTGCTATTCTGTGGTTATCCTTTTCTGACAAGGGGAGGGATAGACTTCTCAATGTCAGAGGAGAAGACTCAAACAACTATGGTATTCTTAAAAGTAGATGAATTTGGCTTAAACACTGAACAACATAGGATTAAGTTCAGTGAAACGAGAAAAAAGTCATCCCAGGATTGGGTTGACTTTGTGGGCTGTTCTGTTAAGGCGTTCAAAGGCTGCTTACATGGCAGCAAAATGTCTGATTATGAGGGCTTATACAATCTACTTCTGAGAGAGCATATTTTGAATAACTGTGTGTCTGACTTGTTGCACAAATACTTGGTAGACTCAGATCGGACCTTGCCCCAAATATTGGGAAAGAAGGCAGACAAATGGGTCAGAACAAGGTTGAGCAGAAACGCTCATACAGGCAAGAAGAAGGATGGTAAGTTACATGAAAAAGGTGGGGGCAAATATAAAAACAAGGAGTCTTCATCAGGCCCACAAAAATCCTCTGGGGGTGGGTCTAAATCCTCTTCCAAACATCAGAATAAAAAGCCTTGGTGCTGTATGTGCACCTACTTGGTCATCAGTACCAAGTGACGGACGCCAGTAACAACACTGTAAGCTCCATCATGGCTGTTGTTGATCTCAACTGGGGGGATTACCAGCCCAAAGAAGGTTGTGGTATCCACAGACTTACCAGTAGAATGTCTATTAGGATATGACTTGGAGACTTCAGCTTGGGCTAAAGTGGAGTTTGAGGCCCATGTTGCCATGCTGGGTAGTCCTGGGCAAATCTTTGCTTTGACAAGGGCTCAGGCGAAGAAGCAAAGAGGACAGAGAAACTTGGATCCTGGAACAATGGACCAAGAGCTTCCCAAAAGCAGGGGTGGAAAGAATAAAGGTTTATCCACTATCCCTCCGTCCACTGAAGATTCCCCCTTTGAGGAAGAGGAGTCTGCTGTCTGGACAGAACCTACACCTGAGGAGCTGCACGCTGACACAGCTAGGCTTTTAGGTGTAGGTGGGCCTCCCATGGAGGAGTTAAGTGTGGCTCAACTGAACTGTCCAACACTTGAGGGTTTAAGACAGCAAGCTGTCAAACAAGAATCAGGGGATGTCAGTGACACCCATAGGGTGTATTGGGAAAACAATCTTGTATACACTGAGCTGAGGCAAGGGACCCAAAACCTGGCAGTATAGAGAATTTCTGTTGACCTAGCTCATGACATTCCACTTGCTGTACATTTGGGGCAAAGTAAGACCTGGGACAGACTGGTCCCTCACTTTCACTGGCATCACATGTCAGAGGACACAAGTGAGTTTTGTCACTCCTGTGTCACTTGCCAAGCCAGTGGTTAGACTGGTGGCACCTCAAAGGCCCTTTGATCCCACTGCCAGTGGTTGGGGTACCATTTGAAAGGGTAGGGTTGACATTGTTGGCCCCTTGACCTTCCTACTGCTTCTTGCAATAGGTTCATTTTAGTGGTAGTGGACCATTCTACTAGATATCCAGAAGCAATACCTCTAAGGACCACTACAGCTCCTGCAGTGGCCAAAGCCCTCCTGGGAATCTTTACCACAGTGGGTTTTCCAAAAGAGGTGGTGTAAGACAGAGGTAGCAACTTCATGTCTGCATACCTGAAAGCAATGTGGAAATAGTGTGGTGTAAACTACAAGTTGACCACACCTTATCATCCCCAAACAAATGGGTTGGTTGAGAGGTTTAACGAAACATTCAAAGGTATGATTATAGGACTCTCTGAAAAACTCAGAAGGAGATATGATGTCCTGCTATCCTGTTACCATGCCTCCTTTTTGCTTACAGGGAGGTACCCCAGAACGGAGTGGGTTATAGCCCCTTTGAACTCCTCGTTGGTCACCCTGTTAGGGGTCCATTAGCTCTTGTGAAAGAGGGGTGGGAGCAACCCTTGAAGCCCCTTAAACAAGATATAGTGGATTATGTGCTTGGCCTAAGATCAAGAATGGCTGAGTACATAAAAAAGAGCACTAAAAACATTCAGGCAAGCCAAGAGTTACAGAAACAATGGCATCACCAGAAGGCTGTCCCGACAGTGTACCAACCAGGACAGAATGTATGGGTATTGGAGCCTGTGGCACCCAGAGCACTTCAGGACAAATGGAGTGGACCACACATAATAGTGGAAAAGAATGGTGATGTCACTTATTTAGTTGACCTAGGCACTCCTAGAAGTCCTCTTAGAGTACTTCATGTGAACCGCCTTAAGCCCTACTATGACAGGGCTGACTTAATTCTGCTCAAGGCCACTAATGAGGGACAGGATGATGAAAGTGACCCTCTCCCTGACCTCTTGTCCAACACTGCAGCTGATGGCTCAGTGGAAGGAGTTACCCTAGCAGACCGCCTTTCTGAAGAGGTGAAAGAGGACTGCAGGAACTTCTAGGGTCAGTTGTCTGAACTCTTTTCTCTCACACTTGGTCAGACTACTTGGTGTGAGCACACCATTGATAAAGTAAGATATTTAGGCAGCCTGATTGTGTCAGAGATTGCATTAAATCTGAGGTTCAGAAAATGCTTCACTGAGAAGTGATTGAGCACTCTGATAGCCCCTGGGCAGGCCAGTGGTGCTTGTACCCAAACCTCATTCTCAAAATGGAAAAAGAGATATGTGGTTCTGTGTGGATCACAGAGGGCTCAACACAGTCACAAAGACTGATGCTTACCCTATACCTAGGGCAGATAAGCTTATTGATACACTGACATCTGCCAAGCATCTCAGCACTTTTGATTTGACTAAGGGTATTGGCAGATCTAACTATCAGATGATGCTAATTAATTATCATGAGCTGTCTAGATCCTCCAATTGTACTGTAAAGATCTACTTGTCCCGCCAGTAACAAACAACATTTTGTTATTACCTCTGTGAGTCTGTTCGCTATTCTAGATGAGGTCAGAGTTATTAGGCCCCCTGAAGGACAGCCTGAATCTTTCTGAGTTGCTCCCCTAAAGAGCCTCATAAAGCCATCTACTGGTTCAGGTTCTTTGCACAACCAGGTTTCCTGGAAACACATTATATCACACTTTTCCAGCCTTCCTTTATGTAGATCCTGTTTTAAATGTTTTTTATAGCCTCATAAGTTCCAGGAAAAAAAAACAGATGGCTGTGCGAAGAGCTTAATTCCTAGTCCACATCACTCAACTTCCCCCTGCTGAAATTATCAAGGTGGTTTATAAGGGGCTTAAAAGCGGTTCCTCAGCTGTGGGTCGTCATACTCAGTAACTATAGTTAAACTTGATATGCCCTTATTACCATCCACACACGTGCTTTGGTTCTTATATCCTGCAAAGTTCCACTGCACTTGGTTGGGAAGTAGACCTGCATGGCACTTAAGGGCTCTTCTATTTCTTTCATCTATCTCTAGCTCTGGTTCACCTAATTGTGCCAATCTTATGCCCTCTTTCATTGACTCCATCTCTGCTTGCAATACCAATTGTCTGACACATTCAGAGTAAAGGAGAGCCTTTGTCACCTCCGCTCCTTCTGAGTTTAAGGTAAATCCTATCTGCCTTGTGTCTTCCGACCCAATCTTGCATAAACGTGGGAACAGGGCCATAACTTCTAGAAGGTGCGTGCAATTCAAGGGCTTTAGCTTTCTCTGCTGTTTTCTCCCACTCTCCTTTCCCCAGGGCTCCAAATATACCCACCAACTCTTACTTCCTTTAGGACTATCCATCTTTCTTTCATTTCCAGGGACCTTTGGAGGTGACAAAATCCTGCTCTTCACCTGCCAAACTGAAATATCTACTTCTCCACTTTTCCCCCTTTTTACCAATTTCCTAACATTGTTCTATCCCTTTTGCCCCCGACTTTCCCTTCCTACTTCCATTACCATTCTTAGGAGCCCTTCTTTCCTGTTACTAACTGAATGTCTTCTCTGTGTGGTACACTGGATGCCTTTTGTCGCATGCTCCCCCTATTTGGGGCAACCACTTCCCATCCTTGTCCTTAGATTGTCCTCAATTTCTTAAGCTGGACTACCTTCCCCCCTCTCTCTGTGGGCCTTTTACTCCCAATGTTTCTTTGCTTACTTTGCTTACTTCTTTTGGGGTTATGGTAGAATCCATAGGGTCTATAGCCTTTCATCCCCCATCGTCGATTACTTTTTATCACCAGCATTGGTTGTTTAGAAACATATACTGATGGGTGCTCTGATAACATTATTATGGGGGTTATTCCAACTTTGGAGGAAGTGGTAATCCGTCCCAAAAGTGACGGTAAAGTGATGGATATACCACCAGCCGTATTACGAGTCCATTATATCCTATGGAACTCGTAATACGGCTGGTGGTAAATCTGTCACATTTGGGACGGATTACCACCTCCTCCAAAGTTGGAATACCCCCCTATGTCTCCTAACCGTCCTTCTCTACTTTAATCTGGGGTACCTGTTTCTTGATCCCTTTTTACCAGCACAGGTCATACCAGTGCTGGCATGTTGCTGTTAATATGTCTCAACTCCTCCGTTATCCCTTAAAGTTGACTTTTATGTACTTTACCCAAGCTATTATTTGCCATCAGTACCTCTAAAATTGCCAGGAGGGTTTCCTGCGTTAGGAAAATTATATCTAGTAATTATTTGGCAGGTAAGGCAGTGGTGTTTAAAGCAAGGGCAGACTGCCTATCCAAGGGAGAAGAAGAAGGGAGTGTATCCATTTTGCTTGCATCTCTGATACCTCCTCCTAGGCCTCCTACAAGGCACTCCTTCTCTTCCTTTCTCTCTACTGCAGAAAAGACCAGAAATCCTCCTCCTAGGCCTCCTACAAGGCACTCCTTCTCTTCCTTTCTCTCTAACGCAGAACAGAACGGAAATCTCCCTTCTAGCATAACCCTATCCCTTACTTAGAGTAAGAGGCATGGTGATGAGGATTGCTTAGGTTCCAATGAGAGCCTCCACCCAATAATCTCTTCTGCTCCCCCCGGAATAAATCCTCTATCTGCAGTGAGTCTGAGGTCTGAGAGTCATTCCTTATGGGTGGTTCAATTTCACTCTGATCAGAATTAAAAACATTATTTCCCTTTGACACATGTGATGCGCAGTGAGCCTTTTAAAAATATTTCCCCACAAATTCTCTAATTGATGCCCCCAGTGGGGTTACAGCACACCTTTCTCCATTGTCTCCATTGTCTCTCTGGACATCCTCTTGTTCCAGTGACTCGAGTATATTCCCTCCTTCTTGGCTGCTAACTGTTACCCCCAGAGGCTGAATCACATTCACGATTTCCTTAGTTTTAGAAATTGCCTTCGGTCCCTTCTTTGTGCCACACGTACCACGTGATGGAGCTTTGCTTGCCGGCATACTGTATGCTGTATCCTATATATCTACCACTTACAGTGAATGCTTCAAGCTCCAAGCTCCAAACTCCAGACTATAAGGGATTTGTGGGTAAGGGCCAGTGAAGGCAGGCCTCCTGAGAGGAACAAGCCGCATTAGCCCAATGCCAGCTGCTTCTGCACCACCCCTACGGGTCTGAGCTTTACCTCCTCAGGCCCAACTTTAGTTCTCCCAGGACTCCTTGCCTTCCTGTGTCCTGCACTTGATTTGCAAGTTTGTAGTAGTGCTTCCGGGTCCAGATGAAAGTCTCAGGAACGGTGGAGCCATTAGCCACTAACCACAACTGGACTAGCTGGACTAGCAGATTACCGGGGGGAAGAGAGGTCTGGGCAAAGCCACTGAAAAAGTGAGCCCAGTAGTTGCTAGTCACTTGGTTGTCATGTCAAGTCAAGTCAGCAGGCAGACCAGGGCCAGGACATCTAACCCAGCCTCACTGTACCCCACCATGCTACACTGGCATGTCTCTCTCCACTACTGCCACTACTGCCACTTTCCGCCGCTCCCTCTGCTTTTGCTGCCCCCCTGCTATCCATTACCTGTCCCTCCTGGGCAAACCACTGGATACCACTGCATACCTGGATGGTAGGCGCAGGGGGGCACAGACCGGCGTGAGGTATGGTAGTACTTGTTTCAGGCAGTCTCACAATGGTCTCACTGTGAGACTTGTGTGGGGGGGATTGTGCAAAGATTTAGTGAGGCTTAGGATGTCCCAAATACAGCTCTAAAAAACTCAAAAATGTGGCTTGTGTTATCATGTTACCTCTTGTTACCTCATGGGTCTCATGAGTCTGCTCGTTGCACCTCTCTGCAGCTACACTGGGTTCCAAACAGGAGCGGATACAGCCGTTTCACTGCCCTTCCGGATTGTCCCTGTCACTTCTTTGCCTCTTAATTCTCTTGCTAGACTGGTACTGGATAGATATTAATGCGGGCGGGCATGGGACGCTGCAATGCGATTCCCGGCTCCCAGTCCCTCGCGGATTCTCCCCTCGCGGTCACTCACTACTTTTTCTTGCCCCTATTTCCATGGCTGTGTCAGGGCTAAGTCGGGGCCCCCAAGCAGGTCTGGATGGGTATGATGAGGGAGGGCACAGGATGCTGCAGTGCGTTGCCTAGAGAATGAAATACTAAAAACTTGTAATCTGCAAGGATGGACAAAATGGATCTATGCATGCACTGTGTGAATTTCTTAAGGTGGCACAAGGAGAATGGGCAGCTTGAGTCCACATTGGCATCGTTTGATATGATGCTAACGTTGCAGTAAAGGCTTGTAAATATGTGCCCCTAGTGAGGCAGTGAGATCACTTGTAGCTGATGTTATACTTGAAGCTGTCCCTTTGCTCACAACACCAACAACCCCACTACAAAGGCAACCTTGCTACTTGGTGACATGGAAGTTACATGTACAGCCGGACAGATGATGGTCACAGACATGCCTCATATGTTGTGTCTGATCACTTTTCTGTCCATTTCCAGTAGCGCATGGATGCATCTTGCAGTTCTTGTTGGCCCACCTGTGGAACAAGCTTTGCACATGTTGGCCAATGAGTGTTACATATGGACAGGTGGTTCAGTTGCAACAGTACAGGGATTGATGTGAGGGTTGGGTAACGGTTTATGCATATAGGGGGGATGGTGTGAGTGCATTAGAAGTGTATGGCCATTAATGTGTCCCATGTAAGCCTTTTGCATGCACTCAATGTGACCTATGTGCCTCCCCCTTCGGCTATTTGTTAGTTTCAATATTGCCCCACACTGCACCTTACCCTGCATTAGTGGTAGGTCTTGGAAGTCTGCACTGTCCTCTCCTAAGACTCCCTTAACCAGATTCTCCGGGATGAAAGCTGACACCATCTCCTCCAGGTCATCTAGGTCCTCCTGGGGTGCAGGACTTCCAACTTCAGTCTGCAGTGCTACCTTTTGGTTCCTGGCCAATTTCTCTTTAGTGCTGCACTTGCAATCATGCCAGTGCTTCTTACAATCAATGACAGTCCTCTTCTCTGCCACACTGCTGACTTTATTGACAATTTACTGCCATAGAGCCTCCTGCCTACATATTGGCAATTTAGAGGTGACAAAGAGCTGGTGCTGGTGCTCCGTCACCTCTCTGACCAAGATGGTATTCTCCTCCTCACTGAAGCAACACTTTTACTTTCTTTTCTCCTTATCCTGTGCTTTTGCATGGTTTGTACTAGGCTGAGTGGGGTCTCTCTGGGGTCTCTCCTGACCTGCATTGTCCATCATGGGTCCTTGTGGCTTGTTTGGCATGTTGCAGACTTTTTTTTATGCTAGGGCTGCAAAATATGGTGCTATCATGATTAGCGTAAAAAAAAAACATGCTGCTAGTCATTCTAATGCCACTTTTGCAGCATTAGCTTAATTTTTCCTTACGGCCTGTAACAAAGGTTAGCGTATTTTTTTTATATTAACCTTTTCTTAGTGCCATGCTGCATTGTTGTGTGAATAGGTTGCATGAATGGCACAACGAAATGTTGTTAGGCGGCGTTAATTCTTTTGACTCACAACTGCATGTTGTGTGTCATTTTTCTTAAATTTGGGCCTTGGTTTTTTAATAGATTTCTAAGGTTTTTGTAATTCGATTTCCCAACTATAATGTCCCTGTAACCCTTGTTTTTTTCAGGGAATTTTTAGGATTTTTTTAACGTTAAGTAATATTTAATTACCTTACGTTGATCCAACCTCTGCTGCACACGGCCGTCTGGCCTGCTGCTAGACCCTGCAGCCAACCCCCGATATACACTGAACCCTGTGCCATGAGCCATGCAGGCCTTCGGCTGTAAAGGGCTCAAAAGAGGGGTCCATGCAGCCCCGCTCCACCCTACAGCATAGGACTGCATGCAGCCCCCTCTCACTTATAATTATTTTAATATGACCCTGGGAACTGGCCCACTAGGAGGCCGAGGAGTAAATATGTATATATAGCTGAAGGGAGTACTAGAAATGCTAGAGTAGTAGAGTACATTTCACAGAATGTCCTCCAATGTATCCTGTCCCCTGGGTAATGCTTGGTAAGATAAAAGCCAAGTAAGATAAGTGGCCAGGGATCCCTGATACTAATTCATTTCCAGCATACAATTTATCTGCAGTGTACGCATTGAGGTGTGGGGTTCACGAAGATAATGTATCCCAGGCTACTTGGAGAACTACATTTTATGGAGGTGAATATCCAACTTTAAACTGTGGCAACCACAGTGCAACACATGTGCAGTTTACCCTAAAATTCGGATGCTTTTTAAGTAACATAATATTTAGCGTATGGTTTGGTAATCCAGTGTGTCAGCCTTCCGCCTGATGCAGATGCTTTGCTAAAAAAATGAAAAACTGTTAATAATACGTATCCCATTGGAGAACATCTGGTATGAGGAAAATAGTTGCAACCCAACTTTTATTGGTAAAATTTCGAAACTTATTTCATTCTCCAGCTACTCCTAAAATCATTTGTTCTCATGAACACTATATTAAAACATTTGCATGCGTTTTATTTCCAAAGTGAATTGACAAGAGTATAATTTCTAGATTTAGAGCAGATGTCAGTATTTAAACTGCACATTGACATACATGTCAACATGATTTGGAGTGATCAATTATGCAGAGTTCAGAAACTTGAGACCTTTTGTGCCTGGTAATAAAAGATGACCTGTAATAGAACGATCACTCAGGGAACTTGCAGTTTACGGTTTAGCATCTCAGGGATGCAGATACACAGCTAGCGACATTTGGTTTCAGTCATAATGGCTCTATATTCCTGCCACTGATTGGGGCTTATGAAATATGCATGAGCTTCTTATAGGCCTTATCCAAGTATGTCCTAGAAGGCAACATTAGATTACAAATTCTTAACCTGCTTTTTTTTCGTCAGCAGAGAAGTAGTCAATATTTAAACTGTTAGCAGCCATTTCTTTCTTGAAATTCATTATTATAGCTTTGGGTAGTTCGGATTATAAACTGGCATGTATTTTGCAAAGTCCTAATTAACTCCTGCACAGAGTTGCATGGCTTTTTGAAATCAAGATAATACAAGCCTTGGCAGCTGAAGATCTTTTGATATTGCTGAAACATTGAACACTTTACTTTCTAAGGGACCGATTCACTTGATTAGCACATTTATTTCACCTGCACATCCCTACTACCAAGGGTCTGTACATCAAATGCTACAAGTCAGCTACGGCATCCATTGTGTCACCCACTAAAGGAGCCCTTTAAACATCTCAAGCCTGCTACTGAAAAATGGTGTTGACGTCATTTTTCGGATGCATCAAACCTCCTTGAGTCAATGAGATGCAGGGTAGGCGTTCCCGTCCAAAAAATGACTGAAACACCCTAGCACTATATTTATCCACCTGGGCACAAATGACGCACGGGTGGGGCGCGGACTCAAAAAATGAAGTTAACACCGATTTGTGTCAAAATGTAATGCCTGGGTCAGGGCAGGCATTAAAATGAGGCAAACACACCACTACTTAGTGAGAACACACAGAAGCAACATTATATCCCACAGGAGAAGATGCAGGTGATAATGATCCAGCTTGCTAGACGGCGCATAGGACAGCAACAGATCCTGCACTCACCACCATGACAGCACAGCCCACAAAGGCAACGCAGAATGCAGTAGAGGGTCTTCAGAACCAGGACAATCCTGCTTGGCCTCAGGGACCTGGACATTATTAGGACCTACAGACTGAATTGGCAAGCCATACCTCACCTGCTGCACCACATTGAGCCACAAATTACAGCCAACCTGCAGACCCCACGCACAATATCACCCATGACAAAGCTGTTCGCTGTCCTGCACTTGCAAGCAAGTGGTTCCTTGCTAACAACGGGTGCACTGCTGGTGTCTCCCAGCCGTCGTTCTCTGTATTCCTGTCAAAGGTGTTAGATGCTATCCTCCCTCTGGCACCCTGCCAGATGCTATCATCCCTCTGACACCCCGCCACATCAGCTTCCACAACTCCCAGCAAAAGCAGCAGGAGTTCAAACAGGGGTTCTCAAATCCATGGCTTCCCACATGTACTTGGTGCAACTGACTTCACCCATGTCCAGTTTGTACCATCTGCAGCAATAGAGCACTTATACCCGAATCGCAAGCACATGCCTTCCATTAATGTGCATGGTATAGTGGACTACCTGGGACTATTCATAATCATTTAGGCCAAGTATCCTGGGAGTGTCCATGATGCCTACATATTCCGGCACAGCAGGATCAATGAACAATTCCAGGATGGACAATTTGGAAATGACCTACTTGTAGGTAAGTCCACAAATCTAGCAATGCACACAGAGCACATCAACACTGTTGGACACACTAGACATACACCACTACAGTAACAATTGGGCAGGGTAACACACATGTGCAGGTGATAACACATATGCATCATGCTGCAGTACAGCACAATCAGTGCATAGCACTAATACATACACCCACATGTACGTAACACACCTACAACTTGACAGGCACACCACGGAAAGGACAGGTGTAGGCATGTACACTTTGCTAACAGCAGAACTACAGAGACCCACAGGTGGCCTGCTACGTATACTTCACACACAGTACACCAAACAAAGAACAGCACAGCCATGCCAATGGCATACACCATGCCCATGTCATCTAACTTCCAAATAGGCACAGATGCCTCAAGTCATGCCGTGCAAAACACGGCCAGACAAATATCAAACACCACATAACTTGCACCCATATTAACTGCATCTCATCAACACATACCTAACTTACCTGTAGTGTGCAGAGACATCTGCCTGATGCATTGGCTCACACACATAGGAATACAAGATCAATGCCCATCTGATACCATGTGTCAGCTGTGTGAGAAATGGTACCACACCTACTGTAGTGCAACCTCACATGCAACACTCACTGACTCACAACACCATCATGTCTGTACCAGATACAATAAATGGCCCAACAGGGGGCAGAGTCACTGTCAGACAGTGCAGATCATGGATGTCATAGTGGGACCCAGTAGGAGAAAACATGACATCACTTACTTCACACGCACTGTGTCAAGGAACACATTTGCTAAGTAGCTGAGCTCCATCCAATAGCTTGCACTCTGCATGTGTCGACAATATAAATGCACATGAATGTTTTGGAATATAGGAGAGACAATGGTAGTTATGTTGATCATCCTTTGGTAATGGGATACACACCCTTGGACACCTAATGGCTGCCACAAACATTAGCCGCCACTCTGGAACACCAAGGGACCTTTGTAATAGCCCACATTTCCATTGTCATGGCCTGCACTGAATGTACAACTTGGCAGATGACCAGTTCATTGTATAGTGTGGAAGGTGTGTGCAAAGTCTCTCACTGCAGGTCTGTCACCACAAGATACATAGCATGATGATGCTGGCTCACATGTAGCTGTCACCTAAAACCTAAGGAAGTGCCAACAACAAATATCACTCCAGGGGGTGCTGTATGCAGGTTGCAAAAAGGAAGTAGTCTGTGCTATGAACTCAGATGATTGTGGCACCAATGCATACTGCATACTGCTGCACACACAGAAAAGCCAAGTGACCATCAAAACACCATATGTACAGGGTGGTGTACTGTCTTGCACAGATACATACACCTCCACAAAGCAGCTAGCCAAGTACCCTGGTGCAGGGTAGGTAGTGTCGGTGCATGGCTGCACATGAGCAACTGGCGCAAGGGACAACAAAGGGTTGCCAAGTAACATGTTGCACATGGGGCATTCTTGCATAGTCGAAATGTTGCAGGGCAGTGCAGCCAATTTTGGAGACATATTGTGCATTCTCACTTACCAATTTCAAAGGCCATAAGTGTCACACATCATCTGCAATGACACATGTCAAAAGGGATGGGATGTCCAGGATCTGTAGTGCTACCATGTTGCCACCACATCTGACCACATTGTGTTGTGAGGATGTCTCATGTTCCCTCTAGCGATAGCACACTGAAACAAAGGTGCACTACACAACGCATGGTACATACATAATGACCATCAGTGTGGAATCCAAATCATATGTCCCATGTCCTTGAGCCAAATACAAGATTGTCATGTCCAACAACCTATTGCTGAGGAAACATTACACAAGGATAGGAACTCACACCATACCACAAATACATATGGGCCACATCCACCTCTAAATATCAACTGCCATGCAACATGACATAACTGTTGCAAGCCCTAACAACAACTTACTCCTTTAATCTTTTGCAGCGGATCAGTGTTATGGCATAGAGCCATGGATAATGACCCCATTTCCCAACCCAAGCACAGCAGCAGAGCTAGCAGATAATGAGGGACTATTGTGGAGAGGACATTTGTCATCCTGACGTCCAGATTCAGGAGCTTGGACATCACAGGAGGCAGCCTCCTATGTGCCTCACAAATCGTCTGCAAGATAATCTTGACATGTGCCACCCTGCACAACATATGTGTGTTGATGAACGTCCCCTTATATGAGCAGGTTGATAACCTGCCTGAGCATTAGGAGGAGTTTGGTGGAGAAGAAAATGAGGGGGAACAGCACAACACAGCTGCTGTGATACGCCGCAGACTGCACATTGTTTAAAACTTCTTCACTCAATAATCATTCAACTCACCTTGCAGATTTTCTCAATAAACATCTCACTCATTCACACAATTCGGCTTTGGTGTCTTCAATGTCTAAAACATATACCTCAGGATTGTGAGTCTAACCTCAGGGAGCATATCACAAACACTAATCTAAAGAGTACTGTAGCAACATCACATGTGAAGCGTAAGAGTGAACTGCTACCATCATATACATCACAATTAGCCTCATGACTAGAATGTGACAACTGAAGGACACAATCTATGGACCACAACATATTCATTACATCCATGTTGCCAACTTGTACAACAATAGTTCATCACATACAACTACAACATCTCCAAATAGGAGGAAAACAAGGAGCCCACACATGAGGCAGTGCATGTCAAAATATGGTGAGACTGTAATGTTTGAACAGACTACTAACATAACTCAGTGTGAGAGTTGCAATGGCTGCATGAAGCATTTGTGACAAGGAGGGCATCATTGGTGACAATGGTGAACATGATTGGCCCAGGGAGGACAAGCAATGGGAGAAATGGAGCTGTGACCAGATGGTAGAGGATGAAACACTCCGACAGAGTTCCAGGTGTGAAAACAAATAAGTTTTATTATGAATAAAAGAGGTGAACAAGTGCAGGTACATATTTATTGTCTTTAACTGCTGGGTATAGGGTGGTAGGGTGTTTTCCGTGGTCTGGTCTTCACTCTCCTCTTTTCTGTTCTTTCTCCGTATGGGGTTCCCCGGGAGGCACATGCGGAAAGAAGAGAACAGTAGCGGTCAGTGGACTAGGCACTTCTGTCTTTTTGCTCTTACTGTAAGTCTTTCTTTTATTTCTGTCTTATCCCACTATTCTTTTCAAGGTACTAATTCTCCGAGTGATTCTTATGGTTAACATATATGCTTTCTGTGTTTTTATTCCTTCTACAGTGCTCGTTATCCTGTGCGCGGTGACTTCGGTGACCTATGCTACTGTTGTGTTCTACAGTGTTCAGTGGTAAGTTTTCTGACCCTCCCCCTCCCCTTCAATTCGGATCCTTTCCCTCCCCTTCCCCTCGTTTGTGTTGTGCTTGTGCCCTTGTTTGTCTCTCTCTCTCTCCACTCTTTCACTCGGATTCAGGGTCGTTGTTCCACGCACCTGTACTGCCACGCTTCTCCGGAAGCGTGGCGGGATGCAGCAGCTCGTCCTCCCGGTTGCTGGGTTTCGGGGCATCCGATGCTCGTCTCCAGCCATCTCCTCCAGGATACCAAGGCTTCAACTGCCTCCGGTTATTACTTTGGCTCCGTCCTCTGCTTTCGGCATCCGTCCTATTTCCTCCCGACTCCTCCTTTGGAAAATGGTTCACGATTCCTCTATCGCCTCCAACTCCTTCCTCACAAACACCGAACGCCGTACGTTCGTGTAGCGGCGATTTTAACTTCCTGACATTCCGCCACTCCAAAGCGTCCAGCCAATCACAGGAAGGTAAACTGGGCTGCCTGGGCCCACCAGTGGCAGCGTCAGCACAAGCGAAGTCCGAGTGCGGGCAAACAGGTTCCAGCCCGTCACAGGAGCCTGCGCAGTTCATCCATGGAAATCACTCCTGCTACTGTCATGGGGCCCAATCCTGTCACAGTGTACACATGACCTCACAATTTGGATGGACACATCCATGGAATGCACATCAGAATGGATGAGAACATATGCAGCTAGGGCTGCAGATCCACCACACAAAAAATATTATTACAATGCAAAATGTAATGTCTTTCAATTGTGTTCAATACATTGGAATGTCGGCAGAGTGTGTCAATCACAATAAGTACCAAATATGTACACATGTCACACATATGTGTATTCCACACACAAGTCATCCATATACTCAAGATCAACATATGGAGACAGTTGTTGGGTAACATTTGGCAGATAGCATTCATCAGCCATCATCAACAATGCCCAAGCTGTGTATGTCGTCTGAAATGTGATGCTCTGTAAGACAACTACACACAGGACATACGTGAACACAATTCACAACCACATACCATGACTCTTGCATAGTACTGACTGCAATACACATGTGGATACACTGTTGTCACACAAAAATATATATGCATGATGTGAATACATTTGCATGCTGTTGATTCTGTAACACACACATTTGTGTAACCGACCAATCACACCCAAATCACATTTGTTCCATGGACTACCACATATGGCCATACACAAAATGCCATACTGCAGCCCAGCCCATTCAATTTGTTTGTTGATACAGGGTGCATCTATTGACAATGGACAAAATCACACAATCAGGAATAGAGTAAAAAAAAAGATTCAAATGCGTTAAAAACACCGGCAAACACAAAGTATATGATCCATGGGCCCTTAGTGTGAATTCCACCTTCGCACTCATCACAATGCTGATTTACTATCAGATCGAAAAATACACGTATTACAGAAAAAGTGGCGCACGGGGACAGGAAGTGGTGTAATAGGATATCCTGTTTACAGGCATGGTACAGTGGGTGTACTTTCACTTTCTCTTTACAGTCTGTGCCTCTTTTGACTGTGTGGTTGTGTCTTGGAGTTGATGGTGTCTTATTGCTCTGTTTTGTATCTTGTGTCGTCCCTCCTATTGTCTTTTCTGTTGTATTTGATTGTTATTTGTCCCAGTGTCTGTGAATTTGTGTGTTTTTTGTATTTTTCCTGGTACCTGTGCTGTGTCTGTCCGGGCTAGTTGTATAGGTGGGTTAGTTGGGATTGTTAGTTTTTTGGTGTTGAGTTTTCTTTACTTACTTCTGTTTATTACAACTATTATTTCTCATTTACAACATGTACACCAGTGCAATGTCTGGTAGGAAGAGGCAGACTAGAATGGGGGAGGAGGAGGTGGGAGGCTTCGTGTGGCTGGCAGCTCACTACCTCCCATTAATGTTGGAGATGGGTGGCCATGTGATACAGGGCTACCGGATGAAGGCAAGGCAGCTGTGATGGGGCAAGGTACTCCACCACCGGAAGAGGGTGGGCCACAGCAACCCCAACAACCACCAGCTGAAGCATCGCTGGGCTGATCTGGTGGCCAGGGAGCAGAATATTCTGGACCATCTTGGTGTGGTGATCGGTGGCCCTGTTGGTGAGTCTCCTTTGGCAAACTATTTACTGTTTACCTCACTTCAATGACAGTAGCAGATGTGCTGACATGCTGCATGCTTTGCTTGTGCACAGGTTGCATGCAACCAGAATGAAGTGTCACTGTACCAGCATAGACATGGGGTTCACATATCCTGCCATTTTACCAATGCAAGTCAGATGTTAGGCGAGTCATGCACAAACATCAGTAAGTCACACTTTTCAGGGGCCATGGAAACATCTGTGCCCCAGCATTGTGTCATGTATGATGGGCCAAGACACCACCAGCATACCATATGTGAATACAAAGTAGGCCAATCCATGTATGGCGCAACATTGTCAGAATTTCACGTACATCACCCCTGCCATTATGATTACAAAGCAGGCATACCCGCCTTAGGGTGGACTGGCAATGGGGCATTTGATACCATCAGCCAACTGTGAAACATCAGTCATGGATTACTCAAAGCATGAAAATTGCAGACTAAAAATTAAGCCACATGTCCTTCACAAAGTGCCTCTGTGTGCCTTGCAGGGCAAGCCAGAATATCTGAGTCAGTTGTCTTGCAGAGCACCAGGGAAGTGTCATGTATGTGCCACCCAACTCCCCCTTTTTCCATGGACTTCCTTCTTCTACAGATTGTCCACATATGGTTATAGCAGGGTGTAGCACTACATGAGTCTCAGGCCCAGTGTAAGAGTGCAGATGTGAGGCTTTCACTCACCTGAGTGCCAGTCTCATTGTGAGTTTGCAGTGGTGTGTCTGTTGCACTGTCCACAACCTTGATAATTAGCTCACTCCTCTGAAATAGTACACACTGTAATATGTTGTCCACTAGTACTGACAGTGATATGATACAAACCATGGTTTTCCATCCATATCTTTCAGGCCCCCTACACCATAAGCGAAGTGGCAAGATTTGAGGACCCATATGTATCCAGTAAGTGTAATTTAGTCTGTCCTGTGTAGTGATTAAGTATTTTGTGTGAGTCATGTGTGTTGCACCCAATGCTAGATGTGATGAGCTGTCAAATGATCAGAAATCAAAATAGGCTGGATGGTGACACAGTGACACATTTAAGTGGTTCCCCGTGCACGTGCAGAGAGTCATATCTTGTGAGGCTTGTGGTGCTCAATGGGCAGCATTGTGTAAACAAGGTGATGACAAGCCACATGTAGGCCCATATGTGACTTAGATGTGCACCTTTGTGAAAATAAAGGCACTGGGACACATTGGTGCATCCCTATATTGTAATGTACATGTAGGACTGGGTGGGCATTTGTCCCCCAGCATGGTGCCACTTATATTGTACTCCACTTACGTGACACTTAAATGCAGTGTAATAGGCTTGCGTGCAGATCCAGTCCAATCATGTGCTGGCATGGATACGGGAGCGTGAGGAATGATATTGGCTGATCAGGTATCGATGGTTGCCTACACCTGGACACATGAATGTAGATGTGATAGACCTAAGGATACCAGCTTCCTAGTTGTCATCACCTAACATATGGTCCACTCCCTGACTTCATGTGTGAGTGGGCATGCCTTTATGGATGACCTGGACAGGTGAGATGATGATCTGCATGGCCATCCCCCCAGAGGCACAGGGGGGGAACAACAAATGTGTATGTAGATGTGATGCTCACAGTGTAGGTGACAGTCATTTTGATCTGGCTTGCATGTGTACCTATAAACACTGACCCCTTAAGGTTACCAACTGCATCCCATACTTCCAAAAACAGATACAAGTTACTGGTGATGTATGTTTGAAACTTTGACACAGATGATGAGGAATAGTGTCCCTGAACTATTTGAAGGTGACGCTGCCTTTACAGTGTTACACATGGTACAAAATCAATGCACATCTAATTTTGTTTGTTTCCTAATCTTGTTGTGGGTGGCTATGGTGTCAAGAAAATGGTGCAAAGGCAGTGTTGTCATTTCTTCCATCAGGGCCATTGTATTACCAGGAATGTGAGTAGTAGTGCATGTGCAAATTGATGTAGATAGAAAGCTAATTATCTGTACATATTCCACACAATGCAGACACTGATGGTTGCCTGTCTCATTTTAACAGCTGCCAGCGTGAACAACGAGGCACTCCGTGCCTTTCAGAAGAGGGCAGTGCGCTATCAACACTAATTGGCAGTGGAATCTACGTACAGGAGAAAGTGAATTTTTTTTGTTTTGTTAAAATCTTATTAAACAATTGTGGGTACTCCCTTACTTCATGTGTCATATGCTTGGGTCTCAGGGTCTTCCCATGGGTGTACTGTGAACATTGTTTGTTGTCCTAGGCATTCTGTCCTGCCTCCAGATCCCTCTCTTGACATGTTCATCACCTTCTTATAACTGAGCTGTCACATTGGCAGCTACAACACATCTACTTATCTGTGCATCTGCCATCCGGTGTACCCACCACTCAAGGTGACTATGTTGATCATGTGCAGTACAGGTAGGTGTGGTAATTCAGCTGTCATTGTATGGGTTTTGTGTCAGAATGTTAGGCACTGTGGGACATTTGACAATAGCCTACATTTCATTTCTATCCTGCTAAACTGACTAGTGGCAATTACAGTTGAGTCCCTCTGTATCACACCAATGTGTTCTACTGGTACTCCTAGCAAACAATATTGCCCGAGAACTGTTTAGCAGGCATTCCTGCTGTATGTAGTTGGTGTAGCATACATGTGTTCAACATGTTTTACACACTCAGTGAATTGCTTGTAGGGTATGAGACCAGCATCGACGTTCATCGTGTAAGTACCATGTGCATAGATATGTGCCCTTGTACTGACACTCTGTGACTTGAGACATGTTACACACATCACAATTCCTATGCATAGTAGATGTGTCACAACACACAGAAAAAAGCTGGTTGTGTAGGTGGTGTCTAATAACAAGTGTTTTAGTGCAATATTTACAATGTCCAGGTCTGTGACCCCATTCGTGAAATCCATCCAATTGTGACACAACACAAGTTCAGGGTTGAGGGACATGTCATGTAACATGTTTGGGTAAATTGTATTTCAGGGCAGGGGAACATAAATTGTCAACTGAAAAGTTGGAGACAATTGCAGTCCATAGCAGAAAGGTCAACAGTGTGTTGAAGAAGAGTGCATATCTGCAACAGTGCTAACACTGGCATGATGTCAAGCACAGGACAAAGAAAAATACTGCCCATGTGGCATGGGCTGGTGCTACCGGGAACTCTTATGGGGGAAGATGATCTGTTCCACATCTTCATCCTCTGATGTGTGTGGTGCCTCCTCTACCCTTGATGGTGGTATGGGGGAGGTAGAGGGGGCCACCCACACTTCAGTGGTTGGAGATGTGGACTCCCAATTCCCGGCAGCTGACATCTGTGGCACTACATATGGCATCACTGCAGCAAGCAAGAGCTGCAGATTTTTAAGTATAGCTGCAACATCCCTGTGGTAGGAAGCCATGTCTGCCCTGAGGGAGACCATTTCCCGGTGCATGAAGTCCATTTTGTCCTCAAGCACGCTGATGCCAGTTTGGAAGGGCAGTTGTTGTGGCCTCTCCTTCATGGCAGCAGCTATGTCCCCCAAACACTCCTGGATTCCATGCATTGGGGAATGTAAGCGTCGGTTGGCTGCAATCTGTTCTGTTGCCGTTACCATGCACATCCGCATACCCTCATGGCTGGCTGCCATAGTTTGCATCCCCACCCACACCTTCTTTGCCAGCTCCCGCTGGAATCCTACCACTGTCTTCTCAAAGCTGATGCCTGGGTCCTCAGAGTACTCTGCTGTGTCGGTGCTGGCAGGTCATACTATTGGGTTGCTAAGCGGGGCCTCTGGGATGTCTGCTACATCAATACTCCTCCCTGGGACTGGAGGTGGTGTCTGTGGGTTTACAAGGACTTCGTGGAGGGTCTCTTGGCTGATAGTTGCCAGCTGGTTATCCAGGTCATCAAGGTACTCCAGGACAGGCAGATCCACAGGAAAGCCATGATCCTCTGTAATGAGGTGCTGTGAAATCAGCCTATCTGTGTTGTTTCACTTGACAAGTCACGTCACTTACTTGATATTTGAGGCTAATTGTCATATTAGGGCCATATGCATGTGAAAGTGGTACAGCACAGTGTGGTGCAAAGATTTCCAGCACCGCGCTGCATCACTTTGGTAACACAAGGAAGCACTGTATGTAAGTGAATACGGGACACCCCTGTGTTGTCGCCTGCGCTGGTGCAAAATTCAGCTGCCAGCGCCAGCGCAGGCATCCTTGCACCATCTTGCAAGGATGTATGCATTGACGTGTGTGATTGTTTATGTGCGTGAAGGTGTCCCTTCCTGCACATTAACAATCACTAATGGTGCTTTGGCACTTCTGTGTGAGTTGTAGGATGCAGCACACACAGAAGAGCCAAAGCGTCATTTACAAATGATTGTTTATGTGCCAGAAGGAACACCTTCACGCACATGAGCAATAATTTCTGGCGTTTTTTTCTCTTCCTATGCATGCTGCAGAATGCAGCATACATTGGAAAAGCAAAAAACGAAGAGGTATAAATGTATTCCTCCTTGTTGCATCCTGCTAATGCCACCAGTGAGGCTGGTGTAAGAGTTTTGGCCCTGCCTCAAGTTGACAAAATTCTATTTATCTGAGGCAGCATCAAAATGCAATGGGTGTTGCTGTGGCATGCCCACAGCAATACCCATTGCACCACCTTCCACGTACAGCGAGGGTCAGGTAGGGGCCATATTTACAAGGTGATATTTGTCAATACAGCGCAGTGCTTAGTGCCACAGAAGAGTCACTAAAATTGATGCTCCTGTGGCGCTAGGGGCCTATGATGCGCCCCTTAGTTTCAAAGGATTTTTCCTGTATATCACAGCTGCAGTCTACAGCCCTATGCCCCACCTGCATAGCACATGAATGGACGCCCAGTTGGCACAATTGACTGCGTCATATCTTCTAAGTGTGTTGTCTATCCTTTTTGTGGCTTGATGCCATCTTTTCATGTCCCTTTGCATCCATTTGCATGGTGAGGCCTTGCTCATGCCACAGCACTACATGGCAATTTTCACCTGTCACAGTCTTACATGTTTCACATACACCCATGCTGTGCTGAGACCTTGTACCACCCCAGGGATGGCATTGCAGGACACTATGGCCCTCATTATGCCATTGACGGTAAATCCCGCTACAACTTACCGCCGCCCTGGCGAATATCCGTTCAACATATTTTGACGCACACACACCAATCTGACAGAATACAGCCACATACACAAATCCAAAGACAATGCGACCATGGTACACTGTGGATTGATAGAAAAGGAGTCCATAAATATATCTCTTTGATCGATGGTATTATCATGTCCTCTGTGTTTCAAAGAAATGTATACCATATGTAGTCAATCCATATGTAGTTATCTTCTTTTATTTCAAAGAAAAGTAGAAATTCAGTTCATAAGTTACATATACATCTTCATTCCATATGTCTAGATGGACAGCCAACACATGTTTCGTCACTAAAGTGACTTTGTCAAGGCTTTAGGATATACAAATAGTCAACTGTATATGCAATTAAGGTATAATACACAACAAACTGGCTACACGTGAAGTTAGTTGTCAATGATAATCAATAGGCTCCCACCCAATCATGGAGGAGAAGAAAGTTAAAACGTTATGGCCATAATAAAAGGAAAAGAAAAAAAAGAAGAAAAGTGTGATATACTGCTATGTAGCCATTTCAGTTATCGCTCCATGCACGTTAGTTTAACACACTAGGCCACTGTGCACTTTGACCTAGATATATTTTATTCGGCTTCACATTGTTATTTTTACAATAACCAGTTTTACGGTCTTGTTTTAATTTCATCTATGTAACTGTTTTTGCTTAGCTCAGCACTGTGTTCTCAAACAAGACATTCTTGATCACTCTGTGCTTCAGTCAAGGCTACAGTTTGGTACATTGCCGGTGAACGTGGTAGAAGTTTAGTCTCCAACATTCGTAGAAAATACACATCATTACATAGGGACATTTTCTTAGAACATCAGCTGGGTTATTATAGAAACACTTCTTAGCCCCATTACACGTTAAGAGGGAGATTCCAGCCAGGGAACCACGACTGTATGCTTCTTGCTGAATGCTTCGCTGCAGATGCTAACGCAGACTACAGGCCTTTGCTCAGGTTTGAGGGTTGATGTCCTCCCGGGGGAACCCGAAAGGCAGAATTAGAGCTTAACATGCTGTGCTCAGATTATGATTTAGATAGGAAATAGTACATAAATTCTTGTGACAATATTATAGCGTTATTCTTATGCTTTACTCTCCTTGTCACCATTTTGATATTGTCACGTTGTGTCGTCCTGGTTATTGCAGCTCAAGCTTTGCTATCTAAAATGCAGTTGTTTTATTAGACTAGTCCTTAAAACTTGTACTGCTTTTTATTGTCTTTTATATATGAGACCGAATTGTGAATGAGAGAACCGGATGAGACCTGAGTGACCATGACTTCCCTGAGAAGTATGATATGTCATGCGCTCAGCTGCCCAATCATCTCTATCTCTTGGTAGAGACAAGGCACTGCTAGTTAGCCGGAGCAAAACCCGGATTTAGAGCGACTGCTGTCACCCACAGTGGGTCAGACTCAGTCTCCCACACCGTGGACGATCTTGCTGCTCAAAATCCAGTAGTCTCATTAGAATAATGAGAACCTACACGACATGGCGCCACCAATGTTAGGTCAGGCTCTAATTTTCAGCTCCTCCGGAGTATCTCTGTCTCCTTATATATAATGACACCTCAATGCCATATGCGGAGACGTCTGTGGTGCTGAGGATTTCCACCACAGCTGTGTAGATAATCCTACTAACACTGGCGGTTGTTCAAGCTTGAACTTTAAAAGGAAACCCCATTTTTGGTGTGCCTCTCTGAACTCATAGTGTTACTATCATGGCGAATCACCAACAGGTACAAATAGCTGTTAATATGAGACAACCTCTCACAGCACACTTACTAGCAAATGGCCTAACGGCCCAGTGAGGTCCAGTCACATTCGTGGTGGACGCCCATGCAGCTTTTAGAACAGAACTTTTTTACTCTTGGGTTACATTTCCAGAAGTTGATGGGAACACAAATACATTTAATCAATATACACCTGCGAATGTGCCTGGACAATACAGAGCATACGCATATTTAGAGATACCTCTATCTTATCAAGAACATAATAATTGGCTTGATGGCACCCTACCCCATACAATATCACCAGTAAGGTTAGGTCCACTAAGTAATGACGGTCCTACCTGGACTTTTTTGGCCACCTATACACCACACCCTGTGGTAGCAGTAGCTGAGGTTTGTCGTTTATATATTGAGTTATTAGCAATATATAGATGATTAGTACAATTTGTGATGCAAACACTAAATACAAACCCAGCACGTGCTGCTCCAGCACATCCACATGCAGTAACGCCAGGTACAAATCCTGCAACTGTACATTCGATTATGGGTAAAGTACCTGCCAAACAAGAGGAAACTCCGTTTTGGTTAGCACAGAAAATTAATACGCTGGAGGCAGTATTTTCCCATACGGGACCTCAGGATAAAGATAGAATATTAACGATGTGCTGGCCCTTCGGGATGGTCCCAACAGTATAAAACTGTAATACCTGGGGCATGGTATTTGGTGCGCTCTATACAACCGCATGCGGTACACCGACACTTGCCAATTTACCGGAAGTGCTGAAACAAATTCAAGATGAAAATGGGGCTGCCCCTGCCCTAGATTTGGGGATGCAATTGAATGGCCAATTTTGCCACAGTATCCTCAATCATTTTAAGTAACCTTAAAGGGGAAGCAGTCACACTTGCAGTGCGCATGCAGCTTTGTGACGTTCCACAACAAGATGAAGAATGAGAGCTGCCTAAAATAATAGAAGAGACCTATTTAAGTATCGGTCGAGATAGCCTAGGGGCCAGACCACAGAAACCTCAATTTTAGGTTAAATCAAACAAAGATACCCCAAGCAAGCACCTGAGGGAAATAAGAAATGCTGGGATAAAAAGCAACAAACTCCTAAGAAAGAACTGGGAGAATCCCTGCGTATGGAGACCCCACAAAATAGGTATAGTCCCAGAAATAGGGATTATATAAAAACGCCTGATAGATATCAATATACTGATACACGTAAATCTCGTTCCTTTCCGGACTCATGGGAATATAGAAATGAGAGAGGTGGGCAATCAGAGTGAAGAACAGAGTACGTGAAACCGAGACAGGAATCACAACGCTCTTCGGAGGTTTCAGTTCAAAAGGAAGAGAAACCTGCCCAACAAAAACAACAATTTAAAAAGAAAAAAGTGGCAGCAGTCACAGTCTGACATGCCACACAGGAACAGGGTCCTCTTGAACAACAAGAATTGGGCTCTAGCCTTGCTACACAGCGCGGCAGAGGTCACAATAGTTCACCGGAATCTTCTAGAGCATCTGGAGGTGAAAGCAACTGATGACTTTATACAAGTAGAAACTGTGGACATGCGTGTCTCAAAGCCTGATAGGGTGTACAAAGTAACGCTAACGTTAGAAGGAGACATTGAACACACAATAGACGCAGGGCCGTATTTATACTTTTTGGCGCACAACTGCGCCAATGCAGTTGTGCGTCAAAAAATGTAACTCCGGCTAACACCATTCCAAAGCGCCATGCGGGCGCCGTATTTATGGAATGACGTTAGCCGGCGGAGCTGCCTGGTGTGCGTAAAAAAAAATGACTTACACCAGGCAGCGCCGGCGTAGGGGAAAATGGAGCTTGGGTGCCAAAAAATGGGGCAAGTCAGGCTGAGGCATAATTTTCGCCTCAACCCGATTAGCGCCATTTTTTTTTACTCCCAACCCCCATTGAAAGGACTCCTGTCTTAGCAAAGACAGGAGTCATGCCCCCTTGCCCAATGGCCATGCCCAGGGGACTTCTGTCCCCTGGGCATGGTCATTGGGCATAGTGGCATGTAGGGGGGCACAAATCAGGCCCCCCTATGCCACAAAAAAAAAAATATATATACTTTTCTGAACTTACCTTAAGTTCCGTGGGATGGGTCCCTCCATCCTTGGGTGTCCTCCTGGGGTGGGCAAGGGTGGCAGGGGGTGTCCCTGGGGGCATGGGAGCGCACCTCTGGGCTCCTTCCGAGCCCACAGGTCCCTTAACGCCTGCCCTGACCAGGCGTTAAAAAATGATGCTAAAATGGCTGGACGTCATTTTTTTTGACCCGCCCACTCCCGGGCGTCATTTTTGCCCGGGAGTGTAAATACGGCGCACATGCCTCTGAGTCATTTTGCAGACGGGAACGCCTATCTTGCATATCATTAACGCAAGGTAGGTGTCCACGCTAAAAAATGACGCAAACTCCAAGATCTTTGGCGCTAGACGGGTCTAACGCCAAAGTATAAATATGGAGTTCGTTTTGCGTCGGAATTGCGTCAAAAAAAACAACGCAATTCCGGCGCAAACAGAGTATAAATATGCCCCGCAATCTTTTGGGATCGCATAGTAAAAGTCTATGATGTCTTGTTGGCCGAACAAGATTGGCCGCCTGACTTCGTCTGTACCTGCCCATATGGAGAAGATGTCATTAAGCCTTCTTTCTCGCCCCTTGTTCCAGAGGAACTCGCTGAATCCTACTCCATTGAATGGGCTCTAGCACAAGCACCCGCATTATACAGACATCACGTAGGATGGGATAAGGAATCCCCCTACCATGTAATTCCAATATAGAGTGAACCTCAGCCACAACCGCAGTATCCTATAAAACATGAACCAAAAACACCAGTGAGAGAAATACTCACGCAATTAGAGTACCAGGGTGTGATTGAACCATGTGTCTCACCAATGAATAACCCATTATTCCAAGTAGCTAAAGCAGAGTATTCATACAGAATAGTCTTAGACTACAGACATTTATACAGTCATACACGCACCTATGCTATCCAAAATTCACATAGCACAGCACTAATGGGCAACATAGTGCGTAAAAAATACAAAACAACACTAGACATTTCCAATGGGTTTTTCTGCCAGAATATAGCACCTGAGAGTAGAGACTTAACAAGTTTCAGCGCACTAGGCTCCCAGAAAAAATTCTGTTGTTTACCGCAGGGGTATAAAAACAGCCCAGCACTGTTCGCGGCTCGTGTCACTGCTATTTTGCACGAGAGCGACCCTGAAGCATTGTCCTATGTAGATGATATATATCTCATGGATGATGAACTACTACAACATTGAATACAGGTAGCCCGCATTGTTGTAGGGTTTGCTGAGTTTAGCTACAAATTTAACTTCAAAGAAACAAAAATAGCCTTCCTCAGCATCCTGTTTTTAGGATATGAGCTGTCAAGTGAAGGGAAGAGCCTAGCGCCACAATTCTTAGAAAAGTGCACACAGTTACAACCACCGAATATGATGAAAAAAAAAAAACAATCATTATTGGGTTTTTTAAATTTTGGCTGAACCTATATTTCAGATTATGCTACACACATAAAACCATTATATGACTTAATAGGTCCCGATTTTTCAAACAAAATTCTGGACAATTGAACATACACTTATTCTTCGAGAATTGCAGACAGACATGCTTGCAGTACAACATTTACACACAAGGGACAACAAAACACATTTGGTCATCAGAGTAATAGCTGAGGCCATCGGTTTCACCTATGTGACGTTTAATGAAGGTGAGACAGTCCTGATTGCATACAAATTGCATTTGTACTTAGCACCTGAACAACGCTTTGCTCCCACAGAGAAAATTCTCACTGCTGTACAGATGGCTGTCATTAAAGAAAGACCTCTTGCCCAAGGAAAACGCATTTTTGTCATTTCTCCAATCCCAGCCCTAGAGGCTGTTACAAAAGCTAGCGTTCCAAACGCAAAAGCATGACATCCACGTTGGATACAATGGGCTACATCTCTGACAGCCACTGATGTAGACTACATTTTTGACCCAAAACTACAAACTCAGAAATTCCTACAATATGAAGTAGAATATCCAGTTCCAGCAAATACTTTGCCTATTGATCAGTATCATAGAGTCATGTACACCGATGGCTCGGCACAACCTGCAATTGGAACTAAACATCAATATTCTGCTGCTTGCGCAGTCGTAAGTGGCTATATGGAAGGGGACAAATTCTGTCCTCTACATACCTTTACACAGACCCTGGGGGATTGTACAGCACAATTGGCTGAGCTAAGAGCTCTGCTGATGGCACTGAAACACACGGATCCGGTACAGCCTACGCTGATTGTTTGTGATTCATATTACTGTGTCCAGTCCTTTAATGAATACCTGCATTATTGGCACCAGAATGGGTTCAGGGATTCCAAAGGCAACACCATTAAACACAGACTACTGTGGGGGAAAGTAGCTGACCTGAAAGAGACTCTACTGAATGTCCATGTTGTACATATACTTGGACACCAGCGAGTTGGAATACATGTTGCTTGAAACACATTGGCTGATGAAGCCGCAAAGTCAGCAGTGGCAGTAGCCACTGTAGCTGTAGTGACTCGGTCGAGTACCAAACTGGACGCAGACATTTGGGCGGCCGTGAAAGCTACGGCTGATGGTATGCCCCATCCTAAAGGATTTCCTAACAAATATCATTTTAGCATGGGAAGTATACTGAACGCTGAAGTTAAGATACCAGGCGTAGGTGTACAAGAGATCCCTAACAAAGACATATGATCACAACTGATTAAAGCAGCACATGAAGACGTGGCATCTGGCCATGCTGGTGTGGCGGCAACAATTTCGATCTTGCAGGCCCGTTATTGGTGGCCAGGTCTCTACAATCTGTCAACAACTCAAAGTTTCCACTGCCAAGCGCCCGCCGCAGACACCTCTCTTAATTTCAAACATACTATTACAATGTGTGTACTTGGACCATTGTGGTCCCTTATCACCTGATAGTGCATACAAATATATTTTAGTCGCTGTTGATTCATGCTCCAGATTTGTATGGGTGTGGCCACAATGCTTGGCTGATGCTCGGACTGTTTTCAAAGATTTTCTAATCTTTATCGGTACATATGCAGTTGCGGCTTTCCATTCGGACCAGGGCCCTGCTTTCGCCTCAAGGGCATTCAGGGACGCCATGGCTTTGTTGGGGGTCCAACTCCAGTACTCGTCTCCATTTCATCCCGAGGGTAATAGTGTCGTGGATAGATTAAACCGTGATTTAAAGCAATCCTTAACAGCCAGAGACTTAGGTACGGGTCGTAGTTGGCTTAACCACCTGTATGGAGTCCAAAGAGCACTAAATAATCTGCCTAGAAGGTCCTTGGGGGTCGTACTTCATTGCCTGTTCAGAACTCGAATGTATGTTCCGGATCTTGATGGTCCTGGCGTGGAGGCAGCAGAAACACCTTTTGACAATAATGAACATGTCACTGTCTTACAGGAATTGCAACAGTTCAGTGACGATAATTCTTCCAAAAGTGCCGCCTCCACAGGAAATAAGGATGTGCCTGTAACATCTACCAACTGGATTCCCAGAGTTGGGGATCTTGTACGTGAAAAAGTTGCAGTGAAAAAGACATTTGGCCCTTCTTATGGAGCACCAGTCCCTGTATTAGGGATACACGGTACCAGAACTGTTATTCTACCACCGTTGGCAGGTGCCAAGAAAATCGTTTTGCCTCTATTGACAATGTCAAACTACACCATGTGGCCGATCCTGCACGGCCTGCACGGCCGACCAAGAGGAACATCCAGTAGTTCCCGAATCCCTCTCATTACTGGCGAAGAAGTTCCTCTACAAGTTGTTTACACCAACACCAACACCTCTCCAAGCATGGGCAGGGAGGAAGATGATCTTGCATTAGTTCCACTAACGTCAACTAATTTAGAAACATTTGGCCAAGTCAACTCGACTTCAAGTCAAACAGATGGTGCTGTTTATAGCGTACCACCTCAAGAAACACCAACTCCACCACTGACAACGGCTCTGCCATTTGCACAAACTGCCTCTGGGTATTTTGTCGACTTCAACGATTTCTCAGGCTCATTCGCCTCTTCGACAGCAGACTTGTCAAGTACACGTAAGCTAACAAAATGGCTTAAAGAAACTTATTTTATTTTTCCATGGAACTATCTATGGCTCTCTTTGACTGTCCTAGCCTTTCTACTTTGGATTGGTTTTGTCATTACCTTTTTCTTATTAATACATGGTCATTTTCTTCCTGAAAGATCAGCAGTTGAACTGGTGGAGGAGGTTTTGAAACCACATTTTTCATCACACAAAGTCTGAAGAGACTTATCCTTTGTGAACATTTCCACAGTGGCAATTCCTGATGCAATTGTTTGAGACAAAGTAATGTTTGATATATATGGTCCCACAGAAGTTATTCAAATACCGTATGTGTTCAAATTATCAATGAATGGTATTGTGATACCAGACATTGTTTCTGATGATTAAGATGTGAAAACAGTTGATTCTATGATGACTGAATTGCAATATTACACTGTCTTTGAAAACGAAGAAGTTTACCAGTTTAAAGAAAATTATGGTGATATGTTTTGCTGTAATTACTATGGGCACCATTTCATACATAGAGCGAGCATTCCAAAACTGTTTTTAATTACACGCAATGGGAACATTGCCCGACTCCGCCACAAGGGAGTTCCAAAACATATTCTGAAAACCATCTACTAAGGATATACAAATGTTATTGACCAATACGAAATTTATATATTTAGAATCCTTTGTTTCCCGGTTATCGATAGAAGGCTATGAATATTGGTCCAAATCAATTGATCTGAAAAGTGTCAGGGGAACAAAAAAGTGGCAAATTAAGGGACAAGAAACATTGTTTAGAGCATGTCTTATTCCTGTTCAAATAAACTTTTTAAATGAAACAGTGCAACAAACGAGTTGTTTAGGCTTAGCAACAATCAGGGAATTAAACATGCCCAATATACCTGCCCCGGCAAAATTTTACAAATGGCAAAAATATACGAATGCAACTGAAGATGAGCTCGATGAGTGGGTCCAGAATGGTACGTTTAATGCTTCACTGACATGTCCAGGTGGATGGTTATTTTGGCCAATAGATTCCAATGGGTGTCATCTAAAGTTTATTAACTCCTCGGGGGGTTTTAGGACGAGTAGGCCAGACCCTCGCTATATATCACCAGAGCATGCAGATATAATTACTACATATAGGGCCATATGCATACTTTTTGACGCAAAACTGCGCCGGCGCAGTTTTGCTTTAAAAATACTACCGCCGGGTAATGCCATTTTGGTGCGCCGTGTGGGTGTCAAATTTATACTTTGACACACGGTGGCGCAAACCACAGGTGGGAGTCATTATTTTTTACGCACCACGCAGTGTCAAGTCGTAAAGCAAAACGACGGTAATGCGGCGGAAATGACTGCTGGTCGACTTAAGACACCGCAAACCGGATATGCGCCATTTTTTGACGCAATAGCATAAAAAAAAAACACGAACACTGGCATTTCACCAGAGGAGAGCCAAAATGGATCCCAGATGCCACTACAGACTCCAGGAAGATGACAACAGACCAGGAACAGCCAGGAGGATCCACACAAGAACCAGGACACTTATAAGAAGAAAAGAAAGTGTTGCTTCAGTGTAGAGGAGCAGGAAATTCTGGTTAAAGAGGTGACGGAACACCAGCACCAACTGTTTGTCACCTCAAAGTTGCCAATCAGTAGGAGAGAGGCTATATGGCAACAAATTGTCGACAAGATTAACAGTGTGGCTGAAGTACGCAGAACTTTCATTGAGTGTAAGAAACGCTGGCATGACTGCAAGCGCAGGACCAAGGAAAAGATGGCCAGGAACAGGAAGGCAGCACTGCAGACTGGAGGTGGGAGTCCAGCACACCAGGAGGCCCTGGACCACATGGAGGAGATGGTCGCAGCACAGAACAAGCAGCCATCGCAGAGGATCCACCCACCACCCCAATTGTAAGACCTGCCAGCTCCAATACAGCTGAGGACTCAGAAGACACTGGCACCAGCTTTGAGAGAACTGTAGTTGGAGTACAGTGGGAGCTGGCCAAGGTGGTGCGGGAGGGGATGCAAAATATGTCAGCCAGCCTAGAGGGGGTGCGTTCGTGCATGATGTCATCTGCAGATCTGGCAGCAGCTATGCAAGCCCTAACATCTATCTTGCAGGATGTGCAGAAAACCCAGAAGGAAATCAGCACAGCTGTAATACAGTTGACCCAACAACTACAACAGCAATCCTGTCAACGCGTGCACAAATGCAACATTGAACCCCTCAGGGCCGACCTGGCTGCCTATCATCGTGATGTGGCTGCTATTCTCAAGAACCAGCAGATACTCCTTGCTGCAGTACTGCCCTTAAGACCTTCACAGGGAGCAGCGACCGGGATGTCTGACTCCACGTCTTCTAACACTGAGGTGTGTGTTGCCCCTTCACAACCAACAACAACAAGAACAGAGGAGGCAACACACACATCAGAAGAAGAAGACATGGAACAGATTCACAAGGAAAATGACCCGGAAGCACTAGTCCCTGCCACATGGCCAACAATTACCGAGGTCCTGCGCTTTGTAACCTGCCAGTCTTGCAACAACTGTACTCAAGCACTGTTCTGCAAACCACTGTATATCTTGTCACCCAGCCCAGTGATTGTTTCTCTCCTACTCATTGGCAAATTCTGTCCCTCTGCAGAATCAACCTCAGCATGTCAAAAGCATTTTGGTAAAACCTTGTGTTGGATCACAATGTAAGATGTCACTATAATGGACTCACAATCATGGACAATGTACAGATAGCACTACAGCACTTTTCAATAAATAGCACTTACACAACAAATCTGTCTCTGGGTAATGTGACATATCGACTGTGCAGTAGATAACTGAAATGTGCCTACTGTCAAATTACGTAGCTTGTCAATACAACTGTCCTGATATTATGTAGTCAGAGAAATCTGCACAGTGCCCATGATTTCATCATACTCTGCCCATCCTGAGGGACATATCTGATGAAGTGAGTAACCATACACCATCATGCTGTGTTGGACAGAAGAATGCTTCCTTAGGGGATATCTAAGTCATCAAATAGTGGCCACAAAATGTAGTCAACATTCAATAATAACACATATAACAGTGCACACTAATCTAAGCAAACACTACAAAAACTGCATAAATGAAGGTGTCTGAGTTTATATACAAATAGGTAATCATGCTGAACTGTGTCACAAATGATGTATGAGAGTCATGAAGACAAGAATACAAGAGTGCCAATGAGAACTCATCTTATAAGGGTGTCCTTGATCATCACACTGCAGTCAGACCTAAAACTGTTTCCCCAATACCATGTCTGCAAGCACTGTTTGTGACTTTGAAAACACACTTATCAACAGAAACACATTGTCATCCATAGTAACTGTGATTGGTGGTTGCAACGAAGGGTCGACACTTTGCAAGGTAGCTCTGGGCTAGCTGCCAATCGTACAGCTCAGTTGGGATTTGTTTGTAACATAGGACACAAATGTAATAGTACAAAATGTATGTACACTGAATCCAAACTCACGATCAAGTACCATTCAACACATACTATTAAGGGTTAACCAAATATTTATTAAATGCTAATCACAGAAGAGTAAACTGAGGGAAAAATCTTACCTACCCTCATCTACCCTGACTACTCATTACCCACAACTGTCCCTAACTAACCTAAGCTACACATACTTATCACATGTAACGAAACGTTCTAAACATCTACCCCCCACCCCGGTATGAGACGGGACACATGGAGGACAACACATACTAACCTAAACACATACTATACTATCCTAAACAAATATATATATATATTTTTTTTTTAAACACACAAGAACCCCAACATTGCCCTACACACACTTAATAAGTAAAACTAGAAAGAATCTGGACCCCCCACCCACTAACATTAACTAAACTAACAGCCTATACTAACCTAACACTAAGCCCCCTAAGCCCACTAACTATAAGAACAAGGAAAGAGGAGGGAGGGGAGGGAATCATGTTCATCAAAAAATGTCTAGAAGTTGGCCCTCCGGAGGGTCCTCTTGATAGACTTAACATGCGGGTTAATGTGGCGCACATCCCGGCTCAGGTGGCTCAAATTGCACAGCACACGGTCCATCTTCCATTCCATGTTGTGGAAGGCTGCAGGGTCAACAGATGGAGCTGTGGCAGTCTGGGTACCGGTGGAGGAGGTCTGTGTGTGTGTGTGGTGCCAGGCCCAGTGGGCTGTCCTGCACCTGTACCAATGCTGGGGCCTGGAAGTCCAGCAGATGTAGGCACCACAGTCCCAGCTGTGGGTGGGGCCACCTGGCTTGAATTGGTGGTTGTGCTGGTGGTGGCTGTGGTGGGCAAAGTAGGGCCACCCTGTGGGAAGGCTCTCCATTCCACGGGAGGCACATTCATGGCGATATCGCCGGGCCATCCTCCTGAACCCCGACTCCACCAGCAGGATGTGCTGGTATCTCATGGCCCGGCGCTGGAATTCATGGACCTGGTCTGGAGTCATGTTTGCAGCTGTGAAGACAAATGCAAATATTCTACATTAGTAACTGCATTGTGTGAAATGGCACAAGAAGTTAATCAGACAATACATCTACTGTACTTGTAACAGCTCATATCACAATACAGATCATTGAATGTCCCTGAGGAAGTACATGGCAGGAAGCCTACAAAGGTCACATCACCCATAGCACATCCATAACCTACAAGATGGGTAACAACTGGCTTTGACTTGCAATCTGAGTTCTGCCAGTTATCAGCTAAGAATCATGCTGCATATCCTCCGCCAAGACCTGGGCTACAAATGTCAGTGTACAGAAAGCAAAACTAAAGCCACATGGTCTGCAAGTTGTAACTGGACTTGCCGGTATAGTACCAAGTGCCAAACCTGAGTATGTATACTAGGTTCCAACCAAACAGTCACTTATTCACATGTATGTGTAACATACTGGTAGCATCAGTACTAGGTACCCCACTCACAAACCCATGCCCGTGTTTGAGGGTGGGGGGGTGGATAAACAACTATCAATTTCCAACAACATGTACACCGAGGAGTGTATAGAAAACTCCACATGTGTTTGGCTCTACACACACACCACAGGTAAGGTCTATCAACAATTAGGAGTCAGCAAGCCCTAGACCAATCATAGGGCCACACATGTCAGGAAATTCAGAACTTGGTACACAACATATACTTCCAGTAAGGCCTGACTTACATCAGACACAGAGTTGCAAGAACACCCATGATCATGAATTGCATGCATACCTAGGCCATTTCACTCAACTTCCACATACTTGTAGCACTACATGTGGAAGTACATGCTGCTAGGAGGTTCTACCTACAGTTTCATAATTACGTTGGTAAATAGGGAAGCAGAAGTCTATTGGAAAGCAATTTGCTGTACCAATCTTGGAGAATGTGGGTCTGACAGGCTGACTAAATTGGAGCTGACTTCCAGTGCGACTCTTGTTGATACAAGTGTCATCCACATGACTAACCCCAGTACTCACAGTGGGGCCTATAGGAATGGCCTACAATCCCAACATAATACCATTGGATACGCATTGGCCAACTCAAAACATGTGAGAAACTGAAATCCCACTCATGGAACAAGAGAAATGATTGCCAAACGCATCACACCTTGCTATTCGTTCAACGCACACAAGTCCATAACCAGCAAACACAACACATAACAGACATATCAACACTTACTGGAGTGGTCGGGGTCCTCAAATGTCGCCACCTCTCCCACAGTGTAGGGTGCTGGTCCACCTGCAAGGTATGGAAGGAAGAAATGTGCTCAAAATGTGTGCACAGTGCAACAATCTCATAAACATATACAATGTGTAGGCTGAATAAGGAAATGGCAGCCATTCAGACATGATGGTACTGCATCTGATATATCACGGCCAATTTGTACATAGCATGGGTCTCCTGTGACAGTTACACACATATCTGCACACAAACATTGGCCCTAAATATCATGTGGTTGCAAACATGCCCCGTAATAGGTGACCAGAAAAAAATATGGAGTGTAATCATCTCATCATGTGCATCCAAGAGAGACATCCAAAGCCTGTTTACTTGAGGACTGCATTAGCAGTCAAACATGCCTTGTTGCCATGACACATTAATGACACTTAGGTACAATGTACTGAGGGAGGGGCAGGGACTTTTGTAAGCCCTCCTGTTGTTACATTTGATTCAATTGATGTGGCCCAGATATGGTGATTTGCACCAACCATGGAGATGTGAAGCCACGTGCATACCTTTGGACTGCCATACATATTTGGAATGTGGCACAACTAACTCCAACAAACATTCTAAGATGTTAGCTGAGGGCACCTTACACCTTTTCACGATGTTTTCAAATCCAGATCTGACATGTATCCAAAAAGATCAAGGAACACAATAATCCCAAACATTCAAAGTACTTCCGTGAACGCTTTCCTTCGACACTCACCAGACTCACATGAGACATATGTCTGAGCCACTTTGCTATTATCAATTGAGGTGAAAGCAGCACTCATTTTCAACATCATTTATTGATTCTAAAGTCAGTCTAGCTATTGCACATATAACACAGTTAGCCAATATGTTGGTAAATCTTTACTTCTCTGTCAATAGTACCCTATATAGACATGATTGGCTCCTATTTTGTTTGGTTGTCTGACACAAAGGCCGCACCAATTTACTTCATGGAAAAGTATCCTGTAAGTTTGCTGAGCACATGCTACCTGACAGCTAGCAATTGTGATCCTTACCATAGTGCATCAATTATCCCTGTATGTTTCCCCAGCATTACACACAGTCAGCAAGTTAGCTGGCAGACATAGTACAAATCCTCTTATGTCACTAAAGAGCATTTAATCGTGCACATTTACATGATTAGTACTCACCAACAGTGCCACCAATCACGATTCCCAGGTGGTCCAAGAGATTCTGCTCCCTGGTGATGAGGTCAGCCCACCGGTGCTTCAGCTGGTGTTCACTCCTCTGGCTGGCATACACATGCTGCAGGTGATGCAGCACCTTTCCCCACCGGATTCTGAGCGCCTCTGTTGGATACCCCTGTATCACCCTGCCCCCTGCCTCGATCATGAGTAGCAAAAAATGGCACACAAGCCATATGAACCCCCCCCCCAACTCCTCTTCACCCATCCTGCCAAGACATGGCCTACCAGACATAGTGGAAAAGTGAAAGGGAATAAGGGGAAAAGAAATAGAAAGAGGAAAAGGGGGAAAGTAGGGGTACAAATATAGATGAAAAGTAAACTCAACCACTAAAAGAGACCAACTATCCCCAAACTAACACTACCCACAACAGATTCCCACAAACAACAAAAACACAAGATAAATGGACAAATGTAGACAAAACACAGTAGTACAGTATACACCAACAATATGTATTCCACAAATGGACAATACAGATAGCACACAGGACAAAAAAGCACAAAATCTCAGGACACCACTCTCTACACAGCCACACAGTGTAGAAGGATCATAGACTGCAAAGTGAAAGTGAAAGTACACCCACTGTACATGATCTGTAAACAGGATATCCTATTACATCACTTCCTGTATGAAATGTCCACCCTTTTTCACGTTATGCGTAATTTTTTGTCTATCAAAACTGTATTTGTGTCATTTTTTTTGACGCACAGGAGTGAAAATTAGCCCGCATCCACCTAATAGTACATGGCCTGTACAAATATCTGGATGCGGGCTAATTTTCACTCCTGTGCGTCAACAAAAATGACTCAAATACAGTTTTGGTAGACAAAAAATGACACATAACGCTAGGAACGTCAACATTTCAGTGCATTAACTGGTTTTGGGCAATTTTTCAGTTTTTTTTGTTATGTTACATTTGGGACACATCAGAGATAGGCTGATTGAACCCACTATTGTGTTGATGGTGTATGTTCACATGTGTGACATTATACTGCAGCGGACCATGATCCGCTACGCGCTTCACAGTATTTTGTACGGTTGGCTGACGCAATAGTTGGTCATAAGTGTGGCCTACATATATGTGTTGCACAAATTGTGCATGTTTGGCATAAGGAGAGGATAGCAATGTGATGCACATATGTACAATACCTAAATGCCTTTGGCTCAAAGTGTGTGCTTTGGCAACTAATGTATTTGTTGACCAAGTGTGTGTGTGTATCACATGAACATTATTGCACATATGCTTGTATGAATGTGACGTCCATGTGTCCAATCCTTAGATGCAAGTCATTGTGGAAATGAGAGAGGGCATGTGTTAGTCATACATGTAGCAACATCCGTAATGTGGACTTCCAAGATTTAGGGTAATGTAGACAACACATGTGACAGATTGATGGCAGACGCTTGTTCATGTCAATGGTCCACATTTTCAACATCCTATGTCCTAGAGTATTGGTAACAGTTTCCTAGGCACTAGTTGGTGAATCCCACAGTGAGTCACACACATGCATTGAGGAAGTGGGTACCATGTTGTTTGCACAGACAGACAAGGGTGAATCTCAAATGTATGATGACACCACAGTTGAGGCCGTAGAAGTGAGCCCCAACTATCAAGTGGCTGTGGTGGACCAGCATACAAGACAGCACGTGTCCACATATTTCCAGTGATCAATTGCACATAGGTGTCTTGTTCATGTGTGTGGTCCAATTATGATCCTGTATATTGTTTGGGGTGTAATTTGTCACAGTTCGGTCCAGGACTCATCATGAGTTAGTGGGAGCTATTCCAGTATCTACTGAGTATCCTTGGTTGATCAATGTGAGTAAAGTGGATGAGGACATGTGAACCTACATGGGGATAGTCCCACCCTGTCACTAAAGACGTGTAATGAGACAGTCAACAGGGCAACTTTGGTGTGCTGAGTGAGATAATGTCTCAGGTGTCATGTTCCGGCAGGTGTCATTACAACATTTGTACACAGGTTAGTCTCTGCAATTCCCACTGCATCTGGGAACATCATAGCCTCTGTGCTGATTATTCTCACAGCTATTCACCACACATGGCCCATCAATATGTTGTGAGCACTGTGATTCTGTGTGTGAACTGTCATGGTCCTGATATGTGTGTATTTTTCACGGACATTATCAGAGGTTGCTGGTTCTGCTGAAAGCCCCGTACCCAATCCCTGCCTACGGCCCTGGGACACTGACACACTTTGTCATTCATGCATAAATGAGACCCAGACAAGGGATGGGCCATGAATTTTGTTTTTCCCAGAGGATTTTACTCAAACGGTACAGTTAAAAGGCAGATGATGCTATACAATGTATTTGTGTATGCATTGAAGAAGCCCATGCCCAATACCCCCTCATGAATGAGAGGTTTGCTAACGCAAGTGTGGTATATATGTAGACACAGGGATACTTTAGTGTGACGCACAGACAGATGCCAGTCAGGCTGACAGAATGCAGGGTGATTTAGGATCCAGCAATTTGACAAGTTACATAATCAGTGGTCTGATTCAGACTGTTTGGAGGACAAACTAGACAGTTGACATGTCAAACTGTGTATGTCCTGTGTTTTTGAAGGTGACAAATGAACCCAAGGGCTGTGTCACACAGCTTAATTAGTATCAATGCTTAACGGTGTAATTGACTAAATGGCAACTCCTATGCTGTTCCAGGCATCAGCAGGGGCAGTGCTTTTTTAGATGGTTGGTGTGCATGGAGGTGATCACAGGTCTGGGCTGCATCTGTTTCTCACAAGTCCTGTAGGTGAGATTTGCATTCTAAGGTCCATCAGACATTTTCACACGGGAAGCAATCTACAGGTGCTAACAGGGCTTTGAAACTAGAAGACAGTGTATAAATTAACTTGACGTCCATGCAGTCAGATGTTCTATGACAATGGCATACCATAAGAAAGGGTGTAGCACACTGGATTGCTAATGTTGGTCTGTGCGTGTAGAGGAGGGAATATCCGGGTACACATATGAGTATTTCAGGGACCTCTACCGACAGGTGGGTTGTGACCAGGTGCATGGGTGTGTCAGGAGTTAGGAAATGGGCTGACATGTACATGGAATGTCATGTGAGCAATGCTGCTCATATGTGTGCCACTTGCGCTGTCTATGTTCTGCTTCTATGGAACTCTGGTCACAGATAGTCCTTGCAAATATTGGATGCAGTTGGACTTACTGCTGTCAAGAGTCTGGTCAGACATTCCTGTTACTGATGCAAAAGCACATTGACTGCCTCATGTATGAGGCTTGTTTTCCCCTTATTGAGTGATGGTGTCTTAGTTGTGTGCCATATGCTGCGTTGGACCTTGATTTCAACATGTATGTGTGAAATAGGTGTGGTCCTCTGCTATTGGCCTTCAAAGGAGAAATGTACATGATAGATGTCATTTACAGTGTGTGTGTATGTGACCATTGTATGTTAGGCATCACATTAGCTCTGGGATTTTCAGTGTCCTAATCAGTATCTCAGCAATGCTCCATGAGGCAACACTATTATTCTGATAGTTAGAGATGAAGGTGTGCAAAAATGAATAGCCAGACCATGATATGTGATTATTATAGGTGTTTATTTAAATTAGTTAACTAAAGTGGTGAAGGTGATTATATTTAAAAGAAATGTTGATGATATTTTGCCGCCTGCGTATACCAGCGGCTGTGTTCTGTAGTTCCCCCTCATGTTGCAGGCCACTCTCCTCCTCTTCAGGTATGTGGGGCTCTGGTTCCAGGAGGGGAATGTTCCTTTGGATGCAAATGTTGTGCAATATTGCACATGTTAGGATGATCTTACAGACCATCTCCGGGGAATATAGGAGGCTACCACCAGTGATGTTGAGGCACTGGAACCTTGACTTGAGGATGCCAAAGGTCCTCTCGACTATGCTGCGTGTCCTCCTATGTGCGTCGTTGTAGGCATGCTCTGCAGCAGTAAACGGTTTGCCAATAGGTGTCATAATCCATGGCTGGATGCCACACCCCTGATCAGCAGCAAGAGAAAATGAATGGGATCATGTTGATGTAGCTGGCCCTATTGAAATCACCTTTCATGGCAGTAGTTGTCTTGTGTTATCTGTGACTCTTTTCTGTTATAATGTAGCATCCTAGGCTTGTAGGATGTACCATCTGCATTGTGTTGTTTCCTTGGCTGAACAAGTGTTTGTCTGCTAACCGGTTGTCAGCAGTATGTTTTGGGATTTGCAGTACAGTGTGCCCTCCCTAGCATTGTGACTTGTGATACAGGTGTCCGTGTGTCTTCACTGGGGGTGAGATGATAGTTCCATACACAGGTTAAAACTGACAGTGTTGTTCACACGTTCATATCAATGTACCCTGGACATCCCATACCTTTAGACTTATGCAATGGATTAATGTTAACGTCATTAGGACACTTACATTTTGCAAGGTGACATTTAGGCAACCCACTCCACACGTTGTGATCTTTGACATCTTAACATTAGGCTGTACAGTAATTTCAGATGTGTGACAGGTTCACTGCAGACCTAAGAAACATGGCTAGCGATGTCACGACCACAGCTGTTGTGGTGTATGTGTTGTGTGTCCTAGAGGGTTGCTGTGCAATGTGTATATAAGTAGGTTTTTGTACTTACCAACAAGTAGTCCATTGCCATACCGTCCATCCTGGAAGTGTTCATTGATGGTGCAGTGACGGAAGATGAATGAGTCATGTACACTCCCAGGATATTTAGCCACGATGTTGGTGATCAATCCCTGGTGATCGACAATGGCCTGCACGTTGATGGAAAGTGTGTGCTTCCTGTTGCGGTAGAGGTGTTCAGTTGCAGCAGGTGGCACAAGGCGTACATGTGTGCATTCGATTGCACCAAGGACATGTGGGAAGCCACTGATGAGGTAGAACCCCTGTTTTGTTTCCTGCTGCTTCTGCAGTGTGTTAGGGAAGCAGATGTGGCGGGGTGTCAGTCCAATGATGGCATCCAGGCGGAGAATGATGGTTGTGATATTCCGGCAACCAGGGCACCAGTTGTTTGAAAAGAGCCACTTGCCAGCATGTGAAGTACGGCAAGCAGCTTGATTTCTGTTGGGATGGTGTGGGGTGTCAGCAAAGTGGGGGCCAACTGCGGTTCAATGTTGCGCAGCAGCTGCTGAATAGCCTGCCACTACAACCTGTGCCTCTGGATGATGTCGTGTTCCCTGAGGCCCTGAAGGGTTGTTCTGGGGCGGAATATCCTCTCGTGCCTTCTGCACTGCCTTTGGGGTCCCTGCTGGTGTTGTTGTAGCTGGTGTTGTTGCTGCTGGGCTCTGCGTCTGCGTGCACGCTGGATTAGAATCACCTCCATGTGTCCCTGTTGCTGTTCTGCTGCTCTGCTGTTTGTTCTGTGTGTTCTGAATAAATGCAGGTGTGTTTGCTCCATTTTAATGCCAGCCCTGACCCAGGCGTTAATTTTTTACGCAAATCGGGCTGTGCGTCATTTTCCGGCTCCGCCTCCCGGCCGTGCGTCATTTTTGCCCGAAAGCATAAATACGGCTCACGGCCGTTTAAGTCATTTTTTGGACGGGAGCGCCTACCTTGCATATGATTAACGCAAGGTGGGTTGCCGCATCCAAAAAATTACGCACACGGCGGAATTTTGTCGTCCGCGGGCTCAGGCGTCAAAGTTTAAATACGGGGCAACGTTTGCGCTGAATGTGCGTCATAAAGTTTGCCGCACATTCGGCGCAGACAGAGTTTAAATATGCCCCATAGTGTTGGAAAATGATGCCAACAGTAGCTAAAATCATCCTCACTGAAGGTGGTTAGAGAACACCTCAATCTCCTGCCTAACTTCACTTTCTTATCAGGCCCTAGAACACCACATAAGAAGTGTTTTTTATATGCAGTATACAATGAGATTTGGAAACTTTCCCAACAAGATGCTGCTGCCCGGTTAAGGCAAATAGACCAGGAAAATTTAAAAAATGCATTAGCTGTTGTGGATAATGGGATTAAGGCTTTGTCAGACCAGATATATACCATTAATAACATTGGGGGTCATTCTGACCCTGGCGGTCATTGACCGCCAGGGCCAACGACCACGGAAGCACTGCCAACAGGCTGGCGGTGCTTCCTGGCCAATTCTGGCCAATTCTGAATATTATTTCCACTAAAAGAGGGTTTGGGAGTTCGCATAGGGAATGCGGTGAGAAGTACGGGATCTCAAAGATGTGAGGAATTAAGACTACACAAAAGAATGTGATTAGTCCAAAGCTGTATCGAAAAAAACACCCAAAAGTAAGAACTAATACAGCATATGTTAAAAGAGTTACGTTAATGAAAAAACAGGCGGGAGGCCCATCGTCTGAGTAACAAGGACCATAGAAACACAGTATCAACCAGAGGGTCATAAATTACTCGTAACATCATTATGTTTGACAGGTATCACTAATAAATGCCAGGCCGGAAGCCTTAGTCCACAAGACATAGACCGCAAACACAAAGTGCTAGCTGCTGGGTTGTAATATCGAGTAAACCAAAAACTGCAAGGGAACTTAACCAAAAATACAGCCATAGCTGCTCTAGGATGATGTGACTAGTATCCAAATTACTAAATCTATCAATAGAAAAGAAAAGAGGAGATAACAAAGCCAATGCTTACCGCATAGTGTGATTCCCCCATCAGATGTAGTTCGCTGTTGGCTATGTAAGATACGTGCTAGAGGCTGTACCTAACGTGTGTTCAAGTAATAAAATAAACGTAATAGCACAGTGATGGCAGAAAGGAGAGGTACAATCTGTCGGCCATCTTGGTTAGTAAACATAATATGAGGCAGACAAAAAAGTAAAAATTAACTAATAAAGTAAAAAGGAAAGGATAAAAAAATGGACATGATAAGTCGACATAAAAGCAAATGTATAGAAATGACGACTAGTTCAAAAACAGAGTAGTCGAAAGAGAAAAAATAAATAAAGTAGAAACACAAACAAATATAATAAAGAGAGGACAGGAAAGAAGTCGGCCATATTGGAGTAAAAGTTGGAACTAGAAAGTCAGTTGAGCAAAGTGAAATGGGAGTAGGAAATGTTAATTCAAAAGTTGGAGGAATTTGAATAGTTGAATTATGGAGAGAGGTAGAAAACAGTATATAAGGTGTAGGAAAAGCCCTAATGCTGGTACTATATAAGACAAGGGAAATTAAACAACAATTACAATACATATTCACAACAGTATTACAAAGTATTCGTACAGCAGCATGAGAGCCAATGCAACAATTCAAATATGTGGAAAATCCTAATTGCTACATACAAATTAGTAATTCGTCATATGAAATGTCAATCTAAGAAAACATGTAATTCTCTATCCATATTGAGGCCATGTTCCACAGCTCGTAGTTTAGTGATCCATCTGGCTTCTTGTTTTTTAAGTTCTTTGTTTCGATCTCCAGCCCTGGGATGGTTGTGGATATTTGTAATCCCATGAAATTTGATGTTCAGCATTTCCGTGTTGTGATGCGTGTTGTTGTAATGTACAGCTATGGGGTAGTTTGCATTAGCATTGCGGATAGCTCTAATATGTTCTTGTATCTGCTCTTTGAGAGGACAGGTAGTGCTACCCACATAGATTTTGCTGCATAAGCAAATAATACAGTAGACAGCGTATCTGATATTGCAGTCAATGAATTCCTTAAGGTGGTGCACCTCTTAAGTATTATAGGAGAAAGTAGTAGTTCTATTTAGTGCAAATTGGCAGGAGATACAACCCTCACATTGGTAGAATCCCTTAGGTTTAACAGGTAACCATGTCCCCTGTGTTTCCTGTGTCTTAGGGGTAACAGTGCTGGAACAAAGCTTGTCCCTTAATGTAATGGCTCAGCATAGGTTTATTGTGGATGACCTTATTTAGAGTGGTATCCATCTGTAACAGATGCCAATGTTTCCTAAGAATGCAATATATTTCAATACTCATGGAACTAAATCTGGTAATTATGGTCAACTTTGTTCCTTTGGAGTTGCAATGTTTCTTTTTTTGAATTAAGGGGTCCTTGCGTTCTACAGCCATGACCCATTTTCTAGCTTTGAAAAGTACATGGTTGGGGTATCCCCTATTTCTGAAACGTGTTTCAAAGAGATTCAACTCACAGTTGAAAACCACATCATCACTACAGTTACGGCTAGTTCTGGATATTTCCCCATAAGGGATTGTGTTGATCTGTGAACCTGGGTGTGTACTGGAGGCATGTAAAATGGAATTACAGGCTGTGGGTTTCTATATAATTTGGATTGTATTTTGTTTTCCATCACATATAGGGGGTCATTCTGACCTCGGCGGTAAAAGGCGCTTACCGCCGGTCAGAAGACCGCCATAACACCGCTGCGGCCGTGGTAAACCGCCACGGTCATTCTGACCCGCAACTTGCAAACCGCCAAAAACCCGACATCCACAAAAGTCCGCCACACCAAAGGTCAGCGAAAAAATGGCGATGACCAAACCTCCACCATCACACCAACAGAAATACGCCCATACCATTCCGACCCACAAATCCACGCGGCGGTCTTTCAAACGCGGTATTCCATTGGCGGTACACACCGCCGCGGTCAAAATACACACACACATAGAAAACTCAGCCACATTGGTCAGTTTGAAACACACACACCTGATACACATACTAACACCACTCCCACACACCCAAGCCAATATAAAACACACACCCACATCACCCACAAACCCCTACGACCCGAAATTATTGACGAAGGCTAGAGAGAGAGCACAGAATAGACAATCCCACAACACAGAGGCACACAACACCATCACCCACACAGAATCCACGCACCAAACACCACACACCACCACACGCACCACACTCATCACCACAAACGCCACCCCACACCTCATCCACACCACCCCATGGCACCCCAAAGACACCCCAGGTTCACTGACGCAGAACTCAGGGTCATGGTGGAGGAAATAGTCCGTGTAGAGCCCCAGCTCTTCGGGGCACAGGTGCAGCACACCACAATTGCCAGGAAGATGGAGCTATGGCAAAGGATAGTGGACAGGGTCAACGCGGTGGGACAGCATCCACGCAATCGGGATGACATAAGGAAGCGCTGGAACGACCTACGGGGGAAGGTGCGTTCCATGGTATCAAGGCACAACATTGCGGTGCAGAAGACTGGCGGCGGACCCCCACCTACTCCCCCAGAATTTACAGCATGGGAGGAGGAAGTCTTGCACATCCTGCATCCTGAGGGCCTCGCAGGAGTAGGTGGAGGAATGGACTCTGGTAAGTCAAATCTTCACTACTGCTTCCCACCCCCACCCCACCTGCATGCCAAATCATACCCCCACCCTCACTCCCACCCCCATCAGCCCAACTCCTAGCAAAAGGCTCACCATCACAACCCACCCATCCCAACACCAAGCCCTGCATGCGACCACAAAGCATGGACACCCATCACCAAAGCATGCCCACTGCACACACACATCACCCCCACAAGCCACCCTCACAAAAGCCCCCACAAGGGAATGCCGGTACTTGGGTACACGGACACCCACCCATCACACGAAATGCCACACACAGAAGCAATAACCATACCTTTATACCCCTGCAGGACCTGAACGCCACCACACCGCCACGGAGGGTCCAGAGATGTCCATCCCACCCCCAGAAAAGGCCCCCAGCGATGACAGCAGCTCTGTCTCCCTGGACCCAGATGACCAGCCCAGCCCATCGGGGACCTCTGGACAGTCGGTTCCCCACAGACAGCCACAGACTACACCAGACCCTACCCCCTCTGGGAACACCAGCACAGCTCCCACCCAGCGGGCCCATGCCTCTGTCTCCAGGACACGTCAATCAGCGGTGTGTCCACCACTACAGGGCACCCAGGTTGACCCACCACCCCAACAACAACAGGGACCTGGGGGCAGTGGTAGTGGGCACACCGTCCAGGGGACAGAGGCCCAGGAACACAGGGGAACTGGGAGGGCTGCTGTGCGACAGGGGGGGGACAGGCCCAGGGAACCGACTCTCCAAGAGGCCCTCTCCTCCATCATGGGAGCTTACCACCACTCCCAGGAGACGATGGCGACGGTACTGGCCCGGTTCCAGGAGATCCAGGCACTGCAGGAGGAACAGTACATGGGGTTCAGAGAGGAACTGAGGAACATCGGTTCCGCAATGGGGACCATCGTCGTGGCCCTTACCCAGATAGTCACCACATTGCGGGACCATGTGGCACCCCAAAGGGCCCCTGTCACTAGCCCAGGCCAGGAACAGCCTACCACCTCCGCCGGCGCTAGTGGACAGGAGGCCCCCACACAACAACAGGCCACCAGAACCCCACCTCCTGCAGAAGAAGAACCACCCCGCAAGCGGAACCTGAGATCTCACAAGAAGACAGAGTAGAATTGCAAGACCCCCGCCAGCCTAAGATACCCCCTGATGTCATCCCACTGTCCCACATTGTCACCCTGTCCAACCTTTAACTGCCCCTGCTCCATCCTTCCACAGGCATATGGACAATGCACCTGTGCGACTGAGAACTGGACTCTGCCATGGACATTACTCCACCCCCACCCATCACCGTTTTACAATCATGTACCTATATGTAGCACTTAAAATAAATAACTTATTGCACTTAAAATAACAGGAGTCTGCTTGAATTCTTAACAAATGTATTACACATAACGGTGCAATAATGTCCAGCTACTTTGTGATGACAACATACCAATTTCAATAAGCTTTAGTCCATGGGCAAACAAAGCAGAAGTCAGGCAGTGGGTCATACAGCTCTGAAAAGGGAAGGGAAAGTCACAAATCAGTTAACAGGAACTGGGGGGAAACACAGACAGTGGAGACGCATGAGGCCTTAAGTAAATGTAAAATGGCGTGGGTGTTTCTTACCTGTGTGCTACTGAAAATATTGTTGTATGACTGTATCCCTGTTGTCCGTGTCGTCCCCGTTGTCTTCCTCCTCTTCACTCTCCACAGGCTCCACAGCTGCTACAACACCACCATCTGGACCATCCTCCTGCAGAAAAGGCACCTGGCGTCGCAAAGCAAGATTGTGAAGCATACAGCAGGCCACGATGATATGGCACACCTTCTTTGCTGAGTACATTAGGGATCCCCCTGTCATATGCAGGCACCTAAACCTGGCCTTCAGGACCCCGAAGGTCCTTTCTATGATCCTCCTAGTTCGCCCATGGGCCTCATTGTACCGTTCCTCTGCCCTGGTCCGGCGATTCCTCACTGGGGTCAGTAGCCACGACAGGTTGGGGTAACCAGAGTCACCAATTAGCCACACACGGTGTCTCTGTAGCTGTTCCATCACATAAGGGATGCTGCTATTTCGCATGACATACGCGTCATGCACTGCCCCAGGGAACTTAGCATTTACATGGGAGATGTACTGGTCAGCCAAACAGACCACCTGGACATTCATTGAATGATAACTTTTTCTGTTTCTGTACACCTGCTCACTTTCTTTGGGGGGAACCAAAGCCACATGGGTCCCATCAATGGCACCAATGATGTTGGGGATATGTCCAAGGGCATAGAAATCACCCTTCACTGTAGCCAATTCGCCCACCTCAGGGAAAATAATGTAGCTCTGCATGTATTTCATCAGGGCAGACAACACTCTGGACAAAACCTTAGAAAACATAGGCTGAGACATCCCAGATGATATGGCCACTGTTGTCTGAAAAGACCCACTTGCCAAAAAATGGAGTACTGACAGAACCTGCACCAGAGGGGGAATCCCTGTGGGTTGGCGGATGGGGGACATCAGGTCTGGCTCCAGCTGGGCACATAGTTCATGTATAGTTGCTCTGTCAAGCCTGTATGTAAGTATGATATGTCGTTCTTCCATTGTCGACAGGTCCACCAGCGGTCGGTACACGGGAGGATTCATCCTTCTCCTCGCAAGTCCCAGCAGACGGTGCCTAGGAAGGACAACATGGAGCACAGAGTCAAGCAACCCACAGGTTCGTTCACACAGCTTGCACAGTACACAAATCGCTATGCATTGAAAGGCTTGTATGAGTGGCAATGCAAGGCCTAGGCCTGTGTGACGCAGTAGAAATTATGCCATGTGGGCCCTTGAAATGGCGGCTGCCTGACCTGTGAAGTGTGACAGTGGGATGTGAGGTCACTGTGCTGGCGTGGCACACCGTGGCGGTAGGCGGTCGAAGACCGCAGTGCTAAGCCGCATTGGTTAACATTGCACCCTATGGGTTTCAGTAGCCAATGAGGATGGGCGCCTGCGGTCGCGGTACACACCGCGGCGATACGCACTGCCGCGGGCGTGACCGCCATTTTCTATCTGATTAATCACTCGAGACCTGATCATCCACAGGAGAGGACCAATACTGCAAGTGCTGCTCTGACCTCGGTCTGGGAGATACAATGGCTGCTGCGACTGGGGAAAGGGCCCCTGCCTTCACTTCCGAAGAATTGGAGAAACTTGTTGATGGGGTCCTCCCCCAGTATGCGCTACTCTACGGTCCTCCAGACCAACAGGTTAGTACACAGGGTGCACGTTGAATGGGCTATGCCTGTGTTGAGTGGGGTGTATGTAAGATGGTGGGGAGGGGAGCGAATGAGGAGTGCAGCGAATGAGGAGTGCAACGCACGAAAGATGAGAGCATGTGCCACATGGCAAGGTTGGGAGGGGGGGGCCACTCACATTGACCAGGCAGAAAACTGATGCGATTTCCTTTACCACCCTGTACATGTCACATAGGTCAGCGCCCATCAGAAGATCGACATTTGGCGTGCCATCGCCAAGGACGTTCGGGCCCTGGAGGTCCACAACAGACGGGGCACCCACTGCCGAAAGAGGTGGGAGGACATCCGCCGCGGGACCAGAAAGACCGCCGAGTCTCTGCTGGGGATGGCCTCCCAACATACGAGGGGTGCCAGCCGCCAATTGACCCCCCTGATGTCCCGGATCCTGGCGGTGGCCTACCCCAATTTGGATGGGCGCGTGAGGACATCACAGCAGACACAAGGGGGTGAGTATCAGCACAATCTGCTATCTTTGCGCGCAGTGAAGGTGTCTGGGTGGGGGAGGAGGGCTGTGGCTATCTCTAGGCCAGGGCGCATTCTGTAGGCTAGGCCCCTCCGTTAGACACGGCCCTGTGCCACCGCCCCCCACCTCTGTAGGGTGCCAAGTACAGCTATCCATGGTCCGGCCTCACCCATGTGTGCATTTGTCGTCCATAGACCAGTAGGCCTAGTCACAATAACTGAGTAGTGTACCCCGATTGTGCGGCCTAGTGCAGGGGGCTTCTGTGTCTGTCCTCTCCGACAACGGTGTTGCCAATGCATGCACTCAACCTGTCTTCATTTCTCCCCCCCCCATTTTCTTTGTCTTCCTGTTCATGTGTGCATTAGCATCATCAGGCGGAGGAGAAGTGGCATCGGCGCACGAGGGAGCTGCATCTCACATGGCCCCCGAGGGCCATGCAACAGACTCCGAGTACACCAGTGAGACGGAGGGCGAGTGGAGCTCCACAACGGGGAGACGTCAGCGACACCGACACGTCCTCGGAAGGGAGCTCCCTAGCGGTGGCGGCAACATCCGTGCCCACCGCCACAACAGGTACAGCCGCCACCCAGCGCACCAGCCCCGCCCTCCCAGCAGCCCCTCAGCCTTCGCTCCGTGCCCACTCGCCCAGGAAGGCGGGCATCTCCTTCACCCCAGGCACCTCAGGCCCTGCCCCAGTTACCCCTGCTGCCCTCAGTGAGGAGGTCATTGACCTCCTCAGGACACTCATTGTTGGGCAGTCTACCCTTTTGAATGCCATCCAGGGTGTAGAAAGGGAGGTGCATCGGAGCAATGCATACCTGGAGGGCATTCATTCGGGTCAGGCTGCCCATCAGCGATCGTTCAACGCTCTGGCCTCAGCACTGACGGCAGCCATTGTCCCTGTCTCCAGCCTCCCTCTTCTGACTCCCTCCACCCAGTCCTAGTCTCCTGTTCCTCTGCCTATCCCATCCACACCATCAGACCAGCCTGCACACACCTCTACACCCAAGGGCAGCTCATCCAGACATAAGCACCACAGATCCCACAAGCATTCACCCAAGCAACATCCAGATGCAGACATGCCAACAGTCACTACCACCTCTGTGTCCCCCACCTCCTCATCTCCCTCCTCCCTCCCTGTGACGTCTCCACTCACACCTGCATGCACACCACCATCAGCCAGTACTTCCATCACCAGCACACCCTCCATTACAGTCCGCACACGTGCAGTCACCACCCCCACTGCCATTTACACGTCCCCTGTGTCCTCTCCCAGTGTGTCTGTCACCCCCTCTTCCAAACCACACAAACGCAGGCAGCCACCCACCCAACAGCCATCCACCTCACGACAGCCTCCGTCACAAGCACCTGCACCCAAAGACAGCACACTTGACTCTCCTACAACCACATCCTCTTCCTCCACTCCCATACCCACTACACCTACCCGTCCCTGTCCTTCCAAAGTCCTTTTCCTTTCCAACCTTGAGCTCGTTCCAATCACTGACCCACCCCCTCGATCTGGTAAGAGTAAAAAAAGCACCGCAGCCACCACCAGCCCTGCATCTACTGTGACCATAGTGCAGGGCTATTGGAGTCCACCAGCTCCTAGGGCAGGAACATCGGCCAGCAGCAAGGGGACAGCCAGCCCACCCCCTGGGAAGAGGACAAAAAAAAATAAGGGCCGGCGCGACAAGCCTGAGACGGCTGCCACCAAGGACAGTAGCCTTGCCCCGTCACCTGCCATAATAATCAAAGGGAGGCAAGGGCCACAGAGCTTCAGCAAAGGAAGGCAAGGGCAGCAGGGCGGAGAAGTCAGGCAGCAGGCGAGCTGCCCAGGAGGGCCCCACCAGCCCCATTCCGTTTGTGACGGACGACACCCACGGGCCCAGGACTCCATCACAGGAGGGCCCCGCGACCGCAAGGTCGATTGCGACTGAGCGGGAAGTCTTGGCCAGGTCTGGCTCCCTAGAAACACAGGACAAGCACGCTGAACAGGGCCCCGCCGGGAGAAGCACCGCTGAACAGGGCCCCGCCGGGAGAAGCACCGCTGAACAGGGCCCCGCCGGGAGAAGCACCGCTGAACAGGGCCCGCTGGGAGAAGCACCGCTGAACAGGGCCCCGCCGTGACAAGAACCGCTGAACAGGGCCCCGCCGGGAGAAGCACCGCTGAACAGGGCCCCGCCGTGACAAGAACCGCTGAACAGGGCCCCGCCGGGAGAAGCACCGGTGAACAGGGCCCCGCCGTGACAAGAACCGCTGAACAGGGCCCCGCCGGGAGAGGCACCGCTGAACACGGGCCCGCCGTGACAAGAACCGCTCCGCTGGGCCCTTCCTGTCAAGCACCGCTCCGCTGGGCCCGCCGTCTCTGCACCGCTCCATTGGGCCCTTCATCTCAAGCACCGCTCCGCTGGGCCCCGCCATCTCTGCACCGCTCCGCTGGGCCCTACATCTCAAGCACCGCTCCGCTGGGCCCTTCCTGTCAAGCACCGCTCCGCTGGGCCCTTCATCTCAAGCACCGCTCCGCTGGGCCCTTCATCTCAAGCACCGCTCCGCTGGGCCATTCATCTCAAGCACCGCTCCGCTGGGCCCTTCATCTCAAGCACGGCTCCTCTGGGCCCTTCCTGTCAAGCACCACTCCGCTGGGCCCCGCCGTCTCTGCACCGCTCCGCTGGGCCCTTCATCTCAAGCACCGCTCCGCTGGGCCCCGCCGTCTCTGCACCGCTCCGCTGGGCCCTTCATCTCAAGCACGGCTCCTCTGGGCCCTTCCTGTCAAGCACCGCTCCGCTGGACCCTTCATCTCAAGCACTGCTCCGCTGGGCCCCGCCATCTCTGCACCGCTCCGCTGGGCCCTTCCTGTCAAGCACCGCTCCGCTGGGCCCTTCATCTCAAGCACCGCTCCGCTGGGCCCCGCCGTCTCTGCAACGCTCCGCTGGGCCCTTCATCTCAAGCACCGCTCCGCTGGGCACTTCCTGTGAAGCACCGCTCCGCTGGGCCCTTCATCTCAAGCACCACTCCGCTGGGCCCCGCCGTCTCTGCACCGCTCCGCTGGGCCCTTCCTGTCAAGCACCGCTCCGCTGGGCCCTTCATCTCAAGCACCGCTCCGCTGGGCCCTTCATCTCAAGCACCGCTCCGCTGGGCCCCGCCGTCTCTGCACCGCTCCGCTGGGCCCTTCATCTCAAGCACCGCTCCTCTGGGCCCTTCCTATCAAGCACCGCTCCGCTGGGCCCTTCATCTCAAGCACCGCTCCGCTGGGCCCCGCAGTCTCTGCACCGCTCCGCTGGGCCCTTCCTGTCAAGCACCGCTCCGCTGGGCCCTTCATCTCAAGCACCGCTCCGCTGGGCCCCGCCGTCTCTGCACCGCTCCGCTGGGCCCTTCATCTCAAGCACCGCTCCGCTGGGCCCTTCATCTCAAGCACCGCTCCGCTGGGCCCTTCCTTTCAAGCACCGCTCCGCTGGGCCCCGCCGTCTCTGCACCGCTCCGCTGGGCCCTTCCTGTCAAGCACCGCTCCACTGGGCAACGCCGTCTCAAGCACCGCTGGCCCATTGACAGTGCCGGTTCTGTGTCGAGCAGGGCTTCACGAAGCACTCTGGCCACAATGCCTCCTCCATTAACAGTGGAGTCGGTAATCCATCTGATGGACTGTGGCTTGGCACTTCCCTGGATGGAACAGTGGGCAAGCCACCCACTGTAGACACTTGAGAGACTGTGGCTTTGCACTCCCCAGGATGGCACAGTGGGCAAGCCACCCACTGTAGAGACTTGTGAGACTGTGGCTTTGCACTCCCCAGGATGGGACAGTGGGCATGGAGGCCCCTCGTGGATCTGGCGTCGTGGACTCATGTGGCTGAGGTGCCCCCCCTTCCCTTCCCCCTGAGGTGCCTGTAGTTTTATCATCTGATGCCCCAGCAGTGTTCTCTCCAATGGTATCTGGTCTCCTGTGTGGGCTTTGCCCATGTGTTTGTGCACATTGGCCCACGGACTATGGAACTTTGACAGAATGGGCAGGACTTATTGCCTATGTATATATTTTTGACTATGTTCATTCCTTATTTTGTATCTTTCATATTGCATATTTCCCATACCTTCAATGGAGCTATTTATACATATATTTTATAGATCATTTTAATTGTGTCTTTGCATTATTCCGGTGGGTTTGGGGGGTGTCACTCTGACTTGTTGCTCTGCATTGGGGTGTAGGTATTTGGGGTGGGGGGGTGGTGTATGGCGCATGTGTGTGCCCGTAAGCTTTCCTCCTCCCCCCTCCCCTGTGTCATAGGTGCAGTACTCACCGTTGTCGTCTGCGCCGGCGTTCGTACTCCTGGTAGGTGAGCAGGTAGACAATAGCTGGTAGGATGTTTAATTCGGGTTCCATGCTGTCCTCCTTCCTCGTGGAGTGTTTAGAGGTGAGCGTTTTCCCGTTCGTTGTCTGTTTCCGACATGTTTTTATCGGCGGGGCTCCCGCCCCGGAAAAGGTGGCGGATTGGTGAGTTGTGATAGGGTGGGCGGTACATTGTCTGCCGCCTGCCTGTTGGCGGTGACCGCCGCGCTGTTTGTCTGTCCCGCCGTGGCGGTCGGAGTGTTAAAGTGGCGGCCTGTCTTGGCGGTTCCCGCCAGGGTCAGAATTCCTATTTTTTGACCGCCTGCCTGTTGGCGGGTTGGCCGCCGCTTTATCACCGACCGCCAGGGTTGGAATGACCCCCATAGTGTTACATCAAGAAAATCAATACTGGGTGTGCTTATTTGGTGTATGAAGCAGAGACTGTAGGAGTTTTGATTAAGATGTTTAGTCAAAGCTTTTAAATCAGAATCAGGACCCGTCCACATTACCAATATGTCATCTATATACCTGCCCCAAAATAAGATGTGCTGTAGAATATTTAGAGGACAGTTATTCCAAAGATGGTGACTCAAAATGACCCATATACAGGTTTGCATATGATGGTGAAAATTTAGGCCCACTTGAGCTTGCCTGTATCATTTGCCTTTATGAAAGAATACGTTGTTTTCCAGAATCAGACTATAAGGTCAAGCAACATCTGTGTGTGTTCATCAAGGGTAGCATCTCTCTTATACAGTATCAGTAATAGCCTCCAAGCCTTTGGCGAGAGGGATGGATGTATATAGCAAGTTGACATCAAGGCTTACAAATTTGCATCCCTCTGTTCATTCCACATCCTCTAGTTGACAAAGTAAATCCTTAGTGTCCTAAATATACGAGGGTAAGTTACAAACCCATGGTTGTAGGAATGTGTTAATATATTCAGAAATATGTTCCATAGGTGAAACCAATCCCTAAAATGATCGGTTGGCCTGGTGAAAACTTGCCCAGTTTGTGCCTGCGCTGGCGAATATCTGTTCACTATACATGACACACACACACAAATCTGACAGAATACAGCTACATACAGAAATCCGCCAGACCAAAGGGAGGTAATAAAGTGGCAGTCCCAAAACCCATACGGTTATGCCAACAAAACAATGCCCATCACATTAAGACCCACGAATCACCACGGATGTTCAACTGCGGTAAACCATTGGCGGTACACACCGCTGCTCTCAGAATGGACACCGTCAAACAAAACAACACTACATTGGACAATACCAAATACACACAGCTGGCATTCATACACACACCACACCCACACCACTATAAAGCACACACCCACATTATCCACAACCCCTTACGACCAACATTTGCCACCAGGAGACTGAGAAGAAGAACACAGAGACAACTAGACACATACACCACTTACTCCCATACATCCCTCACGTACGCCACATCACACACCCCACCACAGTACCCAACACACCTTCACCAACACACATCACACAACACCCATGGCACCACAAAGGCACTCCCGTTTCACTGAGGAGGAGTTAAGGGTCATGGTGGACGAAATCGTCAGGGTAGAGCCACAGCTCTTTGGAGCACAGGTACAGCAAATATCCATTCAAGGAAGATGGAGCTATGGCGGAGAATCGTGGACAGGGTCAACGCTGTGGGACAGCAACCAGGAACAAGGGATGACATCAGGAAGAGGTGGAATGACCTACAGGGAAAGGTACGTTCCACAGCAGCCAGATACCAGCTTGCCATACAGAGGACTGGAGGTAGACCCCCACCTCCTACCCCAGATCTCACATCATGGGAGGAGCAGATACTGGAATTACTGCATCCTGAGGGACTCGCTGGAGTTGTCGGAGGACTAGACACTGGTAAGTCAACATTTAAAAATTATCACCCCCCATACCTGCATGCCATCACACATCCTCACCCTCACTCCCATCACTCCATCACATCCCACACACTGCACCTACACATCTCACTAATTCCAATGGCAAGCCCTGCAGGCTGTACCAATGCATAGACACCCCTCCCAGCCCTGCATGAACACCCATTACTAAAGCATGCACAGCTTAGGGAAACTAACATACCCACAATACATCACCGTTCACAAGCAAAAGCTGGCAGGGCAACACCAACCTTAGAGGGGAGGCCAAGCAAGTACAAATGTCATTCACTTGAAGCTTAATACATCATTTACATCCCCACAGGTACCCCAGCCAATGTCAGTGGAGAGGAGGTGCCACCACAATCCAGTCCTTCAACAGAAGAGGCCCCCAGTGATGACAGTAACTCCGGACTTCTGGAATTTGGAGGACCTACCTGGCTCAACAGGGACCACTGGACAGCCAGTCATCTAAGCCCACTCACAGACCACCACTGAGCCTCCCCATCAGGAACCAGCACCACAGCACCCACCCAGCATACCCACGCCTCTGTCCCCAGGACACGTCAATCAGCAGTGTGCCCACCTGTACAGTGACCCCAGGCCACGCCTCACCCACAAGACAATCAGGGACCTGGGGTCAGTGGCAGTGGGCACACCGTTCAGGGGACAGAGGCACATGCCAATAGGGACACTGGGAGGACTGCTGTGCACCAGGGGGAGGACAGGACCAGGGAACCGACTCTCCAGGAGGCACTCACTGAGATCCTGGGAGCCTGCCAACATTCTCAGGACACAATGGGCCAGATCCTAGACAACGTTCAGGAGAACAGGCGGCTGCAGGAGGGACAGTATCAGGGGATCCGGGAGGACTTGCAGGCCTTCAACGCTACTCTGATCTCCATAGCAGGGGTGCTGGCAGACATGGCCAATATCATGAGGGAGACAACAGCACACCAGCGGGCCCCTACCATTAGCCAGTCATCTGAACAGCCCTCCAGTTCCTCTGCCGCTAGTGGCCAGGGGGCCCTGCCACAGGACCCACAGGCCACCAGCATTCCTCCCCCTGCCGAAGGTGAACCCCCCCCACAAACGTACCCTGCAAACCAGACAGAAGCCAGAGACACTTGCCAAGATCACCACCAGGAAATGAGACTCTCCTGATTGTCCCCCTTGTGTCCCACTCAGTCACCTTGTCCACCATGAACTGCCAGTGATCACCTTCCTATGGCCCCATGGACATTGCATCTGTGCTACAAATAGACTGGAACAATACCCTGGACTTTCCTGCATCATCACCCCATTCCATTGCACTTTCCCCACTATATTTTAGCACAACAATAAACACCCTTGGATAAAATCGACTACTAGTATTTCATGTATTGCAAAATTGTATTGATTGAAACAGCTACAACCATTGCAAATTAACTGTACATAGTGTGAGCAGAGAATGAATGACCTGTTGCTGGCTGTTGTGATCACATCAGGACATTGTTGTCACATCACCAACATCTATAAAATGAATATCCATAGGTAACAGTAAGTAGGGGAAAGAAGTGAGTAATGCCAGCATGCCAGTGCCACACAGAATTCACCAATAGTCATAGAAATGGGAAGTTGCACTGTCTCACCTGTGTGTCATTGGAAGTACTGACAGATCACTAATGTTCTGTTGTCCACATCCTCATCCTCTGCCTCCTCATCCTCACTGTCCTTAGGGTCCATTGCTGCCACAGAGGCATCACCAGTCTCCTCCTCCTGCAGAAAAGGTTCATTGCGCCTGAGGGCCAGGTTGTGCAACATGCAGCATGCCACTACTATGTGGCAGACTTTCTTGGGTGAATAGCACAGGGATCCACCTGTCAGATGGAGGGAACTGAACCTGGCCTTCAGGAGGCTGAAGGTTCTCTCAATTATCCTTCTGGTTCGCCCATGTGCCTCATTATAATGTTCTTCTGCCCTTGTCCTGGCACGTCTCACAGGGGTCAGCAGCCATGATAGGTTTGGGTAACCAGAGTTACCTGCAAATATTGAGGGACAACATTTAGCCACACACTATCCTATTTGGACAACAGCATAGGCATACACCAACATACACTGGGTGGGGAACAAGGCTTACCTATTAGCCACACCCTGTGCCTCTGTAGTTGGGACATCACATTTGGGATGCTGCTATTCCTTAGGACAAAGGCATCATGCACAGACCCAGGATACTTAGCATTAACGTGGGAGATGTACTGGTCCACCAGGCACACCATCTGCACATTCATGGAATGGAAACTCTTACGATTCCTGTACACCTGTTAATTTTTCCGGGGGGGGGGGGACAAAAGCAATATGTGTTCCGTCAATATATTGGGGATATGTCCCATTGGATAAAACCCAGTCTTCACAGTGGCCAAATCCTCAACCTGGGGGAAAGCAATGTAGCTGCACATGTGTTTTATCAGGGCAGACAAGACTCTTGCCAGTACTATTGAGAACAATTGCCTTGACATTCCTGCTGCCAAGCCCATTGTCACTTGGAAAGAACCAGTTGCCAGGAAATGGAGCACTGGTAAATCTTGCACAACAGGGGGATCCCAGTGAGATGACAGATAGCTGATATCGGGTCAGGGTCCAACTAGGCACACAGCTCTGTGATTGTGGCCCTGTCCATACTATAGGTGAGTATAATGTGCCTGTCCTCCAGTGTAGCCAAGTCCACCAGGGGTCTGTACATGGCGATATGTCTCCATCTCCTATTCATCTGCAGCGGTAGGTATCTAAGGGACACAAGAGTGAGTAGGCTGTCACAATTTGAACAACTATACCACAACAGCAGTCCACATCGGGCAATCATATTTTGGGACAGTGTAATTTAAAAGCATGTGCCTATATATCCTGTGATGCAGAAATTATCAATGGGCCTGTTCACCCCCCTGAAATGGTGACCACCTGTCCTGTGTGGAGGGACAGGTGGAAGTGAGATAATGCCGCTGACGTTGTGAGTCTTGGCGGTAGGTGAACGTGAACCACCTTGCAATCCCTCATTGGATTATATTGGGCCCCAATGGGGTACAGTGGCCAATGGAGATCTACACCAGCGGTGACGGTATACACTACTGCGGATGTGACCGCCATTTTATTTCACATACCCCACTTGTTTCTGGACCTTCCATAGGAGAGGATCTACACTGCATGTGCTGCTGTGACCCCCATGACATCCATCCATGACGTCACCTGTGTCCTCTCCCACCGCGTCTGTCCCCCCTAAAGGACGCAAACGCAAGCACTCAGACACCCAACAGCCATCCACCTCACAACAGCATACAGCACCCAAATCCAGCAGACATACTCCTCCAACAACCACTCCCTCATCCTCCACTCCCATTACTCCTCCCTCATCCCGCCCAATGTCCCTAAAAAATGTTTCCTTTCCCAGATTGACCTCTTCCCTACCCCTCCCCCCCTATCCTGCACATATGGGCAGGGTACCAAGGACACAGCCTAGCACCTCAGCTAAACAGCCCACAGGGACAGTGGTAGCACCACCTACTCATGGTGTTAGAGATACAAGACTAACAACACTGAAGCGGAAGGAATCAGCATCACCTCGGATGAAACAGAAGAGTCCGGCACCAGCTGTGAGGAAGAGGAAGGAGTCTGCACCAGCTGTGAGGCAGGCGAAGGAGCCTGAATGAGCTATGAAGAAAGGGAAGGAGCCTGCACCAGCTGTGAGGAAGGGGAAGGAGCCTGCATCACCAGGCAGAGAGGGGAAGAGCCCATCCACCCCTGCCAGGAAGGGTGGGGGTTCCCTGACCCATGAACAGGAGGACAAGAGGCACTCTACGCCAGCGGAAGCTGTCAGGCAAACACTGCCACCACCAGCAGCTGTCACAGGGCCCTCACCACCAGCCATGGATGTGCAGCCATCAGTGAGTGCAGGGGCTGCCCAGGAGCCTCCCCCAGCCCCCACCAGCATGCAGCCATCAGTGAGTGCAGAGGTTGTCAAAGAGCCTCCCCCAACCATCACCAGCATGCTGCCATCAGTGAGTCTAGGGGTTTCCCAGGAGCCTCCCCCAACCACCACCAACAGACAGCCATTATTGATTGAGTGCAGGGGCTGCCCAGGAGCCTCCCCCAACCACCACCAGCATGTAGTTATCACCGCGGGCGAACGCCATGTAGTCCACCCTCCAGGGGCTACTGTGCGGGCTGCCCCCTCCAGAACCAGTGGGCAAGACACCCACTTAAGAGACTGTGACCTTGCACTCCCCAGGACAAATCAGTGGGCATGTGGCCCTTCCAGAACCAGTGGGCAAGACACCCACTTGAGAGACTGTGGCCTTGCACTCCCCAGGACCGAACAATGGGCATCTTGCCCCCTCCAGATTCAGTGGACAAGACACCCACTCGAGAGAATGTGGCCTTGAACTCCCCAGGACAGAACAATGGGCATCTTGCCCCCTCCAGTGGGCAAGACACCCACTCAAGAGACTGTGGCCTTGCACTCCACAGGACAGAGCAATGAGCATGTTGCCCCCTCCAGAACAAGTGGGAAAGACACCCACTCGAGAGACTGTGGCCTTGCACTACCCAGGACAGAGCAATGGGCATGTTCTCCCCTCCAGAACCAGTGGGCAAGACACCCACTCTGTGGCCTTGTACTCCCCAGAACAAAGCAATGGGCATGTTGCCCCCTCCAGAACCAGTGGGCTTGTTCCCGCATCTGGCTGAGGTGCCCCCCGAGGTGAATGCCTATTTGCAAACTGATGCCCCTGCAGTGTTCTATCCGGATGTGCTCAGGATTCGAGTTGGGCCTTCAACTGTGCCCTGTGGCCATGTGGGCCCTTTGAACTTTGGACTGGGCAGTGTCCCTTTTTTGTACATGTGTACATATCTGTTTCATTGCCAAGTGGGATTATTAATTTTGATGTTAAACTGATTACAATCACTTTAGTCAATTCCTGTTGTCCTTGGATTATTCTGCTGATTTTCGGCTCATTTTTTTTGGTAGTGCAGCTGGTTGTGTGTATGGTGTGTGTGTGAATGGTGTGTGTGGTGCCTGTGTGTGTGACTCTCATTTTCCTCCCACCCTCCCTTGTGTGCTAGGCGGCTGTACTCACCGTCTTCATTGGCGTTGGTGTTCGTGGTGGAGCATGACATAGAAGATCATCGGGAAAACTTGCAGTTCTGGTTCCTTGGTGGCGTGGTTCTTCCCTATGTCTCCAATGGTGAGTCATTTCACTTCTGTGCTCTGTTTCCGCCAGGCTTTTATTGGCATTGGTACTGCCCCGGCAAAGGTGTCACAATATGGTGGGTGGAACTTTGACTTCAGCCTGGCTGTTGGCAGCTACTGCCGGTGTGACTGTTGTTTCCACCCTGCCGGTTGGTGTAGTACATTGGTTGTCTATTGGAGATATCACTGCCATGGTCATAATTTGGCGGTATTACTGCCACTTTATCACACACCGCCAGGGTCGTAATGACGTCCTATGTTTTAGTTGCCATTGATGGCTCCTCATAGTGTTATTTGTGTGGTACATTGCATGACACCCATGGCCCTGGCAGAGTTCAGTTTCATCTCCTGTCTATGTAGGTATTTTTGCCTTACTAAACACCTATATCCTCCCCCTCAATGCAGCCCTCCTTGCACTATGATACATGAGTGCAGCATTGTGACAGTACAGCTCATTTGACACAAGCACAGGGTTGAACCCAGGGATGGCCAGTATGGGTATGAAATTTCTGCTGTGTACATCATTCTGTATGTGACAGTGCCTGATGGTAAATGAGTCTATAAACATAGCCATTTAACAGGAGTTGTACTTAGGTCAGGGCCTGAAGCAAGTTCTCATTTCATGTGCATCAGTCCAATGGGCACCTGACTGCCATTGTGTATTTGGCCACCCAAACAGCACAGGTGGTAGTGCAACTGCTGTCAATGTGGACATGGAAGGTTTCCAGCAGCCTACAGACTGGCTATGGCATCTGTCCTGTGACACCAGACCAGTGTTACGTTCAACACTACTATCTAGGTCTGTTTCGGCATTTCCCCCAGCCTTTGCATGGCGGTGTAACCCCCATGAAATGATTGTTGTTGATGTGGTGTGGTGTGGACCTATGTGCCCCTGCACAGCCCATGCACTTGGCATGGGCAGTGCAGGGGGTCCCATACCCTGGCCCTTTGCCCTTTCCACTGCCTGATTTGCAGGGCTGAGTGCAGTGTGTCCTGTTACACCCATTGCAACCCAAAACTGGCACTGACTCTACTCCATCAACAATGTTTACTAAGTGTCCCACACAGCTACCATGAGCAGACAGATTTCCAGTCGCCATCCCAACGTGTGACTCATACTGCCAAGTGCAAAGGATTCACTGCACTGACAGTCTTACCAGCACCGGGATTGCCCATGCACCATCTCCCGTCTGTTGATGTGGAATTACCCGTCAGTATGTTCACAGTCACACCCCATGTGTTGTATGTGTGTGTTTATTTCCCCATTCCCATGTGTCTGACAATGTTGTGTCAGAGTAGTTGTGGGCTCAGCCTGTGATTGTTGTGACCTACTGTTTGCTATCTGTGGTACATATTTTCTGTAGTGGCACATTTCAGTTCAGCATCAAGATGTGTGGTTCAACACTACTTCAGTTTAGTTGGTCTGGGTAGTGGCATGTTACCAGTGATACAGGTCCAGCTTGCTATTCCCCCAGCACCTGTTCAGTTCATTGTTCCATGCACCCAGGGGACACCCTGACTGCATGATGTAGGGATGAATGCCTCATGTGAATGTGTTGTCTGTGTGCGGTGTGGTGGTGCTACCAGCACATGCCTGGGCACTTTTGTGACAGTTGCAATGACTTGTGTGCTGTGAGATGCAGCACACATGCGTTTGGACAATGAGGCAAGGCAGTTACAAGGTGTTACTACAAGGAACACCACTATGAAGTAACCCTAGGAATGGTGTTGACTGACTACCTGGTCTCTGAGGTCCTGGTCGTGTTGGTGGTGTTGATGTGACTACATGTAAGGGATATTGTAATGTCACAACCAGTGGCACAGTGATTATACATGTGCTGCATGTGTGAATGTAGGCATTTAGGTGTGGTGTTCTAAATATGTCCAGGTTGTGTACGTGTCATGGTGCATGGCAAAACCAAGGGGTAGCTTATGTTGGCATTGTGCAACTTGCTTAATGTGCATTGTGTCCCTCTGTGCTCCTTTGACATGCATTGTGCCTCCCCTTCTTGCACTTGACATTTTAGCATATATTTCTCCTATGCAACTTGCCCTGCATATGTGGTGTTTCCTTGTAGTCTGCGCTGTCCCGTATTCCTGTGATGATTTCCTTCGGTATGACCGCTGCAACCATCTCCTCCATCTTGTTCAAGTCTTCTTATGGTGCTAGTTTCCCACCTCCAGTTTGCAGTGCTGCCTTCCTGTTATGTGCCATTTCTTTCTTTGTCCTTCTTTTGCAGTCATGCCAGCATTTCTTGCTGTTGATCGTTTCCACAATCTGCTTCCAGATTGCCTCTCTCCTTCCAATTGGAAATTTAGAGGTAACGAAGAGTTGATGTTGATGCTCTGTCACCTCTCTCACCAGCATTTCATGCTCCTCTGTGCTGAAAGAACACTTTTTATTTTTCTTCTCCCCGGATCTTGTCTATGTCCTCCTGGTTGGTTCCTGGTTGAATGGGGTCTCCCTGGCGGCTCTCCTGGCTTCCTGGCTCCATTTTGGTTCTCCTTTGCACTATTCTCTCCATTAGAGTCAGTTTTTGACGCTATTGCGGTCAAAAATGGTGCATTTCCATTTTGAGACATGTTTACATGTCGTAAACCGAAATAGAATCCTTTTCCTCCATTAACGTCATTTTGCCTTATGACAAGGCGCAATGGTTAACATCCTAAAAAATTACTCTAACAAATTTTTAGAGCCACCTAGCGTCATAGTATAAATATAATGCCCAGTTGGCATTAAAAAGTGGCGCGAGTCAGCGCAAACCTTTTTGACGCAAAACTGCGTTAGCGCAGTTTTGCATCAAAAAGTATAAATCTGCCCCTAAATAAGTGATAGGTTCAGTTTGGAAGCAGATACAGAAACTCTTCTCCCACTCCTTTGAATTGTGATCTAAAATCCACTTTAATGGTAAATTCAGATATAAAGTTACTATTCTAAAAATCCCACTTTTAGGAAGTTGCCATTTTCCTGCCTCAACCAAATGTGCCTTTGTGCTGGTGACCAGGACACATGATAGCCCAACTGCTACTTTGCGCCATCTTGGAGTCAAAACTGCATGCCATGCTTCACCAAGTTTATTGCCAATACACTTTCTATTAAAGCTGCACAATTAATGAAATCAGATACAGGTTCGCAGACATTCCTAACATGGTGGAAGCCACTTACTGCACATATCTTGCCATTATATCTCCCACAGCACATGAGCAAACATTTATAAATGATTTCATATGTGCAATATCAGTGTGGCTTTGTCTCTGACCCAGTAATAGCTGCAAATGTTTTCTAGCTCTAAACATGATCAAATAATATTGCAGAAAAGAAGTAGTCAATGTTTGCCTACAAGAGTGGATGGCTTACACGAGTATCTAATCATTTACTGTAAGAAAGTAGATTATTAGTTGATGTGGATGGTAGTGCTCCACAAGTATTAATGGCACTAGACTTGTTAGGTCCAGTAAACGTTTCAGTAATTTAAACCTGAGCTGAACTCCTGGTAGCTATGGTGCAGGGCAGACTGGTTTAAATTAAAAAAATAAAAATAAAGCATTTCAGAGCACCAACCCAGTTAAAATGTCTAAAATACAACACAGTATTCTCTATTTCCAACTAATGCCAATAGAGAATAATTTAATGAACAAAATGACATCAAAAGTCCAATATGAGGAACTTAAGATATGATTTTTTTCAGTTTTAAAGGAAAATAGCTTCAAAAAGAGTAAAGTGCCAAGAGAGAGCAACTGGTTATGTTAGGCTGCGGCAAGGGTGAAGTTTAAGGCTGACTGAAACAGAGCAAGAGTCAGATACATGGGATGGATTTGTCCTGGTTGTAATGTTACCTTCACACTTCAAATTTTCAAGAAGGTACAGTCCTGAGTGGGGCAAGGCTGCAGGTTAGACCCAAAAATGGGCTCAGCAATGAGTTAATAAAGGACAAGGTCTTGGTGAAGCATGACGCCAACAATGAAGGTGGCAATGGGTCCAAGTGTAAAAGATCAGAATTTGCATGCAAAAAGTCATTACCATTGATCGGATGCTGCTTGGTGTCAGCACTGGTGAAGATTTCTACCTTCCAACATAGACCCTTTTATAGAAGTCAGAGGGACTGACATTGTCGGAGGATGGTCATTGTCGATCCAGCTGAACTGGTGTGCTGCTTTGGAGAAGAATGTCACTGGACCTGTGTCAAAGTCCGGCTACCAGTGATGCATCCTTTGCAGATTCGTTGCCATGTTGGTCCCAGTTCCTCTGTGGTTCTCTAGGCAACAAGATAGCAAAAGGTTTCTATGTCTCAGGCTTTAGAGTTAAGCACAAAGAGTACTCTGGCACCAGCCAAGGGTTTCAGGACCCCAGGGACAGTACTTGTGGGCCAGGACTCACCCCAGCAGAAGCCACCAACAGGTTTTCAGTGCAGATCTGGTTGGAACTGGTCAGCTGGGCTCTTCAGTGATAAGGGCTTCCAATGCTTATTGTTTCGCTAAAGCTTAACAGAATGTCAGCCAACTAACTCCTGGAATCTATTTGTTTGTTGTAGGTACAGTATGAAGCAGGTCCAGCCCTTACAGTTCTCCTCACAGGTCTCAACAGAAGGTTTAGTCCATCATCAATCTACTACATACCCAGTAGTGTTCTGAAGAGGGGTCCAGGGTTGCCACATTCATTCCAGACACAAGCCTGTGGATGTAGGGGATTCCTGTCTTCACCTAACCAACAGTGAAAAAGTTTGCAGGGATAACCCTACCCACTTATGCAGCAGTTCTTGGGTTTCCTACTGCAAACCCCCACAGTGCCCCTCTCTTCCTAAATCCAACATGGCCGAACCTTTCTACCCCTGCAGTGAGTTCCTGTGCTGGCCCCTAGAGGTGTGCCCAGGAAATGAGCAACCCCTCCTCTGTGGTCACTCAGAATCAGGTGTCAGCTACAGCTACCTGTAACAGGGTTATTAAGTTCCTGGAAAGTGTCCAATGCCTTTGTTTCAGCTCTGGAAGAAAGTTCACGCTTCACCAAAGGGGCTAGTCCGTCACTAGTTGTCAGTTAATAGTTCATTCAAATGGGATTTCAGAGGCTTTAGGAAGGGTTGACTTTTTACAGTACCTTTAGACTTGGTCTTCTCTGCAAGGTCATCCCTGATTTTTACCTTCCTTTGATGAACCCACTTTTGTTGGCTTTTAGGACTTTTTCCTGTGGTAAAGTGCTTGTGTCTCTTTTAAAAGCATGGTACAATTGACCCACACCTAATTGGTACATTTAATTTAACTTTAAGTCCCTTGAACTACCTGTATCTGGCAACTGCAAATTAAATGCTATTAGTGGACTGCAGTACTCATTGTGCTGAGGTCGGCTTTTAAAAAAGCATGACTCAGGCCTGCGACTGCTGCCCAAAGTGCATTTTAAACTGCCATTTTGCCCTGGCAAAATAAACCTTTTGCTAGACCTAAACATTCCTATTTTAATATGTATAAGTCACCCCAGTCAGGCCTTAGAGACTGAAAGGGCAGGGTGTCTGATATTTAAAAAGTAGGACATGTGGATATAGATTTTACATTTCCTGGCAGGGAAAAACTCCTAAAGTTGTTTTTCTACTGCTGCTGGAAGGCTATTTCTCCAATAGACTAACACTGGGTTACATTATTACACTAAATATGTGATAACTTCAGTTTCTTACCACATAGAGAGATGCTGCTTACACTCTAATGAAATGTAATTTTAAATCCTCCTTAATAGCAAAGTTGAAGTTTAAGTTATTATTGTAAAAATGGCAATTTTAGAAAGCCAGCATCTTTCTGCCCTAAACCAAATGTGCCTTTCTGCCTGTGAATGGCTCTCCTTTTGTGTTTTTTGTTTATTTCTTCTATGCATAGAGACAAAAGAGGCCTAAATGTGGAAGGAGAGGGCATTCTGGCAGGAGATTGGGTAGGAGTTGATTACCTTTAAAATACTTTTACTGATTACACTTGAAAATACCCTACTTGCAGCACACACAAATTAATATGACACTCGGCATGCTCATGCCTTTGTCATCCTAGACAGTTTAGAGCCAAACCCAGAGGAAGGGGAAGAACTGACTAGAACCAGTTTTTGAGATAGGCCATGAAATCCCTCCACATAGAGACTAGTTGTCAGGATACTTCAATTCGATTTCCTCAGAAGCAGAAGATAACTCCTCAGTCCCGACCCGAGCTACTCACAACGAATATTAATCCTCTGTAGCCTTGCTTCTCTCTATAAATGATAGCTTCTTAAAAAAATTCTTATTACTGATTCTGGAAGAACTTCTCAACCTTTGTTAGAGATTGGTTTTATGTTGCTATATATATATATATATAGTTGGTGATAATGCGTTCTTCAAATCAGCTGATGTTATTTAATTTCTCCTGTCTTATTGTGACTTCTGTCAATACTTGTATTGTAAATGCTTGTTTATTAAAGTTCGTTTCTCCTTTCTTACTTCGACATTTGTTGATAACTTGTATTTGTAAATGCTTGTTTATTACAGTTAGTTTCTCCTTCCTTACTTCGACATCTGTCGATAACTTGTAGTTGTAAATGCTTGTTTATTTAAGTTTGTTTCTCTTTTAAACTCTATTTTGGTTTATTATCATTGAATTTGTAAATGCTTATTTGTTAACAGTTCGTTTCTCCTTTAAACTTGGCCTTTGTATATAACCTTGACATTTGTAGATACTTGCTCTTTTAAAGTTCGTTTTTTCTTTGACTTTAATATCTTAAACAAGAACCTTGTAAACATAAGGTTAATTCATACATTAACTCTGTAGCCTTGCCGACTTCCACGGGAACGGTCTACTATCAAACTCTTCGAATAAACCTTGACAATATTTATCTGTTTTCTATAATATAATCTTCAAATGTAATTTACCTCACAGGAGTTTCTGTTCTGAAGCGCGCTCTCTCTCCACACAGCTGATTCCTGTCAGACCTCAGTTGAAGTGCAAGGCTTCCAGCTGGAGAGCTCGTAACCTAGCAACCAACCGATTGCAAGACTAGAACTGTAACTAACCTTCAGGACTCACAGCGGCCATCTTAGATCTTCTCTTCTTGATTCTTCCTTTGAAATAAGCGCAAGATTACTCTGCAAACCTTCTTCCAGTTTGGGCTTTGCTGTCTCCACTGAGGATATCTCTTTGCTTTTCTCATGCACTTCTTTGATTTGACTTGGCAAGTTTGTGTGGTCATGACACTAGTACAGGATCCAATAGGCACACCTTCAAAACCTCCTACACTTGTGTTAGATACAGAAGAAGGACTGCCCTGCTGTCTAAAGAAGGAAGATTGGACCTGCTTTCCTGAATCCAGCCTCCCTAAAAGTGACATCAAGGGTCAGTTGCCTTACCTCTTATGTGTGAGCTACAGGGAGACAACAAGCTTCAAGAGTATTGTCTGCAACTGTCCATCTGAAAGCACAAACTAGATGTGTCTGCACATGCCTGAGCCCTGCTGCTAGCCTCTTTTGCAGTGAGTACTAATACCCAAGAGTTGCCCCGCAGATCCTGGACCCTGGACCCTTGAATTGCACCAGAGTGTACTGCACCTAAACTCCAAGTGAACAATTGAGAAGTTTGGGCTCCAAGTGACTGCAAAGTAACCTCTTTGCAATGCAAAAATGGCAACCCCAGGTGCCCTCCAACACAATGCTCCAGTGGGACCAACACTTTGCATTGAAAGACGACCTCCAAAGCAAGACCCTAGTGAGACCTGCCCTTTGCGCTGACAGCCCATATTGACAGGCAAATGAGAAAAATCCAATTAGTAAAACCGGAGTTATCCAATTTTAAAGAATTAGGCAAGTATAGCACCATAAAGCACATAGGTGACAGCTACTCCACCATATCCAGTCTTAGACGGCCCATCTTGTCAACATCAATTCCCCCTTTGTCTCACTGTCAGGAAGCAATACACTAAGGCAAACTGCCAGCCACGCTTAATCATGTGACTACTACTCATACAGGCTGCAGGCACCAAATGGTTGGGATAAGAAAATGTCAACTTACCAAAAGTGGCGTTTTCAGAATTTTGTTTGTGACTTAAAATCCGATTTTACCACTGCACTCTGCTCTATGGGCTGTTTAGGGCCTGTCCTAGGTCTAACCTAAGGATGAATTATATGTATTAAAAAGGGATGATTAGGTCTGGCAAAAGTGTAGTTTTGATCACCTGATTTGAGTACTTTTACTGGGGTGGAGCCTCATAACCCGGGATTCGCCCACAGTAAACTCATGGCAAATGGACTGTGCATCTCTATCACCAGTGTCCATAGGAAGAGTAAGATGCACTTGGCTGGTTTCACTTGAACATGTGAACACATGTGTACATCTGTGTGCATGCCTATGATGACTGTGCCTAGGAGACTCATGTTGTGCACAGCCCAGGAGCAGTGCACAGGTAGCCTGGCACAGAAGGGACTCTGCAGGGATGGGTGTTGACCTGGGACAGGCCTTATAATGTTGGTATACACATAGAGGGAAAGTCAGTGTGGTTTACTGTCTTGTCTGCAGTGACACTCCTTTATACACTCTAGGGGAAGGCTGTTTTAGATTGCAGATCCGCTTCCCCTTGGTCTACAGACACCTGAGTTTTACCGATGTACAGTGTAACCTGTGTGAAAAGAACAATTCAGCAAAGTCCAAAGACATATCTTTACAGCTTATAGGTAATCCAGGATCAGTTCAGGATCAGAGCCCAGTACTTTTGTCACCCTGATGGGCTGGGTTAATTACTTTTCTCTACAGCTGCAGGAACAAAGGCCTCCCCACAAAGAGAGAAGTTAACACTGGTTTTAGTCAGCTACTGGGAAGGAAAGGGGTGGGGAACTGCTCTGCATCCATTCGCTATCTGTCATCTTGTGCCAGGAAGAGGGCCTGCCCAAGCTCACTAAACAAAGGAAGAAGCTTAGACTGCTTGAGCCAGAGAAGGCCCTGGCAGTGATATTAACAAGGGGTGGGGCTGAGACACCCAAAGCAGATGTGGCAAGTGACTCCTCAGTGATGTCATTTTGAAAAACCCCAGAAGGCTGTGCAGGGAGGTTGGGATGGGGCAGAGAGGTGATGTGGCACATCAGGAGAGGCCAGAGGCTGATCCTTGCTGGACACTCTCACCTCACCTTAAAAGGTCTTGCACATGGGAGATAGCTTTCCTTTGAGTGTGCTTTTCTGCTGGAACTGCAAGCAGCCACCAAGTAATTGGAAGGGGGACCTGCCATCTGGCCTAAGGTCACAAACTCTTATTGACCCGAAGACCCATGGGCCACTCCCCAGGACCAGGGAAGCTGGTCCCCTTATGCCCTCTGAGGACCAGTTGGGGGAAAGGCTGGGCATCTGCATAAGGGAGAAGAGAAGCTCAGTAGAAAAGTAAGGAAAAAAGCTGGCACAGGGAGCCAGTGAAACCAGCCTCCTGCAAAGTTTGTCACCTTAAAGGCCAGGAGACCTGACCACAGTGCACCAGGTGGCTATGAATCACAATCAGGAGCAAAACCAGACAAAGGCAATCCAAAAGCCAAGCCTTTGGGGTCCAAGATATGCCCATGTTAAGCTTGGTGATCTTTGACCTATTTCCTTGTGTTGGTGGCGAAGTGCATGGGGCTACGCTGCCATAATCAGTTTTGCCTCTGGGGTGGGCCAGGGCCCGGAAGCTGCCTCCAAGAAAAGAGAAATACGGGAAAGCGCTGTGGCACCTGTGGTGTCCTTTTCAGCTGGGGTACTCGTAATTGCCTATGCCACAGACAGGGCTTGGTATTACACGTCTTTATCTGCATGTAACCACAAACATAAAATTCTAAACATGAAATCTATTCACCACACCTGAACACTTACATCACAGTTCTACAGAGTCCACTAGGAACCAAGAGGGTCCTGTCATCGCTAACTTAAAAGCCATTACATCTCCTTTCTTGTTGAATATAAAATACAAGCTTTTACATATATATATATTGCAACTCCTCCATAATTCATCATGGAGCTCCAACCAAACAACCAGAACATAAGCTCTGAGGTTGTGAAGAGAAAAGAGAAGTGTTAATGGCTGGCACCTGTGATGTTGGGACAGGTGCAGTCACTGGGCTCGCTACAGCCTCATTTGGACAATCTCATCACTGTCAAGAACTGGTGAAAGGTGAGGCAGATGCTTGAAATGCAAAGAATCTCACACATTGTACTTTCTGGGACGGTGAGCAGTCACAATGTGTCCTTCGCTAGGTTACAATTTCAAAAAGTTCAGCATCAAAGAGAGCATCTGATTTGGGTTTTCTCTATTTGTTGCCTCAATACTCAATCTCCTTCATTGAAAACAATATCCATTTATACATCAACACTTGTCGGCATACGCTTTTATCTTTTGTTTATGACACAGGTCTGTTTGTCAAACTATACCATCTGTTGTAGATCTTCTGTTCTTCCATTGTGGTAACTTGGCCGTCATGGCTCTCCTGAACATCAGGGTGGCAGGGCTTTCACCTGTCATTGAATAATGAGTCAAATGGACAGTCTTTTTGAGTGTGCTCATAAAGCATTTGACAAAGCTATTTGCTTGTGGCCAAAGAGGTGTGCTTTTCTGATGCTTCACACTGAGATGATCAAGAAAGTCTCTGAATTCTTGACTGTTGAAAGACAGGCCATTGCCAGACTTCAGAATTGAAGCAATACCCCACATTGCAAAAATGCCATCTAACCTCTCAATGACTCTTTCTTGAGTAATGGATGAGAAATCTTCTACTGGTGGAGAACAGGATTCATCGATAATCACCATCAGGTGATGGCCACTGTCAAAAGAACCAAGAAACCGACAGTGATTCTCTCCCATACATGTTTTGGTAAATCTGGGATCTTCAAGATATGTTGACTGATTTTAGGAGATAAGCACTTGCGCAAACTCTTAATTTATTTTCATCTCTCTTTTCAAGATGGGGAAGCCAAACTCACTCTCGTAAAGCTCATTTAGTGGCAACAATTCCACAATGTCTTTCATGGGCCACTTCAATTATTTTTTGTCACAGACTTTCTGGTATGACAATTTTCAAACCTTGTAAGACAATACTTTCTTAAGTAATGGGCAGTTAACATTTTTGAACTTCTGATATTCACTATCACATGTCAGTGGTCGAGGGTGCTGTTTCAAGGATTGAACTGCAATAATGTATTTTAGTATCAACATGTGATTATCTTTACTTGTTGCAGGAATAAATTGTTCCAAAGAAATAGCGGCTGGAGTACTGGACTTTATAATGAAGTTAATGTAGGCTTTAGCAGCTTTGGAAGGGGTTGCATGACAGTATACTGGTACCTGTGAAAAGTAGTCACCAAGATTTTGTTCTTTCCTTGGTCCGTGCACAAAAGTGTAGTCATATTCCTGAAGTCTCAAACCCAGATGTTCAATTCTAGGAGACATCTTGGCTTTTGGATTGTCAAAGATGGTAATTAATGCATGATGATCGGTTATAAGATTGAAATGTTTTCCATATAAGAATATGTGGAAATGTTCACACGCCTTCACCACTGCTAAACGTGCTTTCTCAGGTTGTGAATAGGCACGTTCAGGCCCTGATTTATACTTTTTGGAGCAAAACTGCCCAACTCAGTTTTGCACCAAAAAGTTTAGCACCGGCTTGCACAATTTCTGTGACCAGCCGAGTACCATATTTATGGAATGGTGCAAACCAGTGCAAAGGGTAGGCTGGCGGCAAAAACAGTGACTTTAGTCGGGTTGGGCTGGCAGTATGGAAGAAGGGGTTTTTGCATGAAAAAATTACCATAGGCAGGTTAGAGTAAAAAAAATGACTCTAAACTGCCTAGAGTAATTTTTTTATGCAAAACCATCCATACCATATGATTCCTGTCTTTGAAAAGACAGGAGTTATGCCCACCACCCCAATGGCCAGCACAAGGGATCAGGGTCCCCTGGGCATGGCCAATGCACCCAGTGCCATGTAGGGGGACCCATTTCAGGGCCCACAATAGCACTTTAAAAAATAAAATAAAATACTTACCTGTAATTACCTGGGATGGGGTCCCCCATTCTCTGCTGTCCCTGTGGTGTGGGTGTCCCTGAAGCCTGGGGAGGGCACCTGTGGGTTTATTGCATGGTGTTCCACCATGGAAATAGGCCCACAGGTCCCCTAACACCTGCCCTGACCCAGGCATTAAAAAATGGGGCAAAGAAAGCTTTGCACCATTTTTTGACCCCTCCTCCCTCCCGTGCACCATTTTTGCACAGGAGTATAAATATGGCGTTAAGGCCATAGATTCATTTTTTACACGGAAACACCTACCTTGCATCTCATTAAGGCAAGGTAGGTTTCCACTTCCAAAAAATTACTTTAACTCCACAAATTTGGCACTAGACGGGTCTAGCACCACAGTATAAATATGGAGTTAGTTTTGCACTGAATTAGAGTAAAAATAAATGACGCTAATTCAGTGCAAAGAGTAGAAATATGCCCCTCAGTTTGTGACAAACTTCTGCTTGCATAAGCACCACAATATACCTTCAAGCATTTGTATGTTCATTGCATCAACAACAACCTCTGTATGAAACTTTGGATTAAAATAGGCCATTTCAGTGGCGTTCTCAATTGCATGCTTGATTTTCTTACAGTTTTGTTCACATCTGTGTGACAGTAAAATAAGGCTTTTCTTTTTGTTAAGTCTCTTAAGGGAGCACTTACTGTGGCAAAGTCACATATGTACCTGGAACAGTAGCTGGCAGTACCAAGGAATGAACATAGGCCCTCATTCTGACCCTGGCGGTCGGTGATAAAGCGACGGCCAACCCGCCAACAGGCCGGCGGTCCAAAATATGCAATTCTGACCCTGGCGGGAACCGCCAACACAGCCCGCCGCATTAACACTCCACCCGCCACGGCGGAACAAACAAACAGCGAGGCGGTCCCCGCCAACAGCCAGGCGGCAGACAATGTACCGCCCACCCTATCACGACCCACCAATCCGCCAGCTTTTCCGGGGCGGGAGCACCGCCGATAAAAACACGGCGGAAACAGACTACGAACGGGAAAACGCTCACCTCCACATACTCCACGCGAGATTCCGGCAGTATGGAACCCGAGTTGCAGGTCATCCCCGCACTCCTATACCTGCTCCTGTACCAGGAGCACGCCCGGCGGCGCGGAAGACATCGGTGAGTACTGCACCTACGACACAGGGGAGGGAAAAGATTACCGGCACACACCCACCCACCCACACCCACTACAACACACACATCAATGCATTCCCACAGATCACTGTCACAACCCACAAACCCCCCCCCCCTCCGAAATAATGCAAAGACCAAAAGAAGAGATCTTAAACGGGCAGATATATTGAAAAATGGACAGCAGTAATCCCAATAAATAAATAAACTATGTACAAAATATATACAGCTACTAAATGTAGTCCAACCACTGTCCGTGGACCACAGGGGTCCTGAGCAAAGGGGCAAGGCCCAGTCCCACGACAAGAACTCCACGGAGAGAACACTGCAGGGGCATCAGAAAGAAAAAAGGACAGGCACCTCAGGGGGAAGGGAAGGGGGGGCACCTCAGCCACTTGAGTACACGACGCCAGATCCACAAGGGGACTCCATGACCACTGGCCCATCCTGGGGAGAGCAAAGCCACAGTCCATACAGTCCATACAGTGGGTGGCCTGCCCACTGGGCCATCCTGGGGAGAGCAAAGCCACAGTCCAAACAGTCCATACAGTGGGTGGCCTGCCCACTGGGCCATCCTGGGGAGTGCAAAGCCACAGTCCATACAGTCCATACAGTGGGTGGCCTGCCCACTGGGCCATCCTGGGGAGAGCAAAGCCACAGTCCAAACAGTCCATACAGTGGGTGGCCTGCCCACTGGGCCATCCTGGGGAGTGCAAAGCCACAGTCCATACAGTCCATACAGTGGGTGGCCTGCCCACTGGGCCATCCTGGGGAGAGCAAAGCCACAGTCCAAACAGTCCATACAGTGGGTGGCCTGCCCACTGGGCCATCCTGGGGAGAGCAAAGCCACAGTCCAAACAGACCATACAGTGGGTGGCCTGCCCACTGGGCCATCCTGGGGAGTGCAAAGCCACAGTCCAAACAGTCCATAACAGACTCCACTGCCACTGGAGGAGGCATGTTGGCCAGAGGACATCCTGCAGCCCTGCCCGAGACAGATCCTGCCCTGCCACGTCTGCCAAAGGGCCAGCGGTTCCTGCCTGGAAGGGCCCAGTTCAGCGGTTCTTGCCTTGAAGGGCCCAGTTCAGCGGTTCTTGAGACGGCGGTCCCCAGCGGAGCGGTGCTGGAGACGGCGGGGCCCAGTTCAGCGGTTCTTGCCTTGAAGGGCCCAGTTCAGCGGTTCTTGCCTTGAAGGGCCCAGTTCAGCGGTTCTTGCCTTGAAGGGCCCAGTTCAGCGGTTCTTGAGACGGCGGTCCCCAGCGGAGCGGTGCTGGAGACGGCGGGGCCCAGTTCAGCGGTTCTTGCCTTGAAGGGCCCAGTTCAGCGGTTCTTGAGACGGCGGTCCCCAGCGGAGCGGTGCTGGAGACGGCGGGGCCCAGTTCAGCGGTTCTTGCCTTGAAGGGCCCAGTTCAGCGGTTCTTGCCTTGAAGGGCCCAGTTCAGCGGTTCTTGCCTTGAAGGGCCCAGTTCAGCGGTTCTTGTGACGGCGGTCCCCAGCGGAGCGGTGCTGGAGACGGCGGACATTCTATGGCCAACTGCTCATTGCCTGGTGGTGCCCTCCTGGGCAGCGGGGATGGTGCTCCTTCAATGCCCACCTGGGCTGTGGGTGGTGGGGCCCTCCTGGCCAGCTGGGCTGGGTCCTCCCTGGGCAGCGGCTATGGGGGTGGTGGGCTCTCCCGGGGCAGCTGTGCCGGTTCCTCCCGGGGCAGCGGCTATGGGGGTTGCGGGCTCCTCCTGGGCAGCTGTGACGGGTCCTCCATGGGCAGCAGGCCTGCTGCCTGACTTCTCCGCCTTGCTGCCCTTGCCCTCCCTAGTCGGGAGTCTGTGGCCCTTTCCTCCCTTTGGAGCTGTGGCTGTTGACGGTGGCTGGCTAGTGTCCTGGGGGGATATCGAATCCGGGCTCCGGCGGCGGCCCTTCCGCCTTCTGCTCCTCTTCCCAGGGGGTGGGCTGGCTGTCCCCTTGCTGCTAGGCGAAGATCCAGACCTGCGGGCTGGTGGGCTCCAATACCCCTGTACCCTTGTCAAGGGGGCTGCAGGGCTGGTGGTGGCTGAGGTGCTCTTTTTACCCCGACGAGAAGGAGGGGGGGGCTCAGGGTCAGGAAAGAAGGTAGCAGTAGAGAGATAGAGTTTCTTGGGACAATGGATAGTGGTAGGTACAGTGGGTATGGGAGTGGAGGGAGAGGATGTGGTTGTAGGCGAGACAAGTTTGCTGTCTTTGGGTGCAGGTGCAGGAGCGGGAGGCTGTCGTGAGGTGGATGGCTGTTGGGTGGGTGGGTGGCTGCGTTTGTGTGGTGTGGAAGAGGGGGTGACAGACACAGTGGGAGAGGACACAGGGGACGTGTAAATGGCAGTGGGGGTGGTGACTGCACGTGTGCGGACTGGAGTGGAGGGTATGCTGGTGATGGAAACACTGGCTGATGGTGAGGTGAATGAAGGTGTGAGTGTAGACGTCACAGGGAGGGAGGAAGGAGACGAGGAGGTGGGGGTCACAGAGGTGGTAGTGACTGTTGGCATGTCTGCATCGGAATGTTGCTTGTGTGAATGTCTGCGTGATCTGTGGTGCTTATGTTTGGATGAGCTGCTCTTGGGTGTTGAGGTGTGTGCAGGCTGGTCTGATGGTGTGGGTGGGACAGGCAGAGGAACAGGAGACTGGGAGGAGGGAGTTAGTAGAGGGAGGCAGGAGACAGGGACAATGGCTGCCGTCAGTGCTGAGGCCAGAGCCTGGAACGATCGCTGATGGGCAGCCTGACCCGAATGAATGCCCTCCAGGTACGCATTGCTGCGATGAACCTCCCTCTCCACCCCCTGGATGGCATTCAAAAGGGTAGTCTGCCCAACAATGAGCGTTCGGAGGAGGTCAATGACCTCCTCACTGAGGGCAGCGGGGGTAACAGGGGCAGGGCTTGAGGTGCCTGGGGCGAAGGAGATGCCCGGCTTCCTGGCAGAGCGGGCACGGGGCGAACGCTGAGGGGCTGCTGGGAGGGCGGAGAGGGTGCGCTGGGTGGCGGCTGTACCTGTAATGGCGGGGGGCACGGATGGTGCCACCCCCGCAAGGGAGCTCCCTTCCGAGGATGTGTCCGTGTCGCTGCAGGGTCCAGTCGTCCCCGTTGTGGAGCTCCCCTCGCCCTCCGTCTCACTGGTCCAGTCAGACTCTGTGGCATGGCCCTCCTGGGCCATGTGAGATGCAGCTCCCTCCTGCCCCGATGCCACTTCTCCTCCGCCTGATGATGCTGATGCACACAAGCACAGAAAGACAAACAAAAAGGGGGGGAGAGAGAAATAAAGAGATTTTGAGTACATGGATCACCGGTACAGTTAGCGGACATGACAGACACAGATGCCCCCTGCACTAAGTTGCGCACTTGGGGTCCGCTACGCATTCCGTGCAACATGCCCTACACGCCTAGAGTTGACAACTGCACCCATGGATGACACGGCCCAGGGATGGCTGTACTGACACACTACTGAGGGTGGTGGCTGGGGACACAGGGGCTTACGGGGGTGCCCAGCCTACAGATATCGCCCTGGCCTAGGGGGACCCCCAGCCCTCCTCCCCCACCCAGACACCTCCACTGCGCGACAACAGAGTAGATGATGCTTGTACTCACCCCCTTGGGTCTGCTGTGCTGCCCTCACGCGCCCATCCAAATCAGGGTAGGCCACCGCCAGGATCCGGAACATCAGGGGGGTCAGTTGACGGCAGGCACCCCGCCTACGTTGGGAGGCCATCCCCAGCAGAGACTCGGCGGTCTTCTTGGTCCCGCGGCGGATGTCCTCCCACCTCTTGCGGCAGTGGGTGCCCCGTCGATGGTGGACCCCCAGGGTCCGGACTTCCTTGGCGATGGCACGCCAAATCCCGATCTTCTCATGGGCGCGGACCTATGTGACACGTACAGGGAGGGAGAAATACCACGTTCAAGTTTGTCTGCATTTTCGTTGCCAGTGGCCCGACGCCCCCCATCCCCGCCAGGCCCCCCGCCAGGCCCCCGCCAGGCCCAACATGCCCCCCATCCCCGCCAGGCCCCCCTCCAGGCTCCCCGCCAGCCCCAACATGCCCCCCATCCCCGCCAGGCCTCCCTCCAGGCCCCCCGCCAGGCCCAACATGCCCCCCATCCCCGCCAGGCCCCCCTCCAGGCCCCCCGCCAGGCCCAACATGCCCCCCATCCCCGCCAGGCCCCCCGCCAGGCCCCCCGCCAGCCCCAACATGCCCCCCATCCCCGCCAGGCCCAACATGCCCCCCATCCCCGCCAGGCCCCCCGCCAGGCCCCCCGCCAGGCCCCCCGCCAGGCCCAACATGCCCCCCATCCCCGCCAGGCCCAACATGCCCCCCATCCCCGCCAGGCCCCCCGCCAGGCCCCCCGCCAGGCCCAACATGCCCCCCATCCCCGCCAGGCCCCCCGCCAGCCCCAACATGCCCCCCATCCCCGCCAGGCCCCCCGCCAGGCCCCCAAGCCAGCCAGTGGCCCCAAATCCATATTGAATTAAACTCACTTGTTGGTCTGGAGGACCGTAGAGTAGCGTATACTGGGGGAGGACCCCATCCACAAGTTTCTCCAACTCCTCTCCAGTGAAGGCAGGGGCCCTTTCCCCAGTCGCAGCAGCCATTGTCCCTTCCAGACCGAGGTCACAGCAACACTTGCAGTATAGGTCCTCTCCTGTGAAAGTTCAAGTCGCAAGTGGATAAGTAGATAGAAAATGGTGGTCACGTCCGCGGCGGTGCGTACCGCGGCGGTGCGTACCGCCACCGCCGGCGCCCTTCGCCATTGGCTCCTGAAACCCATAGGCTTCAATGTTAACCAATGCGGCTTCGCGCCGCGGTCTTCGACCGCCGACCGCTGCGGTGTGCCACGCCAGCGCATTGACCTCACATCCCATTGTCACACTTCACAGGTCAGGCAGCCGCCATTTCGAGGGTCCACATGGCTCAATTTCAACTGCGTCACACAGGCCTAGGCCTTGCATAGCCACTCAGACACGCCATTCACTGCATAGAGAATCGTTTACTGTGCAAGCTGTGAGTACGTACCTGTGGGTTGCTTGACTGTGTGCTCCATGTTGTCCTTCCTAGGCACCGTCCGCTGGGTTTGGCGAGGAGACGGATGAATCCTCGCGTGTACCGACCGCTGGTGGACCTGTCGACAATGGAAGAACGCCACATTATCCTGACCTACCGGCTTGACCGTGCCACTATACATGAACTGTGTGCCCAGCTGGAGCCCGACCTGATGTCCCCCATCCGCCAACCCACAGGGATTCCCCCTCTGGTGCAGGTCCTGTCAGTACTCCATTTCTTGGCAAGTGGGTCATTTCAGACAACAGTGGGAATTGCTTCTGGGATGTCTCAGCCCATGTTTTCGAAGGTGTTATCCAGAGTGTTGTCTGCCCTGATGAAATACGTGAGGAGCTACATCATTTTCCCTGAGGTGGGCGAATTGGCTACAGTGAAGGGTGATTTCTACGCCCTTGGACATATTCCCAACGTCATTGGTGCCATTGATGGGACCCATGTGGCTTTGGTTCCCCCAAGAGACAGGGAGCAGGTGTACAGGAACAGAAAAAGTTACCATTCCATGAACATCCAGGTGGTGTGTTTGGCTGACCAGTACATCTCGCATGTAAATGCCAAATTCCCAGGGTCAGTGCATGACGCCTACATCCTGAGGAATAGCAGCATCCCTTACGTGATGGAACAGCTAGAGAGACACCGTGTATGGCTATTGGGGGACTCTGGGTACCCCAACCTGTCGTGGCTACTGACCCCAGTAAGGAATCCCCAGACCAGGGCAGAGGAACGGTACAATGAGGCCCATGGGCGTACTAGGAGGGTGATCGAATGCACCTTTGGCCTCCTAAAGGCCAGGTTTCGGTGCCTGCATATGACAGGTGGATCCCTGATGTACTCACCTAAGAAGGTGTGTCACATCATCGTGGCCTGCTGCATGCTTCACAACCTGGCTTTGCGCCGCCAGGTGCCTTTCCTGCAGGAGGATGGTCGAGACGGTGGTGTTGTGGCAGCTGTGGAACCTGTGGAGAGTGACGAGGAGGAAGACGACGGGGCTGAAACAGACAACAGGGACAGAATCATTGAACAGTACTTCCAATAGGACACAGGTAACAATTCAAACATAATTTAGTAAATGTGAACTACTCTCCTGCATCTCTGCTGCCTGTCTATTTGCCCCAGTGTATGATGACTGAGTTGTGGCTTTTCCCTCCCTATTTCAGATCTGGGGTCCCCACTACGAGTCCTGTGCTTCGTTTCCCCATGGACTACAGCTTTGTGGCAGCTGTTTGTTGACTTCACTATTTACAAGGACATATTTGCACTGTCATGTCAATTACAATATTTTGAAATCACAGCCAGACTCCAGATAGTTTTGTGCAAAATAGGTGTTTATTTCAGTGCTCAAAATGGGATGGGTGGTTTCAAGTGGGTGGGGGCTATGGTGAAGGAATGTCCATGGCAGAGTCCAGAGTAACAGTCACACAGGTGCATTGTCCATAGGCCTGTGGAGAGATGGAGCATGGGCAGTTCAAGGATGGACAGGGTGACAATGTGGGACAGTGGGATGACATCAGGTGGTATCCTTTGCTGGCGGGGGTCTTGACATCCTACTCTGTCTTCTTGCGAGATCTCAGGGCCCTCTTGCGGGGTGGTTCTTCTCCTGCAGGAGGTGGGGGTCTGGTGGGCTGCTGTTGTGCGGGGGCCTCCTGTCCACTAGCGCCGACGGAGGTGGTTGGCTGTTCTTGGTCCAGGCTAGTGGCAGGGGCCCTTTGTTGTTGTTGAGTGTCCGTCCTGGTGTTGATGAGGTCCTGCAGCAGCCCTACCATGGTAACCAGGGTGGAGGTGAGGGCTCTGATGTCCTCCCTGTACCCCCGATAGTGTTCCTCCTGCAGTACCTGGATCTCCTGGAACCGGGCCAGTACCGTCGCCATCGTCTCCTGGGAGCGGTTGTATGCTCCCATGATGGTGGTGAGGGCCTCGTGGAGAGTGGGTTCCCTGGGCCCGTCCCCCCCCTGTCGCACAGCTGCCCTCCGAGTTGCCCTGTTTCCCTGGGCCTCTGCCCCCTGGCCGGTGTGCCCACTACCACTGCCCCCAGGTCCCCGTTGTTGTTGGGGTGGTGGGTTATCCTGGGTGCCCTGTAGTGGTAGACACACCGCAGATTGACGCGCCCTGGAGACAGAGGCATGGGCCCGCTGGGTGGGAGCTGTGCTGGTGTTCCCAGAGGGGTTTGGGTCTGTAGTGGCCTGTGCCTGTGTGAGGGGAACCGACTGTCCAGAGGTCCCCGATGGTCTGGGCTGGTCATCAGTGTCCAGGTCGACAGAGCTGCTGTCATCGCTGACGGCCTCTTGGGTGGGGGGTGTGGAGAATTCTGGGCCCTCCGTGGCGGTGTGTTGACGGTCGGGTCCTGCAGGGGTATAGAGGTATGGTTATAGTTTCAATGTGTGGCATGTGGGTGTATCTGTGGGTTCCCGTGTCCCCAAGTGCTGGCATTCGTGTGTGGGGGCTTTGGTGAGGGTGGCTTGTGGGGGGGATGTGTATATGCATTGGGCATGCTTTGGTGATGGGTGTCCATGCTTAGTGGACGCATGCAGGCCTAGGTTTTGGGATGTGTGGGTTGTGATGGTGAGACATTGGCAGGGAATAGGTGTGCTGGGGGTGGGGGTGAGGATGGTGGTGGGGTGAGGATGGTGGTGGGGGTGAGGATGGTGGTGGGGGTGAGGGTGGGGGTGAGGATGGGGGTGGGGGTGAGGGTGGGGTTCGAGGATGGGGTGGGGGTGAGGGTGGGGTTCGAGGATGGGGGTGAGGGTTGGGGTATGATTTGGCATGCAGGTGGGGGGGAAGCAGTAGTGAAGCTTCAACTTACCAGTATCCATTCCTCCGCCGACTCCTGCGAGGCCGTCAGGATGCAGGATGTTCAAGACTTCCTCCTCCCATGTTGTAAATTGTGGGGGTTGAGGTGGGGGTCCTCCGCCAGTCTTCTGCACGGCGATGTTGTGCCTGGATACCATGGAACGCACCTTCCCCCGTAGGTCGTTCCATCGCTTCCTGATGTCTTCCCGATTTCTGGGGTGCTGTCCCACAGCGTTGACCCTGTCGACAATCCTCTGCCATAGCTCCGTCCTCCGGGCAATGCTGGTGTATTGGACCTGTGTGCCGAAGAGCTGGGGCTCTACCCGAACGATTTCCTCCACCATGACCCTGAGTTCTTCGTCTGAGAAGCGGGGGTGTCTTTGGGGTGCCATGGAGTGGTGTGTATGATGTGTGGGGTGGAGTATGTGTAGTTAAGTGTGTTGAGTGTGGTGGTGTGTGTTGTTTTGTGTGTGGATATTGTGTGGGTGATGTGTAGTGTGCCTCTGTGTGATGGTATTCTGTGATCGCTGATGTGGGTGATGTGGGTGCGTGTTTTATATTGTATTGTGTGTGTGGGAGTGTTGTGTGTATGTGTATCAGGTGTGTGGAATTCAAATCGTCCAATGTGGCTGAGTTTTGTTCGTTTGTGTGTATTCTGACCGCAGCGGTGTGTACCGCCAATGGAAAACCGCGTTTGAAAGACCGCCGCGTGGATTCGTGGGTCGTAATGGCATGGGCGTATTTCTGTTGGCGTGACGGTGGAGGTTTGGTCACCTCCACTTTTCCGCCGCCCGCTGGTCTGGCGGTCTGTTGTGGCTGTCGGATTTTCGGAGGTTTGGCTGCTGCGGGTCAGAATGACCTTGGCGGGTTACCGCGACCGTGGCGGAATTATGGAGGATTTCTGACCGGCGGAAGGCGCCTTTTACCCCGAGGTCAGAATGACCACCATAATGTGGTAAAACCTTGTGGGGGATTGGTGGCTGACAAAGCTTGTAATTTAGCTCGAGCTGGATCTGGCATCACACCCCATCTGAAAAGATGTGGCCAAAGAATTTTAGTTTTGTTTTGTGAAACTCACATTTTTGAGCATTCATGGTTAAACCTGCATCAGCAGGTAAATGACACACTTGTATTAGAGCTTTATCATGTTCCTTTTGGGTAGCTCCAAAAACCAATATGTCATCATTGTAATTGAAAACATTCCTGACAGACTGTATGATATAACACACACACACACTAAGAGGTACAGAGGTAATAGAGCTGTCTGGAATTCCCTGATTCAATTTTTATGTGGGACCCTAAGGGTTCACAATTATTGCCCTCACCCACTTGTTAGTGGCGTGCTTCATCATAGGGCACACTACTACTCTGACGTGCAGACCAACATCCTGAGCGGAGCAACTTTTTTGTTGTTCTTGGATCATATCTCCTCTAACAGAGTTAGAATAATAGGTCGCTTAATGATATTATGCTATAGTAATGTCCCTAGCTCTTTCTCAACAACTTCTTGTAGATCAAACACAATTCATCCATGTCGTTGAGCAACATGATGAATGTACTCTTTGATACGTAAGTTCACTTTCATGGGCTTGTTTTGTCAATCCATGAAACAACGATGGGAACTGACTTACTATTTTGTGACGAGCATCCATGTTGTAGTTCACAGATATCAGTCCGATATCAGCAGCAGTATTGAAACTGAGTAACCAGGCACTTAATGCAGTTCTGTGAAGTACGTGAAAGGGTGCTTGTACTTTTGTCTATTTGTGTCTCCTGGTTGCTTTGAATGAACCTTGACTCTTTAATGGTGTCCTTGCAGACCATGTATACACTTTAGTCTTTGATGGTGTAAGACGGGTCAATGGGGACAGTTCATTGTATTTCTCCTCAAGCATAATATTTATTAATGCACCATTGTCAATAATAAAAGGTATGGAGCCACTGTTTACTTTTCATGTAATCTTCAGACAATATTTGAATGACCTTTGTGATTTTACTCATTGACTTTTCTTTGACTTAAATTTTTAAATTCTTCTTTGCATGCTGTCAGTCCGAAATGCAAATGTTTTTCTGAAGTAAACATCAACATTGCACATCTGCTTTTCTCGCTGTCACTCGACAATGAAATTGAAATTGAAGAACTCTTGGCTGAAGATTTGGATGATAATCGACTTTGTTTAGTGTTGATTTGCCTCAGCTGATATTGCTGCTTCACCTTGTAGGAGGCTGGCCTGGTTTGTAGTGGGTACCCAAGGTACTTATGCCTTATACTAGGTCCAGTTATCCCTTATTAGTGAGATATAGGCAGTGTCTAGAAGCCAGGCTCTCCAGAGGTAGCTGTACCTGAGCAGCCAAGGCTTATCTAGGAGACATGCAAAGCTCATGCAACACCAGTGTATACCACTTGTAGTCACAGAGTATTCACACACATGAAAGAAAATACTCAGTGTTACAAAAATAAAGGTACTTTATTTTGGTGACACAAATGCCAAAAATACCATATCAACTATACTCCCTTGGGAGGTAAGTAATACACAAATAATATAAACTAGTATGCATGAAAACAGTTAGAAAACAGTGCAAATAGTGAAAATCACAATAGTTAGAAATGGGCCTGGGGGAAGACAAAACATATACTAATAAAGTAGAATGTGAATGTCAGTTTCCCACCTAGGCAAGTGTAGAGTATAAAGGGGCACTGGGAGTATTAGGAAACACCAAAGATAAGTAATGGAACCCACCCCAGAGCCCAGGAAAGCAGGAGTAAATCACAGTAGCTTTCCTAGAATAAACATGAACACGAGAAAAAAGATAATGCAAGAACCAGAAGAGACTGCAAGACACTAACAGTGTATTCCTGGACCTGAAAACCTCTGGAAGAAGGGAGCCAAGTCCAAAAAGCACAGAAGAGTCCAGGGAGAACAGGAGCCCCTGCTAACCCAGATGAAGGTGCAAAAGAAGAACCACAAGTGAACAGTCAGCACTGCACCCGAGAAGACGGATGAGAGTTCCTGGTTGGTGCAGATGATATTCCACGCCGGATGGAAGATTTCAGTCTGGTTTGCATCGCTGGATTCTGCCAACAAGCCTTGGCACATGCAAAGCTCACTGTTTGTGGAAAATGGTGCTGCCGGTACCAGGAGGTTCCAGGATGGGGAGCCAGAGGGAGTTCTCAGCAACTCAGAGAGCCTACAGAAGACCAGGCAGCATGCACAGGAGTCCCACAGCATGGGGACAAAGAAGGTGCAAAAGGAAGGAGGCCCATGCAGCACTACAACAAAGGATCCTACACTGCCGGAGAACCACTCAGGAAGCTGTGCATAGCAGGACAAAGTGCTGGAGGCTGGAGCTGCAGGGTGCACAAAGAACTTTGTGGGAGGATGGCAACAAGTCTTGGCAACTGCAAAACACACGGTGCACAGGGGTACTGTCTTGCGTGGAAAGGTAAGCTCTTACCTCCACCAAAGTTGGACAGTAGGACATCAGGATCTTAAGGACCACTTCAGTCCACCAACTGTGATGCAGGATCCGCGCAACTCGTCAGGAGAGGGGACCCACACCACCAGTTGATAATGCAGGGAGGTGCCTGCTGAAGCAGGGGAGTGACTCATTCACTCTAAAGGAGATTCATTTGTTCTTCTAGTGCCGGCTGAAGACAGGCTGTCCTCTGAGGATGCACGACTGGGAAATAGTTGCAGTTGCTGGCAGGGACTGAAGATGCAATGTTGCAGAAGTCATCTTTGCTTCTTTGTTGCAGTTTGAAGTTTCTGGAGGATCCAGATGCAGTTTATTTGGTGAGAAGTTGAAGTAAAGGATTCATGTTGGAGTCTTGCAATCCGAATCTAAAGAACCCAAGAGGGAGACCCTAAAAAACCCTGTAAGGGGGATAGGTTGGCTACACAGGAAAGCACCTATCAGGGAAGGGCTCTGACATTACCTGCTGGCACTGGCCAATCAGATGCTCCCAGAGTCACCTGCCACCTTGGAATCCAAGATTGCAAAACCCAGGGACCCTCAGAAGGAGCTCTGAGCACCACCCCATGGGTGGTGATGGACAGGGGACTGGTCACTCCCCTTTCCTTTGTCCAGTTTCGTGCCAGAGCAGGGAGGGGGGTCCATGAACTGGTGTACACTGGATTTTGGGAAGAGGTCTCCAAATGTGCCCTTCAAAGCATTTCCAGCGGCTTGGGGAGGCTACCCCTCCCTATCCTGTAATACCTATTTCCAAAGGAAGAGGGTGTAACACCCTCCCCCCGAATGAAATCCTTTGTTATGCCTTCCTGGGCTGGAGCTGCTCAAGCAACAGGAGGGCAGAAACCTGTCTGAGAGGTGACAGCAGCTTGGGCTGCCTGGAAAACCCCAGAAGGCTGGAATGGCATTACTGGGGGTCATCTAAGGAGCCCCCAGAGTGCATGGAAAGATGCTTTCAAAAGCCTTGCGGTATGATTTGAACATGTTTGATACCAAACATCCCTATGTTCAGAGTTACAATTCTGTGGTTGGCCACAGGTAGTGACCTATGTCCAGTACACGTCCGGGAAAATGGCCCTGGAGGTCATGGAGGCACCTCTGCTAGTGCAGGGGTGCCTTCACACACAGGTACTCTGCACCCTGCTTGAGTGCCTGCTATAGGGGTGACCTGGTGCAGTGTAAATGGCCGTGAAAGGGTGCATGCACCTTTTCACACCGGCTGCAATAGTAGTCCTGTAGAAGCCTTTGCATGGGATCCCTAGGGTGGCAAAAGATATGCTGCAGCCCATAGGAATCCTCTGGAACCCCAATGCCCTTGGTACCTAGGTACCATGCACTAGGGACTTATAAGGGGGCACCAGTATGCCAGTATGCCAATTTTGGGTGAATTTTGGGTTAGCAGTATGCAACAACAAGATTTAAAGGAGAGAGAGCATAATCACTGGGGTCCTGGTTAACAGGATCCCAGTGAACACACTGACATCTGGCAAAAAATGGGGGTAACCATGGCAAAAAGAGGGTACTTTTCTACACACCTTGTGGTCATTTGTAGAATGTCACTTCTGGAATATTTTTGCGTCCATTTTGTTTTCTCGCTGTGCCTTGCAAACCATTACTAAATGGTTCTCCTTCCCACAGCCTTTGCATAATTGTCCCAAGGTGGGACATTTACATTCATGTAGAAACAAAAATCCACATCTAAAGAACAGTTTATTTTTCTGTATGGACATCACTTGGTGTTCTTCAGCTTTGAGTTTCAGCTTACTTTTCATGCTCATGGCTGACTCATTCTGGGCACCTCTGGCCTCCATGTCAGCAGCTTGTCGATCAGTATATTCTCCAGCTCTGGCAGCCATCAGAACTCGCTCCAGACTAAGGGTTTATCTCAGCATTGAAGGAAGCTGAAAGATTTCGGTCAATAATTCGGAGACATATGGCTTCTCAACAAATTCATCAATTGTTTCATAATCTTTATATCATTTCTGACTGAAAAATATATCTTTCATAATCGACATTTGGCATTGGATTAAATTTGAGATTTAAAGCTTCTATGATTAGACAGTATGTGACTTTTTCAGTTTGCAGCAGTTTCTTTATTACCTTTTTTTACTCCTTCACCAGCAAGATTTTTTAAGTGTTTGACAAACTTTTTTGTTGTCTGTTTCTTCCAATGCATCAATGAAATCATCAAACATTTCTATCCAGGCAGTCCATCTTTCACCAATATTTTTCTTTTGAAGGTATTGAAGAGAAGCAGTAGTTTCAGGAATGTGTTAGCATCATAGCCTGTGGAACTTTCTGCTGTCAAGAGCAGAGCTTGCTCCATCATTGTCTGTCAACTGCTTGTACTGGCACCTTCGTCAACCACTAGCAGAGGTAGCTGTAGCTGAGCAGCCAAGGCTTATCTAGGAGACATGCAAAGCTCATGCAATACCAGTGTATACCACTTGTAGTCACAGAGTATTCACACACATGAAAGAAAATACTCAGTGTTACAATAATAAAGGTACTTTATTTTGGTGACACAAATGCCAAAAATACCATATCAACTATACTCCCTTGGGAGGTAAGTAATACACAAATAATATAAACTAGTATGCATGAAAACAGTTAGAAAACAGTGCAAATAGTGAAAATCACAATAGTTAGAAATGGGCCTAGAGGAAAGACAAACCATATACTAAGAAATTGGAATGTGAATGTCAGTTTCCCACCTAGGCAAGTGTAGAGTATAAAGGGGCACTGGGAGTATTAGGAAACACCAAAGGTAAGTAAAAGAACCCACCCCAGAGCCCAGGAAAGCAGGAGTAAATCACAGTAGCTTTCCTAGAATAAACATGAACACGAGAAAGAAGATAATGCAAGAACCAGAAGAGACTGCAAGACACCAACAGTGGATTCCTGGACCTGAAATCCTCTGGAAGAAGGGGGCCAAGTCCAAAAAGCACAGAAGAGTCCAGGGAGAACAGGAGCCCCTGCTAACCCAGATGAAGGTGCAAAAGAAGAACCACAAGTGAAGAACAACAGTCAGCATTGCACCGAGAAGACGGATGAGGGTTCCTGGTTGGTGCAGATGATATTCTATGCCGGATGGAAGATTTCAGTCTGGTTTGCATCGCTGGATTCTGCCAACAAGCCTTGGCACATACAAAGCTCGCAGTTTGTGGAAAATGGTGCTGCCCGGTACCAGGAGGGGGAGCCAGAGTGAGTTCTCAGCAACTCAGAGAGCCTACAGAAGACCAGGCAGCATGGCTTCTCAACAAATTCATCAATTGTTTCTTAATCTTTCTAGCATTTCTGACTGAAAAATATATCTTTCATAATCGACATTTGGCATTGGATTAAATTTGAGATTTAAAGGTTCTATGATTAGACAATATGTGACTTTTTCAGTTTGCAGCAGTTTCTTTATTACCTTTTTTACTCCTTCAACAGCAAGATTTTTGAAGTGTTTGACAAACTTTTTATTGTCTGTTTCTTCCAATGCATCAATGAAATCATCAAACATTTCTATCCAGGCAGTCCATCTTTCACCAATAGTTAGCTTTTTGAGGTATTGAAGGGAAGCAGTAGTTTTAGGAATGTATTAGCATCATAGCCTGTGGAACTTTCTGCTGTCAAGAGCAGAGCTTTCTCCATCAGCGTCTGTTAACCGCTTGTACTGGCACCTTCGTCAACCACTAGCAGTGTGCTACCACCTGGGTTGTTGAGCTCACTCTATGTCTGTAAGGTGATGGCTTCTTCTTTAGCGGTGAATAGAGGCATTGTTTCTTGCGTCGTTCTTCACCCTTCTCACCTCTCTGCATTGTATTTGTTTTTTGCTGCCTTTAGTGTTTCTCTGTAACTGGCTGTCTTTGCTTTTAGTGTTGTCATACTTTATGATTTATAGCTCATTGCCACATAGTGGTGCAGTACCTCTTTCACAGCCTTACTAGCATGTTTCTGACCAACGAACCATAAACTGCTCAGGCTTTTGTTGTCTTCAAAAGCTTCACACTGGCTAGAGTGGTACATAACTGCACATAGCCAGATGTTGATCTTCACTTTGACTGAGGCACATGTGGCATGCACAAGCAGTTTGCTAGATCAAAGCAAACTCTTTGGGAGAGCAATGTCAGTCTCTGGGTCATATATCCCCTATATTGTCAGCAGTTCTAGCATCCTCCTCAGCCAGAGTACTTGTAAATGACTTCTCCACTTACTAAGCTTGGTCTCACAGGTCTTTATTGCTCTGCGTCTAACTGCAAACTCAACATTCTAAACATGAAATCTGTTCACCACACCTGAACACTTAAGTCACACTTCTAAGAAGTCCACCAGGAACCAAAAGGGTACTGTCATCGTTAACTCACAAGACATTACAGTGCTTTTCCTGTGAGAAGCAGGAAGGGCCGAGAACCACATCTGTCTGCACCCGGAAAGTTATTTTGGTGAGGGAGTACCCCTGTTTTATGGAAAAAGGGGGTACAGGACCCTGTACCTGGGCCCTGAAGAAGAGGTGGGTGAGGGAGCACCATTGTGCTCCCCTGAAGTATCAGAGAAGGTCCCAGGATCCTATCCCTGGGGCCCAATGTCATGAAAGGTGAAGGAGGAGTGTACTCCCCCGCTTGTCTGACTTGTCACACTCCCCATGCCCATGTTTGGGACAGCGGGAAGGCCAGCCACCAACAACGTGCCTGTATGCAAGAGCTAAAGGAGCTGATAGGAGCAGCTGGGGGTGTGAGGCAGCTCCAAAAACAAAAACAAATGGAAAGGAAGGTGCAGATTCCCCTAGCACAGTGGGAGAGCTGATACTTGAATATGCACAGCACATGTTAGGGGCTATGCTTGATTGCAGTGTTTCATTCTAAAAGTTATCATGAGTGTATGCTGCAAAGACCCTCTTAGGGTAAAAGGTTGCATTTACACATGTTTGTTTACAGTGTGAATTTCATGCCAACAGGGCATACAGCACAACACCCTTTAGGCGTGAAAGTCTATAATTGCACAGTGTTGTGATAATGAATGAAATGCCATCTAGGAGCTATATTTTACTTGTGTCATGCATGCTGAAAGTTATGCTGATTACACGATTGTTGCTGACAGCCACTCATGTTTAAAAGGACACATTTTATTGTCATTATTAAGTACATCCATTCAAAGATATATCTAAGTATTGCATTTTCATACAAGTGAATGTTTTCACATTTTTTTATGAGCTAGATCTCGCGTTAGGAAGCGTAACAGTGAATGAACAATGTCATCAAGAAGTATTTTTATCCACTTATTTATATTTGTAAATTGCTACATAATATTGAGTAGTGTGTGTGTAACAATTATACTTTTTATCATTTTCAAAAGAAAAAGCACAGACTGCACAGTCATTTATTGAGTGTTATTATTGTATATCGGTGAATGGTAATTACTAGCCCACACCACTTCCTTTGCGTAGGACTTGGACTGTTCCGCTTCACTACCCTGCAAGAGTCAAGGCTACAATGGGGTGTTCGGTTCCCAGTGGTGGACAAATGCAGATCCATTACTTGTGTAGGCAACACAACTAATACATTTCCTTACAGATACTTAACTGGGTGGCACAACAAGTGCTGCAGGCCAACAAGTAGCAGTTAATTTACAGGCCCTGAGTACATGTAGTTCCACTTTACCAGAGGCTTGCAAGTAAATTAAATATGCCAATTGGGTGTAAGGACATTTTACAATATTTAAAGGAGAAAGCACAACCACTTCAGCACTGTCTAGCAGTGGTAACATGCACAGAGTCCTAAAAGCCAACCAAAAAGAGTTCAGTACACAGAAGGGTGAAGGCAAAAGTTTGGAGATGACCTTGCTGAGATGGCCAAGTCCAACAATTGCAAACAATCTATTTTCATCAGTAAGTTAGGTTTTAACAATTAAGCAGAAAATAACTTTGAAACATTTTTCTAGCATTTTCCTAGTGGAGATAGGAATGAAGATTTTAATCCCAACTAGGCATGTTCAGGGAAAAATCTAGCAAACTCTGCAGAGTGAAGTAGCTTTTAGGTGCTTTATTTCACAATGGGAGCACACTAATCCCAAAATGTTGTGTGCCCTAATTTTAAAGCTTGGCTCCTTGCTTTATGGACACATTAGTGGGTGATTTATAAATATATAAATTAGGCTTTTCCTATATGGAAAATGCATGGTTCTTTTTCATTTGTTATACTGCTGTGCATTTAAAGTGCAGCCCAGTAAGACCAGAGTGGTGTCATATAAGAGGGTGGTGTTCATACACACTGAAGCCCACTACAGCTTTTAATTTTCATACCACGTGTACTTTTTCAAGACCATCTACAATGCTCTTGATTAGTCCAAATGGACAAAACCAATGTCACTACTACTGTTTAGGACCAGAGCTCACACACTGTGCCACATGATATAGAGTCCTAGTACGGTCAAGGAAAGGGTCAACGCACTGCAGGTGACCATGCAGAAAACATATGCTGCATTAACCCTTATGTACTCTGATTATTTTGCAGTGTGTTTATTTCATTACATAACAGACACTTATACATGGCATATATGTAGACAAGTAACCAGAAAACAAGGTATTCTTCGGTTTCAGGGTAATAAGCTAATTAAAATTGACTGTGGTTCCCTTGGATGCAATAAAATAGATAGGCAGTGCAAGCATATAAACCAGAACAATAAAGCATGACAAAGATGTGAACACAGTACCCCTAACTGACAGATTTTTCCTGATTATGAAGGGCTTTGTAAATTACCTGTATATCCCTCCATTTAATTTAGGTGGGTGGACATACAGCCAAATCTACTGAAAGAGTTTATCCACAGCAGAGACAGAGTACTCACCACAATATTCAAATGATGGTGTACCAGAACTTAGGCTGGGAGGGATGGAGATTGAGGCACCTTGCTACTCTGGCACTTATTTGAATTTATGACTTTATGCATTCTGTGTGCAGTTCAGACTGCACATTGGAGGCACTGCTGTTGAGTGTCCAGTGTATGTACTCTGACCCCTAAATATGTAAAAAGCAGATAATCCCTGATAGGCCTATTTACTCTCCTGTACAGCCATAGAATATGGTGACACAACTATACCTATGGTGTAGTCAACTATCACATGTGGGTTGCAGCACATATTGTGGCATCCACTAGTGTAACAAGTGAAAACATGGCTTCAGGCATACTCCGTGTAACAGGGTTGGACTAGGAACCCAAAGTAGCACTGGCAGATTTTGTCTCACCAGCCCTCACAGGGTATATAGTGAGCGTGTGTCACCAGTACAGTGGGGTTTGTGGGGATTCTCACCACCCCCACAAGAAAAATTGGAAAATACGTGCAGTCTAAATTTTTCATGATATATTCAATAGTATTAGTTTTTAAAGCATAGTAAATGATGACTTTACAGACCATCAGGATACTGCAATCCTTTTTGGGGCTCTTCAATGATTCCCTCACCATCGCCCTCTAACCGTGTCTCTTACCTCTCCATAGTCCCTCTCCTACATGTATTTCATTTGCTTTATAGCACCTCTCTTACCAACATAGGGTGTTGGAACACTTTACATCACACACACATACAGAGTCAATGAATCATACATTTGTAAATTAGTGTAGAGAAAATGTTATAGAAGGCATAGGGTAGGATCCATGTCATCCATAGTGGTAGACTTTTTTTAAGAGTGCTTGGTCTGGGGTTAGTATAAACTCGTGATTCAGGATGCAACACAGTGGTTAGGGTTGACTTTACTCACAGCAATTTATTTCTACCCAAACAAACTCTTTTTTAGCAAAATTAGGATAATCAAAGACTGGGAAAACATAACTTTCTAACCTATACCATGCAGTTTGCACGCAGCTCCATGACGGCAGTTCATAGCTCACTGTGCTAGAATATGATTGTAACTTATGAATTGCACACAGCCAAAAGGATCCCTATGACAAAAGCATTTTCCCACTGAGATATGCATATAAAATACTGTTCTCCAATCTGCATAGTACACATTCTTTGCAGCAGGCATATTAACCCTATGTGCTATCTTAGATAAGTCAAAACTGCTACTAGACAAAACTCTGATCTCTCTCTACAGCAGGTTCATTAATTACTAAAGTTATCTTGGCACTTTTATTGTTGTATGAAAACTGTTGGATATACAAGGAACTCTGTAGTGCTTTCAAGGCTACTAAAAAATTACCTCCCAGTAACAAAGCAACCTCCCCACCCTTGCAGCCTCTCAGGGAAATGTTTGATGCCCGGTAAGGGCAGTCCGCCTTGCAATGTAACCAGACAGCAGCAGCTTTAGCCCTGCTACACAGACATATCAAAATCACCCTTTTGAAAGATAGGAAATCTGGAGTTAATTATTAAACAAATCACACATATGTATGGCTTGCTCCTCCAAAGGTAGGGTACATAATATTTCAAAGTGTAACATTAAAATGGGGTGTTCCTCACAGTGACTAGACATAAAAAACACTGTTACTGACCCTGCTGTTACTGGCACTTAGGAACAGTCAACGTATAAATTATACACTTGAATCAATAACTTTTAAACTTTACGAGGTACAGCCAGCCTGCATTCAAAGACTTAATTGTATATTTATTAAAACCTATTTTAGAGGAAAAGTAAAGCCTGATTTGTATTAAATTTATGTGAATAGCAAATTTTCCAAAGTTACCTTTACCCGTTCTGGAGCTTCTGGATGCTAATTTGCTTTAGCTCTCATGCCACTGCACAGCCAGTACTTCACCTGAATGAAGAATGAAAGAAGTATTAAAACTGCTGTCAGAACAGACAATGATGTGGGAGTGAGGATGTGTTTCTTACACTGGGAGGATGACCAGTTGGAATGGGACCAGGAACGTAATTACCTTAATTGCCTTCACAGGGGCCTGCTTTCGTAAGTAAATATTAGGTTACACCTGGAAAGCCCACTCTCTGTTCACATAGTCAGACTGGCACCAAACCCAGTAGAAAGAAATCTACCCTCAGAACCTGCTTTGAGTGGTCGCAGAGGAGGGAACTGCTCATTACCCTGACCGTGCATCTGGGTGGACACAAAGGCCAGCACAAGGTGGAAGGGTTAACGCACCTTTGGGTTTGACAGCGAGAGACACTTGCATTGTTTGAAGTAGTGCACACTGTTGAAAATTGGACAGTATTTCACCCAGGATCTTTTACCTCATTGTTTAGGGACGGCCAAGGCATTATCCACAACCTGTTTGTTAGAAATGGGGTCTTTGGTTGGTAGTCAGGTTACCCCATGTCCAAGCAAGGACCCTCACTCTAGTCAGGGTAAAAGAGAATCACCCTCAGCTAACCGCTGCTTCCCCTCTTGGTAGCTTGGCACGAGCAGTAGGCTTAACTTCAGAGTGTTAGGTGTGAAGTATTTGTACCAACACACACAGTAACTTAATGGAAACACTACAAAATGACACCACACAGGTTTAGAAAAATAGAAAATATTTATCTAAACAAAACAAGACCAAAACCACAATACACAAGTCAAGTTATCATTAAAAATGCAAAAAGAGTCTTCATGTAATTTTAAACACACATGAAGGCTGTTAGCGTGAAATTTACCTTGGGTGCGTCAAAAATAACACTGCACGGGTGAGTGTGCGTCAAAAAGGACTTGCGATGTGTCCATTTCACTCACGAGCGAGACCTTGCCTTGTTCCTTCTTTAGTCGGGTCGGCGTGCATTATTTCTTCTCTCCACAGGAGAGCAATGGGTCAATCCGGTCAGCACTCTCGGGTTCGGGCAGGGCTTGCGTTGTTTTTACATGCCCAGCAGTGTTTGCGTTGGAAATCCAACCACACAATGATCCGAAAACCACGCAGCGCAGGTTGCGATGTCACCAGCCTCCGTCAGCAATGCTGCAAGTCATATACCCAGCTCCATGAGTTCATCTTCCGGTCGTGTTGCAGGCGAGCGTTGATTTTCAGCCACAAAGCCGGTGGCACAACGATTTTTCAGCCGCAGATCGGAGTCGCATCGATCTTTTCCCCACACAGCATTCTGTTCATGGATTTCTCACTCTTGGGCTGCCAGCTTATCCTCTCAGGGTTCCAGGTACTGGATGGGCACCACTTGGCAGAGAAGGAGTCTCTCCAGAGACTCCAGGTGTTGGCAGAGAGAAGTCTTTGCTGTCCCTGAGACTTCAAACAACAGGAGGCAAACTCTAAATCAAGCCCTTGGAGATCTGCACAAGAAGGAAGGCAACACGAAGTCCAGTCTTTGTCCTCTAGCACAGGCAGAAGTAGCAACTGCAGGATAGCTCCACAAAGCACAGTCACAGGCAGGGCAGCTTTTCTTCCTCAGCTACCCATATTATGACACACACATAGCAATCCGTCACTATACAGCCACACACACAAGTACACCATCCCAAACGTCATTGGCAAACTGGCGGTAGCAAAACCCACACCGTTACGCCAACAAAACTACGCCCACAACATTATGACCCACGAATCACCACAGCGGACATTCAACCGCAATAAACCATTGGCGGTACATACCACCGCGCTCAAAATACACACACACATACAAAACAACACCACATTGGACAATTCAAACTACACACACCTGACACACATACACATACCACACCCACACACCCACACCAATATAAAACACACATCACCCACAACCCTTGATGAATAAAACACCCTAGAAGTGCAAACCTATGGTTGTTTGGGAACCAAAAAAAAGTTTGGAAACTTTAAAAGAAAATTCCTACTGAACTTCAGCGAGACCCACCTGGAAAAAGTATCCGACGGCAGTTCCACAGTGTTGGACTGAATTTCAGCTTTGTCCTGCTTAAGGCTCTCAAACTGTCAAATTGCTTCAAGTATCCAGCCTTCGGATCCAGTGCAGTGGCTTCAGTTTCAGTTTTAACTCACTAAGGGAGGATTTATCTTCTCAAAAAGTGATAAAGTCCCTTTTTGCATTTCAACTCTTTAGGAAACAACGTGGCTGATTGTGAGTTTGCAGTCCTGTGACTGCCATGTTTGCGGTGGCGGTCTGACCACCAACAGTCTGGCAGAGTGGACCACCATATTCTAAATTTGGCAGTCGAGGAAATAGAAGGCTGCAAGTGTTCCACACCCACCGCCAGGCAGCACATACTGCTACGGTCTAGTGGAGGCACAAACAGGTCAATGGAGATCATGTTTCTGCCGGACCTATCATGAGGTTGCACATCGCCAATATGACCGCTGCGGTCCAACCACCACGGATTAGCAGGCAGAAACCAGCAGTTAAAAGGGGGACACTCACCTTCACACAGCAATACATATCCGAAGCCGCCACAGAGCTATTCCTAAACATCATGCCACTGCTCCTGCTCGCCAAAAGACAAAGAATTCAACGGCCTCGCAGACAACACCAACTGTACTGACACTTGTACTATTATCAAGTATACCAAATTTATTCTGCTACCGAAAACATAATAGGGGGGATGCCAAGGCCAGCAGCTACACCTATCATACAAGACACTCACATGGTGCAACACAGACACTCACACATCCACAACACACACACACACACTGCACAACAATACACACAACACAGGATCAGGACAGTGAAGGACACGCAACATATACACACACAGCAACAACAACAAACTCACACCCAACACTGGCCAGGAACTGGCTACACACAACACACATACATATCTGTCTGCCATGGTACACTCACAACACCACCATTAAGCAACACTGCAATCAGCACACACATCACACACACTCAAAGCACAATAGATCAACAATGCCATGCCCAGAGACATGTAGACAAAAGACACAAAGGGCACCACCACAACAACACCTGCACAGTTGTGATGGGAGAAGCAGGACCATACATGGAAGGAGGCTGCATTGGGACACATATCATGTTGAACAAGGCCCCAAACAACATGCGCACAGCCACAATTGGATCTCAGGGACATGCAAAACCAATATCAATTGTCATGCACAGTCACACAATGGAGGAAGGGCAAGGCAGCAAAGCACATACAACTCACACTCCATGGGACATACCCCTGCACCAACCAGCTGCATGGGACACCCATGTAAATGGACACATACACACTCAAATGCAGAGCAAACTACTGCAACTCAAAATACTCCAGGTCTGAACTGACAAAATTCCAGAACACACACATCATTTGTTGACAGAAGCCATATCAGGGGCCAAGTCATACACCATGCATGCCCACATCACACAACACAAAAAGAAACACATGCCACTACAAACACAACACAATGCCATGAAACTACCATTCAATCTTCATAAACATGACCATCACACAACACAAACCCTACCCTTGGGAGACAACAGCACTGCACACAAACTCATATAGTTAAAAAAAACACCACATGAAGCAGCACAGACACACATAACCACAGGCACATAATCAATGTCAGCCAGGAAGAATAGAAACCTAGGGAAGGGAATGCAGGACAAAGGTGTATAACACACCAACAACTGGTTAGGTTTTAATAAACAACTTGTTGAAAAAGCCAAGTCCAAGGCCATAGGCCAGACCATTAAAAAAAGGGCCAAAAGGCACAGACGATGGCCCCTAACTCAACTCCTGACTGCCAAGTGACTTCCCCAGCGATGGGCATCAAGGCAGAAAGTACCTCTGGCATTATTTGGGGGGGAAGGGTATTTTGGATTTGGGCTTGGTAGGCTGGGGTTGTGTTTAGAATTGGGAGGGAGAACTTTCATCGGAGGGGTTGACTTCTTCTTGGTGGAGGAGGGGCACGGGGGCCTTGGAGGTAGAAGAGATGGCTTTGGAGAGGGAAACGGACCTTTTGGGGGTGGGATGGGAGAACAATGGTAAGGTCAAGCTCACAGAGGAAACATTTCTTTGACACACGGGGACAGTCATCAGAAGGGGATAGGAATTTGGAGTTAAGGGAGTGGTTGTCTGACGAGTCGGTGTAGATGTCCTGGGTGCGTGTTTGTGGGAGGTGTGCTTGTGTGTGCTGGGTGTTTTTTGGGTGGGTGAATGAGGGTGTTTATGTGTTTGCAGTTGAGGGGGGTGGAGGTGCTGGAGAATGTTGCAGTGTGTGGGTGGGTGTCTGTTGGTATGGTGATTAAAGGTATGGTGGATGTGCTGCATGTAGATCTGTCTGGTTGTTGCATCTGTGGGTGTAGTGACTGGGGTGGATGTCTGAAGGTCTTCTGGGGTGGTCTCTTCAGTTATGACAGGTGTGGTGGCTTGATCAGCGACTGTTGATATGGCGTCTGAAGCTGTGCCATATGTCGTGTATGTGATGCTGGGTCGGGGGTGTCAGGAGACGTTGTTGAGTTTGCAGGTGGATGTTGTTTGTGTGCGTACCAATGGTGTGTCTTGTGGTGCTTATGTTTGTGTGCACTAGCCTTGTCCGTTGAGTTGGATGCATGCAAGTCTGTCTATGTGCTTTGGGTGGGTCAGGGAAGGTGGATTGGGAAGAGGAAGGTGGAGGGGGACAGCAGACAAGGGGTGACTGGCTGCCATCATTGTGAATTCAGAGCCTGAAAAGAACTCGGTAGGCCAGAGATTGCACCGTGAATGCCACCAGGAATGCTTTGCTTTGCAGGACTTGGGTTGCCAGTCCCTGGATGGCATTCACAATGGCCGTCTGACCCACAGAGATCAACCTCAGGAGGTCAATAGCCTCCTCACTGAGGGAAGTAGGGGTAACAGGGGCTAGGGCAGAGGTGCTTGTGGCAAAGGAGACGCCCACCCTCTTAGGTAAGCGGGCACAGCCAACTCAGTGGGGAGCAACAGGGAGGGTGGTGATAGAATGGGGGTGGTGGACAAAGAAGGTACTGGGGAGTGGCACGTGGAGGAATATGATGATTTAGAGTCAGGTGCTGTCTCTCCGGTGGCACTACCCTCACCTTCCAGGTACTGGGTCCCTCACTGTTGGTGGTCTCGTGACCTGAGTTCCCATTGCCAGATGCTTCTCCACTTGGCTCAGCCCTCTTTCCTTTACTTGGCAGTGCTGATACTGTAAAAAGAATGAGAAGTATGATCATAACATGCACATGGTGACACACCAATCAGAACTCTGAGAGACAAAACATACAATCATGTCAAGTAGCCCACCACATGAAGTGACAGCAGAGTGTCACCATCATGTACCAATACAAAAACCATGCATGACATCTGGAATCACAAAGGTAACACATGAGCAAACCTTGTTCTCAGTTAACTATAATAGCATGGATGAAGTCTAGCTACTACACTAACCATAACAGAACTAGGTGACGACTCCACATCAGACTTGTACCACATGCAGTCCACCACATGGAACAAGCAGCCAGCAATTGATTCAAGACTATGCACACATCTAACTTGCTCCAATATGATGTCTCAACAATAAATGATATTGATAAGGAAAGACAGATAACACTGGCTCAAACATGTCAGACCCGGATTAGGTGATCCCTGTCACTATGGACACCTCACACAAATGTACAGCTCCACAAGTCACACCTTTCCAAAATGAGCCAAGGAGGTAGTAGCAAGGTCACCCAGATGTGCACCACATGTGGTTTTGCATGGAACAACTCTGAAGTCAGGTCCCAAACCTCTTGTAGAGATGTCTCCAGAATACACACATGAATGGTCCTGTTAGGCCCAGGATATCCCCCAACAATGTCTTCCATCCATTTCCATGTTTACTTCTGAGTGTGGTTCAAGTAGACAACTCTACTGTGCAAGAAGGAGTGACATAGACCTTGTAATCACTATCAGGAGGATACCAATTTGTTGTACAATGAGAAGCAACATCACTACCCACATTTCAGACATGGCAAGCATGGCATCTGTCTATGGATGAATCCCTCAGCCCAAACACATGTCATGCAGACATCACTGCATGTCAATCCATGATGCATCCATACAGTTAGGGCACAATTTCAAACCAACACACAGGTGCTGTGGACCTACAACCATCACATAGTTACCCTGGGAGGAGAAGGTTCAGACACCCTCCTTGTACCATCTACTAGATGACTTGCAGACCATGGAGAACAGATCTACTGCCTGGATAGGCAGACAATCATGGATCTATGTCATCAGTTGGAGCTAGATCTGATGCCATCCATATGTCATCCAAATAGCATACGACCCATACTACAAGTAATGTTGTTGCACTTCCTGACCCCAGGCTTCTTCCAAAACACAGTGGCCCTATATGCTGATATGTCCCAGCCTATGTTCAGTTTGGTGTTGAAGGATGTTCTCTCAGCAATGTTGCCACCTGGACAGCTACATACATTTTCCTCAACGTGAGGATTTTGGCTATGTGAAAGAGAGTTCCATGGTTTGGCACAGATCCCACATATTGTGGGAGCCATTGATGGTACCCATGTAGGCCTGGTTCCACCTCATGGTAATGATCGGAACAGGAAGAACTTCCATTCCATCAATGTCCAAGTAGTGTCTTCATCATGCAGAACAGTGCAATTACCCAGCTTATGACATGACTGTACCCATAGAGGGCATGCCTGGTTGGTAAGTAACATATGTCATTTGTGTTTGTATGCTATGTCTTCTGCTGGTGAAACGTTGCTCTGGACCGATGGTTGCACGCATGTCACATTCCCTTACAGGGAATTCTGCCTACCCAAATCATCCCTGGTTGTTGACACCAGTGAGAAACCCAACTATGCCAGGGGAAGTCTCTTTCAATGAGGCAGATGGAAGAACACCCTGTATCATGGAGTGGGCATTTGGGCTACTGAAGTCACGATTCCAGAGCATAGACAAATCAGTTGGAGCCCTCCTTTATTCACATGCAAGTAAGATCACTGTGACCTGCTGCATGCTCCACCACCTTGCCCTGAGGAGAAACATCCCATTCATCCCTGATGAGGGGGAGCTGGCAGTGCCACCCATTGAGCCTCTGGAAATGTGATGAGGATGAAGTTGGGGACATGCAACCAGATCTCATCACTCAGTACTTCACTTGAACGTAAGTATGTGATGTTCTGTGATTTATGTTACTGCTTGGGGTACTGTAGGGGTCAGGATTTGTGGAGAAAGGTATTTCTGTCACTATGAGACAGGGCATCTCATGCTATGCATCATACAGGTCAAAGTTACTGGTTACATCAGACTTGAAGATATGCCCCTCTTGAGGATCTCCTTTGTTTGGGGCAGTCACATTGCACTGTCAGAGAAACAACAGAAGTTTATAATGACTTTTGTGTATTATGTATGCCTTTGCCTGCCTAAACACCCTGTATGTCACTTTTTCCTTGCAGGTCTCTTCACCATGCCATGCCATCCTCATGTGGGCATTTCAGAGAAGTATCATTGGCAGGTGGATGTAGCTGGTCTGACATGTGAAGGGGACATGGAAGTGATCCAGGTACTGTTTGTCGTAAATTTGGGTTGTGTGAGTTACATGCCCAGGCTGCCTGGACAGTGGGAGGGCAGTTATCTGAGCTACAGAATAGACCTGTTTGCCCTGGTATGCTGGTCCAATGATTTCATGTGTGTGATAATGTGGCCTTATAACACGTCATCCTGTGCAATCCATCCATTCTCCCTTCACATTGTATAGATAATGAACCTGTGTACCCTGTATGTAGCTTTTGATGTTTTTCCTCATTGCACGCCATAGAGCCTGTGCCACCACACTGACATAGGTGTGTAACATGCCGCTAGATGCATAAGCATTGTTATAAGATGGGCCTCTGACTAGGGACTGTTGTACTGTCCTCTGTCTGTGTCATGGGGTATGTTAAGTTGGATGGACCTGGCTTTGGTATGTTTTAAGGGTCAAGCCGGTGACAACATCCACTAATCTGGTTGCCTACACTATGGGGCATGGTCTGACATAGCCCTTTCTTCTGTGGCAGGGGGGTGGTACTTTGAGGTATTTAGCCAGAAGCAACAATGTTTTCTCATTCTTGGCAATGACAGTCCAGACGTGTTTGCAGCATGTGGGCTGCCAGATGTAAATAAACATTTTAGTGTGAGTGATCACTTGTATTGTTGTGTTGGTAGCAATCATCAGCCTGACCCTGCCTGTGACATATCCCTCTTTACATTCCCATCTCAAGAGTACCTCATTTGCATCACATGAGTTTCACATTGTACATCCTACATTGATAAAAAAAATCACTATTAGGCATTGATTGTGTGCTAGTTGTGTTTATTCACGTGCTCTGCACATAAAGGTGGAAATTAAGTTTTAAAAAAAATCAAAAAGTGAAGGGGTCAGTCATGGTGGATGATCATCAGAGTAGCTGGCACAACATTTGCAGTCCAAAGTCCAGTGTCCTACTATCCTGGAAAATGGATAGTGTTGGAAGAACAGTCAACAGAGTGTTTCTGTGGCACACAAAGGGGCTCCATCAGGAAGAGGTCACTTCCTGGCAGTGGTTGAGTTCTTGGCATCTGCACCTTGTGGATGTGTGGGTGGACATCAGAGCTGGTGGGTGGTTCTTCAGCTACAGAGGCAGGGGTGTCTGAGGCAGGTCCTTCCCCTGGCTGGCCCTCCCTTCCACTGGCTGCCACAGAGGTTGAAGGGGCTGATGTTACTAGGCCAATGGAAGGGGTCTGGTGTTGTTCTCGATCCCTGCTCAGGGTGGTATTGATGTCCTTCAGCAACCCTATTAGGGAGGCCAAGGTGGCTTTGGGGACCTCCCACTTTTGCAATATTTCATGGTGGTAATCCCTCTGCAGCAGCTTGATCTCTCTGAGTTCAGGGAGTAATTGGCCCATCACGCCTTGGAATTGTTGGTAGGCTCCCAAGACTTGGGTGATGGTGTACCAGACCCATCCCCAGCATATGTGCCATATGTACTAAGATATAGTGCATTCCTGCTCTCTCCCTGAGCTGGTAGGCTGAGTGGTGCCAGCATTACAGGCAGGTTTATTGGATGGATAGGACATCTTCTTGCACAAACACAATTTTCAGAGTCATTTTCCACTTTCGATGTGTGTTGTAGAGGAAATGATGAAGAGAAATAAACATATTTCTCCTCATTATGCTTCTCCCTGGTGGAATGGCATAGCATTGTGACAGATTTTCATGTTTACTTTCTTCAGTGAATCGAGGAATGTACCAAAATCCATGGGTGGATGAATGGGAGTGCCCACATATCACACATGGGATGCCTTCCCCATGCAGAATAAAGTAAGGCAGCGATTTGTGCTGCCTCACGTTACTCTCTATTTACTAAGCCATGTGGAGCCATGCAAGGTGGCTGTGTGTGGCTTAGTAAGTATCACTTAAACCCTAAGTTGCCTTGCGGGATGCAATGACAACACAAAGGCTTAGTAAATCTGGCCCTGCAGCGCTACTGTTGATCAAGTCTTCACATAATGGACATAGGTGACTCCTGCCCCCTTTCACATCCATTACCTTTCTGTGTACTTGAACATGGTGAGCAGCTCCAATCTTCTGAATATTCTCAAAGAGAGAAATGGTGTAAATAGTGTAGATCTGAGTTTGTTTTCATCTTACTTTGAAAATAATAGTCATTACACAAAAATAGTCAACTGACTCCCCAACATTGCTATGCTGCTTCAAGGCATGCATCATTGCTTAATACTATTTCCCACTCGCTTTAGTCTTTAAATGAAAGCCTATACTTCAATTCAAAACCACTCCAATATCTATTATTATTGTGATGCTGTTTATGTACATCTGTCTGAAAAGCTCCTCTTCATAAAATGTTGTTTATCTGACCCACAAGAGTCTCTATAGACCTCCCCTGATTGCTTCGCCCAAATTTATTATGTGATTAACCATATTACATTGCTAAATTGCTGATCTTCAACTGGTGATTGCACTAACTATTTTAGTTTAAAATTTTGTTTTATTATCCAAACCTATGACAACTTCCAAATAAAATCAAACCTTGTATGAGAAGTTCCGATATAGTAACTTGTGTTTTCCTGTGAAAACATCTAACTTTGCTGTAGAAGCCTGCTTAGATTAATGGCTCACATTCGCAGAAAAGTGCCAAGGTTTACTGTTATATATTGTCCAGTGAGTTTTCAAATTTGTTATTTGCGGTACTACCTTGATAACATTTTATGGTTTGAAATGTTTTGGAATCAAAATAGTGTGTCCTACACATCAATAAAAATATTGCCCCATCGTAGTTAATAAAGAAATCTTCACCCAATGGAGCAATATTTGTCTACTCAATATTCAGGCCACAATATTTATGTTAGACCATATTTAAATTTGTTGTTTTAGGAGACTGAAAGCTGTTGAGTGAGATCAGAGATATTTATGATTGATTATGTCAGGATTACATATACGAGATGCAGATAATTGTAATATTATGGAGCAAAATGTGGTCCATTTCATAATTGCAGACATTACCAGGAAAGGGTGGTATTTTGATGTGTTATGCTCGAAAAATATGTGGGAAAAGTCAAATGTATTTGGAGAGCTAAGTTTAAAGAAGAGAGTGTTTTATTTAAAATGGCATACCCTAGTAGCAGTTGGTGTCTAAGAAAGGTGGTGGGGCAGCAAAAACACTTAAAAAAATAATAGCACTTACCTGCTGGCCACCGCCTCACCATCTGGGTGCTCCTCAGCTGCCAGTGCACAGTCTTGGCATTAGAGGGCTGTGGGACTGCAAGCCTGTGCCTTCTGTTCTGTACCCAGCAACGCAGCTCGGGTTGGAGAGAACTCAGTATGTATATCGGTTTGGTCATCCTAAGATAGCTGGCCAAACCAACATGTGCCATTGCAGCAGTGCCCACCACTCCTAATTCAGTGCTGTCATCATCGTGGCCCCGCCACAACACTCGTCTCATGAAGAAAAATAAAATGATAATAAAATAATTTTAATACCATTTTTTTTCATATTTGCATGCTGGGGGGTGAGGGGTACGCTCCTCTCCCATAATGGAGGAGCCGCCGCTGGCATACCCAAAACTCACAAAAAGCTGGCAAATTTGGAATTTTTAAAATCAGTAGCAGTCACAATGGCAAGAGGGAAGAGTTTCCATTTAAGATTGAGTAAACAGTTTGTTTGATTTATTCCTTTGGTGAACTTTGTCAAATACATCAATGGCACATAAATGTGACTGCTTGATCGTGCTATTCAGTTTAGAAACACTTCAGAAGAGTGGTAAAGTATGAGCTATTAAAGCTGTGTTGACATAAAATACTTTACTCCATTAGTCTTACTTTGATTGGATGACTCTATGCTGTAGGAATCATCACAGAAGCATATAGTGGCAGATAATCCTCTGTTAAGATACTTGTGGAGAACTATCACTTATTGCTATTGCCTTCAGATGTATTACCAAGAAGCCTGGTGAGATGCCATGTGGACTTCAGTAATGTGATCTTCACAGAACTCCAGCAAATCTCACTAATGCTGCACATATTTCAAGAACTGCAAGACATAAGGAGGCAGATTTGCAAAACAATAGCACACCAGAGCAGAGTAACCTAGGTTGATGTGCTTAGTTATGCTAGGAGGGTAGCACCAAGCCATGTTTAGTAAATATAGCCTGCTGCTGATCTTTTCTTCCACACTGGCTCACAGGCAGGCTGCCTGAAAAGGATACCCTTCTGATACAAAACTGTATGTCTGCACATTTTTAAAATCATTTCACCCTGTACAGTGCAGCACATATGCGACATAAAAAGTAGATTGCATAGGCCTCACAGAGACATTATTTTTCACTCAAAGTCCAGTTTATCAATCTTAGTAGATAGGACATTGCTTGCATCACAAACAGCGGGTGGTTGCACAGGAACATCCAAGTACCATTTACAAAATGGCCCCTTGACACAAAGTAGCAAAGAGTAGTGCAAAACACTCTTTTGCATTGCAAAACAGCACTTTTCCTGTTGCACAGTATAAATTCCGTATCAATACTTTGCAACATTCTGTGTAACTATTCAGTGGCCCAAAGCCTTGATAAATCACTCACAAAGTCTCTGAATTTGTGGAAACATTTTTATGTCACATCTTTCTTGCAAAACTCCAAGTCAACCTTCATGTTTAAACCACCATTTGGCCATGTGTGCCTTGGGGATAGGCGCAGGGCCTGCCTTGTGGCCAGACCCTGCTCTCAACCCCCATGGACACCCAACTCCATGCAGTGCATGGTCTTTGGCCCTCAAAAAAGAAAAAATGACATAAAACGTTAGGTAGTTCCTGAGTTTAGGTGGTAGGCAGCTCCTTTATATGGAGCACCTTTCACCTCCAAAAACACAATGAATCGGCTCACCTCAAATGTCTGTTTCTCATACAGAGGTTTTATTCATACCTTTAACACAGTTTCACCCATGCGAAACTAGAGAGTGACAAATCCTCCTCCTATTTTTACAGTTAAGCATTTAAGCAAAGGATTAGCAATAGTCATTCACCCTCAGCTAAAAAATGACAAAAGCGTTTTACTACTAAAGGCACAGCAATACAGCTTTGGAGAACTGGTTAGCACTTGCTAATTGCTGTTGTTTATTGCTCTATAAAAAGGTGGTACTTTCCACCTAAACCTGGGAATTACCCAGAGTTCTCTGTTTTTGCATAATTTATGCAGCACTCCAAGCAAAGGGTATTGTCTTGACTGGGTGCTCACTTGTGTCTTGACAAAGCTATACCTCTCTGATGAGCTCTATCTTGAGTGAAACATGTGTCAGGGGTTGCCTTTAATCATTCTAGGTTGGCTTGGATAGTATTGTATTAATCCAAAACTGCAATACTGTGCCTGGAGTGGTAAAAAGCTTTTGTCATTTTTCAGCTCCGTGTAGATGGTACTTGCTAATGCTATGCTTGAAGTCTTCCTTAAAAGCATACGTCGTATCGTGAAACAACCAGTATAGCCATCATGTTGAATATATCGGTCAACAATGTTTCAGTGTTGGGCCATTATTAGTCAGGGGTAAACGATATGTCATCAAGAAAGGCTGCAAATATGTAATTGAAGGAAGATTATTCCACAGGAAAAAACAGTGTCATAAACAATATCCACAAATTATCATGATCTCTGATAAGGTTAGATAGGCTGTAAGAAAAATAAATTCCTCAACATACTTCTATTTCAGTAATGTGTTTGCAGTGATGCCTCATCAATAATGGCTGTCATTGTGGACAAGGATGCCACAAAGTGATGTGAAACTAAAATTAAATATCACAAGACTTGAAGATCTCAGCTCACAAGTTTTCTTGCTATTGGACATCATGAATCTTTAGTAGAAAGGGGAAATCTAAGTGAATTGAATCAAGCCCCAAACTGCCACTGGAGTCTTGGAAGCCCTGGAGTTTTTGAAGCAATACTTTGTTCTCCATGTTGTCTTGGATGGCTGTTTCTCTTTCCACTACAACTTGTCTCTGGAGTCTGGTAGGTGTACTTTCATCCATGACTGTCTTTTCCTGATCTTTAATGTTCTCTTGCAAGGATTTTTTTGTGACTCCATTCATCCTATAGAATGAACATTGCAGACCTGGGAATCATATTATAGGTGTCAAAGAGTGAACTTTCCGTGAACTTTACTGGTTAGCTCATCTCCTATGATACGGTGACGTTTCGTTTGTTTTTCTAGATAGTGGTTTTTGATCATTTTGATTATTCTGTGTATAGAGCATAAAACATAATAATTCTGATTTTTTGATTACAGATATACTAACATTGTATAAGAAATGTAAGGTGATTAGCTAAGAAAAAGTTTTTTTTCTTCGGATTTAGCTTATGAAAGTATTCAAAAGAAAACGTATAAGTTACATTTTCATTTGCAGACCAGAATACAGAAGTGCTTACCGAAATCTATTTGATCTAAAAAAAAAAATAAAAAAAGCATTGCACAAGCTATTCTCCTCTCAAATGCTTTTGTCTTCTCCCATTGGGTGTTTGTGATTCACAATGAATTCATGTGGGTCTGGAGTACCTTTTGGGAGAGTTGGGGCAAACCTTGATATATTCATGGTACTTCCACAGAACAAAGGGCCCAATTCACAAAGAGCCTCGGCAATCATGACAGAGACTCTGCAGTCGCGGCGGAGTCTCCACACTCAGGTTCAAAATCTCCGCACATCAGTTTCTCGTTGCAGAGATTCCCCTCAGAGTGGGGAGTCTCTTCCACAACAGTGGAGCCTCTTCCATGACTGTGGAGGTCCTGTGTGAATCGGGTCCAAAGACGTCTGATGAGTCATCGCAGTTCATGACACAAATAGGCCCCTGATCGGCCAATATGAGGAAGCTTTAGCCGACATGTCATAAGGAATGCCTGCATGTTTGCACCACAAATATCCTCAAGTATACATGGAACAATATTAGGTAGGTATCACCAGAAAGTTGCCAGGAATGCACACAAGTATACAAATATGGACCCCATTTGGTGAGAATGTGTCCCACATCATCTGTCCACCTCCAAACATTCCAAACGTTCTGCCAAACCACATACATGCACATCATCACACCAGTTCCTATACATATCCACCTACTATCTACACCTACCATACCAAACGGCAGCATGCCACTAATGTTCTTGTCCTTCTGCAACTCTCATCCAGATCTTCTGGAAGAACACAGCACCAAGGACAAGCAACAGTTACCATGATTTCCGATCACATGAGTGAGATGGTTTTAAGGTGCAAACGACCTGCTGAAAAGTATGCCTGCTGGATTCAATTTAGCAAAACCGTCAGTTCCTTAGTTATTTTTTACAAAAGTGAACTGGATGCCAGCGGAGTTACGGCGTCCTCCACGGGCCCCGTGGCGCATGGGGGGGGGGGAGGGGCGCACGTTAGAGGTCAAAGGGGAGCACCACAGCTCCAGCAGCCCAGCATTAAGAAGATCATTTATTTAAAACACAAAACTTTAAAAAGAGGCTGAGAGAGGCCTCTAGTCATCGGCAGTGTCTCTTATTTGAAAGCGAGGGTCTCTTCAAGGGAGTGGGCACCTGAACAGGAGCGTGCACTGTGCTTCATTAAAACAAAAAGTTTCGCCTTCTCCCTGATGCTTTTCCGGTTTGCACTTTCAGGGCCTCAGAACACAGGGCTGGAGAGAAACTGGCTATGGAAAGCAGTTTGTAGTGGACTTCAAGGCAGGTCATTTGTGATGAGAGGGACAAAAGCAACCTGCAGTGATCTATCTTTGTGTTCAGGGGATAATAATGACAGAAAGATAACTCTGGTGAATAATGTACTTGCTGGAGAGAGATTTATTTTGTCTAGTCACGGTTTTGACAACATAAATTAGCACACAAGTTCAATGAGCCTATTGCAAAGCACAACATGTATCAGGCAGATCACAGATTTGTATTTTATGTTGATAGCTCAGTAGCTTACCGCGTTTGTCATAGAGATTGGTTATTTCAGATTGTAAGTTTCAATATTGTAATATAGGAAAGTAAGCTTGAACTGTCATCAAAGAGCTGCATGCAAACTACAAGGCTTAGGGTTAGAGCGTTATTTTGTTCAATATTTTGTTATTCTAAGGTTGCTACAAAGAGTTCCTTTCGGTAGTAAAACCTTTGTATTAGTATAGACAATGGCAACCACTATGCTACGTCTTATATTCGGATTTTGGCCCATCTTTATAATTTCTTTTTGTCGCATTTGCGGTATTTTTTTATTTAAAAGTGTTGCAAGCTTTCAAAATATAATTGCATTTTGTAAGTTTGCGCCGCTTTTGCATCAAACAGTGACAACATGCATTGGGGTTAAGGAGAGATGAAGGGCACAGATGGGGGGTAGTAGGTAAGCGTCTGTGGACAAGGTGGTCATGGGCACCAACAAAGATAATTGCATCACTAATGCCAATGCTGGCCATGGGTGTTTTTGTGGTCTGACAAAATTTAGAAATTGAGTTACAGAGCCAATGACCCATCCACAGCTCAATTTCCATGATACAGATTAAAATTAAAAAATATATCTTCAAAAGGCATTTTTGATCCGGCAAATATTTCAAACACCTATATAATGAAACTCTCAAGGCCTGGCTAGTTGATTAAAAAAATGCTTCTTAAGTGGATAGCCCAAATGCACCAGAGGTTGCATATTTCATTGCATTTTATGATTCATGGCTGGCAAATTTGACCGAGTGAGGTTTATGTTTTGACACACAACCACACTCTCCCAACATCTTATGGAACTTGCGTTTTGTATTTAGCTTTTTTAACCCCTTAGATGCTAAGTCTTTTGCCCCTACAATGCTAAGCCCTTTTTGGCTATTTGGGGTAGTTTATGCTCAGGCCTCAATACATTTTTTCCACATACAGTATCCATGCCACTTTTACGGTCTTTTTTTTCAACATTCAGTGTTTTCCAAATGTACCCAGTTTTGGTGATTCCCCTGGAGGGGACTGCAAAAATAGACAAAATAAGGCTAAACCTTTGTTTTTTGGGGAAAAAAGGAAAAATAATTTGCTCTGCAAAACGTCTCTTTTCCTAAAAATACATCAACAAAAAGTTTGCTGTGCTAAGGTCAGCATTTTTTTAACTTTCCAGAACATGCAGAGATATTACCACAGTTTTAGGATTTTTCAAAGAGGTGTCTAATTTTTCCTAATTTCTTTGCTCTCATCCTGCTTCTAGTTCATGGTGGAAATCAGGGTGAATCCCATCGGTGACTCCAGAATGTTACAGATTTCTGAAAAGGAGAAAGAATTCTCAGTTCAGCAAGAGGTCATTTATGTAGCCACTTAAAGGTTGTGCCAAAGAAACTAATAGTTAAAATGAAAAAAATATACTAAATGAGTAGGAAAAAATTGTAATTTGTGACAACATTTTCATTTGTAATTTCCTGTCACAATGGCTGATTTACAGAAGCAACATATCATTGTATATGCTAGACATTTCCAGTTGAGGGATATATAGATTTTGTAGGTTTTCCAAGAACCCGAGGTGCCTAGAGTCAACAACTGATCTGCACCTTACAATGGTTTTTCATTGTTTACTGAATACAGAGCAATTCATATGGTAAATATAAAGATTGAAAACTATATATCAAGGACATCTATGTATTCTGAAATGGACACTAGATACAGAGTTGAGGTCAGTGGTTATTTGTACATCTCCAGATTTGTGGGTACTGCTACTAGCATGTGATTCAGAGCAAACTTTTCACAATTTCTTTTTTTTCTCACACAGTAGTTTACATTTGGACAGCGCAAATGCATGGAAATCCAATTGGTAATAGTAAATGCTCCACATGTCTTCTTTTATAAATTACACTTCACATATATTGGTAGACCTTGTGTCAGTGATAGGAAAAGGCCAAAAACATAACATGGACACATCACATTTTGTCACTAACAACTAACCTTTTTTTCAATGTGGGAACACCTTGCAAACCTGTACATTTTTAAAATCTAGACACCTTGGAGGATTCCAGGGTTAGGTGGCTCATGTAGTTCCCACCAGGTTCTCCTCACCAGATGCCCTTGCAAACCTCAACATTTGACTAAAAACACATTTTTTTCTGTGAGCAATACTTCTGGAATCTGTGGGGATCCACACATTTTTTACCACCCAGCATTCCCCCAAGCCTCCTGATAAAAATGATATCACACTTGTGCAACACATTTCTTATGACATACCATTCCCCCTAGTCTCCTGATAAAAATTGTACCTCTTGTGTGGGTAGGGCTAGTGCCTGCGATAGCAAAGGCCCAAAACGCAACATGGACACATCATATGTTCCACTGAAAATTTACCCTCTTTTTTTGCCGTGTGGCAAGCTGTAAAGCTTCAGCCCTAGGTTAGCCTGCACCTAGGGAAACCGAGCAAAACTGTACATTTGTTAAAACTAGGCACCTAGGGAAAATCCATGATGGGGCGACTTGTGTGGCTCTCACCAGGTTTTCCTACCCAGAATCCTTGAAAACCTCAGATTTTGACTAAAACACACTTTTTCCTCTCATTTCTGTGAGGATAACTTTTGGAATCTGTGGGAAGCAGCAAATGTCCCCCCACTCACCATTATTCCAAGTTTCCCAATAAAAATGGTACCTCACATTTGTGGGTAGGGCTATTTACCATGATAGGAAATGTCCCAAAATGCAACTTTGACACATCACATTTTACCACTGAAAACAAGTCCTTTTTTACACTGTGGTTATCTGTTGATTTGTGTCCTAGCTCAGCTGGCACCTAGGGAAATGTTGCAAACTTTCATATTTTCGAAAACTAGACAGCCAGGGAAATACAGGGTGTGGTGACTTACGTTACTCTTACCAGGTTCTCTCAGTTCAAATTGATTAAAAAACACATTTTCTTCACATTTCTGTGATGGAAATGTTTGGAATCTGTAGTAAGCAACATATTTCCTACCACCTACCATTCCCCCCAAGCCTTCTGATAGAAATTGTACCTCAATTGTGTGGGTAGGGTTAGTGCCCACAGCAGTAAAGGCCCCAAACACAATTTGCAGAAATCAAGTTTCCGCCAAAACTGACCCTTTTTTGCACTGTGGCTAGCTGTGGATTTTGGACCTTAGTTCAGCTCAAACAAAGAGAAACTTAGAAAACCTAAAAAAAATTGAAAACTAGACTCCTAGGGGAATTCAGGATAGGATGATTTGTGTGTCTCCCACCAGGTTTTCCTACCCAGAAGCCTGTGCAAACCTTAAAGTTCGACTAAAATCACACATTTTCCTCATATTTTACATGCGGCTCCCACTAGGTGTTTCTATCCAGAGGCCCTTTAAAACCTCAAACTTTGCCTAAAAAAACATTTTTTCCTCATATTTCAGTGACTACATATCTGGAATCTGCAGAGAGAAAGTAAGTAGCTACCACATACCATTCCCCAAATTCTTTTAATGAACATGGTACCTCACTTGCCAGGGTAGGCTCAGTACCCACAACAAGGAAAGCCCCAAAATATAAGGTGGAGACATCAATAGTCCCTGTCACAAAAATGATCTGATTTGGCAATGGAGACTGTAAGGGCTTCAGGGTAAGAAAACCTTGTGGAATCCATGCTAGAGTCCCTTTGGTGTTTAGGTCATAAAAATATCTGGGGTTCGTACATTTTTCCTCTAAAGACAATATACACACTGGCAGAGAAAGACAAAAAGACAACTATTCCTGCACAGCAATTTACCACTCAAATACACACATATAGTTGTTGAATTTGGCATGAGGGTGAGTGAAACGTTCAAAATGTACATTTTACTAACAAAATATTTCATGAAAATGAAAATGTAGAAATAACTGTTAAAAAGATAATTATGTAATACTGAACAAGTGACTCACAGCTTGTGAGCTGTAAAGTCACAACAAGGCACCAACTGCTTTACAGGCCATGCACACACCTTTCATGCATCACATACACAAAAACATTCACACTGCCAGCCGCAGGCCCTGCACATGACAACACTCAAATCAACAAATGGCACCATTCAAGGGTCCATCATTTGCGTACTCCCACAGGATTGAGACAGCAATTATACACCCTGACAGCTGTTGGAGTGTCAGGACTGTTGGTATGTATGTAGTGATCAACAGTAATTCACTACACACACACACACAATGCCAGCCAAATGGTAGCTTACAAACACCACCAGCCGGTGCACAGCCACATACTCCAACAGGCAGATGCCTGTTCAGACACAACAATCACAAAGCCTGGAAATGTGTGGACTGGTATTTTGGTGATGGTGCGTTTATCTTTAGTGACTTGCTGCTGGTCACTAAACACACACTGGCAGCCAACTGGCAGTTCACTCACACTGTCAGCCACACACACCACTAGCCCAATGCCCTATTCTTAGAAGATGGAATACCAACTGACTGCATACACAACAGGTGTAACAATGCACATCAAAATACTACCAACCGGGTATCTAAACAGAAAATCGATAGCAATACAGACCACAGTCAGTTCCCTTTTACTCTCATGGTTGCTCTCAGTACTGGAGTTCTGTATGGTACAATTTAATGTGGGTGCAAATAGGCCAGGATTACAAGTAGGCCTGGGCAGAAAACTCCACTCGGCTCACTGAGTTTTCAGTATTTGGGCACTTTGTGCAATGCAGAGTAGCGTGGAGTTCCCAAATTCTGCCATTTGACCCGAAGTGAATTGTTTTTTCCGTTTGTGTGTGCAACATTTGTTTTGGCACTTGTGAGCGAGCACCACAATATTCTCAGGCTGCTAGCAAGCACTTCATGATTTTGCATCTGATTGTGTGGCTTCCAGCTGCAATGGCACCGATACAGCGCTGCTCGCGAATGCACCTCAAGTAGATTTCCTACTCAAGAAGCAGCTAAATCTACAGAAATAGAGGCTTTCAAATAGATTTTCTTCCCTAACAAACCGTTCTGTTTTTTTAACGCGAGAAGTCTTTACATGTACTTTTTTTTTCCAACAAGAAGAAAGCACCACCGAGACTCCAACTTCCTGTTCCTGTCCAGCAGGCTCCTCCTAGTGCTTTGTCCATCTACTAATCAGATTTCACTTGGATTTCAAGGTGGAAGGATAACTCTCTTTGTCTGCCTTTGGATTGTTTTTAACATATCACACAAGCAGTTCAAAATCTATTGTATAAAGGTGTTGTTTGCTTGCTAGGGGACGCACCAGTATTTCTTTGTACTTTTATTCGATTTTTACATTTAATTATGGTGGGTGGCCTGCAGTTTAAGTAGGGTCCTAGTTATTTTTAGGCTCGGGAGCAGAACCTCGCTCCGCTGGTGGAGTTTTCAGAATTCAGGCACTTTGCATTCCCTAATTCCATTATCTGGTGCAGAGTGTAGTTTGCCCTCATGCACAAGATTTATTTTTGGTGCTCGCTTGCAAGCCCCATGATGCTCTTGGGCTGCTAACGAGCACGTGCAAGACGTCACGCCCCTCATGCAGCTTCTGGCCACGACAGCAGCGAAAACATTCCTGCTCGCTAGCGTGACTGCACCTCGAGTGGATTTTCTACTTGAGATGCATCTAAATCTAGTGAAAAGTTGGTTTTTGAGAGGATTTTTTTCTCCAATGGGTCCTACAAGTTGCTTTTAAGTGTGAGAAGCCTTTTTTTTTCAAACAGAAGGAAGTGATCCAGAGACTCCAACTTCCTGTTCCTGTCCAGGAGGTTCCTCCCAGGACTTTGCCCATCTCCTGGTCAGTTTCACTTGGATTTTGAGGTAGAAGGATCACTCTCTTTGTCTCCTGGACAGATACCTTGGATTTAAGGATTTTGATTTTGTGATATCACACAAGTAAGTTCAAAAACTAATGTATATGGTCGTTGTTTACGGGCTTCGACATGCATCAGTAATTCTTTGTACTTTGATTTTTAAATTTTATATTATGGGGTAGCCTAGAGTTTAAGCATGGGGCCTGGTTGTTTATTTTGCCTTTCACAGATTTTTCATCTTTTGCAAAGGAAAATTGTTGCACAACTCTGTAACTTCTCTCCATGTTTGTTACATTTTGCAATAGTAATTTATTTTATTATGTGGCCTAGACTTCCAAATGGCTATCTAGCCAGTAGGCCGGGTATTAGAAGTCATCACTGGATGAAATAAATGTTTCAGTGGTGTTGGAAAGTGAATTATTGGTAAGGACAGGTAAGTACCTATATTTAGCAATAGGTCACTAACCCGCACTAGGTCAGGTTATGGCTCAACAAACTAACCCCAGCCGAACCCTTGGTAGCTTGGCAATGAGCAACAAGGCTTAATTTAGGAGACAAAGGGCCTCAATACAAGTCTGGCGGTCAATAGACTGCCAGACTTACGGATGGCATTCGGACCACTGCCACTGCGGCAGTCCAAGCACCTCATCACAACCCTGGCAGTCAGGCCGCCAGAGAACCGCCAGCTCTGCCTGGATGGGAGATCCCGGTGGTCTGGAGGTGGGGGCGGTCCTAATCCACAAGGGCAGCGCTGCCTTTGGATTATGACCCCTTTCTCCGCCAGCAGTTTCATGGCAGTACCACTGTCATGAAAAGGCTGGCAGAGATCAAGAGCAGGGGCCCCCAGGGGGGCTCCTGTACTGCCTATGCACTTGGGGCCCCCACTGGCCAGCACCATCTTAATGTTCACTGCCTGCATTGCAGTGAACATTGCAAGGGTGCTCGTTCATCCCGAGCGCTACAGCATTGCCACCGGCTCAATTACGAGCCAGAGACAATGCTGTAGGCTGTTTCCCACTATGCCAGCGGGTGGAAACTCAGTTTTCCGCCTACTGACCTAGAGGCCAACTCTAAATGGGGCCGGTAGCCTGTGTGTCAGCAACCTCCCCATCAGTAAAAACCCATCTGCCAAACACATAATGATCTCAAAAGTGTGTAAAGCATTCAAATATCACAAAACAGTAATAAAATAAAACACAGGAAGCAGTTTGAAAATCCAAAACCTATTTATAAAAATAGGAAACGTTTTTATCTTTAGTTTGACAGCAAAATGAAAAAATTGGATAAGGGGAACCAGAGATATGAATTTTTAAAGAATTAATGTTTATAGCACATAAAAACTACTCGCCACTCGGGAAAGCTGGTCGCACCTCAACCAGGGCAAAGTCAAAGTTTAAGGCTGATGGCAATTGAGCCCTGCTCGGCTACAGCAAGCGGGAGGCCTCGGTCATAAGTTTTATTTCAGACTTAGTGGGTCATTAAGATGTTGACGGTTCCCTGACCACCATGTCGTACTGCCCACAGGCTGGCGGAGAAGACCGCCAAATGAAGACCATGGCGGTATTCCCAAAAAAATTTAGCCAATCCACTGCCAGCACCGCCAGTGCAGTCAGACCACCACAGACGGCGGAAGACACCTTCAGGCCGGCGGAGAACATGTTATCACCAGACATATTGCATTCCACCAAAGTTTCTGCCGTGTTTCTGCCGAGGTCGAACCACCACAAAACCCCTGGTGGAAACCAACAATATAAATGGAGACACTCACTTTCAGGAAACCACACCTTTCTGGAGCCGTCATGGAGCTTGATTTGCATGTCTTCCCGCTACTCCAGCTCGCCCATCGACTCCAGAATCAGTGACGACAAAACCGGCAGCAACCGTGAGTACACACACTTACCTGTCACAGTTGCAGAATGACAAGGTCACCACGCACATACAGCATACACATCTGGAAAGGGTGGCCAGGGCCACGCTTACACGTGCTCCTATATTGACATGCACATTCACACACAGACTCAGGCACGCACCATGGCCAACACCCACTACTGAAACACATACCGAGCCGCAGACACACAGCACCGCCACTGTCAAACATAGCAACACACAACACCAGCAAACACACAACAACCGTAACACCTCAAGGGCATCGTCAATAGGCCACAACTCTTACTCCCACCTGACAATACATATATACAACATAATGTAACAACACTACTGTACCAAGACATACAATCACACAGCCATACAACAAGGCCTACATCACACCATGCAAACACACCACACAGCGGTTCGGACATACCAATCACCACACACACGGATGCACACAGTACAACCACACAAGGGCACACCACACTCCAAATCACAACAGCCAACACAATCAATCCACACAAAGCAACCTAACTGTATGTCCCACACATATACAGGCCCAACACACCATACCCAGCCATCACTGTGGGAGAAATGCAAAGCACACACCCACACAAGCAGCTCAGACACAACAGGTAGCGCAATCACCACACACACATAACACACTCACATACAATATGAAACAGGCAAGGCCATAACAGTCATGAGGAATGAAAGGCACAACAAATATGATAATGTTGGAAACAACAACTGGCCCATATGTATGTATATAAATAATGTAAATATAGCAGTATTTACAAATATAAAAGGCATTAGGCCAGTCTCAAAATTGAAAGTGCAACATTCTGACAGCTTGCATGTCAGACTGCCCCAACTTGACTCCTGACTGCTAAATTACCTCCACAGGTAGGGG